>NC_143020.1:22580098-23180098 GCF_055824585.1 Amblyomma mixtum | reverse complement strand
CGAAAAAAGCCATGCTCCCGGAGGAGCTGGCAGGCACACTCGACCCGGATTCCTTCGAGAAAAATCTATTCTTTCTCTTTATGCATCGGGTGCTAAAGAGGTGCTTGGCTTTAAAATGATATGCCTTGAAAAACAGCAATATTGTCGCGGCAACAATTAACCTCGAAGACCGGAGCACCCGCTATAATGAATTTGTTTTCGAATTCTGGGTAACACTGTCGTGAAGCAAATTTTGCTAGAAAAAGCAAGGTTTGAAAGTGCTTCGAAGAATGCAGGAGGATCGGCACATTATCTAAGATATGCCGCTCATTTTACGCGTCTGAAATACCCGAAATACAAAAGTGCATTGAATTTCGAATAAGTTCTGAGAAAAATCCGGTGTTTATCTACAGCTGCTAACATATTCTCCACTTTCACGAACGATATACTTATCTGCACTGCGCCAGAGATCCCTATAGCACACAGAACATGGGAAACAAAGTCTACCTATCGAGTGCGGAAAGAACAGCTCAAAACAAAAATACTGCAGTAGCATTCCTACACGGTGAAACACATTTCTAGGGATCATTTTGGACCGTAAGTATAAGAGAGAATTCGCGATTTTAATTAACAGCAAGAAAGCATTCGCATTAAAATGAAGTTTTGATATTCTTTGAAACAAATTTTATTCCACGCCATGCTGCGAAAAAAACATCACATAGGATGTGTTGCTAATCTTGTAGGGTTCGGCGAAACGCGACTCTGGGGTGATGTCCATGACACTGCCGAATTTCACTCTGCGTATGAAAGTTTTGGCGGCAAACAGACTGGCAGAGAGACGGGCACACGGCCTGATGGTTAGTGCCTGGTTGTTGCTTTAGTTAAGCTTCCGCCTATATCGATGATGAATTCAGTGTAGGAAATGGCATTAAGTAAATCTGACTAGTTATCGCGGGTCATATCCCTTAAAGTATGACGTTTCCCTCGCGGGAAGTATGTTTCTCTGCGGAAATTGCGAACGGAGGAGCTTTTTCAGTGTGTTGTACGCCATTTGTGCAAAAACATCGCAATGAAAGGCAACTGTCCTATTCCAGCATATTTTTCGCAAAAGATGAAGAGGTGTTTTGCTCAAGCGCAAGCATGTAAAACTCCTCCGATCTTAAGTATTTGACGCACTCTGTTCCAGTGTGAAGCCAACTTGAAATGAGTTCCGTGAGAATCCCGAGCTCCTTCAAGACAGTCATATTCCTGAGCCTGCTGTTCATCGGGGTTATACTGGTGACTGTGAGGCCACGGCTCGTGCCTTCTTACCTATGCCTTCCAGGGATTGACATGAATGACAGCATGCGGTGGTTGCTTTCTGCAAACGTGGAGGCAAGTGCTAAGACCTTTGCTATCCTAAAGCAACTGGAGACAAAGCTCAACGGCTTTGCTGAGGCTAATACCACCAAAGCTCAAGAGGCTACGAAGCTTACTGCTTCCACAAGCAAGAGACCAGGTCTCAGGTAAGTGACAGCTTAAGGTGCCCACCTAAAGGCAGCTTGTGAATGAAAAGAAGGATCCACTGTTCTCAATACTTGTGTCTCATAACTATCAATATTTCATTAGAATATCGTACGCCATTAGAAACTAAAATCTTCAGCCCCTTCTGCTGTCTCTTAGTCGGCACTTCTCAATAACATCAATGCCGTTTAATAACTGACGTCGACCGTTAAGTATTAGAGGTGCTCAAACAATTTAGGGCTACTTCTAAGCATTGTTTGAAAACAGCATTTTTTCCACGAGAAATACATGGCTTTAATACCTTAACGCAAATAATCTGCCGGTGCATTCCTGAACCTTTGTGGATAATCCACCTTTGGGGTTGTCCTTTTCTTGCCCTTTTATCTTTGCTGTAGTCTTTGGTTTCTCCTCTGGTGATCCAAGCAGTGCTCCCGTACGCACCGCGGACAACATAAAAATGTCGGAGAGTAAACACACACTGTAAGGAGTTTCCCAGAGAGACACGGCGGGTCTGCATTACGGTCGGTTTCGAGGTCTTCATTTAGTAGACGTGTGTAGTGCACCCTTGTCCTGCCAACGAGGCCGATGACAATAACGTTTCAAGAGGCGACGCTGCCTACGTTCCAGCTACTCCTACGCCTTTTGTGAGGATGCATATGGGCTAACGCATGTTTACTTGTGCTGGTCAAGGTGACAACGTGGCGCGGAGTTTTGGGTACCCCAGCCGATTTTTTTCGAACGGATGGTGAGCTTTGTTTTTCGATGAAACAGAAAAGTCATATTTCATGCTGCGTTTTTTTGGCATTATTGCAGACTTTAGAGTTTGACGCTTTAGTAGGGCTAATACAATCAATTAGAAGTGCTCAAGATAATATTGCAGCCCGATGTCCCGAAGGAAAATTGTCTGGGTCACCCCCTGTCAGAGATACATAAGTGCACAAGCTTTGTAAATGAGCAGGCAAATATAGACGAAATAAAAATTACTAGTAGAATTTCCGGCAAGCAGTAAGTTTTTCAAAGCCTAGCAAGGGGAGAATTTTCACACCTGATAAGAAAACATCAGGATGCACTAAGAGCACGGCACAAAAATAAATAAAATAAGTCTTATACAAATGCAGTAGAGATAAATGCAAATAGCGGAAAGCGGAGAAATCGAGACATTCAAAATGAGGGGCAAGTATGGGCGCCCACCGTTAGAGTGTGGAGCAAAACGAGGAGTTTAGGTCAGCTCAGGCATGGCTTAAAGCTGAATCAGTCGAGATAGATGGCTTTCAGTAAGATGGAGAATGCGGTCTGTGATGCAGGTAATTTAACAGTTAAGACTGATGAGTGGAAGTGTATTATAGAAAAACTGCACTTTTTCACATTATGAGCAATCAATTTGGTATTATATCAATTTTGCAGGGAACAGGGTGTTGCTATTCACAAGATAAGATACGGAGAAACAAAGGAAGTTTAATATAATCATAACCGGCACCATTCATCATAATGTGTAACTGCAGGTTAATGATGTGTCTATTTCAACAACGTTTAGGTCAGAGTAATAATGTCAAGCAAAGGCAGTGTGTGGGGTAAAATATAAAACTCGGAACCTTGATTCTGCAGAAGAGAAATACATGGCAAATGACTCGTACAAATATTTCCCCATGATGATGCAGAATAATTAAGGCGACTTTTAACGAAAACGTACTGAACAGACATGCGAATACGGTGCGTAAAGTTATCTCTAATGTTAATTACAACTCTTGTCCTAAAATAATTTTTTTGCTAATGAAAGTAGTGCACAAGGTAAATTTCAGATGGGTGTCAAACATGATGCCGAGAAATGTAGAGGATTCGTAGGAATGGGCGACTTGACCTCGAATCTAAATATTTGATATTGTGAGTTTACGAAGTTTATTGAAATGTCATATAACAATCTGGCCTCATATCGGCGAAATGTTTGTCGGGGCCCCAATTTCAGGACTCCGCTCTCTTCCGCAAGCCTCTTGGCTCGTCTAACCGACAATATCTGGTTGTCTAAAATTTTAGCTAGTGAGCAGTGCCTACCACTGATTCCAATTGGATTGGATATGTGACGTTTTGTTGTGTGATGTAGAGTTTTGGTCAAACGTCGTAAGGCCATAGCGTTGAACTACAGCGAAATGAATGCTCCTACAATGCTCCGTCATTCAAACCATTCAAAGCATAAGTCGAGCAGGCAGCTTCTCTGCCTTAAGTACAAATCTCTTGCTAGCATTTCAAAGAACTTCGGTCTTTCATTGTGCCTTAATGGCTCTCTTATTCGGATCCAGCCAAAAGCTGAAGTAGTGGCGGCAGTTTGGAGCTGTTCCTCCTTTTCGGCCACGCATAGCTTGGCTGACCATATTGTGATATCATCCGCATAAAAGGTTTTTTTCTTAAGTCTTGGGCGGGTATATTTTTCTGGCCAGGCCGATCATGGCGATATCGAAGGATATTGGTTGGATTACCGCCACTTAGAGGTGCTGTTATTCGGAGGCTGGAAAGTTATGGTTTCCACTTCTTGGAAATTTAGCTTCGCATTCCTTTCGCTCAGGAAGATTCGTACGAGATTTACGTTTGCTTCCCGTAGTTGCTGTTTGCTTGTCCTTCCAATATTTCTTGGTGGCTCACGTTGTAAAAAGTCTCTTTGAGATCTAGATTTATGACAACCCGTTCTCCTGCATGTGGGATGTTGACGACTTCTTGTTCATTTAACTGGGTGAGGATGTCTTCTGTCCAGAATTTGCTCGCAAGCCATGCAGGGTGTTCGGGGTCTGCCCACTCTTGCTCAGGAATTGTTGCAGTCTGATGGTCACTGCCCTCTCGAAGGCGTTTCCTAAGCAGGATGTAAAGGTGCCGAGTACATGAACCAACTAGCAAGAATGACCTTGGATAATTTCTGCTACTCTTTGAATGGGATCCTGGGCAGGACCAAAATATCACGAATTTAACATGAAGAATTTAGTGGAAAAAAAGACCAACACATTACCACAGGTGAAGGCCAATTAAAAATCACCGGAAAGACTAGCACCGACATTCTCGGGCCAAGACGAAGACATCCCTAAGGACATAAAAATTATATGTTCCGGGGACTTTTCCCCTATACACATTTATTGAGAAAGTTAAAACTCAACCGGAAATCTAGAGTAAGACGAGCGCATCACGACAGAAGAAGTCTGAAATGGAATAGAAAAATCGACGGGCTACACGACTGCAGGGGTTCATCGCATATCTAACGCCACCACTGGCATGAGCGACACAGCCGCACTTGCTGTCACAATATTCATAAATGACCACTGGAACAAGAGCATCACGCTTGAAGAGCGGAAGCACAACGAATTAATCATGTTAGCCATGCCCGAGAAGTAACTAATGGTTGAAAACTTCAGAACAATTCTGCTCAGAGGCTGCTAGTAACTATGTTTTAGCACATTATACTTTAAGTTTGATATGAGCGAAATATTGATACAGCTCAGAAGTGGACGAAGAAGAAGTGCTTCGCCATCTCGCTGGTGACGAGGAAGAAGAAGTGGTTCGTCTGCTTGCTGGTGACCGCTCGGCAGACTGGAGCAGTTCTTGTGTCTCTGTGTGCTGTGTAATATTCGTGACAAATCTGGTGGAGGTCAATGACAGCACCGTTCGTGTGGAGAAAGTCAAGACCGAGGATCAAGTCCCTCGAACACTCACGGAGGACTACAAACTCGCCGACGTACACAAAACCATGGATATCGACACGAGCTGTGCACCTGCCGGCAGGGATAATCAGGTGACCCCCAGCAGTGCGAATGCTAGGCCCCGACCACCCCGTCAATACTTTCTTCAGTTGTACGGCAAGGGCCAGGCACATGACAGAATAGTCGGCACCAGTATCCAGCAAAGCGGTCACGTCGATTCCGTCAATTTTGACGCACAAATCGGAGGTAGCGCGTCGGATGCTGTCGCTACTCGCTCCCGGAGAAACATCGTCGCGTGGTAGTGGCGCAGGAGGATCTTCACAAGTCCCGGCATCAGCGGCCTTGCCTCCAGAGGCCGCTGGAATCAGTTTTCCCGGCGTGGACTGGGAGAACGGCGTCCGGAGTAGCCTGCGGCTTGACGGGGGCTTGGAGAACGGTAGCGTCGCGGCGACGGTGATCGAGCCTCCTGGTGGCCTGACGTGATGTGGTTCTGGCGCGACGACAAATGGAATGCTATCTCCTGCGGTCGTTCCCCGTTCTGAGGGCACGGGTCGTCCGGCGCGAAACCACGCAGGCCCACGCGGCGGTATGGGCACGCCCTGTAGAGGTGACCCGCCTCGCCACAGTGATAGCAGAGGGGCCGACGATCCGGGGCACGCCACACTTCGCTCTTTAGCGGCCGCTGATAGGCTGGCGGAGCGTCACCACGAGGGGAGCTCGACGAGAGCACTGCTGGAGTCGCGGCAGTGACGTCGTGCCGAGGGGCCTGGCGCAGGACGGACGCATACGTGGGCCTTGCATCAGGCTGGCGAGGAACCTCGGAAATCTGGTGCTGTTGTGCTGCCAGGCGCACCTCGTCCCGGATGACTTCGCTCAGTGGCGTGAAAGATGGCGTCTCGGACGGCGTACGGAAGGCCTGCAGTTCTTCTCTGACGACGGATCGGACCAGCTCGCGTAGAAAGGCCGCGTCGATACCGGGAGGCATGGAGATGGGATCAGGCCCGAAGGTGTTGACGTCGCGATTGTACTGGCGGGCTCGCTGTTCCAGCGTCTTCTCCATAGTTGCCGCCTCGGTGAGGAACTCTGCCACAGTGCTTGGTGGGCTGCGCACGAGTCCTGCGAAGAGCTCTTGCTTGACACCCCGCATGAGGTGGCGAAGCTTCTTGTCTTCTGTCATGTTGGGATCCGCGCGCTTAAAAAGGCGAGTCATGTCCTCGTAGTACATGCGTACACTCTCGTTGTGGCGCTGGTTGCGCGAGTGTAACGCAGCTTCTGCTCGCTCTCGACGGTCTGCATTCGGAAAAGTGGCTTTAAGATTGCGGCAGAAAGCTTCCCAGGACGTAAACGAAGCTTCATGATTTTCGAACCATGTCCGAGCCGACTCTTCAAGTGCAAAATAGACATTGTGGAGCTTACGGTTGTCACTCCAGCCGTTGTAACGGGCAACCCGTTCGAATATCTCGAGCCAATCCTCGGCGTCCTCGAACACGTCGCCATGAAACAACGGGGGTGTTCGTGGCTGATGACAGAGGATGTGCGCCGGGAGCGTGGTCTCAGTTGCCATGGCAGCTGGTGCCTCCGAAGGCCGGGGTTGCGTCGCCCTGGTTGCAGCCGGAAGGAGTCCAAATTCAGGGGACGCTCCACGGAGGCGGCGGCCGCGGCGCTGGTGAACTGGGGTGAGATCCGTATTGGTCTGTAGCCTACGCGGGTCTGGAAGCGTACCCCGCACCTCCACCAGATTTGTCACGAATATTACACAGCACACAGAGACACAAGAACTGCTCCAGTCTGCCGAGCGGTCACCAGCAAGCAGACGAACCACTTCTTCTTCCTCGTCACCAGCGAGATGGCGAAGCACTTCTTCTTCGTCCACTTCCGAGCTGTATCATTGGCTCAGAAGTGGACGAAGACGAAGTGCTTCGCCATCTCGCTGGTGACGAGGAAGAAGAAGTGGTTCGTCTGCTTGCTGGTGACCGCTCGGCAGACTGGAGCAGTTCTTGTGTCTCTGTGTGCTGTGTAATATTCGTGACAATATCATGAGGCTAGTTTTTTTCGTGCTAGATTGAAATTTGACTTGACACTGTAAATGAATCTGCACAAAGTGCATGCTTTTTATTACGGATGCTAAAATGTTAGGCCGAGTTATTGTGAGAAATTCTTATATGGTTGGTACGACAACTGCCCAAAAAGACTAAGGCAAATCCAAAGTAGCAGAGGGATTCTAATTCTTGGAGGTATAATATCGTTAATTAAGTTAAATAGTTTCTTGAATATAAAGAATACATCAGTGGAAAATAATCCATTCTCTATAAATTGTTTATTTTCTTATAGGAATACAATTTTTCCGCTCTTTGGACAAATGAGGGTGCAAGCTAAATTGGAGATCTGCTAACATCGTTGATTTAAGATGGTCGTTCATTAGACGATCAACGATTAGATTAGCTATTCCTTTTCTAGAACTGACGGGAATTGGATTTCAGTAGTAAGATACCCTTTCTTGTTCGACAAGAAAGCACGGCCGCGGTCACTGAGAATTTCTGGAGGAGCGTCGTGATGCAGGACGAAGGGATGAAGAAGGAAGAAAGCGACGTAGCCAGCAGTAGCCGCATGTAGGGCAGCGGTCTCAGCATACCGAGTGAGGTGGTCCACGGCGTCTATAACCCATCGATTCCCAGCGGTCGTGAAGGGGAGCGGCCCATATAGGTCGATCCCCACACGACGAAAGGGCGAGCCGGGCACGGTAATGGCTGTAACGGGGCAGTCGAGGGGTGAGGTGGCGACTTCCGCTGCTGACAGGGTGTGCAGGAGCGAATGTAGCGACGAAGGAAGTTGTACATGCCCCAGTCGGAGTCTCATTCCATGCTAAAATCAAAATAACGGCAAAAATAAAGTGGAATGAGAAAGAGCCTGCACCTGCGGAGCATCAACAGGCTTAAGCCAATCAAAAATAAAAGAAAAGGGCCCAAATGGCCAAAAGTAGAATTTGGTGGAAAAAGCCAATGGAAAAAATAAAAGGAGGGCACGGTAGCATTGTGTCCGAAGGGCTCAACGAGCACAGAGGGATGATAGATCCTCGGAGAGCTTCTTTTATTTACAAAAGCGATGATGGTGCCAAGAAAGAGAAAGTAAAAAAAAAGGAAATCTTGGAAATGACAAGAACATATGTACAAGAAAATTACAATAAATAGTAATTCACAAAATTATAATATTTACAAAAGAAAAATATTTATAGCAATATTTACAAAAGGAAAAGAAAAGGAGAAAGGGAAAAGAAAAGGAAACTAAAATAGGGAAAGAAAAAGAAAAGGCAGGAAAGGAAAACAAAGGAGAAGCGAGAAAAGAAAAGGAAAGTAAAATAGAGGAAAGAAAAGGAAAAGTGAGAAACGAGAAACAAATTGGAGGTGAGAATAGAAAATAGAAGAAAAAGAAATGAAAAGAAATGATTAGGACATATGTACAAGAAAATTGCAAAAGGAGTAATATTTACAAAAGTACTAGTAATTACAACAGAAAAATATTTACAATAAAATTAACAAAAGAAAAGAAAGAAAGAAAGAAAGAAAGGGAAAAGAAATGAAAAGTAAAATAGGGAAAAGAAAGAGAAAAGTCAGAAATGGAAAACAATTTAGAAGCGAGAACAGAAAAAGAAGAAAAATAGAGAAAAGAAAAGAAAAATCAGAAATGGGAAACAAAAGAAAAGGGAAAATAGAAAATAGAAGAAAAAGAAATGTGATGGGTATGGGTATGATGAGGAGAGGCACAAGTTGAAGCCAGGTGATGCAGGTCTATGGCTCGTCAATCCAGGAGGCAGGTGAAAGAAGGTCTCGGAGGACGAGTAGAAAGGGAGAAGGTGAAGATCTTGAAGGCGTAGGAAATGGGTAAAAGGCTTGTGAAGTATAAGTCAGAAGGGAAAGCAGTGGGAAAGAAACGTGGGCGAAATGAGATAGGTACTGAAAATGTGCCTCTCGTACGTGATTTTTATGAAACAGAAGAGAAAGAAAAAGGGAAATTAAGAATTGAAAAAGGTTAGTTAGGAATAAGGAATGTGTGGAAATTATTTGGAAAGTGTGAGAGAAGAAGGAAAATGAAAAGGAAAGGGAGGTGGTGTATAGAGTTAAGGAGAGTGATGTAAGAAATGTTAAAGAAGAAGCGAATAGAAAAGGAGTGAAGCCAATGTATGTGTAATTGTAGTGTAAATGTGTGTATAGGAATGAGAAATAAAAGAAAAGTGTAATGTGTAAGTATTCTGAGTAACCGAGACACACCGCCACAGAGAGGAGGACACACCAGCATCCACCCATGATGGGGCCAAATGTCCCCCCTGTGGAAGCGGTACTCAGTCATGTGTATGTGTATATGTGAGGGAATGTGTCATGTGTAATGTACTAGCGGCGTGAATGATCGGGGAGCGACTGACTGACTACGGACACAATGCGGGGTAATAGAGCTACGGTGCGGCGGTCATCGAGCCAGGACCGCCACACCGCAGTGGTGTTTGTTTGTGTTTGTGAACGTGGTAATTGTGTAGCAATGTCTTGTGTAATTGGACAATGTGTTGACAAATAATGAGGCACATCACCGGTTGGATGACCACAAGGACATGACGGTGATGATGCAAGTCCAAATCGGTGAAAATAAAATGGGAAGCGGCCATGACCGGTGAGGAGTGTTGTTAGTGGTTTGGGTGGTGGAATTGTGTCGGGAATGTTATGTACACTGGGAATCCAGGAATAAATTCCGGTTCCCTCGTTGTTGTGTTGCCACCAGTGATGCCAGTGTGCGAGTACAGTGTTGTGTAAGTGTTTCCTTATGGATGATCGAGTTAGAGTGGATCGTCTGATGCGTGTGGATCGGCTGGCGCGAGATGCGATGATGTCCGCGAGTTCGTTACCGAGGACTCCAGAATGAGATGGAACATGGTATAACACCACGGGTCGAGCCTGTGTTAACGTATGTAATGATTGCTTGATGTGAAAGATACGAGTGTCTGTTGTGATGTAATTGTTTAATGTTTTGAGAAGGGATAAGCAATCTGTATATATGTGTATAGGTAGTGTACCTGGTAATGTTAAAGAATATGTAATGGCCTCCTGGAACGCAATGAGCTCTGCACCGTAGGCACTGGATGAAAGCTCGACCCGAAAGCGACCGACTGAAATGAGATGTTCCATGGAATCAAACATGACGTATGAAGCGCCAGCCGATGTTGTTGTGAATGAGCCGTCTGTGTATATGTGATATCCGTGTTGACGAGAGTAAGTGGATATGTCTGCTGATTGTAACTGTGTGTGTGGGAATGAGACGGCCTCGACAGGGTGCTGAAGCGTGTCGTCGTATGGTGCCGCCACTTCGGAGGCGCGATACGTTCTAGAACCGAACGTGACGTCCAATCTACGTTCGAAGAGCGCAAACTCCACATTCAACCGGTCAAGGTCGAGATGCAGAGGAGGCGCCCGCAACAGAATTTGGAGCGCCCTCGTGCTCGTAGTGGAGTACGCCCGGACCAACGGAAGAAGCGGGGCCCTTTGTACGAAAACCAGTCGAGCACGTAATCCCGAGTGGGGACTGTCGGTCCACCACACAGGGGACGCGTACGTGAGGGCCGGCAAGACTACCTGTGTGTAAAGTGCTCTCAGCTGGCCGGGAGCCGGCGTGCCGCTAAGCCGCAGGAACGTGCTAAGGCGCGCAGAGAGCATCTCGGCGCGCTCCTTGAGCAAGTCCCCGTGAGCTATGAAGGACAGGGTGCGGTCGAAGACAACGCCTAGCACTCGAACGGAGGGCCTGAATTGCAGGCGGGCTCCGTCGAGGCGAATGGCGGGAGGTGTGCGTCCCATACTCCCTCGGGGGGGGGGGGGGAGAAATGAGAAGGCACACCGTCTTCTCCCTGCTGATGGAGACCCTTGCCCCCTTCGCCCACGAGGCTACTCGGCCGAGTGCCTCCTCCGCGAGAGCCGTTAGCTGCTTCCTGCAACTGCCAGGCACAATGACGACAACGTCGTCTGCGTAGGCCTGGAGCGACACACCCTCTGGCATCGGCAGCTCGAGCAAACCACGCACAACTATGTTCCAGAGGAGCGGTGACAGCGGAGATCCCTGCGGGCTCCCCAAGGTGGGACGCGCAACCGCGTCGCCCGCATGAGAGCGGAACACCACCTCGCGGTCCGACAGAAAGGACCGGAGCAGGGCGCAGAGGTTTCTCGGACATCCCCATTGTGCGAGAGAACTGAGCACAAGGGGATGCCATACACTGTCGAAGGCGCCCCTGAAATCGATCGAAATGAGTATGGCGTGGAGGCCGTCTGTGCGGAACCCTCGTAATTTAGAGACTAAAGCGAAAAGGGCCTGTACGGCGCTTCGCTGTCTTGTGAAGCCGAATTGGTTGGGATGAAGTAAATTTTGGTGGGCCATGAAGTGGTAGAGGCGACCACAGAGAAGACGCTCGAGCACCTTGCCTAACACCGAGTTCATGACGATGGGACGATATGAAGTGTCTGCGTGTTGTGGTCTGCCAGGTTTGTGTATGAAAATGATGCGGCCCTTTCGCCAAGCCACCGGGAAATGGCCGAAGCGAAGGGCCGACGAGAACACGGTTATGAAGAAGTGAGGGTGTTGTGTCCAGAGTGTAGTGACGACACGCGGCGTGAGGCCGTCGAGGCCCGACGCCGTGCCCTGCTTGATGCGAGAGAACGCTATGTCTACCTCGCCGTAAGTGAAGGGCACGTCGTCGGGGCCGCCCAGCGCAGTGTCCCGCGCCAACGATCTTATGTGCGTGTGCTGTGGTAAGTCTAATGTGATGTCGTCTGTGGCAACGTGTGCAGTGAGCAGTGTGTTGGCGGTTTCGAGTAGTGATGTTGTTAGTGTTCCGTCTGGTCGCTGTATTGGTGGCAGTGTGAGTGGTGCACGTAAGCGTTGGAAAGCAATTTTGAAAGGCCGGCCGAATACTCCGCTCTTAATGAAATCGCGGGCTAACGTCTGTGTGTCTATGTGGCGTGCCTCGTCGATGTGTTGTCTGTAGACGCGGAGAGCAGCGTAATAAATGTGTCCGTAATGTTGTCTAATTGGATTGTGTTTTGTGCGTTGGTAGCGTCGTCGTAGTGCACGCACACGTGACCTCTCAGATGTAAGTTGAGGTGTCCACCACGACACAGGTAGGTGTGTTTGTGTTGGTGCGGGTCTGAGGGATGAGTGTTTCTTGCGTGACTTGTCAATGATGAGGTGTAATTTGTCAATGATTGTGTCAATGGCGTCCGCCGAAGCCAAGCGGACGCCGGCCACCGCATCGAAAAATGGATTTTGTGACATGTCATGTAGTAGTCGTGTAGTTCCTCTATATGTAAGTCTGCACTGTCTGGATGTTGAACGTGTTCCGAATATAACTTCAATGTGTTTATGTTCGGAAAGTGTACTTGTTTCAGAAACCAGCCATGTGTATGGTAACGTGAGCATGTGAGTGGAGGCAAATGTTATATCAATCCAACTGTCTGTGTATGGTGGGGAGTACGTCGGAGGGGATGCCGGATCGTTTAAAATTAACAGGCCTGAGGACATTGCGAAATTTAGCAGCTCCCCTCCCCTGATGTCACAAATATGTGGTCCCCAGGCCGTATGTTTGGCGTTGAAATCGCCCCCCAATACAACCGGCATTCCCTCCGTCAGGATGAGTGCGTGTCTAATGTCATCGAATGTCTGAGTAATTGGTGTGTGTGGTGGAGCGTAGGCTGAAATTAATAAACATGATGCGGTGGCCGTGGAACAGATGACGGCAACCACGCGTGTTGTGACTTTGATGGGAAACATGTCATATTGGTGTTGTCTTGCGATGATGGCGGAACGGGGACTGGACTGGGCAGCGAACACGGTCCACTCTGGTGGTATACCTGTGATGGTGTCTGTGCGTGTGTAAGGGTCAGAGATGAGAGCGAAATGAAAGTCTCCCTCCCGTAATCTTTCTACCAATACCGGGGTGGAGTTCCTGCAATGATCTAAATTTGCCTGTATGAATGAAAAAGTTAAGGAAGGCATTGCGGCGATATGTTGTTTGGGATGAGTAAATTTACGAGTGAAGCAGGAACGCGAGGTGTTATGGAATGTAGTGAAGAAGGCAGGAAAGTCGAACGCAAGAGTGTGAATAGGAAGAAGAGAAAAGTATGTGACTGTGGGAATGAGAGGGAGGGAGACGGGTAATGTGTGTGTAAAGTGTGAACAGAAGAATGGACCGTGTTGCGCCAGGTGTAGGCGTGACGTGTGAAGGTGAGAGTGTTGTGTGTATAAATCGAGGAGCGGAGGAACCGTGGCTGTAATGTGTAGCAAAAAGACAGACCGCTGAAGGTGGCGTGAAAGGAGGAAATGGTATGTGGAAAAGGAAAGGAAGTAAAAAAGGAACACGGTTATGCCACGTTCCTGGAGAAAGAAGGGAGGAAGAGGTTTAATGTAGGTATGAATGAGAGAAGGGGTGCGGTCTGTCAAGGAAAAAAGAGGAAGAAGTGAACGAGGAGAAGTGATACAGCGCCGCAAGCAAAGTGCTGGGCACCGTTAAGAGATGTGAGGTTATGTAATGAAGCACGGTCCTCCGCTCCTCGTAGTGCTTGTGAAAGTGTAGAGTGTTACTCATAATCTGTCCGTAGCCGCATCCTGGCGATGCTTTCCGCAAGGATGGGGCACTCCCTTGCCCCGGCCCTGTGGGGAGGACAGTCCCGTCCCGCGCGCCTGCACGCCGCGCAGGCAACCGCAGCTGCCGCGCAGGAAGCGGGACAGTCGGCAACGACGTGCGCCCCGGCGCAGCTTGTGCAAGCCGCCCTAGACGGATCCGAGGCTTGGCGGCAATTGCGGCGGGAGTGACCGTAATGTGCACAAAAGGTGCACAAAGGGACGTGGAGGTCCTCCTCCACCTGGGCCGAGGACCACCCTATCGTCAGTCGCCCCCTAGCCATGATCTTCTTGAACGTCTGCGGGCTCGCCGCCAAGACGTGAGTCTTTGTTCCGTTGCGAGCCCGGAACGTGTAGCGCCTCAGTATGGAAGAGGCGTCGATGGCGAGGTCAGTGTTTTTCGCTACAATTTGTGATATGACGGCGTCATCCGCGACGTCCGGGTCGACGCCCCACACGCGAATGTGGGGCTGACGTCGCTCTGCCACCCTCACCGCCATCGCGTTGTTGGTGACCGCATTGTTTCGTACTGCTAAGGAAAGGTTATGCAAGGTGTCTCGAGTTTTTGCGATTACCGTGACTCCCGTTTGCGTGGGCTTAAATTGAACGGGGCCGATGCCCTCGTCCTCTGGGATGATCTTTCGCTTGATCGTTTGTATTAACTGTGTTGGTGTTGTCGGGGGGGTGGTTGGTGTTAGAAAAGCGACGTGCCTCACGGTTTGTCGCTGTGCAGCAGAGGAGGGCGGCAGAGGCGTCGCAGACGCAGCCGATGGTGCGGGGGCAGGATGGACGTTGCCCCGTACGATGTCCGCAAAGGTGGGCGTGGCGGGTGGAGGCGGGCCAGCGCGCAGCCTGGTCTCCGCCGCGGAAGCCCGGGAGCGGGCCTCAGCAGCGTCGCGCCGCTCCGCGCCCCACATGGTCCGGAGGACCTCCACCCGGCCCCTGGCGTCCGAGGCCAGCGCCCGATACTCGGCGCAGCGGAGGACAAGCTCGCCGAACATCTGCGAGATGGTCGTGCAAGCGTGCACCGGCACCTTATTCTTTTCCGTGTTCAGGAACGCCGTGAGGCGCTCCTGAAGTGCCGTGACAGTTGAAAATTCCGGCACCGCGGCGAAGGCCAGGTCGAGCCTGGCCTCCGCGCTCGCAGGCCCCTCGGGGGAGGGACTCAAGTCGTCCGGTAAGGGCCCCGGCCCGACAGCTTCCGGGCGGGGAGCCTCCGGTGGTGGAACATCGGCCGAGGTCGGCGCAGCGTCAGGGGCACCGCGCGAACCCAGGGCGGCCGCAGAATCGTCGTTGCCAACCGATGGCGTCTCGGTTGGCCGCAGGTTGACATCTGGGACGCCTGCGAGCAAATTGTCACCGGCGTCCGAGAACTCCGAGCGGGGCGTCGCGGCACCCGTGCCTGACTGCCCGGAGCCAGAACTGGGGTCCGGAGAGATGCGGTGGAGCGTCACCACAGGTTGGTCCCGCCCCGAGGGCGAGTCAGGGGGAGACGCCCCCAACGAAGACATTCCCGCAGACGCGGGCGATAACCAGCCCTGTAACCAGCGGGACAGGGCTGGGCTGGATCGAAATCACGCCGCGACGAAGGTTGGACTCGATCCGCAGAGACCCGAACAAGCCCAGACAAGGCCACGGGCAGGCGAACGGCCCGGGAGACCAGGGCCACTGAAGGAGCCCCGAATTCGCGAGGGCGCCGCGAAAACGGGTCGCGACGGCAGCGGGAGCGACCGGGAGCGCAGACCGCAGGTGGAAGCCGCGACCGGAACGAGCCCGGGGCGGCCGAGAAGGCCGGGAGGACATCTTCCTCTTCCTCCTCCTCGACCGCGGCAAAAGCTGCCGCGGCTAAGTCCAGATCCGCGAAAACGCGGCGGAAATCGCAAAAAGCGATTGAAAATCTTGAGGCGGCTCACCCGCACCTTGTTGTCGCCGTCGGAGATGGCAAACGGGACGGCCGAAGGCAGCCCCGAAGTCAGAGGGTGGCGACGAGATGTAAACACTGGCCAGTGGCCAGCCCCACCTCGCAGCTGGTCGAAAAGCGGTAGGCGGCCGCGGGATGTGGGCGTGGCAGGTCCGGGGACGTCCGCTACCGCGAGCGGCAGCAGAAAACCGCGTCCCGCAGGACCCCGAGGCAGCAGGGCAGCCCAGTTGGTTGGTTGGTTGGCCTCGAGTAGAATGGCACATACCCACTACGGGGGAGTGGCCAAGACACAGGCGGTGAACTGTTGGAATGATTAGGAGCTTTAGAGGAAAAGGAGAATTAATAGGGTATAGGCTGACAGATAGGACGACGCAACGAAAGGGGTCCTGTTAGCTGGGAGATCGAAGATGGGAGGACGGCATAATGTGCAGATTTGAATACAACATCTGGAATGGTTCAATTTTGTATTGACTGAAAGAGAGGCAGAAAAAATAAAAAATAATAATATTAAATTAAAGTTTGATAATCAGAAAAATGAAAACAAAGAGGGGAAAAAAATAAATAAATAAATAAATAAATAAAAAGTAAAAAAAATAGCATGGGAGTCGCTGTGTTTCTAAAAGAAATTTTTGAACTGCACAGCGCGCACTCCTGTTGCTTCGTCCAAGCGAAGTAGCGCCAAAGGAAAGAACAACCTCAGTGGACACAGGCAGACCCAGCTGATGAAACGGAATTTCTAATAGGCGCCTCCTCAAAGAAGAGAATCGGCGGCAGAACAGCAGGAAGTGATCCACTGTCTCAGGCTCGGAACAAAATGGGCACAGTGGAGAAACCGCCAGACCAGATCTGTGAAGGTAGAAATTTAGCAGAGGAACTCGGCATCGCAAACGCGTGAAAGAGACCTCCAGTCTGCGCGAACTCCAGTCTTTGCTGCTCCAAGGGTGCAGAAGATGCTTGTATTCGGGGGATGAAGTAAGCGCCGAGGCTGAAAATTCCTGAAATATTGTGTAACTGCGAAACCTCACCGCAGCTGTATATGCGCAGGTTGGCAGGACCGAAATTATTGGGCCACAGAGAGAGGCCCTTGCTAATGAATCAGCGACCTCATTTAACTGAATGCCCACGTGACCCGGTACCCAAAGCAACCTCACCGAATTTAGATGAAGCGGGATCAGCTGCTTAAAGAGGCGTAATGCCCGAGACTCAGAGGGTGATGATAATGAAAAGCAAATAGATAGAGAGTCCGTCATAACCATGGCTTTGGAAACGGCAGGATCTAATTTACGTAAAGCTAGAATGACAGCTAATAATTCGGCCAGATAAATTGGAGTGAAGTCAGGGAGACGGAGAGAAAAGGACCATCCCAATGCAGGAGAAAAAATGCCCACACCTGCCTTTTCATGATCCTGTGAGGCATCGGTAGCAATGAGAATATGAAAAGGAAAGGATCTTAGCTGGTCCTGTAACAAACCGAGAAGGAGAGGAAAGGGCTGGAGCTTGGCATTCGATGGGAAAATGTTATCAAATGCAATCTCGACTGAAGGTGAGATGTTATGCAGAGGATGGATATCTGTGAGCTTAATGTTTAAGGGATCGAGGAGAGACTGCACGAAACATATCTGCGGAGTATGCAAACGAGACCAGCCAAGGCAGCCCAGGAAGCCGATCGAACAGCTTCCTCTTCCTCTTCCACAACCGCGGCGATGGAAGGCCGCGGTTGCGGAAAAACCGCAAAAATGCGGCAAAAACCGCAAAAAGGCGGTTAAAAAACCGCCTGCGGTTGCAGAGGAGCTCGGCGGGATGAGGTTCTGGGCTGCGGAACTGCAAAAAGCAGCCCCGAAATCGCAGAGGGGGCCTATGGGCCAGATGGGTGTGGCTGGGTGGGTGGGGCAGGCTAAGCCCGGCTGCCGGGAGCTCGGCCAGGCACGTCCATACGCTCGGAGCCGCTCGGAGCGGTCGAAGGAAGTTGTACATGCCCCGCCAGTAATACCTCTGGCGTAGTCACTCGTAGGTTTTTAGCGAGCCAGCGTGAGCGCTCTGAGGGTCGGCATGGTGGTGCGCACAGATCTCAGACCGAAGACGTCGGGTTATCACGAAGAGCCACTTTCGGCCGTCCGAACGATAGTTGCGGCGGTACAGGAGATCGTCGCGGATGGCAGAATGGGAAGCTTGGCAACGAAGGGCCCGAGGGATGGAAGACGTAGAGTGTGCTCGAAGGACATTGAGCAACGATGAAATCCATGGATCCTGGCATTGTCGATTGGGGATGTCACTACTATAGTAGTGAGTGCTGCGAGTAGGGAATGAGATATGAGGGAAGAGGACGCAGAAGAGGGCAGTGGCGATTGTGACAAGGTGTCGGCGTCGGAGTGCTTGCGGCCCAGCCGGTAAACTACGGTAATATCGAATTCCTGAAGACGGAGCGCCCAGTGGCCAAGGCGTCCTGAGCGACCTTTGAGTGAGGCCAACCAGAACAATGCGTGCTGATCAGTGGCGACGGTGAACGGGCGGCCATAT
Organism: Amblyomma mixtum; assembly: GCF_055824585.1. NCBI lineage: Eukaryota > Metazoa > Arthropoda > Arachnida > Ixodida > Ixodidae > Amblyomma > Amblyomma mixtum. The sequence goes on along the minus strand of NC_143020.1, from coordinate 23,161,855 downwards.
AAGTATGGGTGGAATTTTGTGAGAGCCCACACTACGGCCAGACACTGCTTTTCAGTCACGGTCTAGTTCGACTCTGCTTTGGCTCGAGCATGGCTGGCGTACGCAACCACGTATTCAGAAAATTCGGGCTTCCGCTGGGCCAGGACAGCACCGAGGCCGATTCAGCTTGCGTCGGTGTGTACCTCAGTAGGAGCACTGGGGTCATAGTGCCGAAGAATAGGGGGTGAAGTTAGAAGACGACGGAGCGCAGAAAAAGCTGCATCGCAGGCAGAGTCCCACGTAGACAGGTCGGCGGGACCATTGAGGAGTTTCAAAGGGGCGCGACGATAGCGGCGAAATTAGGGACAAAGCGCCGAAAATAGGAGCAGATACCCACAAATCGCCGCATCTGTTTCGTAGAGGTTGGTTTAGGGAAGTCAGGCACAGCACAGAGTTTCTCAGGATCAGATAGAACGCTATTTTGGGTACGAGGTGGCCGTGTATTCTCTTTTGCCGGGCACCAAAGTGACATTTCTTGAGGTTAAGTTGAAGGCGAGCACTGATGAGGCAGCTCAATATCTGGCGCAAGCGCTTCAGATGCGTCGGAAAATCTGGCGAAAACACATCATCTTAATAGCAGAGACAAACGTTCCACTTGAGACCGCGCGAATCATTCGTTCGAACGTGGCGGGAGCGTTACAGAGACTAAATTGCATTGCGGTGAATTCATATAGGCCGTCAGGGGTAACGAATGCCGTTTTAGGATGGTCGGACGCAGACATCGGGACTTGCCAATAGCCCGAACGGAGATCCAGGGAGGAGAAGAACTCGGCGCCTTGCAAGCAGCCAAGGGCTTCATCAATGCGGGGTAGCGGGTAGACGTCATTGCGCGTAATTTTGTTAAGCCGGCGATTGTCCACGCAAAATGGTGTCGACACATTCTTCTTTTTCACCAGGACAACTGGGGATGACCAAGGACTGGCAGATGGCTGAATAATGCCGCGTTGTAGCATGTTGTCCACTTGCTCAGCGATGAGGTGGCGCTCGGGAAGTGACACACGGTAGGGGCGCTGGCGGAGAGGAGTATGTGTACCGGATTCCATGTGGTGCTCGACAGTGGTCGCGCGGCCCAAAGAGGACTGGTGGTCAAACGATGAGTGAAAGTGGTTTAGCAGGGCAAGGAGATGCGCGAGTTGAGCTGTGTTGAGGGCGGGGTCAATAGAGCGATCGAAAATGTCCGAAGGCAGTGAGTCATCGGGAGTAGCCCTACGTGCGGTGAGGGCAGCGAGGTCGGGACTGGAGGAGGTCACATCGGTGTTCAACGAAAAGATCAAGTTAGCGGTTGCAAAATGACCAAGGCACTCGCCACGTAGCATGTATTCCTGCGTTATAATAGGGCGGTAGATCGTGGTCCTCGACATTTGGGTGCTAATTTCTCTTTGCACCGGAAATCCTAACCGCAATTATTAGGGGCACAAGTGGGATGTTTACTTATCTCAGCTTTTTAATTTCGCTCACTTGCTTGTAGTTTATCAATATATATTATTGCATTATTTCTTCCCGCCATTCAGTGTGCCAGACCCCTATGTTGAGGGTCTGTAATACGCTCTTAGGCTTATTCCTCACACTTTTACTAATACGTTCTCTTTTGTCCGTTCTATGCAGAAACACAATCACGTTGGTGTTCGCCATCTGTGAGGATAACTTTGATCTTGGCATGACTGCTGTCAAATCTGCTGCGGCTTACTCCTCGTCCCCGATACGCATAGTCATCTTTGCAGACAAGAAAAATATTCAGAAGGTTAAGAACGCGGTGAGTATGGGCACACACCTAATCTCTCGGTAAATGATCAAGCAATTCTCGGAATTACCTTACGACCGTATAAAGGGTAAAAGAGATCTAAAATACATTTATTTTTCTGAACTATATGACACTTTCTGGATGTCTAAAATGAAGTAATGATGCGTTTCTTCACCAGAATATATAAACAATGAAAAGCCCTGGATAGAAATATTGTCATATACGCACAGGAACGCTTCACGGGAACAATACAAACAAGATGTTTTCCCCCTCGCGCACAGTCTGTGTGCGCGCTCTTACTTTCCACACAAGGCGCCATCTTTCGGCGTTCGTGGACGAGTGGACTGCGGGGGGCGCGTGCCAGACGTGCAACGCGTCCAGTGTTGACGTGTTCTTTGCTTCAATCCTTGATGAGCGCCATCACATACGGTATATGGGTGTGTGTTTGCATCACGACTTACATTTTCCCTCTGCCAGACCTACTACTGTTATCTGACGGCATTGTTACTGCTTAAGTTTTTATTTGAGGGTAGTCGACTAGGTAGGCTACGGACTTGAAGCCGGTGCTTACAAAAATATTTCTGCTGTGTTTTGCATGCGCTGCCATAAGTGATGACAATTGTATGCATCAGAACGTACAATCTTTGTCAAAACTATGCTGCCCAAGGGGTAAGATTCTGAGCCCTGCAGTATGGCTCTTCTTGCATACTCGCAGACCGTAGCCTTGAGAAGGACGGAAGAATTTAATTCATAAACGCTCCCAAGCTTGGAGCTGTCACATGTGGTAAGGAGCCCCGCTACGCGGCCTGGAAGCAAACCTGTAGGCTATATATTTCCGAAAAAGAACATTTCACGGGATGGTGTAGCGATGAGCAAGAGCTTACCGGATCGCGGAGCTCACTGAATCATGTTCAGGCGAAATGTGTGTTTTTGATTCTTAGTAATTTGTCTTCGGCATCCATGCGCTGAACTTGCTATTGTTCAGATGAAACACAGCTTGCGTACGGGAATATAACAGAACCGCTACCGGCTCAAGCTGGCAGTTTCAGGTGTCAGAGGAATAGGCGGATTAAAAGGCTCATTCTGTTGTAGGCCTGAGCCCTAGAAAAATACGCAATATTTTATTGCATTGTATGGCACTTGGTCAAAAGGTTACACGCCTCTGCCATACGTGCCGAGATTTTCCGAATATCATCGACATGACATCAGCGCACAGAACGAATAAAAGCTAGTTTCTCAGGTAATATTTATGCCAATAGCATAAAATAAGCTGAGCTGCTTTGTTATGCCCAAGTTAGCATAAAGCATGACGGACGTTTTCTCATACACAGCGACTCAGCTGAGCTCACAGCCATAATTTCTTGACGCGACTGCCGCATCACCGCGCAGGAGGAAACACAGCCATACATGAGGTTTGTGTTTTTACGGCCGGCAGGAAGTATTAAGACCGCCCTGTAACTAGAACGGGAACCGCATGCTTGCCAAATATATATTGCTTAAAATTCACGAAAAACACTTTCTCTCCCATGTAGCACCAAGACAACACCCCTTACGTTGGCACATGCTTAGCGCCGGCTCAATTAACGGGAATGGCAAACTAAATGTAACGATTAAACGATCAATTTGCCTATTTGATAACAAAAAATTTCTACAACACAAGCACGCTGTGGTATGCCCGGCAGTCCTTTTTTGGCGCAAGAAGGGCATCACGGCTCTCACGCAGGCCCGACCGCGGAGCACCTCAGCCACGCAGTCCCCAAAGAAACGTCCCCACGGCGGCGCGACAGTCGGCAGAAAATGGCCGCTCTTTAGAATGGCTGTGAATCGTGGTCTATACACGAGAAATTTTTGAATCGCTGTTCTTTAAAAGTAATCAAGATGTTCTCAGGTGCTTGCAGAGGAATGCGGGGTTCAATATACAGTGCACTGTGTGAGCTCCAGTGGTAGGTGCCCGCTACGCAATAGTTCTGATCATTATCAGCAGGCTGACGGCGGCCACTGCAAGAACGAGGCCTCTGCATTGTCTCTCTAATTAACCTTCTCATTTGCCAGCTGTGGCTGCCCAGTTCCCGCTAAGTTCTTAATCTCGTCTCCCTTGCTACACTTGCCTCCTCTTGGAATCCACTCCGTAACCCGCTTATCTTGCGATCGCATTACATGCCCAGCCATTAGGACCGATTATCTTGCCATCGCATTACATGCCCAGCCCAAGCCCATTTCTTCCTCCTGATTTCGACTAGGATGCCATTGACCCTTGTTTGTTGCCTCATCCAATCTGCACGCTTCCGGTCGCTTAACCTTACACTTATCAATAGCTCTAACTCAATCTAATTACAGGGGTGCTCCACAAAACAGATTTAGATTTGCATTATTGAATTAAAAAAAAAGAAGTGATGCCGTGTGATGCCGACCGCATCGCAGGCAAGGCAAGGAAGGACGAGCTGCAACGAAGGCACAAAAACAAGCAAATAGTCAGCACCGGCACGTGCGTCAGCTCGCGAACACACTGCTACCACGTATGTTATCGTTAGACATACAACGTGGCCCATCTCGTTACAGAGCTGTCAGCGCCTTGTTGGCGCGGAACTGTCTGGGAGAAAATCACGGCTATCATTCCTCGCATGACATAAAACAGTAAATCCCGAGCAAGCAGCAGATAAACTTGGTAGAGGACAGGTGTCCACATCCAGTCTTGATTATCTTCCCATATGGTCATTGTTGTGGTGCGTCGTTCACCATACGCGCGCGTTCATAAACGCGCGTTCATCGAAGGATCAGGCAAGTTTCCAGGTTCGAAGCGACGTTCATTGCCGCATGTTCGTCGGTGCATGGCTGGCCGAGATAAGCCCGCGCGTAGGTTGCGGCGCACGCCTTTTATTCGTTTTGGTGCGCCTGCGCATTAGCGACGGCGGCGATACCCGACCCCACAGTCATCTTCTTGCAGCTGAATGTTGTAGCGGCGCGCACCAGTGCCTTGTTGCTCGCAGAAGGACACTTGAACAAGCTGATGGTCTTTTTGAACGCGCTGAACGAATTTCAGGGTGGCTGTGATGTTAAAGGTGGTCATCACTTGGACGCATAAGAACAGCATCCCTGCTCTGAATTTCATCTTTGTTTACAAGAGGCAAGATAGCGCACGCTATAATTTCTTACATGGCAATGTACGCTGATATGTGAAACACGGTAGGAGTATATCGAATGTTATGTGGTGGACTTCTGCGTACATTGGAAGCATCTCGTAGTGATCTCGTACAGTTGGTCGGTCAGTTAGTTGCTCCGTGGATATTGGGCAGTGGTCTTGCCATGACTCTTTCATCAAAAGTGGAAAATGTGGCCGATGTAGATCTTCCTTAAACACATTTCCTGTGTTGGTAACGGAGAATGATGGGGGCCCGCGCCACAGATCGATGTGTCGCGAGAACAACTATATGACTTGGGAGCCTGTTCAATGAAAGTCCCCTTAGTCTCTGAGTATTGAGGGATTATTGATTATTGAGTCTCTGATCATTGAGGTGAGGAGGAGGTCCATTTTAATTGGGTTAAAGGGAGGTCTATAAGAAATATGGCGGTTGAGAAACCCTATACACCAAATGTCGGTTTCTTCATTGGCAGTGAAAATGGCATGAAGTCGAGGCCAGTTGAACATTTTGTGTTATCTGTCGTGCGCTCGTGGAGCATTCAAGTGGCTGGCTGAACACTGATTGTGAAACACGAGAAGAATGTCTGCCCGGATATTGTGAGGAATGACTGTAAAGTATATCTGTCTTGATCAGCCAAGTCATTTGTATGCGAAATACCTTCAACATGTGCAGAGAATTGGGCTTGTTGAACGGTCGTCATCATTTAAATAGCAAAAAGGACAGGAAAAAAATGAATTAGTCGAGACGTGACTTTTCCTTCTTTGATGCCCTTAATTCTGCCAGTCAGCATTCTGCACAAGTTACTTGTTAATTTTTATTTGTGCCGTTTCAAACTACTTATTTTCACTGTGTTAGTGACAGGAAATAAACTGGTCCACTGACTAGACAGAACTAGAGCGGTAAGCTTGGCAGCACGTCCTTGAGGAAGGGAGCCGGCCAACTTCAAGTTCCTTCAGTTCGAGACCCACGAGTGCAAACGTTCTTGAGTGTGATCGCCGCCTGGCAGCCCTCTCCTTTAAAGAGAAGCGCGCCCACAAGCACACATAAGCACAGAAAAATGTGCTTCATGCGCAAAACATGGACAACCTCTGGACTGGATAGTCGCCGCCCTCTTTGCTCTGGGAGTGTCTCGTCCGGGGGCACGTAATAATCCTGCAAGCGCGTCTCAATACTTTATAAGGACCTAAATAGCGACAAATCTGGTTTTCGAACAAGCCTCTCTGTTGAACAGGGGTCAACACCCAAACCTTGTCGCTGAGATCATAGAAGACTTACCTGTGCCGAAGCTTGTACCGATGCGCATCTAACCCTGTTGCTGTTCGATGTTGAGGCGTGCTTGTTGACGACTTTGCGCGGAATCTTCGGCTAACTGCCCAGCGTGGCCCGAAAGTTGGTCATCGGTTCAGCAAGGGGTCACTGCGTCTAGCTTCGCCTGAAACTCTTTTGTGTAGAGGAGTCGAAGCAGTGTGCAACGCATCGCCTACTGTACGGCCGTATTATAGGCGAATGTCCATTAGGGCATGATCATACTGATATATATCGCCAGCATGACCGCCGCTCTTTCAGCCTGCTCAGCTGCGGGTGGTATGTAGCAATTTTGAGTCGAAAGCCTTTACAGGCTCATTACTCGACAGCATATGCGTCCACGAAAACCAATAAAAAATATGACGTCATAAATATATGTCATGCCAAGGGACTAGAGCTATCAATCAGGCCTAGTTCAACAGCGTGGCATCCTACACATGATCCTATACTTTTGTTCTCCTGTATACGTACAGGGCGTCCCAGATAACTGTCACAAAGCTTGTAAATAAGAGGATGTTCCTTAGCCCAATGAAATCAACTGAGGGTTGTTGACAGTCGCGAGTCCCAGTTTGCAGTAGTTTTTCTTTACGCAAAAGTAATAATTTAGCAGAGACTAAATAGCTAACTTTTTAATTATTGCCTTCAGGTAAAAAGTCTGAATGCAGGAGTTGTAAATCTTTCTGAATAACAACCGGTTGCCGTGCTTGCAACCAAGTACCACTGATGTGGCTACTTTTATTTGCCTTAAAAGAAATCCTGCGAAAGATATAAAGGACCATATGATAGGAAAGCAGTTTCAGCGCTCCCAAACGACTGGTCAAGCAACGGCATCCGCTTATATATCGAATGCTCTCCCGAACGGGATTCGACGCTTTGAGGTGGTGGCGAGATATGCGCCAGGAACTGCTAATGCGTCGTGTAAAGTTAGCGGGCGCTGCTTATCAAGGAAGTGAATCAGGGCTCGCATGTAACATTTTTCATGCAAAAATTCGCTTCGCGTGATAGGCATGTGGCCATACCGCTGAACTTCCATCGTCACGCGCTGAAGAAACGGTCATCCATGCGCCCACGATAGTGGATGTTTACTGGTAGGGTCACGTGCGTTTCATGCGCAGTGCTTGCAAAAAGCTCCATGCTGCCAGGAATATAATTTTATTCAGCAATTGCGAAGACACCAGGGAAGAATATGGGCTAGAAAAACTAAGTTGGAAGAAACAACATGCACATAAGGAACCATGTATTATGACAACATACAATAAAGATTGCAGGAGGAATTTAGTGTGCAGTTACTCAGGATCGCTTGTGTCCCCGGAAAAGATGACAATAACGTGCGAGAACGTGTTATGAAGGTCAGTCGTTTTTTCACGTGCGATCCTCAAAAAATGTCTTGGCGTGCGCCTCAGCCCAATTTTTGCATTCTACAAGAAGTGTTCAAACAAGTCTCCTTCTGAAGCGATGCACAACAGGCACCTCTTCAACGCATCTGTAGGTGCGCTTCTGACTAGATCTCAGTGCGTCTCAGTTCAGTGCACCTGGCGTGGTTCTTTCGGTTCGATACACGCGATCTTTCATGTAGCCCCGCCAAAAGAAGTCGAGTGGGGTCATGCCTGATCACCTTGTGGTCATAACACTGGTCCGCGCCCCCCCCCCCCCCCCCCCCGATCTATTGCGTTTGGAAGACGGCATCAAGCCAGCTTCGAGCTGCAGTAGTGTTGTGGGGAGGCGCTCGATCATTCTGGAACCATGCGCTCCGAAGGCGCTTCCGTTAAAGGTCACTGCAGGAAGTATTTATTGGACACTTCAAGATCTCGTCTCTATAGCGGTGCCCGTTAAGCCTGTTGTCAAAGATGGGACAAATAATCCTGCTGTCGAAACTTCCGCACCAGACATTGAAGGACCACTGATACTGCTGGTGCGATCGGACCAACCAGTGCGGGTTCTCTCCGATCCACTAATGGGCATTGTGGAGAGTGACTTGGTTGTTTGAAAAGCTTGGCACATCAGTCCAGAGAACACCGTTGAGGAAGCACGGCTCATCAGCACACTCTATCAGAATCCAGTTGCTGAAGTCAAGACGGCTTTGGAAATCGTTCATTTCTTACCTTTGGAGGAGTGGAAGATGGTATGCGTGAATATTTGCCTTCTTCATGATTGTCCAGGGAGATGACTTCGACACCATTGCGTCAGCACTTACGTCGCGAACGCTTGCATCAGGGTTCGCAGCCGTGAATGCCAAGACGTTCATCTCCACTTCACTTATAGCCGAAGTTCTGTGCCTCGTTCTCTCTAGAGTCCGTGCTGCCGTAGCGCCTGGTAGATCTTCATTATTGTGAATGCAGTTGGCTGCCTGCCACAGTCTAAAGATTAGTATATTTTCGAGGCCTTGCTCCTATTCCCGTCAGCGGCTCCCAAGGCAAGAATCATAACTGCCTTTGTGCTCATTTGTAAAGCGCAATGTTCTCGCCGTACAGGGCAAAAATGAAGAGATACCGTTCCATCCAGGCGTTCCTTGTGGTTGACATTCTTATTAGAGACTAACTCCCGTACCATACTCCCGTTCTGTTAACCTTACTAAGCCCTCCTGCCACAATCCCAATTGGGATTAGCAGTATTTGTAAATAAATAAATAAATAAATAAAGCATTCCCTTACGCTGGCTGTCATGGACATCTCGTTAGCCTCTACGGTGGAAAATCAGACACGTTCTGAAAACAATAACAAATTGCAAGAAAGAAATATAAGTCTGCAGAAATAATAAAGAAGTTTCGTGAACTTCTAAATTTCAATGCCTCAGAAACTTCTTTCAATAAAAGCTGAGTGCTTGATTATTTGCCAATATTATTTGCTTTTCCTAATTGCTGTTAGTTTATTGACTTTACCTCTCTATATATATGTATAAAACTCCTCATAAGGACTGCGCATTGATTGAATTTTTTTTTGTTGTGAATGCGCTTTGATGTTTTCTGGAACACATTCAGCAAAAACTTTCATTCTTCTTGCAGTAATTGTGTTCTGATTTTCGAGATGTGCCTTTTATGTTTATATCCATTTCAATGCAGCATGCAGCTGTGTATAGAACGGGGCTGGGACCTTCGTCAGCCTCTCTGGGCCTTTAGTCCCAGTTTCTCTTCGTTTTGCCGAAAAATAAGTTTCTCTGAATCAAAAGTGAAGTCCATGCCTGTGTCCTTAATAAGGTTGTACGCGATTCCGCAACAAAGCTTGGCCTCGGCGTATGGAGAGATGTAATCAGCAGCAAAGTTGATGCAATGGTTGCCACCCGGTCAGAAGAAAAGTCCGTAGAACGTTCATGTCAATTTGATTGAATTAGGCAAACGGTGAAGCATAGGTTTATTCAGTCCCTAAGGTTTGGAGGGCAGATTCTTAAGGCACTGACATGACCACACCTCTGTACATAGCGCTCAAGAACAGTGGCAAGGTTTGCCCATTAGAACAGCTGGCGTTTTCTCGCAAGCGTGTGACATTATCCCGAGCGTACAGAAGCTGGTTCATCGCGGCGCGCAGAAAGATTATCCTCTCGCGGAGTTGTGAGGACGACGACGAGGAGGTATACTAATTAATTAACTGGAGCCAGGGTTCTTATACAGCCCGTTACATTTCAGGAAAAACGACGTCAGGTGCCATCAAAAAAAGCACTTAGGTGTCATGGTTGGCTGCCCATCTAAATAATCGATGAGCGGCCGCTACTCTGGATCGGCGCACGGCTGGGTTGACAAATCAGAGTAGATGTGCTGGAAGAAACTCCAGTCGTCGTTCGTGTCAGAAGTGGCAAGCTCGACATGCTCAAGAGAGAGTGTTTCGAGATCTTCATGCTTATGTCCGGACATATAGACAATGTTGAGGTTAAACTTGTACACGAAGAGTCTCCATTGCACCATACGTCCAGATGCGACACGCAGGTTCGCCAGCGAACACAGGGAGTGCTGCTAGTGACCGCTTATGGTCACCATGAAGATAGTGGCGAAATTTCGCAGCGGCCCAAATACTGGCGAGGCTTCCCTTTTCTGTTGCGGAATAGCTGAACCCGGCTTGTGACAGACTGGGGCAAATCGATGACTCGTTAGACGCCGCCTTGTGGTTACACGGGAACTGTGCCGAGGCAGATGTTGCTGGTCTCGGAGCGTATTTTGTGTCATCCTGCCCATGAAAGTGAGCAAGAATAGGCTGCGTTTGGAGACGGAGGCGAGTTCGGGGATAGCCGCTTCTTGCTCATGGCTTCAAACAAAAGGTATGGCGTCCTGGGAGTCAGAGGTTGAGCAAGATCAGCGAAATTTGTAATAAAACGCCGATATCAGAATCAAAGCCCGAGAAAGCGGCGTAAAGCTTTCTTGTCTCCTGGGGTTGAAATTTCCGTGACCGGTGGAAGCTTATCGGGGTCCGGCTTCACACAGGCGCCGCTGATGACATGACCCATAAATCTGAGCTTTTCGTAGCCAAGGTGACATTTCTCTGACTTCAGTGTCAGGTTAGCTCAACGAAGGAATTTCACGACCATAGGCAGGTGCTCCCATGTCCCACTAACCCGACGGTTAGCAGGAGTTCGAGCCCTATATTGGACGACACGCCATTTCACCGTGCAAGCTGCAGGCTACGAGGCTTACCAGCTGAGCTTTCCCCATTCGGCATGCCCACAGAGCGACCTCGCGCCACAGCGCTTCTTGACACAACCACCAACAAATTTACGCCCCAGAACCTCCCCCCCCCCTCCCCCAAGTCTTTCTCCACGGCAACAACTGAAGCCGCAATAGAATGGTTGAAACGCTAGGAGAGAGTTGCAACGTTAAATCAAAGGGATGATGCTGACGCCTACTATACAGCGCTCGGACGCGGTTTGAAAACCATAAAGATCCGCTCGCTTCTTGGTGTGGGTACTGGAGTCGTGTCTTGGAAACCTACGGCAGCTCGCATTGTCGCGATTGAAGAGATCGCGCTCTGCTATCTCGCAATCAGCTCCCAAACGAGAATATCGCAGCGGACGCCGAGGGCACGACGTGCCTCTTCAAACGCGTGAGCCGTACAATGTACGATGGAAAAAGCGGCGGGACCTCATGCGTGGCGTCAATGCGCAGCTCTTCACTGACCTTGTCCGAACCCCTCCAAAAACTGTCGATGAGTTTCCCACGGAGTCATCCACCGTTCAGAATGTGCTTCTGGGAATAGCGTCTACGTACTATCGTACTGTGGCCGGCGCCTCTGTTCCCGGGAGTTGCCATCGAATGGCAGGGATGCCGCTGTGCGCTTCATTACATCCGTTCGATAATGTGCGACGAACCCAGGCAGCTGTACCACGCACCTATCACGACTGCCAGCTCTACCGAGAGCCTTATCCGAGCGGAGGTCTAGCAAGCTCTCGGCCGCCCTTGCCCACTGACGAACTTCGCCCATCCCCTTCTCTTGTCTCCCCTGAATATTTTCATGTGTTACAAAAGAGCCCAGCTGAAAACGTGGGTTTTTCACCTCAGAGGCTGCAAGATCATGTCTTCAGCTCAGAACTCTGCCGCGGTCAGTAATGCGGCGCGACCAAGCCAGATGCTTCATTTGTCAGCGGACACTGTCACCCTGCCACATCGAACCAGTGCTTTCTTTACTGTTGAGTGTGATGCACTTCCGGACTAGAATCCATCACTGCAATTGGCATTTCATTACTGTTGACGCAGTTGTGTGTGTGTCCCGCAGTCTGACCAACTTCAGAATGGCCAGTCACATCTAGTCTTCGTCAAAAATATAGAGCCCAGGGAATTTTTTCAAAGCCATGCAGCGGAGCTTTTAAGCCAATTTAACAGTCCTAAGCTTGTGAGCGTTGAGTATTTAAGTTCCTCTCGCCTTTGTGAGACTACGGTCCCTAAGGACCCAAGAGGGGCCGCGTCGCAGGGCTCAGAAGCAGGCTTTTCGAGCTGTATACTTTTCACAAAGGCTGTACTTTCTACCAGTTTTACGCACTTGCATCGGGATCTTTCTCGCGGCACTTCGGTAGCATTTGCCGAACACATGTCTGAAGTTTCGCAGTGTTTCTGCTCTGAAACGCTGGAGACTGCTCTGTTGCCCGGGAGTCTCATAGCCACCTTCGCGGTAGCAGCCAGCAAAGAGAACAGCTGTGTGTGCTGTTCCCCGGATTCAGACAGTGCTTCGCCGCCTCGGCGAAGGTGCGTCAAGGAACCGTTGCCAAGCACCACATTGTGGCGTTCAGTGACATACACCCTATCATCAACACACCTAGCGCGTCTTGTCGAGAGAGCGCGACGTCTTCAGTCTCAGGCTAAAGAGATTCTAGAAGATTCAGGTATACAGCCTTCCAACAGCCCATGGCCCTCTCCGGTCGTCCTCGTTAAAAAGGAAGACGGCTTGGTGCGTTTTTGCGTCGACAGCCAGAACCTGGACGCTGTAAACAAGAAAGAAGCTTTCAGGTTGCCCTATAGTGATGACTCTCTACCGCCTCCTGCGTGCTCGGTATTTTTCGTCCATCGACCTAGAATTGGCTACTGGTAGATTGCGGTCGATGAAAAGACAGTGAGAAGACGGCCTATACCACTTTCAATGGCTTTTATGAATTGAAAAGTTCTTTTCGGCCTTTCTTTCGCACCTGTCACATTTTAGCGGATGATAGGTGTTATATGTCCAACAGCCGTTTCAAGGAGCAGACAGATCTGTTGTCTCATGCCTATGGGGTTGTGGCTCGGACGGTACAGAGACCACTCGCAGACAATGCTCGGCTTTGAACCGTTGAGCGGCCCATGCGCACTTCACAGACTGCCTTATAAGGGGCGCGCACAGACAACACAATGAACACAGTCCCGGCTGGTTTTAAGTGGCAGTGTTGCCTAGTATAAAGATGTGGTTGTTTTGGTTTGGTTTGGTTTTGTGGTTTAACGTCCCAAAGCGACTCAGTCTATCAGAGACGCCACAGTGGAGAGTGCCAGAAATTTCGACCACTTGGAGTTCTTTAACGTGTACTGACATCGCACAGTAAACGGGCCTCTAGAATTTCGCCTGCATCGAAATTCGGCCGCCGCGGTCGAGATCGGTTTTGGCAGACTTATAGTAGTCAGAAACTTGATCGCCGCCTGGCAATGTGTTTCTAAGCTTCACGAAATTATAAACGATGGTTGATAGATAGCGATTCAGGTGTCTCCTCCTTTGGGTCCTGTCCTTCGCGATGTTTTAACTACGAAGGTATCTTGTTGGAAAGAAAGGAAATTTTCGAGCTGGAGACGTGTCATGCCGCACCGGGTATTCAATGAGCCATCGGATTTCCGCGCAGCGCATTCTATGGCCCCCATGTCTCATGTGTTCTGTTTAGTATTAAAAGCGCTGTTATCATCGGGTTCATGCTGACTACTATCGACTGGTACAGGGCACCATGCGGTCGCCTTCATGTTTACGCCTCGTCTTACCGACGATAGGTAAGTCGACCTGCTGAAACTATAAAATGGAGCTGGAAATCCTTTTCTCTGGTCGCGCACGTCTGCCAGCCACTGGCCACATTTTCACTAATGAATGCATCCACTTCTTTTTGCATGCGAATTACGGTTCGTAAAGCCAAGAATGCGCATGTTTTGTTACTGCTCCCAACGCGTGTCTAATGCATTCATCAGAAAATTACTTCACAGGCAAGGAAGGGCGAAAAAATGGCGAAATATGGCGCAGGTGCGAAATATTGCCACTGCGCTTCATATTTGAAACGAAGTGTTCGCTCAATGCCAGTGACACTCTGTCAGCACTTATGTGAGAAGAACAGTTCATTATCTGCATTTCTTTTTGGCAGTTCATAGCAAAATATATATCACACTTTCTTTTTTTGTTTGTGTACTTTAAATAGCCTTATTTTCCCGACAGTGTATTTTTGATCAAAATCAAATGCTTTCTCTTCAAGAGTAAGAGAGGGCAAACAAGTCCAATTATTATTCTGAGTAAAAATTTGTAATCATGCGCTTTCTGGTATGTTGAGTGCAGTGGCGTAGACAGAAATTTTGTTCGGGGGGGGGGGGGGGGGGGGCGCTCATGTTGCAGCGCGGCCTCCTCATAGCATTTGTGGAGGGATCAAACCCAAGAATAATAAATGCGTTGCCATTGACAATGTCATTGTGTAGTAGGTAACACTATGCACTGTCTAGACAAGTGGAATATGTATTTTTTAAGTAAAAAAATTTATTCGTATATCTTAAAAATCGTGGCAGATAGAACTGATACGATTGCTTGCATATTTCTGCGTATTTAATAAGCAAAGAAAATATCGCACGAAGTATATAACTATATCAGTACGAAACCAGCAGAGCAGTGCATTCCGCTGATATGAAAAACGTAAAGGTGATGAAATGAGCAAGTAGAGGATGGTTTGGTTTGGTTAATTGGGTTTAACGTCCCAAAGCGACTAAGGCTATGAGAGACGCCGTAGTGGAGGGCTCCGGAAGTTTCGACCACCTGGGGTTCTTTAACGTGCACTGGCATCGCACAGTACACGGGCCTCTAGAATTTCTCCTTCAAAGAAATTCCAGACGCCGCGGCCGGGATCGAACCCGCGTCTTTCGGGTCAGCAGCCGAGCACCATAACTACAGAGCCACCGAGCAAGTAGAGGAGAAATATTCTAATGAATCTTTTTTTTTGTTCAAGAACCTTTGCATTTCTGTATATATGCTACGGCCAGGGAAAAATCTAAGTGACGCACCGAAATTTTTGTCGCAGAAGTGAGCACATGTATAAATGGGAATGAATCACCACAACGCTTCGTCTCATCGGACCCCTCTACGTGCTTTGTCAACTTGTCTTATAGTGTTTTGATTTGGCTTGTCTCGTTGTACGGTCCGATGTAGGAGATTAAAAAAGTCAGTGCACCTTTGGCGTCGAAAGTTTATAAGAATAATAAATTAATTGAAGTTCCTGATTTGAATATCTAAAAACGCCCGACTTCTGAAATCTGAGCGGGGCTTCCGCGTCAAAGTTTATGGGAACTTTATACTCATTAAGTGTCGGAAATGAAATGCGTGACTCCGTAGACTCCGCGGCGATCCCGCTTGTCCTTGACAGCCACTTGAAATATTGCGCTTGGATGGGGCTCTTTGCGTTACGAGAATACAGGTGCAAGGGCGTTGCCAT
This sequence comes from Amblyomma mixtum, assembly GCF_055824585.1. Classification (NCBI taxonomy): domain Eukaryota; kingdom Metazoa; phylum Arthropoda; class Arachnida; order Ixodida; family Ixodidae; genus Amblyomma; species Amblyomma mixtum. The sequence continues at coordinate 23,146,522 of NC_143020.1, read as the reverse complement.
GAAATACAATCCAAGTTTAGCAATGTTCCCGCCAAAATGTATTTTATAGTCTGAAAATACATTGTAGGCGACAAAATCCAGAATGACTTCAGGCGCAGGTGGTTGTTTGGTCAGCGGAGCGTGAGTTCGAAAACATTTCGAGGAGGGGAAGGGGGGGGGGCTGAAGCCCCATAAACTCCCCCCTGGCCACGCCCCTGGTTGTGTGTGTCCGCCAGGAAGACAATTTTCAATGAGGAAGTGCATTTTAAACCTTCCGGACAGAAGGTTTCGTTTTGTGATGCCCCAGAACCGGAGTTGACGTCCGCATTTTACTCCCAAACTCGGCCGTTTTTGGTGAGACACGTAATAAGATTTTTCGTATTTGTTTGCTTGCAAAAACTATTGAGAGGTGTTGACGACCTACATTTAATCAAGAAGAATTGGGCACAGGAGGGCATGTGATTTGAAGGCAAAAAAAAATTGATGGGCCCTTAGGGTACTGTAAAGGAATCCGACAGAAGGCGAAGCTACCAGGGGCTGGCAGAGCTTCAGGTGGACGGATGAGGTTGCTTGTGGGACAAGGTGTCACCAGCTGGCTGATAACAGGGTTATTAGCATGGATGAGGGTAGACGAGGGTCAGTCTTTGTCATCGATTCGACGCAGTGTGGCTGTTGATGATTGCGATGTTTCTATCGGTCGTTCTGTGTTTCAGTCTAGGAATGGCTGGGTGGCTTTAGGGAAGAGGCGTCGGCCGCGTATTACCTCACTGATTCTTTTAAAAAAAATAAAGCTATCTGCCAGACAAATACGGCGCAGACACAGGACAGCAAAGCGGTGAACGACGCAGGCGTTGCTTCCTTTGTCCTTTATCTGCGCTCTCTCTATCCGTCGTGTCAAACCAACTAACCTCAACAGTAGTCCTTTTTAGCTGTCTTGTCATGAATAGCAGGTGTAACGGCAAAATCGTTTGCGTCCATGCCTGAGGAAATTCATGGGCAGCTGATAGGTTGTATTAGCAGCAAAAGGGTAACGGCCAAGCTTACAGGATCCATTACGCACCCCGCTGCCTCTCTCTACCGTTCGTCGAGCGCAAAGTCTCGCTTCCTTTTCTACCGCTAGAACTGCCTCCGCGAGCAAGCGCTCTTTTGTGTCTACAGCGGGGCTGCCTTCCTTCCACGTGTCGAACCACTCCTGTTTATGTGTGGAGCAGGGCGCCCAGCATCGCTGGCTGCTTTGGGTCCTCTACATCTAAATAGTGCTAGCTCACTTTTATCGACCTTAAAGAGGCGTTTTGTGGTGTTCTAACCTTCATCAGCATCTGCAAAATACAGCCGTTGGCGACATATCTGACTCCATGGCTCTCTCGTCTCAGCAGGTTCAGTCGCACGGGAGTGACGGCAGCCGTAATACTACCGATCCGAAGTCTCGATTGAATGGTTTAAAGATGAGGGAGACGAAGATATTCAGTGGGCGGTCCGTGAGACTGCCAGTTAGAAAGTATTGCGTGAGGGGCGGCGGCTCTTTTAAAAAGTGGTTTACAGTATCCGAAAACGAAGCTCCTAAGAACAATGCTGGTTTTCCATTAATGAAAGCTGAAAGCATTTCTTGTCTAGACATTTCTAAGACATGCAGCTGCAAATGCAGTGCGTAGCAGCGCTGCCGTTCAAATATATTACGCCGCATGCTACCCGGGACACCAGTGTATTTGTGATTTTGCTTCACTCCACTTTGCCAGGTGTCCTAGTAGAACTGAAGACGCACATGTTGCCCACATTACCGAATTCTCTTCTCGGCACCGAAATTGACTAGTCTATGGGGGCTTTGTCTGGAGAGGAGCAATATCATACGATGTGCGCAGCTGTCGGATATTAGCCGAAGGAAATGAGGTCGTTGAGAAAGAAGCACTTGTTAGGCATCGCTCAGCTGACCCTCTAATATCTGGTTGCTTAGCGGCTGGGAAACAAAACAACGATGACGATCAGGTTTCAGTATTCTTACTTCTCTTGGTGCTGTTTCTTTTCAGTGAGTGGGCACATTTTTTTTCCGCTCTATCGGCTGTACTGACTGTATTTTTTTATTCTATGTGCGCCTTCGTGGCATATTCTGACCCTTCTTCACATGACTGAAGTCCTCATCGTGGCCCCCCAGTGTCCTTAAAAGGGTCCACGTCGATGTCCTGCCGACGGCTTTCCCAAAAAGAAAGAATGAAAGATGGCGTACCATATTTCGGCCGTGCTCTGCACAGAGGCTTTTCGTACCGGTAAGAGCCCTACTTTTTTGGCCTGCGTTTATATTGGGGAACGATTTGTTCGATGATATTGATCGTTTCTCATGCTTCTAAGTGCACCAGAGAATATAAACTCCGTAGATTGGTGACACTCTCTTTCTACGCCAGCCTCTGCGTTCATCTCTTGAGAATATAGCAGCATCTCTCCTAAAATACCCCTAAAGTTTGTAGTTTCTTGAAGAATTTTACTCCCGCCACTCATTTCGAACTTCTGAGGATAGCACTAAGATATAATAAACCAATTTCAACATATGTACCTTGAAGAAACGACGAAGTGGGGACGCGGAACAAGAAGCTCGCCATCTGCGTGCTCACGCACCAAATTCTGGTCGACTCAGCTTCTTACATACAAGCTGTAATAACGTGGAGGAGGTGTTGAGTCGATGACCATCGATCCCTCTCGACATTGCGGGAGCCGCACTCGCTGGACTGACCCCGTTGCCCGTGAAAATAACCCAGAATAGCGACGCACATCAAACTGGAGCAGCATCGCGCACTTGGCAGCACTACCACGAGCCGCGGACCTTTTCAGGATTTACCACAGAGTGAGCAACTACAGCTGCTAGGATACCACAGACAAGCTGGCCACTGCTGTTTTTTCTATGAGCGGTACCGCGTAAACAAGAATTGCAAACTATGAACCGTCCGTGACGAGTTGGTATCGGAACTGCTTCGAGATCTGGAACTGCTTCGCGAATTCCGTTGCACAAAAGAAATACGCTCAGAAGACCTAGCTCCAGAGAGCGGAAGAGCCTGGTGACACGTGCGTCACCTACCTACAAAGGGAGTTGAATCCACGGATGTACAAAGAGAGAATTGGCCATCTAAATGGCATCGTACAAAAAATGTAGTTTTCTTATTTTTGAACTTTGACTCTGCCCCGTAAGTCACCATGTATTTCCGAAAATTTGAAGCGTTTAAGCGACGTCGCGTTGCTCTCAAGGTAGGCCAATTATGTAATGTCAACACCACCAAAAGCGTGGATTCCCACGAGCCTGTGAATGCTGTGAACATTCCTGATGTCATTAGACAAACTGACTGCGATGAACTTCCACGGCAGCAAGACCTAATGCGCCGCAGTGAAGTTTCGTTTTTTGCGGGAATCTCTTTCACAATAGGATTTTTCAAATAATTTCTTAACGTTCAGGAATTCATGCTAATGTAAGGAGTACGTCATGCCGGAATGATTTCACATCATGAGCCGAGTAAGGTGTGCATGTTTTTTCCTGTCTTGAACAACATTCATTGCATTCATCTGTGAATATCTAGGTGTCCTTCTGTACACAAAAACGTTTTATAAGTTGTCTTTAGAGAGGCATTGAGGGAGGTGACAACATTCTGGCCGACCTTTCTGACTTATACAAGTCAGGCGCAGTATGATTTCTACGTCCTTTCACTCTGGCTAATATTCGCTCACTGACATAAGCTTAGATTCTGATCAAGCGAAGGCCATCGACGTTGAACAACACGTATTCTTGGAATTAGATCTCTTGATGATATGAGTGATTATAAGGAGTGCTCTAACATCATCCTTGCTAGGAAGGCAATATTATGAGCTTCAGCCAAATTACGCAACGCCACACAGCATGACGATCGGTGTCCGCCCTTGCTTCGCATTTGCTCGCGTTTACAACCTACATGCTGAAAGTTTACGGCAGCCTTGTGCTCAAACTAAGTCTCTCTGAGTGAGAGAAGATGTTTTCGTTCCTCACGTTCTAACGGTAGGCAATAAACGTAGTAATTATTGCGGCTTTTTTAGTCTCTCCTTCCAGATGCTGATGCTGCGATTTACGCGGACACTGATACGATATTTATGCACCGGGTTGAAGATGTGTGGAGTATTTTCTATTCCATGGATGAATTGAAACTTGCTGCCATGGCACCTGAAACCGAGGATCTTAAGGTCAACCCTTACTTCCCCAGCACGCATATTCCAATTGTACCACCAATTGGTAAGTTATGCTGCAGAGATGACATGGTCTGGAAAAAAATGCTTTTTCTCACTTTGATGTCTTCAAAATGTGTTCTTAATATCTTGCTCTTAACGTGCTTCGAGGATGGATCCATGAGAATGTTGACATGACGGTTGCCACTGCTTAATGCGAGACTCAACTTCAGCTGCAAGTGTATTTATACTGCCCCAAATCTTCGTACTATGTTTTTTATGTGGTGTTGTCTTCGTTGGTGCTGTGTCTTGATGCGTCGAGGTTGTTGGAAAATCTTCGTTGATTCGTCGGCAGGGAGCTTGACGTCCACAAGTTGCTTTCTTTATATTTCAATGCGGGCGCTGTGGGACCTTCAGGGAACAGCCGCTGCGTAGGTGCCGCCCGGCGACATTAACACTACACTACGCACACGCCCCCTCAAGCGTCCAAGAACACAAGCCCATATCCCAGATTGGACGAAATTCAGGCAAAATTTTAACTCACTTGATAATACACCCATTTCCGCGCAAGGCTACACAGCATGGTCCCAACAGCTGCTGGCACACCTTTCCTCGCATGAAACACACATCCAGCTCTCAGAGGCGGTCACGGACGTGGATAACCACCTTCTACACCTCTGGGAAGCCCGTCGCAGCCTCGTCCGCCGTTGGCGACGGCAGAAACACAATAGAAAGCTTAAAGCTCGAATTGCCGAGCTTACCCAGAAAGCGGCAGAGTACGCGGCCCAACTCGCCGACTCCAACTGGGTAGATAGATGCAACACGGCCGCGCGACAAATGTCCAGCCGAAACACGTGGCGTCTCTTTCGAGCCCTAATCGACCCAACCCAAACACGATCCGAAACACAAAAACATTTGCAGCGAGCACTGCACGCTTTTCCTGGCAACACGACTCAACTGGCACAGAAACTTCGGGACCAGTATCTGTGTACAGCCCAAGACCCCCGTGGATCTGCGTACTCTTATGCAGGCAGAGAGAACACGGAGCTGGATCAACCTTTCCAGCTCCATGATCTGCGGGCGGCTCTCGCCAAAATGAAACGGGGCACTGCGCCAGGACGGGATAAGGTCACCGTCAAGCTTTTGACGAACCTGCCCGACTTGGCATACCAGTCCCTCCTGGAATACGTAAATGCGATTTGGCGCGGGCACACCCCCCTGCCAATCGAATGGAAAACGGCTTTGGTCACATTTATTCCTAAAGCTGGCAAACCAATTGACACAGATAACCTCCGCCCCATCTCTCTCACCTCATGCGTGGGCAAACTAATGGAGACGATGGTGCGGGATCGGTTATCTACATATCTTGAACACAAACAAGTCTTTGCGAGCACCATGTTCGGATTTCGCCCACACAGATCCGCACAGGATGTCCTCCTGCAACTCAATCGGGAAGTCCTTGACCCCCTCGAATGCCCCCATAATGACCGGGTAGTACTCGCCTTGGATCTTAAAGGGGCATTTGACAATGTAACACATGAGATCATACTCACTAACCTAAGTCACACCGACTGCGGCCTCAACACATTCCAATACATAAGCAAATTTTTAATGGATCGTCAATCCTACATTCGAATTCAAGATAGAGACCATGGTCCTTACCTACTCGGCACGCGGAGAACCCCTCAAGGCGCGGTACTTTCCCCGCTGCTCTTCAATCTGGCCATGATGCACCTGCCGGCCCAGCTGAGTGGTGTCGCCGGCGTGCAGCACGCCCTGTACGCTGATGACATCACTCTGTGGGCCACGCAGGGCAGCACAGGAGACATTGAAACCAGCCTGCAAACAGCGGCGACGATAGTAGACCGCTACGCCCGCCGCTGCGGTCTTCAATGTTCTCCTCAAAAATCGGAATTTGTGCACCTCCGCCCCTCACAGCAGTGCACAACTAAAATATCTCTCTCTCTTGAGAGTGGTCCCATACGCGAAAGTGATGAGATACGGGTACTCGGACTCTACATCCACAAACACAGGCGGCCAGACACTACATTGGCCAAACTCCGTAAGGTGGGGGACCAGGTGGGCCGCATGGTCCGCCGGGTTTCCAACAAACGCGGAGGGTTACGAAGTAAGGATGCCTTGCGGCTGGCAAACGCCTTCGTAACTAGTCGAATTCTGTATTCGACTCCTTATCTCCACCTACGGAAACAAGAGGAGGACGCCCTTGAGGTCATCCTTCGCAAAATTGTTAAACGTGCCCTTGACCTCCCTATCACTACTTCAAACAGCCGGCTTATGGCTCTTGGGGTGGTGAATACTTTCCGGGAGCTCCGGGAGGCGCACCTTACAAACCAGTACACGCGCTTGTCGCTAACGGAGTCGGGTCGCCGCCTTCTTGCTCGACTCCATATCCAACACACCCCTCCAATGGAAGACAGGTTTCGCATCCCGGAACTGTGGAGACGTGCCCTCCACGTGCGGCCTCTTCCAGCAAACATGTCACATGAAGACCATAATGGTCGGCGCCTGGCACGAGCGGAAGCGCTAGCCCGATATTATGGCAACAAAAACGGTGTATACTACGTGGACGCTTCCGGCCCTCACCACGGGGGATGGTACACGGCCGCGGTAGTTCACAACAGCAACACAGTTAACGGCCTAACTTTTAGAGCTCGCAGTGCAACACAAGCAGAAGAGGTCGCGATTGCTCTCGCGGCCTCACATTCCAATTCAAAATACATAATCACCGACTCGCGAGGGGCCTGTCGGAACGTCGAACAAGGCTGCACTCCCTTCCTAGCCTATCGAATATATCAAAATTGCATACGGGATACGGACCCCGCACACCGTTACCTCATATGGGCCCCTGCTCATCAGGGGTTGGCAGGAAACGAGGCAGCAGACGCAGCCGCCCGCGCGCTCTCTCACCGGGCTGTTTTCTCCTCCCCATCCGATCAGGAACCCGATTTTAATCCGGTCTATACATTCAAAGATATTACAACATATTATCAAAATTGTCATCGCCTTTACCCTAGCCCATGTAAAGGCCTGAAGAAGGCGGATGAGCGGCTCCTTCTCCGCCTTCTCACCAATACTTTGCTGTGCCCGGCAGCGCTAAAACATTTTGACCCCTCCTTTAGCGGCAGCTGCCCACACTGTAGTGCAGTGTCTTCTGACACTTATCACATGGTGTGGGCCTGCCCCTCCAACCCCGCTATTCCCCCCATCCCCAACCCAACCCGGGAGGACTGGGAGGCGACCCTGCTCGGCTGCCACGACTTACAGGCCCAACAAGCCTTAGTCGGGCGCGCCCGGGCGGCGGCAACCGCCACTGGGGTCCCATACTAGGGACCTCCACCTAGTGTTTGTAAGGATCGGTCCCTTACGGGCTGATCCAAACATACCTCCAGTTCATTCGAAATAAATGTTTTCACCACCACCACCCGGCGACACAAAGCGTGGTGTGGACGGTGACGTTGAGTGGGTACGCCGGACGCGGTTCGCTGAGGCGTAATCATCTCGGCACAGGTGTTCTACGATCTCCCCCGTTGGTTAGCCGGGAAAGGGTCGTGGAGCCTCAGTTTAGAACCCCGTTAGCCCATACATCTGCAGAGGTAGTGCCGAGGAATGTGGCCGGGTACGCAGCAATGGAACCAGAGCGGGCATTGCTGATCCGGGGATCTCCAATGATCGGCTTTTCTTGGCTGAGCTTGCAGCATACCTGGGCAGGCGGGCGACTAATGTCTTAGCGTCCAGGCACACAGCCTGTGCGTAGAGTGGCAGGACGCATTGGGCTGTGCACCATGGTTGCGTACGCCATGATCTGGTGTTCTGTGGCCCTTGGAGTAGGGTTTCCAAGTTCACGTTTCGCTTCTTCCCGTGTCATGTCTTTCAAAGTCGGAGCTTGCGTCTGTGAGAGGATGGCAACAGTCATCTTAGCTCCTCGCGGATATTCTCACGGATGATGTGTTCTGGGCTTTGATTGGTTGTCGTTGAGGTGGCCTCGTGGCTCATGGTGGTGTCCGGTCGCACTGACGCGCCCATTGTCGATGGTCTTCTCGGTAATAGACGCTGTAGTTGTGAACTCAGTTAAGGTCCCAGGTTAGTTGGGAACCAATCCGGCAAAGAATTCTTCCCTAGTATCCTGCAAAATGAAGCGCACATTCTCCTCTCTCAACTTTGAATTTACACTTCAGAACAGACAGCACATCTCCCCGACGTAGGAGAGGACGGTCTCATAGCTGGCATAGGGCATGTGTTTCCACTCTCAGTGTTCATTGAGTACAGTACGTTTTGTTTGTATCAAGACACCTTATCTGTTTCGCAGCATCGGGTCGATCCTCTTTGCGCGAGAAGTAATGACGCCAATATTTATAGCTTTGTTTGTTTATTATTCAAAGCTGCCTGCACGTGTCTTTATCCGTTTCTTGGTGACCGTTGTAATGCCGTGTGGTATCAAGTCGCAAAAGAGAAAACGCCGCAGATGCACCGACGAAGCTTAACAACTGCGCGTTGTGTCGAATGCGGTCGCCCGTTGCGCTCGGAGTTCCCCTTTTGTCAGTTCATTTTTCATCGTAACAAGACATTCGCGTGGTTTTGCCTAATTTGGGTAACTCACCACTAAATAAAAAAATGCCGTAACCAGTTCCTTATACCAAGATCAACCGCTGCCACACCTTCGTTACCGGGAGACCACAAACACAAGTGCTTCAAAGGCGGCGGCATTGAGTAATTGACAAACTTTGTAATATCGACAATTTATCTGTATAGAGGTTCGCGAAATCATCTTTAACTGTGCTAAAATTTGGCGGTATGACTGGGCCGAAAGTAGAAGGTTAACAAACTGCCACGCCAATTGTAGCGTTTACAAGAACTCAGTACCGCTGCTTAAAACACCATTAAAGAAGAAAAAAGTTGCAGAAAACCACTAGCAGCTTAAAGCCGTGCTCAGTGGTGGCACGACCATGGACACTACTGAATGCCTGTGGCCACTTCGCAGGGTGGCCGGTAAACTATTAGGTTAATGAAGAGAACTTTGGGCCAGCCAAAGAGACTCTCCAATCGACGACATAAAATAAAATAACCTTAGAGATCACTGCAGTAACTCGCATTCAGAGAATGCAAAAGCACTGATGCCGCCACGGCACTAGTTATCTCTATTCCCCTCTCTTCGATACTTTTTGTCCCTGCTTCGTACTCTTTGCATTTATTGATTAACCACTTTCATTTATTTATTGATCGCGATCGATTCGTTTTACATTTTTGTTCCTAATGAATCACCTTAATTAATCATCATTACTCTAATTACACCCAGTCTCGCCTCAATCACGCATTTTAGTTTTCAAAATTTGGCCCATTGCTGCTTTCCCATCCTCGTACTATACCTTCGTCCAGCCGATTCGACCGTCCAACGAATTTTACTTCTAATTAATTAAGTAATTATTCCATGCCAAGCATTTTCGATTAAATATTACCCATCAAACATATTTTAATTTATTTCAATCTCCATCTTCACTCCTTTGACTATTTATTCGCTATGTTACCGTCCCCGGCTGTTTTCCTGTCCTTTCACTATATAGACGTCCGCTTTATTTTGATGTTTTTTGGAGATTTTTGGCTCTAATTAACAACTGTATTCATCCTATTGACATCAAATTTTCGCGCATCATCCTCACATCCTCCTCTATCGCTTACAACCTCTCTCTTTTTCCTACCTCTTCTGCGGATACGTTTTGGTGACACGACCTTGCCGACCAAGCCCAGCAATGCTTTCGCATTAATGAACAAGAGACAAAGACAAAATGTTCTTCTGACTTCTCAAACCGCACAGCCCGAAAGCGGAGTGGCAGGCGCTCGATCAGAGGTTTGGGGATTTTTAAAATCGACCACATTGACGAAGATAATTCCTGTAAAGCATGTGAATAGCAAATCTAAGTCCGGTAATTACGAACGATCGATTGTCAGGTTATCGTACCACTTCAAGAGAAATGAAGCTGGAAAAGTTTACCAGTACATCATACAGTTCTTTTTTCGCCGATTCTTTTTTCCCCAGCAGCTTTGTCGCTGTGCCGTAGTTTGTGTGCTGTTGTGACGCGTGCGGTTTTGTCCTTCGCTGTTCTCTAGTGTTATCATAGAGCATAATGAGCGCATCTTTGCACCGCTGCGCCCTAGGAAGTGCTTTCTGACAAAGTACATTTTCATGGTTCGCTCCAGAAGGAAATGTTGCAGCCTTAAACTGCCACTGTAAATACGCGAACTGCTAAAGCAGCCGTAGTTTCTACACATACGTTCATGCTATGCATATTCTGCTGGTCACATTAGAGCGTGGAACTATTTCCTCTCCTTGACCATAAAGGAATCACTTGAATAATGGTAAATAGCGAGGATGAAAGAAAGAAACGATCGCATGGAGACGTGTGCGAATAACTAGGCCTGCCTTATCGTAGTAGTGCAGCTGATTTACAGTGTAAAGCTGCGGTTAAAAAGAACAATGAATTGTGAGGACTTTCCGAGGAACGCTGCATGTCGCCACTACTAAGGGCAGAAAGGCAACGGGGGGGGGGGGGGGGGGTCAAATAGCCTGCAATCTGAAAAAAAAAATGAGAGAGCAGGAACGAAGAGAACAGAAAAATGGTTGGCTGTTGCACAAGCAGGGAACGGGAATACATTAGGAAACTTAAAGGGTTAAGATGGGCATATAGTTTGCGCAGGTTGATCGAAGATCAGTGGCAAAGCCACCCTTTTCTCTTACTTGCCTTGTTAATTGGATGTTTCCCTTATATTCTGCGCAGGTGCGAACGCCGGTTTCATGCTAATGAACCTGACGCGCATGCGCGCATTCGAGTTCGAACGCTACGTGCTGGAGATTGAACGAGAGTTCGGGTGGAAGTTGAAGTTTGGAGACCAGGACATCCTGAATATCTTCTTTGCGCGCAATGAAGAGCGCCTTTTCGCCCTAACGTGCCGTTCGAACTTCCGCCCCTGGCACTGCAAGAGGACGCCTCCCTGCTATGACAGGCCTGTAGCTCTGGTCCATGGCTCAGCTCTGGTATTCAAGGAGAATAAGGACCGCGAGTTTAGAGCGCTCCAGACCTCCATGAATAAGGTGAGCGAGAGAAAGCAAAACCATTAGCTAGGCTTGCCACTACGTAGCATTGCATATTTTTCGACAGCATCCGATCGATGTCCTCTTGCCCAGTGGCATAGGCAGAAATATTTTTTTTGGGTGTGTTATAAGCCGCCGGTAAACAAAAATAAAAATAAAAAAATCGAGCCTGCATCAAACAATATCCTCATTTCTCGGCCTTATTACAGCCGAAGGGTAAGTTGTTTCGTTAATTCTAATATCTACATAAAAATACGAGTCACGCAGGACTCCGAGGACTTGATTCGCAGGACTTGATTCTTAAAGAACATTTGTTTTCTTAAAAAAAAAGCATCGCACGGAAAATCGCGGCTATTCGCAATTTTTATACATACTACAGAGCAACAAATAGCTTTTGCTCCACAACAAAGTCGGCAACTGCGAAGTAATGGCAGTTGTAAAAACTTCTACCCCATGCATAATCTCCGGCAAAATGCCGCAGAGGCGCTTCTAAAAGGAACGCAGCACTTTTTATTTTCCCGATTGTTTCTGAACATTTGAGGAGAGTGCAAACGATGAAAAACTAGGCTGACCTGTAACGGTACGTTTAATCGGGTGAACAGTGCATACTGTTAAGAGAAGTGCCATAAGTAGTGCAGCGACGAAGGAGAGTGACTCTTTCTGCACTAACGTCCGCTTCCTAGTATAGCGCGGTGACTACGTACTCATATCAGTCTTTTGAAGAATAAACGGACACTCTTCTTATTTTCTTTTACATTTTATGAAATCGATGCGATGTGTATATAGCATGGGAAGAAAAATTGCTCGAAAATCTCGCGAGGTGTTCTGGCATCGAAACGCCAACCTGGCTATGGTCCTGCTCTCGCCCAACATGGCCGCGTGAAAAGAAAGCTCACTGTAATAGGCTTGAGGACAACACCATTATATTTTATGGAGTTTTAGAACATCAAAGCGAACCAAAAAACAAGTTGAAGATGCAATTTCGTTTTTAAACTTCCTGCCGTGTTAGTAACTTTTTCGTTTGAGGTGCTTTTTTTGTTCGCAGCAGAACGCCGCCCTCTACATTTTACATCCGGTTCGAGGCTTCATCACCCTTACATATGCCGGTAGTAATGTGCAGGTTGTCAGCTTCGAACATAGAGCCCGCTCTGGTAACATCTTGTTATCCGAAAGTGTTTTCTACGAAACACGGAAGCTGCCCAGACATCTAAAACGATCGCTAAGAATGGATGTGCTCCTATAAGCAACTGCATTTTGAGCATGTCGCAGGTCCGAACTTTCTCAGGAGAACAAAAGATATCACCATAAACATTTTCCATTGATACGTTTTGTTTACGCCTTTACCTACCCGCCTCACATCAGCACAACAGGCGTTCTGGTTCCCAAAATCGTAAAATGCGGAGCTGCTGTCTGACGGATAAAAAAAAACTGCTAGCCATGTAAGTTTTTCGGTGCAAGTGAAGTGACGGGAACAGGAGGCGCCAAGAAGCGCAGTGGCCAAAGCCGTAACGCTAAGGGGAAAAAATTCACTGGTATTTATTTCTTCCCAGCTTTTCAGACTACTCGTACAAATGCTGTCAATAAGCTTTGAAAAGGGTTTAAGCTTTACGGAGCTGTAGGTATTTAGGAGTGATCATTTATCATCATCTGTGCTGGCAAAACCCAAATGGGGGTGTTTTGCTCAATAGCGTATTGAAAACTGCTATTTGAGAGAAAAAGTGCAAAATTTACCAAAGAACCTGAAATAAATTACCTACAGACAATTATTTATTCGCATAGTATGGAGGAAGCATCCTCTGTTCAGTGCCCTAACAAAGTGTACTTACGAGGAAACATCAAAACAATTCAGTGATCCGCAGCGCGTTTCGTCTAGTCGCGTTATCGGATGAACGATTCTATCTCAGTCCTGCTGAAATATTGTGACTTGGAACTGTGAGAAACCATTGGGAAAAAAAGAACAGAAACTCTGTTCTCCGATAACTTAGAATCAAATAAAAATCAATAAAAACATGTATATGTAGTCCTCTAAAATGCTGTACGAGCATGAACCAGTGCGCCCCAACACAGCTTTACAAAGGATGACTAAATAGTTCAAAACGGTTTCTGGCCTGCTTGTAATTTTAGGAATGGGCTTCTTGTCTACACTGTGGAAGCGCAGCGTGTACGATTTCGAGCTTTCTTAGGAATTGCACTGCAGACAAATTGAGAATTAGGAAAGTATTATTATTTTGTGATATATCGTGCTGGGATGAACGCTTTCACAAAGGCTGTTTTGTTGCCGTTTCTGCCTTTGTGTTTTGATCACGATTTGTAAAGGTATATTTCCGGTGCTTAAAAGTCGCGTTTTGTTTATTTGTCTCCAGTAATGACCCTCAGCTGAGAGCAACAGTATTCTTAAATAAGCCTAAAAAAACAAATTGACGAACGGTGACATTCAACAAATGTACCGAGAAGTGTCAGTCGCGATAGGATCTGTGTTTGTTTGGATGACATGTGATAACTTTCGATAGGTGAAGCGAAATAACATTCTCATGCGTATTACGCAGTTAATGCACGCATGTAAAACTAGAAGCACGGTTCTCTGCTGACTAGCAAGCAAACACCCCCCCCCACACACACACACACACAATCACACACACACACAAAAGGGTATTATTCGGCTTCTTCCCAAGCAGTCTTCAGATACTGCCTCCCTCTCCGAAGCGCCGTCTTGCAGTGCTTTCTCGGATAAGGATGAAAATCCTGCATTTCTGCCGGCGCATGACCATCCAGATTCCAGGGCCTGAAGGGGCCTTGTCACGATAACTTCGTTCATGAAGAGAACTCGGCAATGACACTACTCAGCGATTTTCCACTCGACCATTATTACGGCATTAGTCAAACACGGCTCGGCCGCATAACGAGCAAAAAGTCAACTCCAAATCCTGCATGTTTTCTTTCGTCCGTACTTAAATCTGAACCATCTCGTTATTCTTGAATTTTATTCCACACGAGCATTTGTCAGAGTGAAATGATTATTGACTTTCGTGTTGAGGGTTACTGGGACCTCACTGTTCATGTGCATAGATTACTTTAACAATGTTGAATGGAGGGAACATTCGGACAGCCGTTTTTAAAACTGAGAGTGCAGCTTTCAGATATCACATGGAAAATGCGGCGACAGGACGAACGCTACATTTGCAAATGAATGAAATGAGAATCGATTCGTTGCAGGGGTGAAAACATATGTGCACAAAAGTGAAAATACTGCAGCGAAAACCATAAAAGCAAAAGGTAACAAATAAGCCTGCTTTATGCCGGCAGTACTCACTTTCTATGCTTTGAGAGCAAAAACCAGTTTTGAAGCGAAAGCTTCACTATGGGCCTTCGTGCTTCGATCGCCGCGTGCCTAGTTTTCACTTTCCAATGACCTTGATGTTCTAAAGCAGAGCATAAGCGCATAACTGCCCCCTGGGACAGTAGACATCTTAGCCGCGTTTTAAGCTACGAACCCAATAGATCGGGTGCTTGGAAAGCAAATGAAAAGCGCATAACTGCTCTCTTGGAACAGCGTACACGTCAGTCCCGCTTTAAGCTACGGGGTGGTAGTGACAGATGTGCGCTGCATGCGTTTACATTGACAGCGTTGTGCGAGAAACGCAACACTGAAGCGATAGGCCGTCGGTGTTCACTGTGTTCACTTGCGGGGGCGGTAACATTTTACACCCAGATGATATTATTGAAAGAAAGTGCTCATAACTGGCTCCCTGGCTCCCTGGATGCCTGAATGGCGCCTATAGGTACGTATGGGGTAATGAGAGAGAGAGATGTGGGCTGCATGCGTCAGCGCTGACAACGTTCTGGCAGACACATGGCACTGCTGCAATAGGCGGCAGCTTTCATTAGGTGTGCAAACTGTCGCGATCAACCAGTAACTGCCACCTGCAAGGGTGGAGGGTGGGTGCACTGCCTGCGCATTGTCCGGAATGCACTGAACGTTACAGTTGCCTAACAGGTTAGAGTTACCTGATAAGTTACTGCTCTCGCTCTCAAATAGATTCAGCAGTAGTTGAACCACAGCTAATTTTGACCACCAAAGCCCGGCGTTTTCTCATGTACTTCCAGCGTTTGCGGAGGCTCCGGAGAAGTAGCTAAAAAAACAAATTGCAGCTCTCCCCTCCATAAATATCTGCAACCAGAAAACAAAGCGTTAAGTACTGTCTAATGTGCACAAGCTCTCGCACAACCTTACGAAATTTGACTAGTTGTTTTAGCTTCTGCCTCTTTCAAGTTATCCTAGCTTCGCGCCCTGCTTAATGGAGGGGGGTTAAACTAGTCGCCTTAACGCGTCTTGGAAACCATGCCTCTTCCCTTCGTTGAACACTCGCGAGCATATAGGCACCGACGGTTTCGCAAAGATTAATTTCCCTGTCCAAATTGCACGCATCTTTTAGCGCGCGGGAAATGTCAGTTGGGCAGAGAAATCTTGGGAGCGCATGAAATCTGGTAACGCCGCATTGAATGATCTACTGGTAGACCTTCAGTGTAAGGAATGGAACTTTTTCGAAGACATTGGGCTTACCGAACATTCTTATTGCACACTTATTTGACATGTTGACCTGTATATTTTGTTTTCATGGTGGTTTATGGAATTTCTTCACGTTTACGCATGTTTCTTTCTTGCTCAATTAAGGAACGCATTCACATTTCTTCAGCTCCAAGTGCAGCGTCCGGCCTGTCTTCGTCTTTTCTAAGTGATGCTTTAAAGCTGCGTTGTCTGTTTCAAGAAACGTAGAGCGCATGCTATAAGCTTTCTACATCATTGTCCTAGCAATTTTGCTCTCTTGGTAGGGATCTGCCATCCTTACTCTAAACATAATCGCTCGTCTATCCCATCACCTTTTTCCCTTTAGTAACCTGTTGCCTCCTTCTTAGCCTGTTGATCTCTTTCTTTATTTTGCGAGATACTGCAGTTCAAAGCCCAGGCAGGAGGCGCATACACAAAACAAAACAGTTTTACAGCAACCATCAGAAAAACATAAAAATTGTTGCACAGGAAGTAGAATGGCGTAGCAGTATATATACACAGTAAAAAGCACATGGTGGTACTAGGGGATGTTAAAGAAAAAGCTGGTAGTACAGAGAGGTATGAAATAAGGAATTCGAGGTACACAAGCAGAGGCATGACATACAAACGAAAATGCGAATGAAAAGAGACTATAGGAATTGAGCACATACAGAGATATAAAGGCGTGAAATACAAGCACAAAAAACATTGAAATGCAAACATGTTTTTAGGCATTAATCCCTGTAGTTTAGAACGTGTGCCTCAATTGTACTCAAATACAGACGACAGTTTTCTAGTAAGGTGTTCCAATCAGGTGGTTCAAGACGGTTATTACCAATAGTATCAGCATTCTCCTGCTGGTGAACTCCGCTCTGCAAATGTAATTATATATTTTCCGTAATATACAAAACCAGCTTATATCAGATGATTCTATTCTGTGGATTTCGCCCTAAACTGATTCATGATTTCAATTTCTGCTACTGAAGAATTCCTGAAACTTATCTGTTAGATTGTTCGATTGCCGTCTTAACAGTTCCGACTACGTTTTCCATTATCTAAGCAAGAACCTTGTGGTAACTGATTGATTGGTTGATTTGATTAAATACATCTTTATTTGTTCAATATTCTCAGAACATGTGGGTGGGCCGCCTAGTCCAGTAGTCCACTGGCTTCTGCTGCTGCGCTGGCCCTCCCCACCAGCCAGTGCTGATGGTCAGGATCATCGCTGAACAGAATAGCCTCCCACTGCTCCTCCGAGGGGTTTGGAATGCGGTCAACTAAGGGATTAAATTGGCATGCCCACACCATACGGTAGAGGTTAGCTACCTATCCACAGTGTGGGCACTGCGGAGAGTTTAGTGTAGGGTACCACTGGTGTAATTTAGCTGGTGTTGGGTATGTGTTGGTTTGTAGTTTTCTAAGGGCGTTCTCTTCTAACTTATTGGGGAATTTGTGTGGTGTTGGGTACTCCTTTCTGGCTGTTCTGTATGGCGCGAGATTTTCAGCATACACTGCTAAATCTATCAGGTCGCGGCACCCTTCGTGGTGATAAGGGGAGACGCCCGGTATAGAAGAGCTCGGGCATGCCTGTGAGCGGCTTCGTTTCTTCCTGGTAGTGCCAGGTGACCGGGAAACAAGATGACTGAGGCTTGGTTGCGTGGATGCTCAGTCAGCAATGACAACCCTGACCTATGAATTAATCTGTAATTGAAGTTGTGACGGGCGTTAGATGCTACAGCTAATGCAATAGCTGCCTCCTCTGCGTGAGTGGGGTTAGATGTTTTCACCGAGGCGCAGTTCACCATCGACCCTGAAGGCGTTGAGACTAGAATAGTCATGACACCATTCTTTGGTCCTGCTGAGTCCACGTAAAGGGGTTAGTTTGCTTGTCCCATTTCTTCTGCAGGGCTTCCCCTCTTGCTTTCTTCTTCTCGATGTTATATGCGGGATGCATATTCCGCGGAATGGAGTACACGTTGATGCGTCTTCTAACATCGCGTGGGACTTCTTTCCCTTGGTCAATTGTATAGGGCTGATTAACATGGATCTTCTCGAGCAGTTCTCTGCTGGGTTTTGTAAGTGCGAGCCTATTGAGTTGCGAGGAACGGTATACGCATGTTATGTGATCAAATCGAAGGAACATGCGCAATATCAGAGTTCCCACACAACGAAGTCATAACAGGTGCGCTGGTAGCAGTAGAAAACACCAGTTAATATGAATGAACCAATATATGTGCAGCGTGTTTAGGTAATGTAAATAGACTGAGAGCCGATTTAAGTTTTATCGAACGTTTTGTCTGCGCGCCAGCGAAAGTACGCTTCCAAAACCTAAAACATCCGGTTTGGGCAAGAAACACCAGATGGCGCTTGAAACATTAAAAATCAATATAATTTTTCTTTATTCTACACATGAGCATTCTGCTAGAGAGAAATTGTGTAGTTTTCTCAATAAAAGTATATATATTTTGTTTGTAATAGTGCTTGCATTTAACAAGCACTTTCTTTTGTTTCAGTACAAACTGGGCGGAAGCCTGGTGGATCATTTCATCCATCCTCTGAACGAAAGCCTTCGAAGCCTAAACACGACATGCTCACAGGAGCTACTGATGCAGCTTCCCTTATCGAAGGCGGCTGCCGTTCGTATAGACAGTGCTTTGAGAAAGCCAGGAAGCAAGAATCGTCGTAAGCAATAAACATGACGGATGGCCATTGTGCATCCCCTCGTCATTGTGCAGGGCTTCTTTTATCATATATAATGAACATCTGCTGTTAGTTGCACACCAGACATACATTTCCTAGGGAAAACAACTTGTACAGAGAAGAAAGTGGTGTAATGCTGAGTGAACATACTGGTTGTTGCGCTCAAGCTGTCACCGTTCTTGTCCATCCTACCAGAATTTCAGGTGCGTTGAAGAGCGCTGCGGTGCAACTCATATGCATCAACAGCTTAGCGAGTCATATGCCCCTACCAGGAATGCTTATGCATTCTTATTTTAACCTACTGATCTCGGATGGTCGTAGCGCCCCTACTATTCTATAGCCGTTAGGACACTACGGCTCTTTTCATGTGTGAAAAACGACGCTGGCGTTAAAAGTTCGGGCGGGCACGACGCAACCAAAGAGATACCCGTCATAAATACCTGTAGTACGCCGCTTTCAAGCAAGCTCTTGAGTGGAGCCTTTTCCGACTTATATGCTATGGTGATCTGACAGCGAGTCGAAGATGAAAGCCGTGCTTGGTGTTATGGCGGCGACGTCTCCAGCCCCGTTGCCTCTACCACCCCCGTCTTGCATTGCAATGGCCCTTCCTTCTAGTCTTACCGGGGCTCCTATTGGACGTTAGCGCGAAGATGCTTCCGCACAGAGTACAGCTGGTAGTATAGCGTTGTTCCAGCTTTTGTCCACAATTGTGAGTAGGTGTGTGTTAATTGTGTGAGCATTTTTGTTAGCCCGGAAAAAACTTATGTCTTGTCGATTTTGCACTGGTGTCACTCGCCGGCCCGGACCGTGGTTGGCAAAGTCCACATAAAATAAGTTGTGGCGTTCTCATTTAAGTCGACCAGCTGTTCGTAGCTGTTCGTACTTCGCCACTGGCCTCCATGAGCCTACAACGGCCTGATGCATGGAATGTATTGTCGCGTTCAGTGTGTCTTTTAACGCGACCGCTACAAAGCAACTATGTTCGCGCTATACAAGGTACCTTTACACAGGGCATCTAAATTGCCCAAACATTCATACTTTTTTGTTCGCAGCGAAGACTAAAACAGAAGAACCACTTGGCTCACAATGATTCGAGAAAGGAGCTCTCTCTAGAGATTGTGCTTTCGAGCGCACATTGAGCGCATAGCAAATAAAAGTTACAATCAAGCAGACATTGATGTGCCATGCCTCACAGCCTTAAGAAATCCGGATAGGACTTTTTATTATTTAATATTTATTTATTTTCAAATATTGTTGGCCGTCCGGAGTAAGATGTGCGTCTGCAATTGTTCAAATAAACACGGTTCATCTTGATATACACAATCAATTTCTTGTAACGTTACTTTTCATTTTATAGAAGCAGTGTTAATAGATATTGTCACGGACGCCGGTAGGACGTTCTATCCCTGGCAGAACAGTACCTGGCGAGCACACTGGGCAGAGCGCAGCCGGCAGGCACTAGCACCGAGCAGAAGAGGACGAAGTCCGTCGCGCGACAAAGGTCGAAGACAGACCGCACGGGGGCGCCGGTAGAGTGATTGCTAAACTAAGTGCGGCATTGCCCCTCCCCTCTGGAAAGGCATCGACTCGATGCCTGAAAGTGAGGGGGAGCCACGTGGGGGTGTTAACAGAATCCCAGGCACCGAACGTGGTGAGAGTTGTCCTAGCGGGCATGGTCTTGCGACGTGGACAATTTCGGATGTCGGCGGGTGTCTGGAAGAACGAACACTCCCTTGCGGGCGCACTTCATACGTAACGCCGCTGAGTTTGCGGAGGACCTCGTAGGGGCCGAAGTAACGGCGCAAAAGCTTCTCGGAGCGACCGCGCAGACGGATGGGGCTCCAAACCCACACTTGATCGCCAGGCTGGAAAATGACTTCGCGGTGACGGAGGTTATAGCGGTGAGCATCGACTTCTTGCCGCACGCAGGTTCGTTGCCGAGCCAGCCGGCGGGCAGCCTCTGCATGGCGAACGAATGCATCAGCGTCGGCAACGGATGGGCGTGCAATATCGGGCAACAACATCGTGTCCAACATAGTCACGACTTCACGACCGTGTACCAAACGAAATGGCGTGAACCCCGTCGTCTCTTGAAGGGCAGTATTGTAGGCAAACGTGACGTACGGAAGGATTTCGTCCCAGTTCTTATGGTCATCGTCGACGTACATAGAAATCATATCAGCGATAGTCTTATTGAGGCGCTCGGTTAGGCCGTTGGTTTGAGGATGGTAAGCTGTGGTCTTACGATGACTTGTGTCACTGTGCCGCATAACTTCCTGAGTAAGCGTGGACGTGAACGCTGTGCCTCGGTCAGTTAAAACAACATAAGGGGCGCCATGGCGGAGGACTAAGCTGATGATGAAAAAGTCAGCAATTTCAGCAGCAGTGCCGCGGGGAAGGGCTTTCGTCTCACAATACCGGGTGAGGTAGTCGGTGGCAACCACGATATACCGGTTACCCAATGATGACGTGGGAAATGGGCCCAGTAAGTCCATGCCGACTTGGTGGAAAGGAGTTCTCGGCGCAGCAATGGGTTGGGGCAAGCCAGCCGGCTTGAAAGGTGGTTTCTTCCGACGTTGACACTCGCGGCAAGTGCATACATAACGCTTGACAGCCGCAGAAAGCCTGGGCCAGTAATAACGGTGACGAACTCGTGCCATCGTTCGAGAAAATCCGAGGTGGCCAGAAGGAATCTCGTCGTGGCATGCCTGCAAAACGTCAGTGCGGAGCGCCGTTGGAACCACGAGCAGGTAACCAGAGTCCGTCGGGCCGTAATTTCGTTTGTAGAGGACGCCATCTTGCAAGCAAAACGAAAAGCCACGCACGAATAGACGAGGCGGTAACGAGGCGGTACCCTCAACATAATCGATGAGTGGCTGCAATTCCGTGTCGTCCCTCTGTTGTTGAGCGAGGGCGGACATGGTCAGAGCACCAATAAAGAGAGGGTCATCTTCGAGGTCATCAGAGCTGGACGGGATAGGAGCACGGGACAAGCAGTCTGCATCGCTGTGTTTGTTTCCCGACTTGTAGACAACTGTTACATCAAATTCTTGCAAGCGAAGGCTCCAACGAGCTAGCCGGCCCGAGGGGTCTTTAAGATTCGCGAGCCAACACAGTGAGTGGTGGTCACTCACGACCCGAAACGGACGACCATACAAGTAGGGCCGGAACTTCGTTATGGCCCACACAACAGCTAGACACTCCTTTTCAGTGGTTGAGTAATTGGCCTCGGACCGAGACAGCGTGCGGCTGCCGTAAGCAATCACGCGCTCAACACCATTTTGCCACTGGACGAGGACAGCACCGAGGCCAATGTTGCTGGCATCGGTGTGAAGTTCTGATTCCGCCTCCTCGTCGAAATGGGCTAGAATGGGCGTTGTTTGTAGGCGTTTTCGGAGCTTTTCGAAGGTGTCCTGCTGTTCCTGTGCCCAGACGAAAGGCTGATCGTCTTTTGTAAGCCGTGTGAGAGGCTCAGCCAGCCTGGAGAAGTCTTGCACGAAGCGTCTGTAATATGCGCAGAGGCCAAGAGACCGGCGCACAGCTCTCTTATCAGTTGGAGTCGGGAACGCAGCTACAGCGGGTGTCTTGTCGGGGTCGGGGCTGACACCCTCAGGTGTCACAACATGGCCCAAAAACTTCAGCCGTTGGTACTCGAAGTGGCATTTTTCGGGGTTTAGAGGTAGACCGGCTGATCGAATGGCCGTCAATACTGCACTCAAGCGTTTGAGATGTTCTTCGTAGGTCGCAGCGAAAATAACCGCATCATCAAGATAGACGAGACACGACTGCCATTTGAGGCCAACCAGGACAGTGCCCACCATTCTTTGAAAGGTGGCAGGAGCGGTACACAGGCCAAAGGGGAGCACCTTGAACTCGTACAAGCCGTCGGGGGTTATGAATGCGGTCTTTTCACGGTCACGTTCATCGACTTCGATCTGCCAGTACCCACTGCGTAGATCAAGAGAGGAAAAGTATCGGACATGACGCAGGCGATCGAACGAGTCATCAATTCGGGGCAACGGATAAACGTCCTGTTTAGTAATCTTGTTGAGGCGACGATAGTCGACGCAGAATCGGAGAGTGCCATCCTTCTTGACGACCAGCGCAACGGGCGAAGCCCACGGGCTTGTTGACGGCTAGATAACCTCGTCGCGGAGCATTTCCTCAACCTGCCTCCGAACCACCTCCCGTTCTTTCGCAGACACTCGATAGGGGTGGTGTTGTATAGGCCTCTCGCCTTCATCCACTACAATGCGGTGTTTAGCGACCGATGTTTGCCGAACTTTAGAAGTGGTCGCAAAGCAGTCACGAAAAGAGTCGAGGATCATGTGGAGGCGGTGTTTCTGATCGGCGGTTAGGACGGGGTTCACGTCAGTCATAACGGGGGCGTCAGACGTCGATGCATGGGTATCGTTGAAGGACAAGGCGCAGTGGGAGACTGAGTCACTAATTTCATTCAAATAGGCTATGGCGGTTGCTTGCGGCAAGTGGCGGTAATCGGCGCTAAAGTTCGTAACAAAAAGCTGCGTTCACAGTCCGCGGCGGGAAGTAACACCCCGCGCAACGCAGACTTGTTGACTCAGCAGTAACGACAGGTTACCTTCCGCAACCCCGTGAGGAGTGCGTGGGTTGGATCACTCCACCGTAATAAACAAACTGGAGCCTGGTGGTAGCGTGACATTGTCATCACACACGCGAAAAACAGGCCTGTCGGGCTCGCTGCTGTCTTCTATGGCACAATGAGGTGAGAACGTCACGACACGTTCGCGGAGGTTGATTATCGCACCGTGTTCCCGAAGAAAATCTAACCCGAGGATGAGGTCCTTCGAGCAATGAGCCAACACAGCGAAGCATGCAGTGAAGGTGACACCACGAATCTCCATTCTAGTGGTGCAGACGCCAAGCGATGTCACCAGATGGCCTCCAGCTGTCCGGATGTGCGTTCCAGGCCAAGGTGTCAGTACTTTCCTCTAGACAAGCGTCAGACCACGACTCATGACGGAGAAATCGGTGCCGTTATCTACGAGAGCAGTCACGCGGCGGCCATCAACGATGACCGGGATTTCAGCCGAAGCTTGGTCACCTTCAGAAAAACGCTGTGTGAGGGAGGTGGGACTAGGGGATCGTTCTCGCGGTCGGGTTGGGGCGTCAAGCGGAGGCGTCTCCGTTCGTCGAAAAATCGTCGCGGCGTGGGGTCGGAGGTCGGGTCGCATGCTAACGTCGGTGAGCGGAGGATGTTCGTCATTATGTCCGGTGACGGCGGCCCTACCTCCGGGGGTCGCCGTCCTCAGTTTTCCCGGCGCGGGCTGGAGGACTGCCGGACGTAGGACTGGCGGGCTGGTGAAGAAAACCGTCGAGGCGACGGTGACCTGGACTGACGTTGGGCAGTGGGTGCAGGTGGGACGTTGGCCGTTAGGTACTGATCGATCTCGCGGGGTCGTTCACCATAGCGTGGCAGGGGTGCGTCGGGCGAAAAGCCGCGCAGGCCAATCCGGCGGTACGGGCAGTGACGACGGATGTGGCCTGCTTCGCCGCAGTGGAAGCACAGGGGCCTGTTGTTGGGCGTTCGCCAAGTTTGCCTTCGTGACGGGTGGGCGGTCGTCTGGCAGCGCTGTCGTATGCGGGAATCGGTAGGACGGCGCGGTAGGGGCAGGAGAGTAGAACGCCGGCGGTGGTGGCGCCGGACTTCGCAATGCCTCGCTGTATGTCATCACATAGGGCGCTGGCGGTTGCGGAGGTGGAGTGGGCGGCTGCACCGTGCGGCGTATCTCGTCACGGACAGCCTCCGAGATGGCGGTGACACTAGGAGGCTGCTCCACAGTGCGAAGCTTCTACAGCTCTTCGCGAACGATGCTCCTGATGAGCTCTCGGAGGGAGGTGTTCTCATCCCCGGGCCTCGGCATGTGGCACTCCACAGCAGTGATGTTTGACGGCCGGCCGTAGTGCGGAAACCGCTGCTGCAGGGCGCGCTCCATGCCTGCCGCTTCCTTTGCAAAATCGGCGACTGTAGCCGGAGGATCGCGCACGAGCCCAGCGAACAATTGCTCCTTCACGCCCCGCATCAAATGGCGCACCTTCTTGGCTTCCGACATCGAAGGATCAGCGCGGTTGAAAAGCCGGGTCATATCCTCCACGAACATCGCCACGCTCTCGTTTGGCTGCTGCGCTCTCAATTGCAGGGCCAATTCAGCACGCTCCCTCCGTTCGTTGCTGCTGAACGTATCCAGCAACTGGCGCCGGAAGTCTTGCCAGGTGTGGATGGCGGACTCGTGGTTTTCGAACCACGTCTTGGCGGCGTCCTGGAGGGCAAAGTAGACGTTCCGAAGCTTGCGGTCCTCGTCCCACAGATTAAATTCAGAGACCCTGTCATACCCGTCCAACCAATCCTCCACATCTTCGAACTTGTCACCATGAAACGACGCGGGCGTACGAGGCGAATGAAGAAGCAGCTGGAAGGTCTGGCTGGCCACCGTAGAGGTCATCTTGCGGGATGGCGCGGTGAGGGGATTGCACTCGGAGGCTAAGCCTTTCAAGCGGCGGCTTGACTTGTGGACAGGTGTCGTGTCCAGGGGTGTGGCTGAGCGCTGGAGGTTCCTGGGACCTCTTCGTACATAGATGGTGCCCAGAACCTCCACCAAAAATGTCACGGACGCCGGTAGGACGTTCTAGCCCTGGCAGAACATTACCTGGCGAGCACACTGGGCAGAGCGCAGCCGGCAGGTACTAGCACCGAGCAGAAGAGGACGAAGTCCGGCGCGCGACAAAGGTCGAAGACAGACCGCACGGGGGCGCCGGTAGAGTGATGGCTAAACAAAGTGCGGCAATATTAACTTTGAAATCAGTTAGTACACGCAAAAAAGAAAACTATTTCATCATTTCCGTTGTTCACTTTAGGCGAGATGCAATAACCACGTGGTTAGGCGTATGCATTGCATTGAAAAAAAAAAGCATTTTACATTTATTACATTGTGCACCGTTTCGTACCGACGCCCTAGAAAATGTGAAGCAAAACTCTAGAGCATCCTACCGCTGCATCTCGCCTGGAGTCGATGTCAAGAGGGCGCCGTAAGCGACGCCTTCTAAATGTTTTGCGTGGATTTAATGAAATGTTCTGCTAATTCCACTGCTGAGCATTTTTAAAGATGTGTTATAAAGCGAGTACAAGCGAAATTTTTTTGTTATGAATAATTTAACGTGTTTAGTGGAGTGATGGACAACGGTATCCGTGCGTCTGGACATCAAATTCACCTATGGCGGGTGAGTTATTCAAGACAGATTTCAATTTTTTTTCTCTTTTCGTTTCGCTCTCTGGGACACAAGCAAAAGGGCGGGTGTAACGTGCAGAAACGTCACTCGAAAAAATATATAAATAATTTTTCGCTTGTAAGCGCAATCCACTTGAATGTCTGTTCTCTTGTGTGGTCCGCATTAATGTAAAGAGAGAAACGATTTGAATTTTGTGGTTTCTAACTCCTTCCATGCAGCGGTAGCGTACAGGTAGAGCATCTGACTCGCGTGCAAGCAGACGGGGTCGAATCTCGGGACCGTGGTATTCTCCACGGGAGAAAAAGTAAACTTCTCCATGTGCATTGCATTTCATACGCACGCCTGGGGCGGGGCCTGATCTCGGTGAAGAAAACCGCCAAGACAGTTCCTTACCACAGCAGCATTTGTCCACCCTGGTGCAATACGTGGCCACGATTTTCTATATGAATAAACCAATTAAGCTTCGGCCATCCGCCCCCTGCGGCTGCGCAGCAACTGGCGAAGGCGGCGATCAGCCCTGCCACGCAGTGGAGGGTGCTAAGAAACTCTGGCCCCGGTCAGGCCGCCTTTGAAACTCAACCTGGCAACGCCTAACTCTAAAACCATATCCAGTGAGGCTAGTCTAGCAGTGCTGTTCGAAGAACTAGCAGGTAATAATTGGGATGTCATAGCGCTTTAGTGAGGTTAGAAGGGCAGATCAGGCGTATACTGCGCTAAAGAGGGGGCACGTTCGAAGCTACCATGGATTACCGGACAGACGAAAACTAGGTGTGCGATTCCTGATCAATGAGGATATAGCTGCCATATAGCTACGTTGGCAGCTATCGTAGGTAGGCTTAATGATAGGTAAAAATTCAAGGCTGTCAAGGCCTTCGCGCTAACATTCAGCCATGAAGACCAGATTCACAACAGCGCTACGGAACGAGGACAGAAGGAACACGAAAAACACAGGACGGGCGCTGACTACCAACTCTTTATTGCGTGAAAAAAACTAGCACAGATTGATACTAATTCCTGGACCACGTGAAGCACTGTCAGCCACGGGACACAGCGAAGAAACGCCTCACACGTGATGACCAATCTCTGGGAGCTTCTACTAACATGTGGAATAGGCAATGTACAAAGGGAAAGCGCAGTACACTCTACTGAATAGCCACTTCAATCCCAAGGTAGGCAAAAGGCTTGCGCACCTTGGTTCTCTGAAGTTCCTAGAGAGGAAATATTTACGTACCATAAATGTCTTCAGCAAGCAACAAAACAATGTCTACACGGGAGAGGTCTTACGGGGAGACTAAAAAAAATAAACCTCTTACTGAGCGCTCACCCTCCGTCGTGCAGGAAGTGAATGTACTTCGAAAGGTGCGTTGCAAGGGCGACAGTGTTCTAAGGTCTCCAGTTAGATTAAACTCTAACAGAACACGGAACTATTCAGGCAGAAGCCCATGAACACCGTATGGGATAATGGGGCAATACGTGCCACTTTGTTTCCTGCACTAAAGGACTCTTAAGATACAGGGGGACGCAGTAGTCCCTGCTAGTCTGTGCTCTCAGGTATCTTAAGTTTTCGATACTGTGTTGAAAAATGGTTTCAGCCAAACCGACTTCATGAGGTCGCAAGTCGCGGCCTTCAAACTTCGTCCTTTTTTTCCGGCGTGTTGCAAGTTTTTCAGCATATTCGATCTGGCAACGAAACAAAATCAAATGCTTAATAACTGACTCCTTTTTTGTGCATAGAGAGGGAAATCAGCATTCACTTGTTCTGAAGATTTGAGATCATAAACAATAAGGAAAAAGGACTTTTTTACCATGCTGAAAATAGCTGGCTATTTGGCTAAGCCTAACGACTGAATTTTGAGTGAAAATCTTCAAATACTGTATGTACAGTTTGTTCTGGAGCGCGAAGTCATCAGTGGCCGAGCTTTGAGAAAAGCCACCACTAAGAAGCCCTTCTGAATCAAAAGGAGGGTAAATTTTGGCCACAAATGATTGGTGTGTCGGGTGAATTCAGCTCATTGAGAAAAACACAACCCTGTTAAAGGCAATCAAAGCTGTAGATGGCGGTCTTGTACTCCGACAGCAAAACAGGCGTGAACAAGTTCGTGGAGGGGTGAATAAACAAACCAACTTAGTGAAGAAACCAAATTAGGTGAATGGGATAAATATACCCCAATGTCTTCATCCCCACTCAGTGCCAATGGGACAAATATGTACTGCATTTATTTTCACCAAACTATTGCAACTAAAATAGCGAATTCAGAATTATTTGTATGCAGCTCATAAGCTGGTGCTGCAAAATAATGTTTCTCCAATGTTGCGAAAAATATATGCACTCCCACGTAACTTTAACGAGTTAGCGGTAAAAGGGAAAGTGCAGGAATTGAGCATCTCGCTGGAAAGTGCACATTCGGCTTTAACTGACGAAGACCGTAATGTTCAAGGTAGAAATGTTAATTTGTGAAGCCCTCCGCTGCGGCTTCTCTTTTTTTCACGCCTTTTTCTTTCACTCTCACCTTCCTTCGGTTCCTCACTGCGCGGTTTAGCTGTCGACCTGAAGTGAAACATTTAATAAGCCATGTCCGTTCCTCATAAATCACCTATTGTTCAGTCGAAGGCGAGACACTCTTGCACTTTCGTTCTGGATTCTGTTAGGGTGCTGGACAACTGGTTCGAACCAGGCTGAGATGGAAGCGTTTGGATGAAGGCGGAACTCAACAGACCTCCTGGGCTGTGTGATGTCAATTCACTCTAAAGATCTTTAAATCGTTAAAATTGTTTCCCAGACCTCCACTACGATGCCCCGTTCACTTTCCCCTTTGACTTCCATCTTTCCCTCTTTCCTCACTGCGCGGCTGTCGGGCCCACTAAGTAGTCAGACAATTACTGCGCCGTTTCCTTTCCCCAAAAGCACTAATTTAGGAAAGTAGTGTGTTTAAATTCCTTCCCGCAACTTGCATTTACAGGAATTCATTTAAATAACCCGCGGCGTTACGAACACACCTTCGCTGGCCACTGCAAGTGAGCACTATGGAATCTGCTAATCCTGTCAACCGTCGCGCTTAACTGTCAGTCTCTTGCGCTGCGCATTTCATGTCGCGGTCTGCATCAGCTGCCAAGCGCGCGCGATGGATCCAGAACGCACCACAATCAAGGTTCCCTTTTAAGGTGCGTTCAATAGTCCCAATTATTTATAGTGCGCTATCCCTCCCGTTAGCAGCTTCCGATTTCACGAATCTTCGCCTGAAGCCTGACTTTGAAACCCTAGTCTACACCTAAAATCAATCAATCGATCGATCGATCGATCAACCAATCAATCAATCAATCAATCAATCAATCAATAAAAAGGCTACTTGCAACACAAACGGTGTTGAAGTGAAAGTCAGTTTAAACGCGACGTGCTGGGGCACCTTCTTCAGATTTGGCCACGTAAGATAATTGGGCTGCAATTTTTTTGGTCAGGTAAGTGTCAATTTGGTGCAAGAAATTTTTAACACCGGTTACAACAGCATACGCACCAGTAATACGGAAGAAACAGCTTTTAGGGCCATTTTTTTTAATGGGAAGAAGGCATTTAGGCAGTTTTATCACCTCTCTGTTGAAAAAATTGTGACCCGACATTCTGCCGCGCAATACAGCAGAGAAATGGAAGAAGGAAAACAAACGCGGTGAAGTCATTGTTTTATTAGGGCTCGAACAGAGGCCTTATATATGCCAGTTCGTGCATCTAACCACTAGACTGTCTCTACAAAGCTGTCTGAGATGGTTGTTTGATAATTCGCCTTATAAATATGTAGGCATTCCGTGAATTACTAGTATTCGCAATTCTAAAGGCTCTGTACGGCTCATTACAATGTGTCATATTTTATTGATGTTTACGTCTTCATATATTGATATTTCGGAACAAATCGCATTCCTTCATATCCACATGTAAAGAACGGATGGCGGGATGAATCTCGCCATGCATGCAATCGAGCAGGGTGTTGAAAAGTTGATGGGTTTTCAGTGTTACTAGATGACATCACTGCGTTACTTCTTTGCCTCCACCAGCGGCAACTTCTCATTAAAATGACTGATGGTTCAGGGGGCGTTCTGTGTTTCTTTCAAAACTCTTCGCTACGTTCCAGTTTGTTTACTCTACCTGAAGTTCTTTCTGAAAGTGAAAAATTCTCTGCGCATTGACGGGTGCAGCTAATCCGCAAAGTTGTTAGAGGCCGGCGCGGTAAGCGAGAATTAAAAATAAAAGTGCGGCCAAAAAGAACCTAACATAAAAGGGACGAATCCGAACTCTGGCTTACAATTGTAGTACTCACTGAGCATGTTCCCTTGTTGTCCTTGTAGACTGGTCTATTTGTTTCCCCATCGCTTTCTTGAGAAGACAGATGCGCAATTTGAATCACACATTGTGTGAAGAGGGACGCAAGTACTACTCCGCTTAATCACATGACGTGATAGCGTAAATTTGCCTATTAAGCGGCCTGCGGTCTTTTTTTAATAACACCTGAAGCACGGGCACTTTTCTTTCGGGCGGTGTAAACCTTTATACTGCTCACGCTCTATTCAATTTAGCAGCGGCGTGAAGCAGGTAAAGAGGGTTTTCGGGGACGTCAGCATGCCGCCGCCTCTATGCGAGGTTACGGAAATAGGATATAAAATCCCAACATGCCTTTGTTTCTCGCATAATTACCACTTCTCTTAATATGACTGTCTCAATTTACACATGGAGTAGTCGAAATATAGCACTTCAGGTGAAATACAAGGCGACATACATGTAAACCCCAGCTTGTACACAAGCTGTGGCATATATTTAACCACGAATTTAGCAATGTTACTATTGAACCACCATTCGAATCTCATTCCGGCAGCTTGGTTAGCTTCGCGAATTGAGGCGCACGCTTAATGAACTGCGTGAGCTGGATAAATTGCCCCCCGGTGATATCATGATGATATTAAAAGTAATAAAGCAGTTTCCAGAGTATAGTGCGGAAGCATCTTAGGGTCGTTTGATAAGGTCGCGGTCATTGAGGTTAACTAATGAACTACCATCTTGCCGCGCGCCTGTGGCTGGTTCCTCTTTCCAAGATGTTTTCGAAATTCGACATGGAAGCGATACACAGAGATGTACCAGGTATTCGCAGAAATTTTTTTACGTAATTTTTTGAACATGCGGTGTAGTAATCACGAGATAAGTGAATCATATTTCGAGTTGAGAAGAGTCATTTCTTCTCTACAGGTCCAGATGGACTAAGTAGTTGGTTCTGTATAACGCTTAGGCTTTGCGTAGCGCTGATATTGTGAGAGGCTTTCAGTGCTTCTTATTACACGGGAATTTTACCTAACCGTTGTTTACTGGTCACACTATGGTGATTCTGAAAGCAGAGATGCAGATCATTTTAAAATTTTTTAATTGATATCGCCATGCAAACTGGATTACAAGGAATCAGCGTCTGCAGGTTTGACCAAATATTCGTGACCACTTGTGACGTTCCCGCCTGTCGGGGGTCAGTCACAATGCAACACAGTTGTTTGTTGCTATCTACGGGTTCTGCTGAAGCGAGGAGAAATGAGCCAACACACAACGCCTCCGAGTCAACCTAATTTATTTACACTCTGCCTGAAGGTGAAACTGGGAGTTCCGCTCACCGCTGTCTTGTATCAGGCGTCGCGGTGCAGTCCGGCCAACAGGTGCCTCGCTCTCGGCTGCTCTGGCAGGGTGGCGCTCAGGCTGGTGGCGGTCCCACGTTTCGGTGACTATGACGGGTGGTGGCGTCCGGCTTCTTGGGCGTCTCGGCTGGCGGTACTCTGACGGGCTGTGGCGTCAGGGTTCTTGGGCGTCTCGGCTGGCGGTACTCTGACGGGTTGTGGCGTCCGGCTGCTTGGGCGTCTCGGCTGGCGGTACTCTGACGGGTTGTGGCGTCCGGCTTCTTGGGCGTCTCGGCTGGCGGTCAGTTTGCAGCGGATGCCCTCGGGTCCGGCCTCACCGACTACAGACCAGCGCGATCTGCTTCCGTCCACCTCGCCCGTCTCTGCTCGTTCTCTCCTTTGTCTCATCTGTCTCCAACGCCTCTCTCTGAGGACTCCCTTTCTTTCCTTCGGTGTCCTCCTCGCCTCCTCTGCTGGGAGCCCTCTTGGTGCTAACTTGCCGGCCTCCCCCGCCACCTCGAGCCATTAGTAAGGCCGTCGCGCTGCAAAACAATGCAGGCCAGTGGGCCCGCGAACTCCGGGAAGCTGTTTGTGCCGCGAGCGTTCCGGCCTACCCTCCGCGCCGCAGGGTGCCGGCCTCTTCGCGAACGCGGAGCTCATGTTCAGCCGAAGACGCACTCCTCTCGAAGTTGACATATTTATGAGGGTCACGGCTGTCCTCTCTCTTCTCGCATCGGAACCCGGGGTGGTCTCTTCCAAGAATCGCGGCTTGGACACGCGACCACGGCATTCGAAAACTTGGCCGTCAACGGACAAAGGGAGTCCTCCCTTAGCAGCGGAAGAGAGCAGCTGCCCGGGGAGACAGTCTGTTTTCCAAGGGCATGGGGCCCTCTTTTCTTTTGGGTTAACTTCCCTTAATAAAGACCCAACTCCTAGCCTTCTCCGAGTCCACAGCCCGTACCTCGCAACAAGGCCGTCTGCAGGCGCGCATGCGTGCACACACAAACGCACAAACGTGCCTGTCTCTGCGCCGAAGGGGGGGGGGAGTTGGGGACGCGCTGCAAAACGGGCCGCAGGGATGCGTGTGGTCGCGCAGGGCTCCCCGCGCGGCCTCTCCTCCTTAGCCCTCTGGCTATTTCCCACGTCTCTGTGTTGCGCCCGCTGCATTCCACACAACCGCCTTCGCTGACGGGACAGGGCTATAATTTTGAGCCAGACAGAGTGTCTCTGGTGTTAGTCGATGGAGAGAGTTCTTTTGGGCCATGCCTAGGCCTCCCGTACACAGTCCTTCACAACCCCTTCTTCTTATAAAGAAATTTTCTATGAAAATTTTGTGGTCACCGCACTTTCCCAACCAACAGTACGTCGCAAAGTTCGCAACTCAATCTTATGACAGCAGTCATATTTCGAGCACGACAAAGCTGCCAAACATCGTCGTCGCGCACAAGCACTGTTTTCACAACACGGCACAATGTGGGCGGACCCTCAGTCCCCCCAGGCAGAGGAGTAAATTTCACACCGCGGACAATTCCGCACTCTATATGTAAAACACGCAACCGCAGAAATCATGAGCACAGTTCAATGGTCGTGGCAACTCCCAGACTTCCCCTAAGTCACACTAAGATCAGGAGGTGGTCCATGCAATTCGCTCACCCTCGGTTTCTTTCTCCACTGGCAGTTTCTGCAGTGTTCTGCAACATCTTGTCTCAGTCCATGCCAGAAATAGCCTTTGCTAACCGCCCGGCGGGTCTTTTGATATCCTAAATGTCCTCCGCCTTCCATATCGTGGCATAACCTCACAATTTCACTCCTCATTAGCAAAGGGACAACTACTCGGTTTGAGGCACCGTGCACTTTGTCTCTGAAACGCAGTAAACCACAAGAGTCCAAATGATACAATCTTGACTCTTTTCGTTCTGAGCTGTCGCACTCGTTTATCAATTTTAGCACAGACAAATCTTTCCTTTGCTCCTCGTACAGGCGGGTTTGCTCAATCACAGGGGGAACCTCAGTTAGCCTTGCGTCCGCCGCGCTTCTGAGCGCGTCTGAATGGCGATTGGTCTCCCCTGGCTTGCGAACTCCTTCTGCTTCGTCCGTGCATAGGCTCACTACCGCTTCCGAACACCCTCGCTCGTGATGGCTCTCAGTTGATGTTTTATCTAGCTCCTTGATACCTTCAGGGCTACCCTCGCCTTCCTTCTTACGCTGCTTGGAGTGGTCCAAGCGCCCTGAAATGTGCCCGTGCGATATCTGACGCAGACGACAAAAACGTGAGATGTGCCCTAACCTGCCGCACGAGAAGCAGGCGATTGATTTGACGCGTCGATTCAATTCTCGCGCCTGCCCAGATGGAGGGCCCTCACGTATCCGAAGGACCTCTTCGAGCAGCTTCTCCAGCCGATCCAGACGTTCACCAAAATCACCCGTCTCCCCTCTGCTTTCCACAAGTCGGACCGTCGCGGTGCTCGTGCTCGTCACTTCCTCTAACTGCTCTTCTCTAGACGCTATCTCCACTGCCTCTTCGAATGTCTTGGGATTGTGTGATAGAGCAAATCTCCTTACCGGATCGCGGAGCCCATTCAGAAAAATAGAGGCCAGCTGCTCCCTAAGGATTTCGCGCCTCGCTTCTCTCTTCGACGTGTCATCGCCATCGACGTCCTCAAAAGCCTCCGTTCCGAGCCTACGCAAGCGGCTCGCAAACGAGCGTACATTCTCATCAGTGTTCTGCTTAGCGCTTAGAAACTTCTCAAACTTCCTGCACGCCGGCTCAGTGTCATATCGTTTCAGCGCGAGCGCTTTAAACGATTTATACGAAGTCACGCCTGACACCTCTTCATCCAACCAGGCAAAGTCCAGAGCAGCCCCGACCATCTTACAGCGCGCCATCCCGACTAACTGTTTCTCCTGCCATCCGCCCAGATTACCGACCTGCTCTAAAATTTGCAGAAAGTCCCTTATCTTGGGACCGTTGTCACCCCCCGTGAATGATGGAATCACAGCTCCCAACAGCATTTCATTAGCACCTATCATCCCTTCGTGAAGACTCGGTGATTCCTGCAGCGACATGTTGGCTCCTTTCTCCTCGGGTACGAGGGTTAATGGTCTCGCACCAAAACTTCAGCAAGATCCCACCGCTGCCACCACTTGTCCGTCCTGGTCCGGGGTTCGAACCCGAGACCACCGCCCGGGTTCGAACCCCGGACCAGGACGAATTTTTCTTTAACTACGAAGTTTCTGTGAAAGCTGTATAGCTTTCCTTTGTGGCCGTATGGCTGCGCTCGGGTGGACGTCAATGAGTAATTACTCCCTTATTACAAATCTACTCCACCTTGGGGGATTCCCCTAAATATTTGGTCAAACTCTGTTCCCACTTCGAGTTATAGATCAATTCGCTCTCGCCCTACCATAAGCTTGCCGTCCCGGTTAGCTCAATTGGTAGAGCGACCGCTCCTGTGTGCGGTGGTCCCGGGTTCGAGCCCCGGACCAGGACGAATTTTTCTTTAACTACGAAGTTTCTGTGAAAGCTGTATAGCTTTCCTTTGTGGCCGTATGGCTGCGCTCGGGTGAACGTCAATGAGTAATTACTCCCTTATTAGCGTCTGCAGGTATTAGCGTCTTTTTATTAGAGAGAAATTAGCGCCTTTTTTTAGCGTCTGCAGCTTCTCAATTAAATTTATGAGGGCTGCACTAAGTGTGTGGTAGTATCCCACACCACATTCATATCGAATCTACGGTGTTAGAGACAGTGCCAAATGAAATGACGCAGGCTCCTCTTATTGAGGTTTATCTAGCAAACGCTTTTGAGAGGTGTGTCATGCGTTTGTTTGTAGTTTTGGAGAGTGCAAGCATCGGTAATGTCTTGCTTAGAGGCACAGCGCTTTCTTGTAAGTGTCCACTACATCGTAAATCGGTAATCAAACGCTCAAAGAACATATTCACATTAAATGATTGGTTGGACAGCACTTCCAGCTCTGGTCTTTGTTATTTGTTTTATACCTTGAACCTGTATGCCTTACTGTCCTCAGGGACGCGAAAATTGCTTGCTTCTCGCTATAGAAATCAGTTTTGCTGCGCTCGCGGTTTTGCATGTAGCTGAGAAGCTTGGCTCGAGTTCAGATGCCGCTCTTAACTTTCATCAAGGGGATTGGCTGGGAAACAAGGCTAAGCCTTTTTGTAGGTATCAAGTGGGCCTTCGATTACCTACATTATTGGTGTTCCCTTGTGTCAGTATCGCAATGGCGGGTGTCGCTTCCTGCTAGTTTTTGGCAATATGATGCTTCACGCCTATGCTTTTTTTTCGCATTCAGAACCAAACTTCGTTTCCGAGTCACAAGTCCATGAGGTCATCCAGTCTCCTGCCTTGTTAGAGGAAGTTCATTTGTTCCAAGGAAACATGGGCAATATATGGCGTTCCGGCCCCGTATAGTGCTGGACGTAGCAAGCGTTGGAAGAATCCGTTGCGTCCACTCTTGCTAAGACAGTTAAGGTGAAAGAAAGCTTCAGAGTTCAATGGTGCGTTGATGAGGTGGGAAGAAGAGGACCACGACGGATATTCGCAACAAAGGTGTGGCCTGGGATACTCTCACATTCGGCATGCCGCTGGGCGTCACAGCCCTGCCATCCTCGCTACTTTTATCCGCCAAACAGCACTTTCCTGCCGGGAACGCCGCTAAAGCCAACCGGTATTAAGGCGAAATAATTTAATGCCTCATACTACCGTGACCAACGAATGTTGGCAAGTGTGTCCGCGTTTCGGCATCACTACTTAAAAAAACTGTGCCGAGGCTGGGAATCGAACCAGCGCCTTTGGCATTTGAAGTGGAGACGCTACCACTCCGCCATGGAGGCTCTCTTTCCTTTCATGGCATTTATTACATGGATTTGTACAGAACGTATATGCATATATGTGTGTGTATACATATCTTGTTACAGAGAACCTAGCTAGGCGCTACGTAGGACAAACGTTATAGGTAAACCTGTTAGAACTTTAAGGCCAGTAAGGATCAGGAGAGGAAACCAAACCGGTAAAAAGTCCAATTCTTTGTAAATGTCCTTAACTTGCAACAACATTCGTCTAAAATGAACTTTGGCCAAAACAACAGGTTCCACGTTGCTATCTTGCATGCGCGTTTTTCAAATGCTAGGAAGTCCATTCAGAAGAATCATGTCATATGGCTTTGATTCAGGTTGGGAAACAACAAGCTAGCTCACACTGTAGGAATTTAGGAGAAAATCTTTCTTTAGCGTCCTCAACAACACACCCGAAAACAAAATCGCGTCTTTGTCAGTGTTTGAACCAGTGTGCCATTGTTTCAGGTGCATTTCAGAAGCGGCAGTTTACAGAAGAGACAAAAATGTTTTTCCAATCGAGCCACGTGTGGACAGGTAGAGTTTCGGTCTGCAATTCGTAGAAAAATGTTTTGATGCAAGGAGAAATTGGCACTTTACGCACTCGCTTTAAAACACCATGACCCATGAGCCCGAAGTAGACAGAACGATACGGGGTGGGGGGGTGGGGGGGGAGTGATGATATCAAATCCCTCTACATATTTTTGCGCGCAACAGTATATAAGTACTGATTTCAAATCCGAACTGTCAAACAACGCACGGAGGCATAAATTTCCTGCATAAAGCCTAGTAAACGGGGGAGTTCAGTAAAATCAGAACAAACTACTAAGTTCGGAAGTACAGTCATGAAGTCAACCTGCAAGAATGCTTTAATAATCGGATGGGAACAATCACGAAAGAAAGAAACGGGCAACCAACTTTCTCACACACAAGGTGATCTAGGCCCAGCCCTGCTGCACAAACAAGGCTCAGAGTTTGAGCATGAATAAAGGCGCATCTTGTGAATGCCTAGGTTTCATAACTAAAAAACAAGCAATAAAAAAATAGAACTAACAAAAGAAACAAAAAGAGCGCAAGGAAACGCTTTCGCCTTGCAGAACTTTGGAGTGCCAAAGTGCCCCATGATTTTTTTTTATATGAAGTCTCTCGTTTTTGTTGAAAGGAAATGGCGCAGTAGCTGTCATTACTCGGTTGACACCCAACCTCGCCGTAAAAGAAGGTAGGAAGGTGGGAGTGAAAGAAGAAAAAGAGAAAGTGGTGCGATAGTGAAGGAATGCTGAATAGTTTAGACCACCTGGGGGTCGTTAACGTGCACTGTTATCGCACGGCACACGAGCGCCTTTTGCGTTTCGTCTGCATCGAAACGCGGCCTCCATGACCGCCTTCGAACCCGGGTACTACGGGTCAATGGACGAACCTCGTAACTTCGTAACTACCGAACCACTGCAGCGGGTCAACCAGTTTTCGCTGATAAATGCGCTAAGCCAGTAAACTTATCTTCGCATTTTTTTGCACCGAAAGCTAAATTGGCCAAGAACTTACGATCTCCATGTTCCGATGTTTCGAGGAGGCACAGAGACCGACCTTGACCCGTTGCCTAGCAGACGCCGCAGCTGGCGGACGCAGCGTGCTCGCCGCACCGTCTGGCATGACGTCACACTGCGCGCCCCGCCGCAGAGCCGCCGCCGCCGTTTGGTATGACTTAACACCGCTTGCCTCGTCGCCGCACTCGCTTTCCCTACGTATATCCTGGCATATATCCTTCATTAATTACGAGAAAGCATTTGACTCAGTAGAAACCTCAGCTGTCATGCAGGTATTGCGGAATCAGGGCGTAGAAGAGTGTTATGTGAAAATATTAGAAGATATTTATAACGACTTCAAGCTACTATAGTCCTTCATAAAGTCAGCAATAAAATTACATACGAAAAGGTGACAGAAGCCACCAGCCACAGAGACCAAGGGGCACAGGGGATTTTTTTTAAATTAATTTATTTATTTTGTGGTGTTGATCAATTTAGAATATGTCATCGCTTAAAGCTTAAAGGGAGACATGATCTCCCCAATGCTATTCACCGCCTGCTTAAAGGAGGTATTCCGGGGCCTGAAATGGGAAGAGTTGGGGTTAGGAGTTAATGAAGAATACCTGAGTAATCTGCGATTCGCTGACGACCTTGTCTTGCTAAGCCACTCAGGAAGCCACTCAATGCAAAGCGTGATCACTGAGTTCGACAGGCAGAGCAGAACTGTGGGGCTAATATTAACATGCAGAAAACCACAACTAATGTTCAACAGCCTAGCAAGGGAGCAGCAGTTCGCAATCCGTAAGCTATCACGCATTTGCCTCTTCCATAAAATTTACTATCACAATCCTTGCCTGAAAGCCATCTGTGTAAAGGCACCATCTTTCATCTCGCCTCGCATAGACCACAATCAAAAAGTAGCTGTTCCACACTGCCGCACAGTGACCTGCTCTAATTCCTTCCTCCCTAAAACATGTCGTGACTGGAATAATCTTTCACCCACAGCCACCTGTGTTAGCGACACTGCGCGTTTTAAAAGCAAATTACTCGCACTGTTAGAATCAGACCAATTGTGATATGTTGTTTACTCATATATAGACTACATAAGGTTTCTTTTTTGTAATCCTTTTATTTATTTCTTTTTACTCCTGTACTTTTGTTCTCAATGTTTTCGTCCTATGTCTCTAGGATCTTTCAATATTGTTCGTATATATAGCCCTGTTTTTGATCTATGTATTGTTTTCTTCACTGTCCCACCCCCTCTGTAATGCGAAAGCCATGAGGGTAAAATAAATGAAATGAAATGAAATCGGTACCAAGGTTCTGGAAGTAGTAAGAGAATAAGTCTACTTAGGGTAGGTAGTGACAGCTGATCCGGATCATGAGAGGGAAATAGCTAGAAGATTAAGAATGGGGTCGAGCGCATATGGCAGGTTCTCTCAGATAATGATTGGCAGGTTACCAATATGCCTCAACAGAAACGTATACAACAGCTGTATGTTACCGGTACTCAACTATGGGGCAGAAATGTGGAGGCTAACAAAGAGGGTTCAGCTTAAGAACAACGCAGCGAGCTATGGAAAGGATAATGATAGGTCTAACGTTAAGAGATAGGAAGCGGACAGAGTGGGTGAGAGGACAAACGCGGTTAATGCCATATTACTTGAAATCAAGAGGAAGAAGTGGGCTTGGGCAGGGCATGTAATGCAAAGGCACTATAACCGCTGGTCCTTAATGGTGACGGAGTGGATTACAAGAGAAGGCAAACGTAACAAGGGGGGAGGGGGGGTGGGGCAGAAAGTTAGGTTGGCGGATGAGATTAAGAATTTAACGGGTATACGGTGGCCGCAACTGGCAAAGGACAGGGTTAATTGGAGAGCCATCGTAGAGGTATTTGCCCTGCAGTGGACGTAGTCACGCTGATGATGATGATCCTGGCATAGCCAAGCAATGCCACTGCCAATTTCTATCCATCGACAAATGGCAGTAAATGCGGATTACAGATCGATGTGCTCTCAGGACCTCAGCGCAACCAATGCACTGCAGCAGAGCTTGTTCATTTCATTGGGCTTCGGCACGCAATAACTCGAAGTTAACTCGGCTCAATATTGCCCGTTTTCAATCTTGGCGTTCAGGCGTAAATCTGTTGCCAAGGCGGTTCGAAGACACTGGTTTCTTGTTTGATGTAAGCATTGCTCCATTGGCGACCGTCGCGGATGGCTGTCGCGTGTTGTGGATCTTTCTTGTTTAGAGGTGTTTGAAACGTGTCGGCGCTTCTTCCCGGCTTCCTGCTTAGAAGCAGTTAGGATCGCCGTCCCGGCGCCGCGCTGCCCGCCGGCTGCCCGGAAGCCCCTTCCTGGACCGGTTCTGCTGTTCCAGGCCCACCCTGCTGCCACCATGCCGTCTTCCGGTCCTGCTAGTCCGGAGTTCCGGGCCCCTCCAACCAAGGCGCACTGCTTCTCGTTCGCATTGAACGCTGACGCCACGGCCGACGACATTGTCGACGGCATTGAAAGCATCGTCGGCCCGAAAGGGCTCGAAAGCCTCCAGCATCAAGGAGGGCTCAAGTTTTGTATCGCTGTGTCCTCGACTGCGGCGGCGCAAAAGCTCCTAGCGGAGGGATCGTTCCCTGTGAACGGGACCTCTGTCCCAGTGTCCTGCGTGGACTCCTCCGTGGTCCACGTAACGGCATTCCGGGTGCCGCTAGTCGTCCGGGACGCGGCGCTGGTCTCGGCACTAAACCCCTCCGGCAAGGTGCTCGAGATCTCTCATCCGACGCTGAAGGGACCACGCCACGTGAGCAATGGCCAGCGTTTTGTCAGGATGGAGATGAAGCAGGCGGTACCTAACTTCATGTCTGTGCAGGGTCACCGCGTTATGTTCGACTACAGGGGCGTCCGAAAGGTGTGCTCTCGCTGCGGCCAATACGGACATGTCGGCGCGGCCTGCCGCACGCCGCGGTGCGCCCGCTGCGACGAGTTCGGGCACGAGACGGCCGGATGCGACGCGGCGTGCCGACGCTGCTCCGGAGCCCACGCGACGGCGACTGCCTGCGGCCGTGGTCCTACGCGGCGGCGGTGGCCGCTTCCAGCGGCCCTCAAAAGAAGCCGGCATCGCCAGCGGCGCAACCGCCGCAGGATACCGTTCCTGCCCGGCGAAAGTGCCCCCTGCGGAGAACGCGCCACGCCAGGACGACGACATGCCCGCCACTCACATGTAGGAAATCCCGGCTGGTTCCGAGCCTGCAGCTTCAAAGCAGGAGCAGCCGGAGAGCGCCGCGGAAACAGCGTCTACCGACTCGCTGACCTTCCCGTACCTCGGCGATCTCCCGCCGCTCCCCCCGGCGAACTCGTCCGACTCGCCCTCCTCCAGCGAGGACGACTCTTCCATAACAGCGGACGAGAGCGACGGAGCGCTCTCACGTGGCGCGACGCTCCGCCTCACCGGAGACGTCCCCTGCGAACAGCCCGGAGTGACCGACCAGCTGAGCGCCGCCGGCCCGTCTCGAGGTCCACGGCGCTGACTACAACCAGAGGACGAGGACTCGAAGGCTCAGGACTCCGCCGACCGCAACCAGTCCACGTCATCTGCCGACCACGCCTCGCGGGGTGCGGTAAGAGACGCCACCGATTTGCTACCATCCGTAGAACCCATGGACTTGGGCAGAGTTTCGGGGAAGCACGCCTTATCGCAGTCCGCGGACTCGGATCGCTCGGCCGACCCGTCCCTCCCCAAAAAGCTGGCGCGTGCGTGTGACTCCGCTAATGGCGGCGCCCCTTAAACTTCTCGGCAGAATGTCGGCGTCCTGCTTTTTCATCATGGCGACGGTGCACCTCCTCTTCCTGAACGTTCAGGGATTTCGTTCACTGGATACGCAGAGGGAAGTGATGCACTTCGCTCGCGCGCAGGGCGTCGACATTCTCTTCCTCTTCAGGAATGTAACTTCCGGACAGCACGCGATGTCACGAACTTTAAGAATAGCTTCCTCGCGCCCGTATTCTTTTCACTCACCGACACAATGTCATGCGGTGTCGGTGTGGTATTCATTAACAGTTCCCTCCGATCAGGCGCACATTGAAAGTATGACGTCGACGGTCGCACATTGGCCGTCGACTTCTCCCTTAACGGCAGACGGGTGAGGGCATTGGTAGTGTACGCGCCGCACGACGAAGCCATGCTTCCTCATTTTTCGAGTCGCTGGATTGTTTCATGCTGGAGTCGTACGCCACTTCTATAGTGGGCGACTTCAATTGTGTCCTCGACCCCTCATGCGATGTAAGGGGCCCAGGTCAGGGTCGGCCTTACGCCGGCGCACGCTCCCTACGGGACCTATGCACGCAGTTCCGACTGTCCGACGCATGGGTCTCCTTGCATGGCGACAACTTCGGGGCCACATGGGAGAGAGAGAGGTCGGCCAGTAGGCTCGATAAGTTTTTCTTCCCGCCCGTCCTAGCGCGATATGTAGCTTCGTGCGAAGTACTCGAGTTTCCCCGTGACACTCCACGCATCTCCGTCCATCGACCGCTGTCAGTAGTGTTGGACTTTGGCGGGTGCGCCCCACGAGTAGAGTTGTGGCGAATGGACGCCAGCCTACTGACAGATTGGTCGAGTGTCACATCATTACAGCGTGCGATAGGTGCTCCGGGCGTGCGCGCTAACGCATCACTGCCGTGGGACGAGCGGAAGGGCGAGTGGCGTGCACTCCTTATCGCGGAAGGCCGTCGGCGAAGAGCGCGCATCACTCGCGAACTCAATGAGACGCTGGCTCGGATCCGCATAGTTAAGAGATGCGCGCCGCTAACGTTTGCTATGCGCGATTACTACAACTTATTGAAGGCTCGCTACGAGACGCTGTTGCGGCAGCCGTCGCGTGCTGCCAGCCGGGCCCTCGTTCAGGGCAGGCCCGTAGCCGACCCATCGGTCTTGCGGCAGGTTCGCGCTGGCGCCCTCGAGGAGGGTGCGTCTGCATTCATTGCGGAAATCACGCTGCCCAACGGGGCCACGAGTAGCCGCGCCACGGACATTTGCGACGTCCTCACACGCCACGTGTCCGAGCTGTTCGCCTATAGTGTCGACCGGGAGGGTGACCCCGCGTTCCACGACGCACTCCGCGGTTTCTGCCAGGGTCTCCCCGTAGTTGAGGACGACCTCTCGCAGCAGCTTTGCGCACCGGTGACGCGAGATGAGCTCCACGCCACAGTAGCAAAAATGAATGCTTCCTCGGCCCCCGGACCAGACGGTATCCCCGTTAGTTTCTACGCAAAGCTTTACGACGTCTTAGAGGGTTCTCTGCTCGATATGATCAACAGCTTTCTGACGGACGGAGCCCGACCAGAGTCTTTCAGTGAGAGCCGAGTCGCGCTCATTCTGAAGCCCGGCGGGTGCCCATCTGACCCGCAGGCGTGGCGCCCGATCACTCTGCTCAATGCAGACTACAAGATTGTAGCGTCACTGCTGGCGAACAGGTTGAGCGCGATTCTTCCCTCGGTGGTCAGCCCTGCGCAAACGTGTAGCGTGCCGGGCCGTTCGGTGTTTTCCGCTCTCGCACTTACTCGTGACTTGTTCACATTCACCTCGAGAGCGGGGATCCCGGGCTGCTTTGTCTCGCTTGACCAGTCCAAAGCTTTCGACCGTATCGAGCACCGGTACCTGCTAGGTGTTCTCCAGGCTTTCGTCTTCCCATCGGCCTTCATAGCGAGGGTCGGGCTCCTTTTCTCGGGCCTTACGGCCCGCCTGACAGTCAACGGAGCGATCAGCAGTCCTTTTTTTGTCTCTAGTGGGATTAGGCAGGGCTGCCCCTTGTCGCCCATATTTTTTGTTTTGTGCCTAGACCCGCTGCTGCGTCGCCTCGCCGGGAGCCCGTCTGTGCGCGGTTTCCCACTGCCAGTCCACGGCCAGGTTAAGGTCTCGGCCTACGCCGACGATGTGTCCCTGTTCCTGCGGGACGAGGACAGCTACGCAACGTTTTTACGGCTGTTTGAAGTGTACAGTGAGCTGTCCGGCGCCCTGCTGAACAGGGACAAGAGCAGAGCGTTGCGCTTTGGCGCGTTCTCCGCAGACTTGTTGGGAGACGTACAGTGGGTTTCGGCCGTGAAAGTTCTGGGGGTTTATTTCCTCGCGTCTGGTGAGCCGGCTCGCGAGACGTTGACTCGCCTTACAGAGACCGCCGAGAAACGGTTGATAGTGGCGGCGCGATTCCGCCTCTCCCTCGCGGAGCGCGCATTTATCATCCGCGCGTCGGTGTGCGCCCCACTGTACTATGTCGCTCGCGTTGCCCACCCACCCCGCACCTTCACGCGCCGTTTGGCCAGTTTATGTGGCTCGTTCTTCTGGGCAGGAAAGACAGAGTCTGTAGCGCGCGCGCTCCTCCGGCTTCCCACTAACAAGGGTGGATTCAGCCTTCCCCACTTGCCCACGATATGCAATGTGCTCGCTTTGCTGGCCACCAATGACCTGGCTAACCAGGCCGGCTACCCGGGTAGGGGGCTACTGGCTTACCTACTCGGCACGTCGCGCTCCCTTTTTTTCTCTGAGCAGAGTGTTGGCCCGAAAGCCTTGCAGCAGCCTCGGTTTTATCAGAGAGCCTGCCAGACGCTCAGGTCCCTCACCGCAGCACTGCCAGAGGTAGAGTTATTTTCAACTCCCGCCTCTCGGATATCTGAACTCCTGGCCATCAAAGAAGCCCCACAGGAGAAATTGGCGATAAGCAGAGAGGTGCGATGGCGGGACCTGA
Organism: Amblyomma mixtum; assembly: GCF_055824585.1. Classification (NCBI taxonomy): domain Eukaryota; kingdom Metazoa; phylum Arthropoda; class Arachnida; order Ixodida; family Ixodidae; genus Amblyomma; species Amblyomma mixtum. The sequence goes on along the minus strand of NC_143020.1, from coordinate 23,102,012 downwards.
CGTCTTCATCTCTTCCCGCAGACGTGCGAGACTTCGGCTGGCTGCGGCGCTGGCGGGCCCTGCCTACGGCAGATGGCCTGGCGGCTTGGGGCGTGGCCCCCTCCTCCCGATGTCCACAGTGTGGACTTGTTGAGACCTTGCCACACGCGATCTTTGAGTGTTCGGGAGTGAGGACATTTTGGGTCCTTATGTCGCGAATGTTCGGGGCGACCCTTGGCCCGAATTCAAGGTTCCGCGACCCTTTTGTGCGCATGCTTCTTTGTTTCGGGGCGTTCGTACTGTGGCGCCAGAGAGGTGCAGCGGCTCTACAAGGACGGCCGCAGAGGGCCATGTACCCCATGTTGCGGCGGGTGCGTGCACAGATGTTCGCCCAGGCGTGCGTGGACATCGTGTCGCTGGAGGAGCACCAGTTCCTTCGGCGCTGGTCTATCCGCTTCATCGTCATGGGCAAGGGCCGTGTTTCCGTGCGGACCTTGCCATATTGAGTGTGGTGCGCGTGTGTGGCGCGCGTGTGTGGCGCGCGTTGTTCGTGCGCGGGTTTTTGTGCGCGGTTTTCAACTCGGCGTGCTTCCCCCTCGTATAGACCCACTAGAACTTTCTTGGACACTTTTTGTTTTTGTACACTTACGTTCCCTGTGAGTGTGTGTGCATAGGGCGATATCAGTAGCCGCAATGTATCTTTGTTTTTGTAGAGGGTCGGATGTCTCTTTTTGATCGTGAGTCCTAATAAACTTCTCTTCTGTGCTTTGCACTCACGCAGAAGCCCTTGCATTACTTGGCTCAGTGCGTGAAAACCCGGCCGCCATCGGAAACTCGCGGCAGCTACGCGGCCCACGAATGACTTTCTAACCACTCCTGGATCTGTAGGCCACCGGCGTTCAGTGGCGTAGGCGTGGAAACCTTTGCTGTTGGCGTCGCCTTATCCGTCTGCTTGTTCATTTTCGGTTGAATATTTTTCTAACTTCCGTTTGTGAAGATGGGACGCTATTTTTCCACGTATAGCTTATTATGGTAGCTTACTGCGATAGCAGCTATAGTAGTAGCTTACTTTTCAAGCGGAACAATACGCATGGGACCTCACTCGCACCAATTGGGTAACGAAGTGCGAATCCCTCAAAAGCCGCCTAGACACCAAGGCTATATGGAATCTTCTGCGATGCCTAATTGACCCCCCGAAAGCGAAGAGTGAAAAACACAGAAATTTGCATCGAGCCCTACACAGCTTTCAAGGCACGGATGAAGAACTCGTGGATGAACTCACGCGTCGCTATATCTGCACCGAGAGAGACCCACAACCCTACAATAAGGAGTACCGTGGGGAACCGAACGAAGACCTGGATACAGACTTCACTTCAGAGGAAATCATTGCAGCACTAGCAGATATGCGCCGAGGCACAGCCCTGGGACAAGACAAAATTACTGTCGGACTTCTGGCCAACCTCGGCACGGAGGCCCTGCAACAACTCACAGATTACATAAACGATTGTTGGCGCACCGGCACAATTCCGCAAGCATGGAAAACAGCAAATGTACACTTTATCCCCAAACCCAGCAAGAAAATCAGCATGGAAAACCTGTGCCCCATATCCCTCACGTCGTGCGCAGGCTAACTCATGGAAAAGGCAGTCCACGCGCCTCTCTCCATATATCTTGAGGACAGTGAGGTACTGCCACACACGATGTTTGGATTCAGGGCACACTTGTCCACCCATGATGTGCTTCTGCAACTCAAACGCTAAGTCATTGATCCTGCACGCAAAAACAGTAATCGAGCGCTTCTAACCCTCGACCTCAAGGGAGCGTTTGACAACGTCAAGCACTCCACAATCCTCAACAACTTCCACAGCACGAACTGTGGCCAGCGAGTTTACTCATACATCTGCGGTCTCCTCACGGACAGAACCGTCAACATCAGCACCGGCACGAAACAAACAACGCAAGTGAAAATGGGCACGAGAAGCACTCCGCAAGGGGCAGTACTATCCCCACTTCTCTTCAACATTGCACTCCTATATCTCCCACCCCTTCTCAATCAGGTACAGGGCATACGCCATGCCCTTTACGCAGATGACGTAACCATCTGGACAACCACGGGAAGTATGGGAATGATTGAAGAACAACTACAAAAAGCGGCAACAACAGTTCAAAATTATGCACGAGCGTGTGGACTAACCTGCTCTCCCGAAAAGTCTGAACTCATAGTCTTCCGTCAGCGCAGTACTCAGGACACCATCCACATCCGCGTTGACAACTCGCCCATCAAGGAAGTTCAGACCCTCAAGATACTAGGTCTGTCCATCAATAATAACGGCAACAACCTCCTCACCCTCAAGAAACAACGGCTCGTGAGTGAGCAAGTCGCCAGGATGATCGCCAGAATAACAACGCGGAAATCAGGGATGCGAGAAGAAGATACTCTGCGACTGGTGCATGCTTTCGTCGTAAGCCGCGTCGTCTACGCAGCACTCTACCTCCGCCTCAAGAAGAGTGACATCAGTAACCTAGACGTCATAATCAGAACAGCTTACAAGAAGGTCCTGGGCCTCCCTCTTACGACATCGACGGACCGGCTCTTACTACTCGGAGTGCACAATACGATAGACGAGTTAATAGAGGCACACCTCACGGTGCAGGTGGTTCGGCTCACCACTAGTCGAACTGGCTCACTGATTTAAACATCAATTGTCATCCGCAGCTAAGCACTAAAAACGACATTCCAGCCTCATGGAGAGGAAAATTCAAGGCAGCGCCACTACCCAGGAATATGCACCCCGATTTTCATCATTCAAGATGACAAGCACGAGCCGAAGCTATCAAAAGGCACTACGGCGAGCGAGAGAACGTGTTCTATGTCGATGCTACGGGTCCCGAGCAGGGAATGACGGCCATCGCGGTAGTGCAGCCAAATAAAACAATGGACGGACTAGTAGTGGCTAGCCAGGACATACTGGATGCTGAAGAAGTGGCGATTGCTTTAGCTGCAGCACACACTAGCTCGGAATACATTCTTACAGATTCACAGACAGCGTATCGCAATCACCTCAGGGGCAGGATCGCACCGCTAGCAGCTAAAATCCTGCAAGATTGCTACACCCGTGGCTACCAACCCACACACAAACACTTAATATGGGTACCAGGTCACCAGGGCATCCAAGGGAACGAGAGCGCACATGCCTCAGCCCGAGCATTTCTCCCCGGGGCTCCCACTGCGGATGCCGTGGAAACTCCTAACCCGTTACTAACTTATAACGACATACTTCAGCACTTAAGATTATGCCGTCGGGTGTATCCTCCGCCCGCTAAGACACTGGATAAAGGGGAGGAACTACACCTCCGAAAGCTACAGACCAACACTTACAACAACCCACGAAGACTACACGCAACAGACCCGGAGTCGTTTGACTCACACTGCAAATTCTGTGGGGAGAAGGCGGACCTTTGCCATATGGTATGGGCCTGCCAACGAAATCAGGCTTTCACTGTCAATAACCGGCCAACGCAGGAGGGGTGGGAGGCAGCTCTGACCAGCTCGGACGAAAAGACTCAAAAGCGACTCATCGAAAGAGCCCGGGCAGCAGCCTACGCCAATGGTGTTCCGGACTGAGAGCTCCACCCACCGCTACAAGCTCATACACAATTTCATTAAAATATTTTCACCACTACCGCATAGAGACAGGGGAAGTTGGGACAGGAAGGGTCCGATCTATAGCGATAAAGACGCGAGACGGGGTGATGGCGGCATTCATTTGATTGTGCCGAAGAAGGCGAGCCTCCGGCCCATGAGTGATGGATTAGGGGGAAGGTAAAGGCGTTTGTCGAGGCGGAGCTCGAGGTAGACCTCTTTTATGGTGCGGCAAAGGGTGAGTCCCCCAACGTCCTCCGAAGGCTTAGCAAGGGGATCAACGGTGCCCGGAATAGTGTTTCGTGGGTGAGCTGATGGGCCAGCTCATTGCGGTAAATACCTGAATGCTCAAGGACCCAGTGGAGGAAAACGATGGAAGGCTGCAGTGCGCAGACCGCTCGTTCGACCTCCTGTTGGAAAGAAGCGGTTAGGGTGTGTTTCTGTATGCGGTGTATAGCGACTTGTTAGTCTTAATAGACTGTGTACTATTGGAGAGAGGGAAGGAGGGCAAATGACTGGAGGGCATGCGCAATGGCCAGGACGCATGCATCCCACATCTCTCTCTCTCATCCACCCACGTACCTATAAGCGCGATTTAGGCATCCACTGACCCATGGAGCTAGTTATGCGCACTTCCTTTCCTTAAAAGTGAAAACGTTGTCAACATCAACGCCAATGAACACAATGAACGCCGACGGCCTTTGGCTTCAGGGCCGCGTTTCTGGCACAACGCTGTCACTGTCTGCAGCCCACATCTCCATGTCATCGCCCCACGCACACCTAACCGCGATTCAGGCGTCGACTGACCCGGGCCGACCGTAGCCATTGACAACGTTGTCAATGGCTACGCATACAGCGAACATCTGTCACTACCGCCACCCGCCGTGGTCGCTCAGTGGTTAAGGCGCTCGTCTACTGAGGCGGAGTACCCGGGTAGGAACCCTACCGCGGCGGCCGCGTTTCGATGGAGGCTGAACGCATAAGGCGCCCGTGTGCTGTGCGATGTCAGCGCACTTAAGACCCCAGTGGTCGAAATTTTTCTGGAGACCTACGGCACCTCTTTCGTCCTTTCCTCTTTCACTCCTTAGTTTACCCCTTCTCTTACGGCGCGGTTTAGGTGTCCACCGAGATATGGGAGACAGATGCTGCGCCATTTCCTTTCATCAAGGAAGGGAAAACTTTATTTACACTTATGGTTTTTCCTGCGGTTTGGGGGCATCTTCAGAGACGTCTTGGTTCTACCCCCAGGAGCCATCCCTGTCGAAGTCGTCCGCCTCTAATCAGTGGTCGGTTGCCCTCAGTCCAGGGCTCCGCTGGCCACTGCCGCCCGTTGAGCTCCCCGTACCAGACCTTGTTGGTCTTCACAGCGGTCGCTGGACAGCAAAGTCTCCCACTGCTCCGCACTCGGGTATTGTATTTTGGGGACCACGTCTATGTTTTGGCAGGCCCATGTGATGTGGTATAGAGTAGGTTTTTCGTCGCACCAGGGACATTTGTTCGTGTATATCGTAGGGTGCATTTTGTTTAGTATATGTAGGTTTGGGAAAGAGCCTGTTTGTAATTGTCTCCAAGTGACAGCTTCCTCTCTGCTGAGAGATTTGTGCGGTGGGGGATATCGCATTCTTCTGCCTCTATAGTTTTGTAGTATGGCCGAGTATTCCCTGGGTGCTGGCGCGAGTTCCGCGGTCTCGTCGGATGCTCGGAAAGTAATGTATCCTAGAGCTATCCTGTCGGCCTCTCGGTTCCCTGCCACCGCCGTGTGCCCCGGTACCCACACAATTTTGTGTCGGATCTTGTCGTTTTGTTATTCCTGGTTTTTAATTCTGTCGCTCGCTGCGAGGAGTATACGGATCGCGTGACGACCTATTCTGCCATTCATGTAATTTCGGCAGGCTGTTTGAGAGTCCGTGAGTATTGTTAGTGACCGCCCGGTTCTATAGCCCTGCGCCACCGCTAGAACAACGGCTACTTCCTCAGACTCTGCAGCTGTGCAGCCTCGGAGAGACGCACTGGTCATTTCGCGTAAAGACGAATCGACCACCGCCGCTACAGCGATTTTGATATCTGCTCCTCTCCAAGACGCGTCTGTATACATGGTCGTGGCTTGAGGAGCGTATGTTTTCTCAATGAATTCGGCCCTCGCTTCTCTTCTGCCTCGATGGAGCTTGGGATCCATATTTTTTGGTATTGGAGCTACTTTGAGGGTCTTGCGAAGCTCGTCGGGGATCGTTGCCGTCCTCGACATTTCTCGCATCTGCTCGCGGTATCCGAGCCTCTGAAGGAGCGCTCTTCCTGTCCTTGTTTGCAACAGCCTGAGTTTTTGCGACTCAAGCTGCGCCTCTCGTAGCTCCTCAAAGGTGTTATGTAATCCCAGGTCCATGAGTTTTTCTGTAGACGTGTTGCGTGGTAGTCGGAGCGCTGTCTTATACGCTTTGCGTAGCAGGGCATCCGTTTGTTGTATTTCGTTTTTGTTGAGGCGCTGGTAGGGTAGGCTGTACGTGATTCGACTAACTACTAGGCTTCTGACTAGTTTTAGTGTGTCCTCTTCACGCATGCCATGTCGCCTGTTGGTGATGCGGGTGATCATGCGTGCGACTTGTAGCGTTGTTGCTTTCAGTAGGGTAAAAGTGTGAGTACTGCGCTGGTTGGATTGAACCCACATGCCCATCAAAAACTAAATTACCAATTTCACCGCCACATAACTAAAGCACGATTGAGGTGTCCACTCTTCCATGAGAGCAGTTGTGCAGTTATGTGCCTTCCCAAGACCGATGCTGTACGAAACAGGCAGAAACACGTTGCGGTTGCTGGGCATGAGGGACGCTTTGAAAGAAATCAATAGGACAGCGAGCGTTTCAAATGAAATCAGGAGGATCATTGAGATCAATCCAATTCCAAAAAACATGCATCCAGATATACATAAGGCGAGAAGAAAGGCAAGATCCGAATTGCACGAAAGAAGCTTCGCCGGGGCAAAAGACGTATTGTACGTTGACGCAACAACATACAGACACCGACACGGCTCGGTAGCCAGCGTGGTGGATCACCAGCTCAGGGAAATCAACTGCGCATCGATAAAAACCAACAACATCCTCGAGGCTGAGGAAGCAGCAATTGCACTCGCCATCACCCAGCAGAGTGACGAGCCCCATGCACACATCATTACAGACTCGCAAGAGGCGTACAGAAGGTACAGCAGTGGACGCATATCCACTGAAGCCATTCACATACTCAAGGCGACCAGAACTTTTGGTTGGAAAGTTGTTCCCGAGCAGACATGTGCAAGGCAGCGTTCAGCAGTTCTCGTGCGCTTGTTGTGTTGTTTTAATGTTGTTTATTTGCCGAAAACGTGCGTTTGCTAACGAAAGAGGATGACAGAGGAGGAGAACCTCCCATTTGCGTTTTCAGAAACGAGGTGGAGCGAAGATTTTCGCGTGGTAGCCTGAAATGTGTGGCAAAACCTCCACTCCACCACCTCAGCTGTTGGCCAGGCTCATCGCTGCGGGTCCTTCAAGGAAGAAGGTTACGTCAGAAACTTGATGATGAATCTTCAAGCAACTAACGATGAACTAGATTTCGTGAGAGTGGCGCATGCGCGCGGTCGGTGAATACCGTTGTTTATGTGACAACGGCATGGTTCGTCGTTAGTAACGGCCTTCCTTGTCGTTGGTTTCTCGTCATTGGTACGCTTTCTTGATAGGGCAGGAGTTTCTGCTAACTTCGTACAGCACATTTTGCTGCTGGGTACACTTAACTGATTAGTAACCGACCCGTTGTACTATCGCAATACGATATGTCGAAAACCTTGCATACAATGATCATACAGGTTTGTACTTCTCTAAGCATTCTATTCTAAATGTCAATGAATTATTTGAGTTGAAACTGCTTTCTTATGTGTTTAACGATTTCAAAGATCATCCCACTAAATATGTTCAATTAAACTCTAGTAGTGACGCGCCTTATAAATTAAGGCACGTCAGTTACAGAGTACCATTCGTAAGGACTAACTATGGAACCGAAATGCTTTCATATTTAATTCCCAGTCTTCTAAATAAACATACACAGGCCATAGAAATTATTCAGAAATCTGTTTCCCAAAAGTCATTCAATAGAAATGCTAAAGCTTACCTCTTTTCTCGCCCGAATGATTAAAATTCTTAATGTCCCTGTTTTTCCGTCAACTCTTTGAATTCTCGTGTTTTTCTTGTTGTGATGTGCCTTGTAAATATTTACTTTAATTATGTCATTGCAAAAGTATGCACCTTCCTCCTACTTTTACCTTGTATAATTATGTGTTGTTTTTTGTAATGAGAGTGTATGAAGCTCTTGCTTCTTTTGCCGCTTGTTCTGAGCATTGTGTCGGGTGCTTGGGCCCCGTCAGGCAGAGTGCATCTGCCTTTTGCCCCTGTATCCGAGACCTTGTTGTCTAAATAAAGGTCTATCTATCTATCTATCTATATCTATCTATCTCAATAATGGCTCGTGCTGATACGGCAGGGCGTTGCTTTGCGTGCTGACGGACCGCAGGAGCGTTATAATGAACGGATATACGCGAGGTTGTGCTCTGCCGTGCTCCCGCTGTTCAGATAGCACGGTTTGACATTGTTGAATGTACGGTAAGTGTTCATACTAGTATATATCAATCGGTTTCCACCGAATACGCACGTGCGTCGGTGCGAAACTCTTTTAGAACGCCCGAGCTGCATGCTCTTGGCAGCAAGCGTGAAATACAGCAGGAACATCCGTTTCTAAACGAGCTGAGCGGGAACCTGAGCTTTGTGCTTCCTTGGTGAATGAATATGAAAGAAGCCAACAGCCAGAGATACCAAGGAGCACAGGGGATTTCTAACTAATTTATTTATTTTGTGGTGTTCATCAATTTAGAATATTACTGAACATGTTATCGCTTAAAGCTAATTGATTAGAAAAGCAGAAGAAAAAACAACCACTGCCGCCGGTGGGATCCGAAGTAATTCGTGCAGCCGTAGGCCAAGCAATGAGCTGGCATTTTGATTTACGCTGCAACAGCGAGGTAAGGAGCTCAGATCATTCGCCACACTACAGCGAGGGAATGCACGGCCGGCTCATGTTTTCCAACCAAAACCAAATCACCTACAGAGGGCGCTGGCTGTGCCTTCGCTGCGCATGCGCAGAAACTTTTCCGCAAATGGTCAATTCAGCGCTGAGCCAACCCAAACTGCAGTGCAATTCCGTTCGACGAGAGAAGCTACCTCCTTTGCCAAAAAACGACTTCAGTGTAATCCTTAGACCGAAGAATGGACTCAACATCAACGAACTGAGCACGCATCAGATGGCCCGGGCTATAACCAAAGCTTGCGGAAAACCAGACATCTGCAACGAAGGCAGCTTCCTTATACGCCTGCGCAACGGTTCCAACATTGCTATACTCAGTACGCCAAGCATGGAGACTGCCAGTGCTGTGCAGTGTATCTCGAGTCTACGCTTTGGTGCAAAGAACTATGCAGTGACGGCTTACGTGGTCGCGCCGGACAATTCGTGCAAATGTGTCATTCATGGAGTGGACGCCAGAACCACGCCAACTGAACTACTATCACATCTTCGGGTACGTACCCAAGGAGTCAAAATACTTTAGCAATAATGCTTGGCAAATCCCAAAGCGCGGTCATTACCTTCGAGGGAAAGATGGTTCCGCGCTACGTCTACTATTACGGCGGCGAGATACGTTGCTCCCTCTATCGATCATCGCGGCAAATTTGCTATACATGCTTAAAGGCCGGACATAGGGCGGACGTATGCCTGACACCTGACGTCGTCGTCTGCTCTAAATGCACCGAGCCAGTGATCGAGGACCTACACTCCTGCGAGCGAGCCCAGGTGTGTGCTTTGCACGAAAGCGCATCCTACAGAGGCAAAGGAGTGCAAGGAACGCCTCAGAAAACCGAGACCACGGACGTGAAAAAAAGAGGAACCAGGCGGCGGAGACAACGGCGGACGCGGCCGGGCCCCGAAACGCTGGTTCAGCGAGGACTCCAGTTCGAAATCCAAGTCCAGATCGGCATCGAAATCACGATCAAAGTCGAGATCGGCGTCCCGGACCCGGGAGGATCCGGAAACCAAAAAGAAGCAGCAGCAGAAGAAGACCACACCAAAAAAGGAGGAAGCAACCAGGGTGAGCTGGAAAGAGCATATTTCCCTACCTTTCCCACTGCTCCAAAAAACACTAACACCTCTCCCACTGCTCCAAAAAACACTAACACACCGAAAACAAAGATAGCTAACAACGCTAATTGGGAACCTAACGAGGAAGTTCGAGAACTAAGACAAATAATTCAGACGCTCAGAGCAGAAAACGCCGAGCTGAGACAGAAACTAAACGATCTGATAGACGAACTAAAGGCCCAAAGAACAAGGCAGAACAACACTAACCCGCAAACACACGAAGATCAGGCGACCACTATAGGGCGCCAGGAATTTACAACTGCCATGGTTGCTGTTAACAACGCACTGGCTCATCTCAGCAACCTCATCTCGAACATCCAAGACGAGACGCGCAAGGATAGAGAGCGTCTAGTACAATTCACAGCCATGAAATCCAGAGGAAAACCATATAACAGGCCATCTCAGTATAGCGAGCAACCGTAAACGTTCGGTCAAGTTGGAAACCCTCGAAATATGGCAGTGGAACTGCCGTGGGATCCGCTGAAAGCAGGGTCTTCTTAAACAACACATCACAAATTGCACCGCTCCGCCAGACATTATCGCCTTACAATAAACCGGCTGCTCACTCACTCTCGCGGGGTACTCCGTCTACGAGGGGCAGGGGCAAAGCAAGGTCGCCACGCTGGTTGCGAAATCAGTCACCGCAATCAGACACGACATCGACGGTACGGACATTGACCACATCCTTATAGAAATCATTGCCCAAAAGAGAAGCCAAGAAAGCACCTTCCTACTTAACGTGTACAGCCCGCCAAGCCAGAGGAAAGGCAATTTCAGCTACCTGCTAGGCAAGGCAGAAGAAGCGGCAGGCAAGAACGGTATCGTTATCCTGGGAGACTTTAATGCCTGGAATAAATGCTAGGGCTACATGCGGGAGACCCAGAGAGGCAGGGATCTAGCCAGGGAAGCTAATCGTAGAAGGCTCACCCTCATCCCTGACCGCACCTAACCCACGCGAGTGGGGAACAGCATCAACCGAGATTCGTGTCCAGACTTATCATTTGTCTCAGGGGTAAGGCACGCAAGATGGGAAAACGACGGCGAAACTCTAGGCAGTGACCACTGCACCCTGCGCATCCATATAGAAACCCTCCCGATCAGGAGACAACATGGCCAGGCTAGACTGACAAACTGGGAAGCCTATAGGAAATCCAGGGCACAGTCTGAAGACACTGAGATTACCGACATAAAAGGCTGGGTCGCAAGAATCAAGACAGACTAGCAAAAACTAACCCGAAAGGTCGCCCTCACTACCAACACACCCGAGGTGGACAAACATCTCTTACACCTTATGGACGCCAGACGGGGCCTACTAAAAAGGTGGAAAAGGCAAAAGCATAATAGGCAGCTCAAGCGTAAGATCGCTGAGGTCACCAGACAAGCCGGAGAATATGCGACGGAGCTCTCGAGGCGCGACTGGAACCAAAAATGCAACAAACTGCAGGGGACTCTCGGTTGGGCCAAGACATGGGCCTTGCTAAGGGGTCTCATAGACTCAACCACGACAAAATCTGAAACTCGTAAGACGACCCAAAGGATCGCGCACCAGTTTCAAGGCACTGACGATGAAATGCTACAGGACATCAAGCAGCGTTATATCAGTAATGCAACACACGCCGCCAGCAGATTGGCATACACGGGCGAAGCGAATCCCGCTCTGGACGATCCCCTTACCATAGAAGAAGTCAGACACGCTGTGATGTCCTCCGCAAAGAACACAACACCAGGGAAGGATGGCATAACGAATGCCATGATAAGGAATCTGGATGACAATTCAATCAAAAAATTTACGGAATTCGTCAATAAGCACTGGGAACAAGGGACCCTCCCGGACGACTGGCGACATGCGGAAATAGTAATATTTCCTAAGTCCGGAAAGACTCCAAACCTGGAAAATCTTAGACCCATTTCGTTAACATCATGCTTGGGAAAAGTGTACCAGAGAGTTGTGCGTCACAGGCTGCAGACCCACCTTGAGGACAACGAACTCATGCCGCACACTATGTTTGGATTTCGAAAATACCTATCAACACAAGACGTTCTCCTGCAGATCAAGGAGGAGGTGCTTACTACCGTCCCAAAATATGGAGAAAACAAATTGCTCGCTCTCCATCTTAAAGCGACCTTCGACAACGTGAGTCACAGGGCTGTGCTGGAGGGGCTCAGCAAACTGGGTTGTGGGCAGAGAATATTCAACTATGTGAAAGGCTTTCTGACTAACAGAACCGCTACCATTGGAATTGGAGGCATCAGGACTGACTCCTTCAACACCGCTGAAAAAGGAACACCGCAAGGCTCTCTGTGCTATCACCTATGCTTTTTAACATTGCAATGATTGGTTTAGCAAGGGCGCTCGAAGAAATTGAAGGAATCAGGCATGCCATCAACGCAGATGATATTACACTCTGGGTGACAAAGGGATCCTTAGGAGAAAAACAAGAGCTTCTTCAGCGAGCAGCAGACACGGTCAACGCTTACGCCCAACATTGTGGACTTGCATGCTCCCCTGAAAAATCCCAGGTGCTCAGAGTCTACAGGAAAGGGTATGGTCTGCAAAACTCCATCGATATCTACATAGGGCAAGCGAAGGTTCCGGAAGTATCGAAAGTTAGGATCCTCGTCATGTGGATCCAAAGCAACCGTCGTATTGATCACGCGATCAGATAGCTAGCAAATACCACAGCACAGATCACCAGGATGATTGCAAGAACTTCCAACAGAAGAAGAGGTATGAAGGAGGAAGACACATGTAGGCTAGTACAGGCCCTCGTGGTCAGTAGGATCTTATACGGCGTCCCCTACCAAACACCGCTCGAGCAAGAAAAGGAGCAGTTAGAGGCAATTCTTAGAAAATCATACAAATGCACTCTGGGACTACCGATCAACACTTCGACGGAGAAATTCATTATACTGGCCATAAACAACACAGTACAAGAACATATCGAGGCCCACCTTCTTGCGCAGAAAACATGACTGATGCTGTCCGAAACAGGCAGAAACACACTGCGGTTGTTGAGCATGAGGGACGCTTTGAAAGAAATCAATAGCACATCGAGCGTTCCAAATGAAATCAGGAGGATCATTGAGATCAGTCCAATTCCAAAAAACATGCATCCAGATATACATAAGGCGAAAAGAAAGGCAAGATCCGAATTCCACGAAAGCAGCTTCGCCGGGGCAAAATACGTATTAAACGTTGACGCAACAACATACAGACACCGACACGGCTCGGTAGTCAGCGTGGTGGATCACCAGCTCAGGGAAATCAGCTGCGCTTCGATAAAAACCAACAACATCCTCGAGGCTGAGGAAGCAGCAATAGCACTCGCCATCACCCAGCAGAGTGACGAGCCCCATGCACACATCATTACGGACTCGCAAGAGGCGTGCAGAAGGTACAGTAGTGGACGCATATCCACTGCAGCCATTCAGATACTCAAGGCGAGGACAATCACCTTTACGAGATGCTTCATCACGTGGTCACCAGGCTATGAGGCTGTCAAAGGGAACCAATGTGCGGACGCCAACGCTCGAGCATACGCTAACCGGGAGGCGCGCACAGAAGGGGAACTGGACGCAGTCACTAGACGGTATGGAGCCATCTTAGAACACCAACGATCCCTCCGGAGGACCTACCCTGCTCCCCAAAAAGACCTTAGTAGAGAGCAGTCGGTTGCCTGGAGACAACTGCAGACTAATACATACCCGAAACTCAGTTTACTCAGCAAACTTTATCCTACCACATATGACAAAAAATGCCCGCTATGCGGTGAACACCCAACGCTTTACCACGTTACATGGGCCTGTCAGATAATGCAGGCAGCGCCGATAAACAACACACCAACACCGGAGCAGTGGGAGGATGCGCTGTCCAGCTCGAAGCCTGAAGAGCAGCTCAAGCTGATCGACAGGGCTTGCAAGACTGCAAAGGCCGCTGGGGCCCTGGACTGAGGGCTCCACCTACGCTTCGAGAAAGAACCCTTGTAGTACAATAAAGTTTTTCATTCATTCATTCTCGGTTACGTGATGCCCGTAAACATTTCATGCTTACTCTACTCTCGGCTACGGAAGAGGCCAAGATTTTTAGTTTCGTGTACTTTCTCGCAGCACTGTTTTCTGCACAGTAAAGGCCAAAGGTGTATTTAAAGAAGAAAACACCGTACGCAGCTACGCATGGCTTTGCAGTAACAGAAGGCGGCCGGTCCAATCGCTGAAAAAGCTGAAGTCCGGGTACTGGGGCTCTTTATACATCAAGATAGACGGTCAGAAACAACATTGGTCAAACTCCGTCAGGTGGGGGACCAGGTGGGCCGCTTTGTGCGCCGGGTTTCTAACAAGCGCGGGGGGTTACGATGTAAGGACGCCTTGCGGCTGGCGCATGCATTTGCAACCAGTCGAATTCTATATTCGACTCCATACCTCCACCTGCGCAAACAAGACGAGGATTCACTCGAAGTCATCCTCCGCAAAATTATTAAGCAGGCTCTGGACCTCCCCGTGAACACCTCCAACAAGCGCCTTCTGGGGCTTGGCATGGTGAACACGTTTCGGGAGCTCCGGGAAGCCCACTCGACCAACCAATACACACGTCTGTCGAAGACATCGTCGGGTCGCCGCCTCCTTGCTCGACTACACATCCAACACACCACTCCCAAGGAAGAGCGCGTACGTATTCCATACTAGTGGAGATGCGCCCTCCACGTGCGCCCTCTTCCCACGAACATCAACCGTGAGGACCATAATGGCCGGCGCCTGGCGCGGGCGGAAGCCCAGGCCCGCCACTATGGATCGAAACCCGGCGTATTCTACGTGGACGCCTCCGGGCCCCACCATGGGGGATGGTACACGGCCGCAGTTGTCCACCAATCCAAAGCAGTGAACGGCCTTACTTTCCGAGCCCGTGACATAACACTCGCGCAGGAGGTCGCCGTTGCGTTGGCTGCATCTGATCCGACTTCAAAAACAACTACTTCCGACTCGCGAGGGGCCTGCCGGAACGTCGAGCAGGGCTGAATACTGTACCTAGCCTACCGCATTCTCGAAAACAGCGTCTACACCGCGGACCCCGCTCACCGGCGGATCGTTTGGGCTCCTGCTCACATGGGCCTTGAGGGAAATGAGGCAGCTGACGCCGCCGCCCGTGCGCTCTCTCACCGGACATTGCCCTCTGACCCCGACGATCATGAAGAATTTATTCCAGCTTACACCTTCAATGATATTGTTATACTCTATCAATCTGGCCATGGTCTTTATCCCCGCCCGTGTAAAGGTCTCTCAAAGGCGGAGGAGCGGCTTCTGCCTCGCCTGTACACTAATACTTTGCTGTGCGGGGCAGCTCTGAAACACTTCGACCCTTCTTTCTCGGGCAGCTGTCCGCACTGTGCGGAGAAGTCTTGACATCTACCACATGGTGTGGGCCTGCCCCTCCAACCCTGCTATCCCCCCTCACCCCAACGCAACCCGGGGGGACTGGGAGGCGTCCCTGCTCTGCTGCGCTCACCTGCAGGCCCAACGGGCCTTGGTCGCGCGAGCCCGGGCGGCGGCCAACGCCACTGGGGTCCCGAACTAGGGACCTCCACCTAGTACTTGTAAGGGTTGGCCCCCTCTGCGCCAGCTCGTACATAACCTCTTTAAGTGTATCTGTATATAAATGTTTTTCACCACCACCACCTACAGCCCTCGACCACGCATGGTAAATAAAAATTCAGGGGGCACTTTGATTGTATAAAGTGCATAGAGGCGAAAACATTTTCCTCACCACTTTGCCTATACGCCGCCGCGGTGGCTCAGTGGTTATGGTGCTCGGCTGCTGACCCGAAAGACGCGGGTTCGGTCCCGGCCGCAGCGGTTGAATTTGTTTGGAGAAATTCTAGAGGCCCGTGTGCTGTGCGATGTCAGTGCACGTTAAAGAACCCCAGGTGGTCGAAATTTCCGGAGCCCTCCACTACGGTGTCTGTCATAGCCTTAGTCGCTTTGGGATGTTAAACCCCATAAACCAAACCAAACCACTTTGCCTATGTGACACTCGTTACGACACCACTGGATGACGTCACACACAAGTGATGACGAAGTAATGACAAATTACTAATTAATGACTAATTACTGATTAACCACTCAGCACTAATTGACTGCTAATTAATGGCGCTTAAGCTTCGCCTTTAGGAGTGGAAGATACAGCGTGTTGTAGCGCTGCCAGGGAGTCCATGGAACGCCGCCATCCGTTCGGCGCGATTCCTTGCCCTTTGAACACAACGCTATTTGAGGAAAGGAAATGGCGGTGTAATTCTCAGTCATCTCGGTGGACACCTTAACCGCACCGTACAGGAAGGGAGGAAGTGGGAGTGAAAGAAGAGGGGCTGTATTGAAGAAACTGAAAATTGTATTTGAGGAAAGGAAATTAGACAGTAACTGTCTCACATATCTCGGTGGACACCCGCCAAAATGCGGACACATCACTCGACGCGGCTGCCGACACGGACGAAGACACGGCTGCTGACACGGATTGCTAACGACAGCATGAGGCATAAAAGGCTTTCGCCTTAAAAGTCAGATAACTAGTTGGCACAACAGAGCTTTTCACATTGGTATTCAGGGTAAAAGGGAACGGAGAGGAAAATTTGAGGACGCTTAAGCATCGCCTAAGAGTGGAACACGCCAGCGTGTTGCAGCGCTGCCAGGGACTCCACGGAACGCCATCTTAATTTCGGCGTGACGCACCTTGGTACGCACCGCATTTTTGAGCAGAGGAGAGAGAGAGAAAACTTTATTTACAGAGGAATTCGGGGCACGCCCCAGGGTCCCCGCACGACCCCACTGCACTCAAGTGTTTATGTTCCGAAGGTCCATAACACTGGCAGCACGGCCGGTGGCGATGGTCTGCACGGCCGGGTCCTCCGAGCGCAGCAGGGTCTCCCAGTCCTCCCAGGTCTTAAGGTTCTCTAGGTCCCGCGGGGCAGGGTCCGCTGGGCAGAGGGAAAGGATGTGGAGGGAAGAAGCGAAGGGTTCTAGGCATAGAGTGCATGCCGGAGTGGGGAAGGAGGGATGATAATGGGCTAGGGTAAGGGGTGAAGGGAGTGTGTGTGTCGGTAGTCTGCGCCAGAGTTTTGCGTGTTTGTTATCTAGGGAGGGGTGGGGCGGGGGGTAGAGCTGGCGTAAGGCTCTGTGCGCCTGGGTCAGCTCACTGAATGAGTGCATGTGCTCCTTCGTGAATCCCCGATCAGAGGCCACCTGAGCCCGGTTTAAAGAACCTCGGGCTAAAAGGTTGGCGGCCTCGTTTCCGGGATTCCCGGAGTGCGCGGGCACCCATATCAGCTCCACTTGGCGGGGCGGGGGGGAATCGGCCGAGTCCAGTATGCCAAAAGCAGGGACATGGACTCGGCCTCGAGCAAAATTTAGAATCGCAGTTTTAGAATCGCTTAAAATGTACCGGGCTTCCGTGCGGGTTATAGCAAGGGCAATGGCGGCTTCCTCTGCAGCCTCTGGGGACGTGTCTGGAGGGAGAGGTAGTGTGAGGAGGGCGGATAAAGAGGAGTCCACCACAGCTGCTGTCGCTTCATCACCCGTGCAGGCAGCGTCCACCCACACGGCGTCCGGCTGGGGGCCGTACGCTCGATGAAGTGCCTTCGCACGGCCTCTGCGGCGCTGCTCATTGTGGGACGGGTGCATATTCCTCGGGAGCGGCCTGATGAGGAGCTCTCGGTGAAGGGATCGTGGGAGGGCGAGGAGGGTTGGGTCGTTGGCCGGTATTTTGATTCCGAGGGTGTCCAGGATATACCGACCTGTGGAGGTTTGTGTGAGCCTGATGTATTGGGCCTGTCGCTGGGCCTCCACCAGTTCCCCAATCGTATTGTGGAGGCCCAGGCCTAGTAATCTGTCTGTGGGTGTGTTGAGGGGAAGGTGAAGTGCTACCTTGAATGCCTTGCGAATCAAAGCATCCAAAGCGTTTATGTAATGTTTGGATAGGTGTAAGTATGGGGTAGTGCACAGCACACGGCTGAGGACAAAGGCATGAATGAGGCGACATAGGTCGCGCTCCTTCATGCCTCTATGACGTCCCGAAACCCTGCGGATGAGGTGCGATATCGCGCCTACAACCTGCTTGAGTTTCTTGAGGGTGGTGGTGTTTTTGTCATCGTTCTGGATGTGCAGGCCTAATACACGGAGGGTTCCAACCTCAGGTACCGGGTCACCATTCAGTTCAATGGCAATGGGGGAGCGGGGGCAGCGGTGGTTCTTAGGCCGGATGAGGAAGAGTTCGGACTTCTCTGGGGAGCAAGACAGTCCGATGGTCTGTGCGTAATTTTGGGTGAGGGAGGCTGCTTCCTGTAAGGTGTTCTCTATGTCTCCGTCACTGCCGTGAGTGGTCCACAGGGTGATATCGTCGGCATAAAGAGTGTGCTTCAGGTGGGGAATAGTGGCCAATTTTCGGGCGAGGGGGATGAGGGTAATGTTAAAGAGAAAGGGAGAAAGGACGGACCCTTGAGGGGTGCCGATACTCTGAAGAGTGTAGGAGGGGGAAGACAGAGGGCCGAAGTGTATCTCAGCTGTGCGGTCAGTGAGGAATGCAGAGGAAATGGCACAGTAATTCTCAGGCATTTTGCTGCACAGCGGAACCACACCGTAAGGAAAGGGAAGAAGTTTAGATTGAAGGAAGTGAGAAAAAATTCTGGGGGCACTTTGGCTCTCTAAAGTGCTGCAAGGCGGAAGCGTGTCCTGGCCACTTTTTGGTTTTATTTACTTTTTATTGTCCATATTTTGTTTTTTATTTATTTTTTGCTCCTTTTCTTAACTTTATTGTTTTTATTTTTATTTCTCATCTTATTTTTATTTTGTTTTTAGTTTTATTTATTTTCTTATTTTTATTATTTTTATTTTACTCCTTTTATTTTATTTATGAAGCCCATGCATTCACTAGATGCTCCTTTATTCATGCTGGAGCCTTGAGCCTGTTAAGCAGTGACGCCGAAAGGCGGACCAATCTGCCGACGCGTCTGTCGATACGCCTGCCGACACGTCTGTCGACACGGCTGCGGACGCGTCTGTCGACACGGCTGCCGAGGCGTCTGTCGGCATGGCTGCCGACGCGTCTGCTAGCGACAGTATGAGACATTAAAGGCTTTCGCCTTAAAAGAAGCGCCTTAATGAAGGAAACGCTGGCTTTGAGATCGAAGACGGGACGATGGCTTTATGTGGTAATATCCATGCGTTGCCTTTCAATTAGCACATAAAGCCATCGTCCCGTCTTCGGTCTCCCAGCTAACAGGTCCCCTCTCGTTGCGTCCTGCAATGTCAGCGTATACTCAATTACTACTCATTTTTCTCTCAAACTGCTCCTCTTTCCAGCAGTTCCCAGCATTTCTCTTGGCCATTCCCCGTGGTGGCTATGTGCCATTTTACTGTGAAAGCAATACTGCTCGCGGTTTGAGCCCTTCAGCGTCGTCCCGGCGGTGTAACCACGTTTGATCTTCAGCATGACCTCCGCTATGACGTCACGCCAGACGGAGAGAGACAGAGCCCCAACTCGTCTCATCGCGGTCGTCCCAGCGTAACCACGGTGCGCCGGGCAGCAGCTGCGCGGTGCTGCCGCGAGGAGGCGCTCGCTGTGATGGCGTCACGCCAGACTGAGAGAGACAAAGCCCCAACTCGTCTCCTCGCGGCCGTCCAAGCGTAATCACGGTGCGCCGAGCCAATACCTCCTAGAAAGACTAGGAGGTATTGGCCGAGCAGCAGCTGCGCGCCGCTGCCGGGAGGAGGCGCTCGCTGTGATGACGTCACGCCAGACGGAGATATATCGGGCTCCGACCCGGCTCGTCGCAGTCGGAGGTGGTGACGAGGTCGGCAGCCTTCGGGCTACGGCCGTGTATCTTTTTCCAGCCAGCGTCCGCTCCGGCGGACGCGGTTGTTGCGACGCGCGTCTTTACTCTCTCTTTTTCCTCATCATTCAACTCTCTTCTATCTGCATGTGGCAGTGGTGGTGGGTCGGCTTGAGCCAGTTGGCAGGCCCGTGCACTTTCCTGTTCATTCTTCTCTCAGTCGCAACCAGTCGCAACCGTCGCAGTTGTCCCGGTGGTGGTGGTGGTGAAAAACTTTAATATGCAAAGATAGTTTGAGGGTCAAAAAAACCTGCAACATGGTCGGTATCCTTAGTCCGGGACACCGCACTACGAGGCCCCGTCTCGCGCCCGCTTTACTAGAGACCTTTGAACAACCAGTGTGGAGCAGTTGAGGAGGGCAGTCTCCCATGCCTCTCGAGTGGGGGTGGGGGGAAGGGGGAAGGTGAGGATTCTGAGTACATGCCCACACCATGTGAAAGATATCGCAGATCTCTCCACAGTGCGGGCAGCGCCCATATGTGTTCGGATCGAAGTGTTTTGCTATGGCAGGACAGAGAAGAGTTCCTGTCTGCAGGCGCCGCAGAGTTCGCTCCTCCGCCTTACTCAGCCCCTTGGCAGGTAATTTAACAAAACTTCTGGCCGGTACTGGGTAGAGACGGTGGCTGTCGCAACAATGAATTAGGATTTCGCGGAACCGCAGAAGCGGTTTATGAGCTTCTGAGCCAGGAGAGCTAGGATGAGGAGCCCGGTGTGTGGGCGCTCGGGCGGCCGCATCAGCGGCCTCATTGCCTCGCAGACCAATGTGGCCAGGAGCCCAGATCACTTTTCTGCGAGTTGGAACGGCGGGAGCGCGTCTTAGAATTTGGGAGGCAAGAGGGGATATTTCGCCTGCAAGATAATGTTCACAGGCCCGGCGAGAGCCTGTGATAACTTTTCTCGATTTTGGATCGGCGGCAGCGAGAGCTATTGCGACTTCCTCCGCTCGTATCGGCGTAACCACGCTGTGCGTTTCAGCCAGGCCATGTCGTCCGACATGCGCAAGGCAAGGCTGCAACGATTCGCTCAAGCTAGGAAACGACGGCGGGCTGAAGAAAGGGATGAAGTTGCTTTCGCAATTTCCGGGCTTAACCACGCTGAGCCTCTGCCAACTTTTTGTTTCAGGCCAACCAACCAACCAACGAAACGAGAATTGGAGTTGAGGAGGAGGAAAAGACGCATATCTCACATATCTTGGGGGCGCCCGCAGCCCCCGAATATAGGTTGCCGGTTGAAATTGCTGCTGCAACCTAGGCTCTAACTTTAGTACATTTATCCTTCACAAGTACTATGACGCATACAGCTTTTCGACCGAACGAGCTGTATGCACTGACTCGCTACACAGTGAACGCTCAGTACCGTGCTGAACCATCAGGACGGAGTGACGTCTTGCCGTACCCAACATAGCGATCGTAAGTTGCCGCTTTGGGCGCACGGTTGTGCACATGGTAGTTTAAGTTTTTTTATTTCTTTTATGCAGGAAATGCAAGAACCTCGATATGCCACTCTTAGGTCTTTAATTTTCATTGCAGCAAATAATAAAAGGGATTGGCGAAAAAAAAATTGGCTGCGGTTTAGCTCTGGCTAAACTTGGAGGATTGCGAAAGCAACATCTGCGCGTAGCCATATACTGTTGCGTGAGCTACACTGGCCACAGTCTCGCCGTTTCGCGTGCTCTTGCACGACCATATTCCGCATGCGTTAGGAGTGAGTGACGTCACTACGCACAGCTGGCGTGCCTCGCCGCACGCGCTCGCCTTCCTTTTCTTAAACTGATCGGAGTGTAAAACGCCCACAACGCCAACGCCAATGAGCATAATGAACGCCTTTGGCCTGTGGCTTCAGCGCCGCGTTTCTGGCACAACCTTGTGAATGCCTGCCGCTCACATCTGTCGCTCATCACCCGACGTACCTATAAGCAGGATTTAGCCGTTCACTGACCAGGGAGCCAATATGCACACTTCCTGTCCTTAAAATGATCAACGTGGTCAACGCCAACACCTATGAACACAACGAACGAAGACGGCCTAAGGCTTCAGCGCAACGTTTTTGGAACAAAGTTGTCAATGCCAACGCATGCAGCGCACACCTCTCACTACCGTCACTTAGCTTAGGTCATGGTTGATGTGTCCACTGTTCCAAGAGGGTAGTTATGCGCCTTATCTCCGGTCCAGGTGTCCACCGAGATGTGGACACCTCGCTCTCACCTCACGCTAATACGAACGAAGTTTTCATAGTTTTCATAGTCATGCCAAGGTACGAAGCAAAGGCATTCGCACACTCATGGCTGAAAAATAACTTTCATGCTAACTCGCGAGCTCAATGCGGATGCACAGCGCCGCAGCTATCGAGAACCGTATGTGAGCCCAAAAACCACCTCTGGCATGTCAATCGTGACGGCGTAGTAGGGCGTCCCTGGCGACACCAAACGTGCGCATGAGCGGTTTCGCGCTGAGAGACATCACATATACGGTAATATGCATGGGCCTCTACAAAGATCTAGTGCAGAAAATTCACCTTTGTACGCAGAAAACGCGAGCATTTCGCGGGAAATTATGTTTTATGTTACATTCAAAGTACGCAGGTAACTCCAGTGATACTGGCGGCATCCGGTTTGAATGAGAAAGAGAGAGAGAAAAAAATTACCGACGATTACGTTACTTCCTAATGCGAAATTTGAGCGCAGCAAATAAGCTGTTTCACCTTTTCGATAGATTGAGGCAAATAAATCGAGCAACACATGTATGCGCTATCACAGAGTTTTTTTTTATTTTTCACACGTATTCCTTTAACAAAGATTCCACTAACAGTTCTTGACAGTCATGAAGGAAGCTTTGTGGTCGGAGAAATAGACTGATATATGTTCGACTTGGTACACCAATGCTTGATTCTCAAAGACGAGATCTATACAAGTGCCTCGCGAGGTTGTCACAGCCGTGGGACGCGTTACGAGCGAGAGGAACGGGATGTTCTCATTTCATTTCATTTCATTTCATTTATTGGTTTTGTTTGGCCAGTACAGAGACTGCAAACAAGGGAGAGCAAGCTAAAGGCGCCTAGTAGCGCCTGACAGAGGCCTGCCCTCCCGCATAAGTGTTAGGTAATTGCTGTTTGTCTTTATGTCAACATTAAAGTCCCCCACTACTAACATCGGTGTGGATCGATGGACGGTTAATGCGAGTTGCAGGAAGTGCACGACGTCTTTCGTGAGTGCGGTATACGGGCGAAGTTGGCAGCTACTACCAGCAAGCCGTTGGGCAACTTTGCGGCGCACAGTTCGCCAACTTCATGTGACGTGCCAAACATTTCGACTGGTATTGCAGAGAGACCTGTGCGCAAGTAGATAGCGACTCCCGCCGCTCTGTTGTGGTCTCTGCGAGCACCGCAGCAGTATAGGAAATCTATGATTTCGAGAGGCTCTTCGGGATCCATCCAGGTTTCAGCAAAGCTAAGTACAGAGGAATGGCGCAGAATGTGATCGTGGTGTACGTCCTTGGCATGTGCGGCAAGGGAGCGTACGTTAAGAATGTGGTTGTGAATGATGAATCAAGTGCTGCCAGCGAATGACGCGTCCATTGGCTGTCTGCGTGTGTTACTGATGTGTGGTTAACATGCTAAGCTTCGCCTGTAAGAGTGGAACGCGACAGCGTCTTGCAACGCTGCCAGGGAGTCCACAGAACGCCATCGCCAATTCGGCTGTACGCCTTGCTGGACGGTAAATTTATTTTTTCAGGAAAGGAAATGTATCTCTCTCGCATATCTGGGTGGACACCTGCACCTCGCCGTAAGGGAAAGGGGGGAAGATGGGAGTGAACGAAGACGCCGTATTAGCTAGACGCGCCTTTGTTCATTCAAAACCATTCAGCTGGCATTACGGAGTGGCTAGCGTGCTCGTATCGCACTCCGGAGACCCTGGTTCGATTCCCCAACTCTACCAATTTCGTTATCGGTTTTATTGATTTATGCGGTCTAACTAGAAAGGTTAATTAGGCTATTTCATATTTATATTATTGTATTTCTATCCATCGTGTTCTGTCATTAACCTGTCAATTGTTGGAACTGTCTAGGATGTTCGACACAACGTATATGAAACGAGCAACGTCTTACTGAGTGGAGGAGTATCTGTCCTCGCTTCGGCGAGCGCGGCTTCGGCCGCTTGTCTGAATTTTTTCAGCAGCGTCCGCTCCGGCGGACGCAGTTGTTGTTGCTGCGACGCGCGCCTTTCCTTTTTCTCTTTCCTCTGCTCTCTTAACTCTCCTCTATCTGCACGTGGCAGCGGTGGTGGCTTGGCTCGAGCCAGTAGCAGGCCCGTGCAATTTCCTTTTCATCCTTCTCTCAGTAACAACAACAACAACAACAACAAAAACAACAACAACTTACTGAGTGGGGAAGTGCGTGGTGGTGGAGGGAACGCGGCTTCGTACTTATCTGTTTTTTTCAGCAGCGTCTCCTTCCGCGGACGCTGTTGTCGCTGCGGCGCGCGTCTTTCTTTTCTTTTCTTCTGACCTCTTCATTCTCGTCTATATTAATTAGGCTAATTGATTAATTAAGCAATTAACTAAACTGAGTCCAACTTAGTTGCAGCATCACTATACGATCCCTTTGATTGGTTGCATGGTTACTAGCCAAAGTACAATTGGCCCCATTTGAAATTCGCGCACTGTGACGTCACGAGCATTTCGACCAATTGAAAAGCGTGACATTGGGGCCGGAGCTGGTTACGAGGCCGACGCCGACGCGAAACCCAGGAACGGACGCCAAAGAGCCGCGCTCTAAAAACTTTATTTACACAGGAATTCGGGGCACGCCCCAGGGTCCCCGCACGACCCCACTGCACTCAAGTGTTTATGTTCCTGAGGTCCATAACACTGGCAGCACGGCCGGGTCCTCCGACTGCAGCAGGGTCTCCTAGTCCTTCCAGGTCTTGAGGTTCTCTGGGTCCCGCGGGGGAGGGTCCGCCGGGCAGAGGGAAATGATGTGGAGGGCAGAAGCGAAGGGTTCTGGGCATAGGGCACATGCGGAAGTGCGAAAGGATGGATGATAGTGGGCTAGGTTAACGGGTGAGGGGAGAGTGTGTGTCTGCAGTCTGCGCCAGAGTGTTGCGTGTTTGTTATCTAGGGAGGGGTGGGGCGGGGGGTAGAGCTGGCGTGAGGATCTGTATGCCTGGCTCAGCTCACTGAATGTGTGCAGGCCCTCCTTCGTTAATCACCGATCCGAGGGCAGCTGAGCCCGGTTTAAAGAACCTCGGGCTAAAAGGTTGGCAGCCTCGTTTCCGGGATTCCCGGAGTGCGCAGGCACCCATATCACCTCCACATGGCGCGGCGGGGGTGCATCGGGCGTGTCCAGTATGCCAAAAGCAGGGACATGAACTCGGCGTCGAGCAAAATTTAAAATTGCAGTTTTCGAGTCACTTAATATATACTGGGCTTCCGTGCGAGTTATAGCTAGTGGAATGGCGGCTTCCTCTGCAGCCTCTGGGGACGTGTCTGGAGGGAGAGGTAGTGTGAGGAGGGCAGATAAAGAGGAGTCCACCACAGCTGCTCTCGCTTCATCACCCGTGCAGGCAGCGTCCACCCGTACGGCGTCCGGCTCGGGGCCGTACGCTCGATGGAGTGCCTCCGCACGGGCTCTGCGCCGCTGTTCATGGTGGGACGGGTGCATATTCCTCGGGAGCGGCCTGATGAGTAGCTCCTGGTGAAGGGGTCGTGGGATGGCGAGGAGGGTTGGGTCGTTGGCCGGTATTCTGATGCCGAGGGAGTCCAGGATATACCGACCTGTGGACGTTTGTGTGAGCCTGATGTATTGGACCTGTCGGTGGGCCTCCACCAGTTCCCCGATCGTGTTGTGGAGGCCCAGGCCTAGTAATCGGGTCTCCGGAGTGCGATACGAGCACGCTAGCCACTCCGTAATGCCAGCTGAATGGTTTTGAATGAACAAAGGCGCGTCTAGCTAATACGGCGTCTTCGTTCACTCCCATCTTCCCCCCTTTCCCTTACGGCGAGGTGCAGGTGTCCACCCAGATATGCGAGAGAGATACATTTCCTTTCCTGAAAAAATAAATTTACCGTCCAGCAAGGCGTACAGCCGAATTGGCGATGGCGTTCTGTGGACTCCCTGGCAGCGTTGCAAGACGCTGTCGCGTTCCACTCTTACAGGCGAAGCTTAGCATGTTTGTGGGTGTGTTGAGGGGAAGATGAACTGCTACTTTGAATGCCTTGCGAATCAAAGCATCCAAAGCGTTTATGTCATGTTTGGATAGTTGTAAGTATGGGATAGTGTACAGCACACGGCTGAGGACAAACGCATGAATGAGGCGACATAGGTCGCGCTCCTTCATGCCTCTATGACGTCCCGAAACTCTGCTGATGAGGTGCGATATCGCGCCTACAACCTGCTTGAGTTTCTTGAGGGTAGTGGTGTTTTTGCCATCGTTCTGGATGTGCAGGCCCAATACACGGAGGGTGCCAACCTCAGGTACCGGGTCATCATTCAGTTCAATGGCAAAGGGGGAGCGGGGACAGCGGTAGTTCTTAGGACGGATGAGGAGCAGTTCGGACTTCTCTGGGGAGCAAGACAGTCCGATGGTCCGTGCGTAATTTTGGGTGAGGGTAGCAGCTTCCTGTAAGGTGCTCTGTATGTCGCCGTCACTGCCGTGAGTGGTCCACAGGGTGATATCGTCGGCATAAAGAGTGTGCTTCAGGTGGGGAATAGTTGCCAATTTTCGGGCAAGGGGGATGAGGGTAATGTTAAAGAGAAAGGGGGAAAGGACGGACTCTTGAGGGGTGCCGATACTCTGAAGCGTGTAGGAGGGGGAAGACAGAGGGCCGAAGTGTATCTCAGCCGTGCGGTCAGTGAGGAATGCTTGAATGTAGGCATACGTGCGCGCACCCATATTGCATGGGGATAGAGCACTCATGATCGCTGATGTTCAATGCGATCAAAAGCTTTGGAGAGATCCAAAGCTAAGACTGCCTTGGTGTTACCTGGAAGAAGCGGGTCGAAAATGTCGTGTGTGAGTTGCAGCATGGCGTCCTGTGCGGATAGATGGGGGCGAAATCCCACAATGTTATGCGCGTAAAGATTGTTGTTCACCATGTGACTTGTGAGTCTCGCTAACACAATATGCTCGAGGAGCTTCCCGAGGCATGAGGTTAGCGAAATCGGGCGAAGGTTTTGAAGTGTAAGTGGTTTGTTGGGTTTAGGTATGAATATTACCTTCGCGTGGCGCCAGGACTGAGGGAGGTTACCCTCCCTCCAGCACTGGTTGAAGTATTTCGTAATGTGGGGGACCGATTGGTCATCCAGATTACGGAGCATCGAGTTTGTGATCTGGTCTGCACCAGGTGCGGAGTTTGCGCGGAGAATCAGGAGGGCTGCTCTGACTTCCGTCTCCGTGATGTCGGGGTCGAGCGTGGGATTTGCTTGTCCTGTGTAGTGCAGTAGAGATATGGGGCCGCCTGGAGATAGTAGATGACGCAGTCAAGCTGATGGTGATGTCAGTGGATTGTATTTAGTGCCTTTGCATACAGAAGGAGTTTTTAACCTCTCGCTTGCTACTGCAAGGAGTAAATTGGCTAAAATTTGCTATTAACTTTAGAGGTAAATCTGCAACGAAAATGTTTACAGAATGCAGAGAATTGCGCTGTTATTTATTTATAATACCCCTAAGGGCCCTCGCGCGAGGGTATTATATTGGGGGGGGGGGGCAATACAAGCATAAAAATATGGCACAGGCATTTGAACAAAATACACGTAATAATGAAATAAAACTAGTAATGCACACAAATAACACAACAAACAACGCAGAATAAAATACTCAGTAAATGCACATAATACAACAAAAATACCAAAACTGTTAGTACATGGTTTGCTTTAACGTTTGCTGAAATGATTGTAGGTTAACCTCAGTAGCTATGTGTGATGGCAAGTTATTCCAATATATTATAGTGCGAGGAATGAATGATTTCGCGTAGAGCGATGAACGGCATGTGATGCGTTTTATTTTGTTATCGTGGTCGCGGCGAGGAAAGACTGCAGGGTGTGGCAAAAAGAAGTCGTCGTGGAGGGTGGGATGGTGATACAGTTTGTGAAGTAAGGTTAGGCGAGCGAAATGGCGTCGACATGATAGCGGTTCCAACTCGGCACGTTGTTTTAATGCTGTGACACTGGTGAAGCGTTAATAATCTGAAAAGATGAAGCGAACAGCACGGTTTTGCAGGGATTCAAGGTTGTTATAATGATGTAAGCTTGTTGAGGGTCCCATATGGCAGAAGCATACTCAACTTTCGGGCGGATTAGCGTGATGTAAGCAAGTTTTTTTAAGTGGGAAGGCGCGTGTTTGAGATTACGCCTAAGAAGGCCGAGTGCGCAATTTTCTGATGCTAATATTGTGTTAATATGGTAATGCCAAGTTAGGTCAGACTGAAAGTGAACTCCTAGGTACTTGTAAGTTGTTGTAAGTTCAACTGTATCGTTATTGAGGAAGTAGGCTGTAGCAATTCGAGTGGAACGGTTAGTAAAGGACATTAACTTTGTTTTAGATGCATTTAGAGACAATAGCCAGGAAGAACACCAAGCCGTTACAGCGTCAAGATCAGTTTGAAGTGAACGGCGGTCGGTTTCATTACTAATATTACGATATATTACACAATCATCCGCGGATAACCTAATTTGAGATGATACACACTTGGGTAGATCGTTAATAAAAATTTAAAAAAGCAGAGGGCCAAGTACACTTCCCTGGGGGACTCCAGATGTTACAGGGACAGAAGAGGAGTTAAAGCCGTTGACAGAGGTGAATTGTTTTCTGTTATCGAGGAATTGTTTTATCCATGAAATAACGTTGGGATGGAGATTTAAGTTTGTCAATTTGGTTAGAAGCCTGTGATGGGGAACGCGATCAAAAGCTTTAGAATAGTCTAAAAATACTGCGTCAACCTGTAAGCCAGTGTCTACTGCGGAAAATATGTCGTTAGTAAATCCAGCGAGTTGTGTGTCACATGAATAACCCCTGCGAAAACCGTGCTGGCATTTGAAAATAATATCGTGCTCCTCTAGATAATTAAATACTTCAGTATGGTGGAATGGTGCGGTCTCCGGATTTGAAAATGGGTATTACTTTCGCTGTACGCCAGTCGTCAGGAATTGTACCAGATGATAATAATTATGAAAAAAGTGATGTCAATACTTGATAGAGGTTTAGAGAGGCATTCTTTAGTATTTTGTTATTAAATCCAAGGTGGTCAGAGCTAGTAGTAACTTTGAGGTTATTCAAAAGGGCAAGAATGCCTGATTCACTAATGATAATTTCTGGCATGGAAGTGACGGAAGGTGGCTGTAACATGGGCGAGGAAGCTGTGTCTTCATGGGTGAACACTGAGACGAATGCGTCTTTAAGAAGGTGTGCACACTCAGTTTCAGTTACTGGATCACCGTCAGGATTAGTTAGTACGATTTCGGGGTGGGAACTCGGATTGATGACGCGCCAGAATCTATGAGAGTTATTGATTAACATGGTGGGCAGGTCGTGACTGAAGAAATGATGACGAGTTGTTTTAAGCACTGACTGATATTCGTGATCGCAATGCCTGTACTTTGTCCATGATGATTGAAGACCTGTTTTGACTGCTTGGCGGTACAAGCGTTGCCTCCATTGAGCGGCCGTGGCACGAAGCTGCTAAAGAATGATATATGCCCTGCCCTGCAATTGCGACGGCGACGTCGGTCTCGCGCAGGAGCATCATAATTCTAGCAAACAGAATTATACGCCCTCATGACGAAACTATCGTAGAAACCGGCAGTTGAGTTCATTCAGTCATGATGCTCTGTAGGAAGTTAATATTAAAAAGTAGGAGCGCATCGTTCTGTAAACATTTAAAATCTCTGTGAGTTTAATTGAATCTCTGGTTAAACTACTGCTCAACCTGGTCAGAGAGCGAAAGGTATGGCGTATCGGGCAAATATAAGCGGCTTGGCGCCTGTAAGGTTGAGTGCGTTCCGGACACTGGATAGGCAGCGCACCCACCCTGCCAACCTGGCAGGTGGAAGTTAATGGTTGATCGCGAGATTTTGCCACCCATTGAACGTGCGACCTATTGCAGCGGTGCGCTGTTTCTGCCATAACGTTGTCAGCGCTAAAGCATGTAGCCCACATCTCTTTCTCCTTACCCCACGTAGCTATAAGCGCGATTCAGGCGTGCACTGACCGCGGGAGCCAGTTATGCGCACTTCCTTTCCATCTAATCATCGGAGTGTAAAACGTTGTCAACGCCAATGCCAATGAACGCCGACGGCCTATGGCTTCAGTGCAGCGTTTCTGGCATAACGTTGTCAACGCCAACACATGCAGCGCTCATCTCTCACTATCGCCACGTAGTAAGGCGTCCACTATTTGAAGAGGGCAGTTATGCGCCTTTGCTTTGCTTTTCAAGCTCCCGCTCCAATGGCTTCGTAGCTTAGAGGACGACTAAGTTGTCCACTGTCCTAGCGGACCAGTTATGCACTTTTCGTTTGCTTTCGAAGCTCAAGGTCATTTGAAAGTGAAAAATAGGCAATCGAACCACCAAGTTCAATAGGGAAGCTTTCGCTTCCAAAAAGCGCCTCGTAGCGCTTCTTTTGAAGAAAGGTTTTCAAACGAACATCTTCGCTTATGCTCCCCAACAAGAATGCCTCAGATTCAGCATTAAGGTTGAGAATAAGGATGTGAAGTATTTAGCTTTGTAAATTAAGAATTGATGTTCGTTTAAATATCGCCTAGTCCAGTGAAAAATCAATGCCTAACGGTCTACAGTGCTGCAGTCCTCTTACAGCCCGTAGTTGACCAAAGCTTGGCATGAGTTAGCTTGCACTGTGGCAAAGATTGAAAAACTGGTACCACGATTTTTCCACAGGACCCACTCTCTAAGTTTATAGCGCTGGGCTCAATTCTGGACACTAAAAATATTTAAAATACAGTGAATCACATGGGGGTTTGGTAATATATCAGATATACTGAATAAAACGTGCTGTAATCGGCGTCTATCAATGGTTCACAAAGCCCTTAAACCTTAATTTTCCCCCGTTTTAATGCGCGGGCTGTATCCAAGAAATGATGCATTTCCAGAAAGCTCTGCTTCGCAAGTAATCTCTGCAACAAATACAGAAAACGGTTAAGGCTCTAAAATATGCTCTTGTTTAAGCTAGATGACTGTTTATGTGGTTTAGTATCGAATAAATCTCGTGTAACGCGTGCAAATTCTGGAACGCATTTATCCGCACCTAATGACATCCTATGATAGAAAGTCTGCGATTAAGTGTATTCCAAGTCCCAAATTCGGTGAAAAAGAAAGTTGAAGAGGCGTTCGAATGTGGGTGCGCGCAGGTATGCCTAAAGTCAAGCATTCCTCACTGACCGCACGGCTGAGATACACTTCGGCCCTCTGTCTTCTACCTCCTACACGCTTCAGATTATCGGCACCCCTCAAGGGTCCGTCCTTTCCCCCTTTCTCTTTAACATTACCCGCATCCCCCTTGCCCAAAAATTGGCAACTATTCCCCACCTGAAGCACACTCTTTAAGCCGATGATATCACCCTGTGGACCACCCACGGCAGTGACGGCGACATAGAGAGCACCTTACAGGAAGCAGCCACCCTCACCCAAAATTACGCACGGACCATCGGACTGTCTTGCTCCGCAGAGAATTCCGAACTGCTCCTCATCCGGCCTAAGAACCACCGCTGTCACGGCTCCCCCATTGCCATTGAACTGAATAATGACCCGGTACTAGAGGTTGGCACCCTCCGTGTATTGGGTTCTGCACATACAGAACGATGGCAAAAACACCACTACCCTCAAGAAACTTAAGCAGGTTGTAGGCACGATATCGCACCTCATCCGTAGGGTTTCGGGTCGTCATAGAGGCATGAAGGAGCGCGACCTATGTCGCCTCATTCATGCCTTTCTCCTCAGCCGTGTGTTGAACACAACCCCATACTTCCAACTATCCAAACATGGCATAAACGCTTTGGATGCTTTGATTCGTAAGGCATTGAAAGTAGCACTTCATCTTCCCCTCAACACACCCACAGAAAGATTACTAGACCTGGGCCTCCACAACACGATCGGGAAACTGGTGGAGGCCCACCGACAGGTCCAATACGTCAGGATCACCAAACTTCCACAGGTCGGTATATCCTGGACGCCCTCGGAATCAGAATACCGGCCAACGACGCAACCCTCCTCGCCATCCCACGACCCCTTCACCGGGAGCTTCTCATTAGGCCGCTCCCGAGGAATATGCACCCGTCCCACCATGAGCACCGCCGCAGAGCCCGAGCGAAAGCACTCCATCGAGCGTACGGCCCCGGGCCGGACGCCGCATGGGAGGACGCTGCCTGCAAGGGTGATGAAGCGATAGCAGCTCTGGTTGGCTCTTCATCCACCCACCTCACACTACCTCTCCCTCCAGACACGTCCCCAGAGGCTGCAGAGGAAGCCGCCATTGCACTTGCTATCACCCGCACGGAAGCCCGGTACATTTTAAGTGATTCTAAAACTGCATACTAAATTTTGCTGGCGGCCGAGTTCATGTCGCTGCTTTTGGCATACTGTACTCCTCAATGCACCCCCGCCCCGCCATGTGGAGCTGATATGGGTACCTGCGCACTCCGGGAATCCCGGAAACGAGGTTGCCAACCTTGTAGCCCGAGGTTCTTTAAACCGTTCTCAGGTGGCCTCGGATCCGGGATTCACGAAGGAGCGCATGCACTCATTCAGCGAGCTGACCCAGGGATACAGAGCCTCACGCCAGCTATACCCCCCGCCCCACCCGTCCCTAGATAACAAACACGCAACACTCTGGCGCAGACTACAGAGACACACTATCCCCTCACCCCTTAACATTGCCCACTATCATCCATCCTTTCCCACTCCCGCATGTGCCCTATGCCCAGAACCCTTCGCTTCTTCCCTCCACATCCTTTCCCTCTGCCCGGCGGACCCTCACCCGCGGGACCTAGAGAACCTCAAGTCCTGGGAGGACTGGGAGACCCTGCTGCGCTCGGAAGACCCGGCCGTGCATACCATCGCCACCGGCCGGGCTGCCAGTGTTATGGACCTCAGAACCATAAACACTTGAGTGGAGTGGGGTCGTGCGGGGACCTAGGGCGTGCCCCGAATTCCTGTGTAAATAAAGTTTTCTCTCTCTCTCTCTCTCGTCAAAGGCGACATCGAATTTCTCTTCAGTCAAGTTTCTTTCTTAAAACACCAAAAAAAAATTTCTAGGGCGGAAACGTCATTTCCTTTCATCTCTTTAGGAACTTTGGTTCGTGTTCTATTTGTGTCGACTTAAAGTGGGTGTAAAGCTAGCGACATTTGACACCAAAATTTCGCGATATGACTGATGTTTAGTTCGAAGTATGAAGCCAGTACATAGCCGTGGTATATTTTGCTTGTGTTTTAAGCAACCAGCACTTTTACAAAGAAGTTCGCGACTTTCTAGAGAAAAACAACTTTATGGCCGTTTTTTCTTTAAAAAAGCATTTCTTTGCTAGGTTATTCAAGACTCATTTCGAAATGAAAATATTTTGTATGAATTTGCAGAAGGCTTCTCTTTCTCCTTTCTTTTAGGCTTCGAACGTTTAAAACCTGTTTCCAGGGCGTTCATTGGGAATCCTGCCATAAAGACTCAAGCACCTTGGATAGCATGAAACTTTAGCTTTTGTTAAAGATGACTGAAAAAAGAAAGTTTTGTATAGCGTTGCACATCTCTTCCATGGTGCTAGTAAAAATAAAGATTAGTAAGCGAGTGCTGCAATGAATAAAGAAACTTGTTTAAAAAAAAACAACAGCTGAAACTGTAACAACCGCTGGATCCGTAAAAAGGTTAAATTTTTATGGCTACAATGCTTACTTCCTGCTTCAAATTTCCATGCTTTATTCGCAATATGAAAGCATTTATTACCCATTTATGGCGTCTTGTCGTAGAGGGTTAGAAAAAGGGTTGGGAATGCATATGAACAAGCCAAGAATACTAATAATATCATTTTATTCCTCGTACTCACAACAGCATCCTAAGCAATGTGCTAAATCACTCAGAGGTAGTCTATCAGTCCAACATAGATTAAAACGCATGCTGCGACGAAACAAAAAAAATTCCTTTATTATCAATGTAAGTAAACAGCGAAGTAAGAGATCTTAATGTAGGCTCAAGATCTGTAAATCTCTTGCAGGTGTACTGGTACGCATTATTCAAATATGACCCTGGAGAAAGCTCTTCGGTAGTTTGTGGTGGAAGCATCATATCCAGGACGTTCGTCTTGACTGCTGCCCTTTGCTTCAATGAAGCGTACGTTCACACAATTAGCATTCAGAATTGGCTGTCTGCTTCCTTGCAGAACACCAGCCAGCACTTCTCACTGTTGAGATCAGGCGGCTCGCCCGTGAGAGACACAAAGCGGAAACAGAAAGCGGATACCCTGCTAATCGCTTGCAATTGACGCATAACTTTTAAGGACAGCCGCATTCAGACGTTCCTCCTGCCCCTGTGCAAATATAACTGGGCATAACTCAGCCGGCATAAAGAAGAGCAGGATCAAGATAACAAGAACACCTGGTAATCATTGTCTTGTGAAAAACGAAAATCACGCTTATGTCTCTTGCTGACCTAGTTATTCTATATTTACGAGGCATGAAAGGGATGGAGTCAGGCTTAAAGGGATTATCTGGACAGGCGAAGCTAATGCAGTGTTAAGTACCGTGGTCTCGTGGCTTTGAAGTGAAGCTGAAAAACTGAAATTATCCCTCTCAAGAAAGTACATCGACGCACGCTTGAATGAATTCTCCAGCCCTAAATAAGCAACAAAAAGCCGTCCACGTCTGTGCGCATGCGCGTTTGTACGACAGCGCTTGGCTGGAATAGTTTTACAAATACAGGAACTGGAAAAGTCTGCAGTCAAAAGCCGCTATATATAAGGTAATTGGGACGATCAGTGCCAGCTCATCAGCAGTGCGTTTGCGCTGCACCGTTTAATTTACTACTTTTTCCTCGGAGCTTCTACCGCAGTTTTCATTAACAGAGCATCGCAACTTGTAGTACAAAATAGGTTACGCTTCATGTATCGACCAAATGCGTGTTTTTATTCTCTTTGAAAAGCATGCCAGTTGCCAGCATTAAAATAAAGGTCTTGAATTTACCATTGCTCATGGCGAGTCAAACCACAGAAGCGCACTCTGGGGCTCTTTCTTAGAATACTGTTCTCAGCGTCCACTGGGTCTGTCACCACCATCTGTATAGCGCGTGCTTCGGTTAGCTGCTCCGGGGTCGTCTATCATTTGCGGTGCACTTCGTCGTCCACAGATCTGATACCTTATATCCATCTCTCGCCCCTCACATTCACCGTATCGCCTTCCCGTCTCTATCACCAATGTAACTCCCGCTTTCTCGGCAGCAACCTCCACACCTACGCGATCCCGATGAGTTTATATTGCCGTATTGGCGCAAATCTTTGCACTGTTTGTATCCTCACGCTGTCAGACGCCGGGACTCGGCTTTATCATTTTCTTTGAGATGCGGAATGCGACAGGTCATATCTGTAATGATCGCGGCCACATGAAACAGCTTCCACTTAGTTCCAGATGGTTGTAGTTGCTTTAGCGCTTTATCTCGACTGTTCCTTGTAAGCTTTAAATAAAACGCGGGTGATAGAGGAAAGACAACTGTATGCAATACTGTAGACAAAACTGTAGAAAACTGCAAGGCTACCGCCTAGCGCGATTGTTGCTAACGCCGCCGTTCCTTCATACGGTTTTTTTTTTTTTTGGGGGGGGGGGGGGGGGCTAGGTGAGCGTCATCAAATTTCTCTTGCCCTTTTCGCTGCCTTCCTCACTCTCAGACTGCCGTCATCGCTACGCCATATATTAGTGGATGTCTTGAATAGCAGTTTTGTACCAAACACTCCATGCAAGCAGTGACACCAACCATCTATCTTCGTTTCTCATCCGAGTGCCGGTCAGCAGTCCATAGAGCCAGCCGGCATCTGTAAGAGGAGCCACCTTACTTCAGGACACTGCCCGAGCACTACGGACAGAAAAAAAAACAAGCTTCAAAGTCTAACATGACTCCGTTACAGGCAGCGACCCTGGCCATAGTAAAACAGCAGCGGGTGCCGACAACTTTCAAAACCTCTCCAGGCGAGGGCTCTGAAGAATGGTGCGACGAATTTCAACGCGGGGAGCCTCTCAGTTGCGATCAGGGGACAACAATGAGGCATGTTTTCTCACTGGAGGATTTGCACGTACGCAGTATGAAAACCAGGAGCCTACCTAAACGTCATGAAAGCTACTAAAGCCGGAGCTCTTGAAGGCATTCACAAGCGTCGTGAGGAAAGAAAGAGCCGAATGACTCCACGAGCCAGGGTCCAGCTACACAACAAGTTCCCCCCTCGCTAACATCGAAGAAATGAAGGCCATCTTTCGTCAAGCAGCACCCAACATGGCTGAGGAAGAAAAATCAATCAATCAATCAATCATTTTATTTCTGCCTCAAAAAAGTGACAGAGGAGCTGGAGAAAAAGCTGTCATAGACAGCTTGACTGAGCCGCAGCCCCCATTATACCGGGCAGCAGTGACAGGCGACGAGAAAAAATAACAAAGAAAACAAAAGAAAACAATTCAGAGAAAAACACATTAACACCAAAAAAATCTTACCTCTAGTTTGTACATGTGGGCAATTTACATGTTCATCCAAACATCATTGCATAAGTATCTTTCAGCAGTACAACAAAAGCACAATTAAACAATACGAATTAAACAAAACAAAAAACACCTCTTAAGTGCATTTAAAGAAAGAAAAAATCATTTTCTAACACAGTATATGTATAAGCAACGCAGCTCACGATTAGTACAGGTAGACAAGTTGAAATTGGCAGATTTGTATGTGTTTAGAAGAGAAGGAAGTCTATATTGCAGGCGCTATTTACCGGTATTTATGCGTGGTGTGGGCACCAACCAGGTTTCAGGCTCTCTAAAAGGGTAACTCGCTTCTTTTTCTTTCAAATTTGCCAGACGTCGAATATAACTTATGTTATTTTTGGTTTCTAGTTTAAAACGCACACTCAGTCGATATTGATATAAATCAAAGATTTTGATTATGCCATTTTCACGAAAGAACGCTTTGCTGGGTGCTCCATAGTCCGCATTAAAGACGTAGCGAAGAAACTTTTTTTGCAGAACATGAATTTTTTGTAATGAAGAATATGTTGCAGTGCCCCATACAAGCTGGCAGTAGTTAATGTGGGCACAGAACAGTGTGTTATAGAGAAGTAGTTTAATTGATTTAGGAAGAATGTATCTAATGCAGCCAATCGTGCCTGTTGCCCTGGCTAACTGCCGGACAACATGATTTGTGTGATCTTCCCAAGACATGTGCGAAGAAAATGCTGCACCTAGGCATTTGAAGTTATCAACAATTTCTATTTCTCTTGAGTTAAAGGTAATACTATCGTGTCGGGTGATGGGTTTGTTTCTTGGTCGAAAGATTACAGCTTTAGTCTTTTTTTCATTCACGCGCATATAGTTTGATTGTGACCATCTTTCCAGTGTGATCATTGTTGTGTTGCACATTTGTATTAGGTCATGAATGTTACTTCCGGAGAAAAAAATGCTAGTATCATCGGCATATATGATAAACCTGACATTTGGGTTAATGTTCACAATATCATTAAGGTAAATGTTGAAAAGTAGGGGCCCAAGTATGCTTCCCTGTGGGACACCAGAATAAATTTCTTTTATTTCTGAATATGTATTATCTATGTTGACAGTTTGTTTCCTTTTTGACAAGTAAGATTTTATTAGTTCTGCAGCCTGGCCCCGAATTCCGTAGTGCCATAGCTTCTCTAGAAGTAACTTATGATTAACCAAGTCAAATGCTTTTGAGAAGTCTATGAATATTCCTATTACGAGCTCTTTGTGTTCAACCTGTGTCAGAATATATTCTTTTTGCTCTAAGAGTGCTAGTTCAGTCGACTTGTTTTTCCGGAATCCGATCTGATATGGTGTGAGCAAGTTGTATTTATCTAAAAATTTATTCAGTCTAGAGTGTAGAATTTTCTCCAATGCTTTAAAGAAAACAAGCAGTACAGAGATGGGTCTACAATTACCCAAGTCATTTTGGTCTCCTTTTTTAAATAAAACAGTTGTTTTGGCAATCTGCATTTTTTCTGGGAATACTGATGTAGCAAAACAAACATTAAAAATATGTGCCACAGCTGGAGCTATAATAGCGGCTACATATTGCCACGTATCATTGTAGTGTTTGTTCGTTCACGCTCAAGGCTGCAGGAAAGCGTTGTTATCACTTTTGTTCGTGACGCGAGAAGCGACCAGACTAATCTCGATTGTTCGCAGCCATGAAAGGCTGCATCTAGGTTTTTCCAGATTACCGTAGATGATCTTGACCTGCTATCTGGAAGTTTCCTTGCCGGCTTTAAATTGAGCGATGCCGGGAGCGACGGACATTCGTAGTTCGTCGACCGCCGAGCACGCTTGTTGCTGCCCGAGCTCGTCCAGACCCAGCGAAGGTTTTTTTCGGCGCTGGCTTCCTGAGAAGTTTCATCGACAAGTGCAGGCGGGCCCCGGATCCACTGCGACCCGGGACCTGCTGCCCCTCCCGTGTTCCGTGCGCCGCCCCCAAAGGCGCACTGTTTTTCATTTACAGTTACTTCCGACGCGACAGCTGACGACATCGTCGACGGCATCGAGTTGGTTGTCGGCCCGAAAGGGCTAGAGAGCCTCCAGCACCATGGAGGCATGAAGTTCTGCGTCGCCATGGCCTCGGCTGCGGCGGCGGAGAAGATGCTCGTGGAAGGCGCCTTCAACGTGAACGGCACTTCCGTCCCAGTAGCCTGCGTGGGTCCTGCCGTGGTCCACGTGACGGCTTTTCGTGTGCCGCTGTTCGTGGGAGACGCGGCGCTGGCAGCGGCACTGAGCTCCTACGGCAAGGTGCTTGACATCACCCATCCCGTCCTCAAGGGCCGTCGTCACGTCGGCAACGGGACGCGCGTGGTCCGGATCGAGATGAAGCAGGCGGTGCCGAACTTCTTGACCGTCCAGGGCCACCGCGTCATGTTTGACTACCGAGGCGTCCGGAAGGTGTGTTCCCGCTGCGGGCAGGACGGCCACATTGGCGCGGCGTGTCGAACGCCGCGGTGCGCTCGCTGCGAGGTGTTCGGCCACGACACGGCTGGATGCGGAGCGGCTTGCAGGCGCTGCGGTGGAAGCCACGCCACAGCGGACTGCCTGCGACCACGGTCCTATGCGGCGGCCGCCGCCTCGAGAAAGGAACCGAGCAAGGACAACGTGGTCGCAGAAACGCGGAGCACACCAACTGTCCGGACGCCTGTTGCCGACGCGGACCTTACGACCAGCAGCCCGAGGGAGCCCGAGCCCACCCCCGCGACGGAGGTGCCCGTGAAGGAGCAGCTCGAGGGGACGCCTTCAAACGAGGTGGAGCCGTTCGGTGCTGTTTTCGCGGAACCCTTGCCGCCGCTACCCCGCACAGCTTCCTTCAACACCGAGAGCAGCAGCGGCGATGAGTCGAGCGTGGCGTCGGGCGACCTGGTGGACGTACCGGACAAAGTCACGCCGCTTCGCCTGACAGGCGACTTGACGTGCGGCCAGGTGTCAGAAACGACGACTCCTGGAGGTGCGGACGACGCGCGCTTCCCGTCACCAGCCAGCCACACCCTCCCATCGGCGACCCTGGCGTCGGCATCGGCTTCAGCTGCGAGCGTCGCCAAGACCACGCAGCAACCGGTGAGCGAGGCCACAAGCGCCGACGGCCCCGAAAACATGGACTTTTCCCGACCAGACTTCAAACGTGCCCACCCCCAATCATCGGAATCCGAAGGGACTGTTAACGAACGTTCTAGCAAAAAAGTGCCGCGCGCGCCAAGCGCCGCCCATGGCAGCGCTCTTTAGGTTGTATGCTATGCCGTCGGTGCTCTTGGCAGTCATGGCGGTTGTGCATCTCCTCTCCCTGAATGTTCGGGGATTTCAATCCGTAGACAGACAGAGAGAGGTGATGCACTTTGCCAGGGCTAGGGGCGTCGACATCCTGTTTTTACAGGAATGCAACTTCCGTACTTCACTTGATGTGCTGAATTTCACCACCCGGTTTTCTGTTTTTGCTTATTTTTCGTTGACTGATTTTCATATGTGCGGTGTTGGTGTCGTTTTTGTAAACCCCTGCCTGCGCGCGGGTGCTCATTGCACTTTCGGGCTGGACGGCCGCACTCTTGCGGTCGACTTCACACTAAACCAGCGGCGGGTACGTGCGTTGGTTGTATATGCGCCGGCACGGCGGAGTAGTAGTTCTGATTTTTTTGAGCGCCTCGACTCATTCCTCCTTGATCCCTACCCCACTTTCATCGTCGGTGACTTCAATTGTGTACTTAACATCGACCGTGACGTCCGCGGACAGGGCCACGGTCGCCGTTATTGCGGTGCCCCCGCGCTCCGCGATCTCGTGACTCAGTTCCGCTTGTCTGACGCGTGGGTGCAGCTTCACGGGGATGCCTTTGGAGCGACGTTTGAGAGAGCACAGTCAGCGAGTCGGATAGACAAATTCTATTTTCCACCAGAGCTCGCTTCTTTTGTTGTTAGCTGCGAAGTTCTCGTGTTCCCTGCAGGAACGCCGGTGATTTCCGATCACCACCCCTTGTCAGTCAGGCTCGACTTTGGTGAGGACACCCCACGTACTGTTACGTGGCGCATGGACACGAGCCTACTGGTGGACCCGGAAAGCGTGGCGTCGCTGCGTACGGCGTTGGCAGCATCGTGCAAGAGCTTCGTTGCGACTGATTCATGGGACACACTCAAGGCTCGTTGGCAGGCAACTCTGGTGGCGGCCGGTCAAGACCGCAGACGCCGGGTAACTCATGCACTGAATGACACCCTCAAGCGCATCCGTATAGTGCAAAGGGGAGCACCCTTAACCTTTGCCATGAGCGATTACCTGAGTCTACTTAAAGCACGTTACCACGTGTTGCTCTGCCAGTCATCACGGGCAGCTAGTCGTGCACACCAGCTCGGGCGGCCGATATCAGACCCGGCTGTGCTACGACACGTACGCGCAGGCACGGCAGAGGAATTCGCTCCCGCTACTGTGCCTTTCGTGACACTCCCAGACGGCACCCAAAGCAAAACCACGGCCGATATCTGCACGATCTTCGCAAGCCACTTTTCGAACCTGTTCTCTACGGACAGTTGGCTACATCTTCAAGATGGTTATGACGGGCTTCTACAAAGTTTTTTTGGACACTTGCCACGAGTAGCTGAAGAGTTGCATGAAAACCTTTGCGCACCAGCCACAAGCCAAGAGCTGCACGCCATCCTGCAGAGTATGAATGCAGCCTCTGCCCCCGGTCCAGACGGCATTCCAACAAGTTTTTATTCGAACTTTTTTTACGAGATCCAAGGAGCGCTCCTGAAGATGGTCAACGGCTTCCTCGCGGATGGGTTACGTCCAAACTCTTTCCGCGAATGTCGCATCATACTCATTCCGAAAGCGGGCGGTGACCCCTCCGACCCGCAAGCATGGCGGCCCCTAAGCCTCTTAAACGCAGATTACAAAATAGTCACATCTTTACTGAACACAAGAATGCGGATGATCCTACCTCACCTAATCCACCGGGCTCAAACCAGCAGCGTCCCTGACCGCTCTGTGTTTGATGCATTGGCACTCACTAGAGACCTGTTCACATTTGCCAGCAGGACGGGCTTCAGCGGGTGCTTTGTTTCACTAGACCAGGCGAAAGCATTCGATCGGGTGGAACACTCGTATCTGTTCGGAGTCCTTGAAGCTTTCGGATTCCCTCCGCAAATTGTCAGCAGGCTGCGCTTACTTTACGCAGACCTGAACGCTCGTCTCTCCGTAAACGGCCACCAGAGCGCTCCCTTCTCAGTCACCAGGGGCATAAGGCAAGGATGCCCTCTCTCCCCAACATTCTTCGTGTTGTGCCTGGATCCACTCATCCGGCGCATTAACGACAGCCCATCCATACGCGGCTTCCCTCTGCCTGGCCAGGGCCAAATCAAGGTATCGGCCTACGCCGATGACGTGTCGCTTTTCCTCAAGGACGAGGATAGCTACGCCGCTTTTTCGCGGCTATTTCTCGAGTACAGCGAGATATCTGGGGCCCTATTGAACAGGAAAAAGCAAGGCACTAAGGTTTGGCACCTTCACACCGAACCTTGCGGGCGAGGTGGAGTGGGTGCAGGGAGTGAAAGTCCTGGGAGTAGTATTCCTCGCCAGCGGAGAAGTAGCCCGCGAAACCTGGACTAACCTCCGCGCGAACGCTGAGAAACGCCTCTCGGTGGCGTCAAATTTCCGCCTTTCAATGGCAGAGCGCTGCTATATAGTTAAGTCCACAATCCTAGCCGCATGTTTTTTTGTCGCCCGCGTCGCAAACCCACCGCGCACGTTTGCGCGCAGGCTAACCTCGGCCTGTGGCTCTTTCGTTTGGGCGGGCAAAACCGAACTTGTGTCACGAATGTTCATGCGCCTTCCATCGTACATGGGTGGGTTTGGTATACCTTGTATCCGCACCATGTGCAATGTGCTCGCCTTGCGAGGAGTACGAGATCTTGTACGCAACCCAGACTATCCCGGGAGAACACTCCTCACATACTTTCTGGGTACAGCGCGCAACGTGTTTTTTTCACAACACGTGGTTGGCCCTACAGCCGAGCAGCCGCCGGCATTTTTCGTTAATGTGCGTCGCACACTGACGTCGTTGACTGCCAGCGTGCCCGATCTGGATGTTGATGAAACCCCGCCCTCCAGAATGTGTGAAGCACTAACGGTCGCTGCGCTGACCCACGAACAACTCCAGAAAACGAGACTGGCACGCTGGCGCCAACTGACCTCAGCTACGCTTCCTGCAGATGTCAGGGACTTCGGCTGGCTGCGAGGCTGGCGGGTCCTGCCCACAAGAGACCGCCTTGCGGCGTGGGGCGTGGCGCCCTCCGCCCGATGCCCGCAGTGCGGTCTGCTTGAAACTTTGCAGCACGCAATGTTTGAGTGTGTAGTTGCGCGCACCTTTTGGACATTAGTGTCACGCATGTTTTTAACCCGCCTCGAAGCGCGCACTAGTTCACGCGAACTGTTCACAAATATGCTCTTGTGTGTCGGCATGTTTGTTTTGTGGCGGCAGCGTGGAGTGGCATCCTTAAATGGGCGTCCGCAAAGAACAATGTTCCCAATGTTGCAGCGCCTGCGCACGCGCCTCTTTGAACAAGCATGCATGGACGCTCTGTCAATGAGCGAGGCCGAGTTCTTGCGCAAATGGTCGACATACTTTATCGTCCTGCGCGGCGGTCGAGTATCGGCATTTTTACTGCATTACTGACGTGCTCAGTGCTGCGTCACTGCGCATGTGCTTGACTGATCAGAGAATTAAGTTCATCTGTTTTGTTTTGTATTTTCTATGTTAAAACAGAAAAAATAAACTTCTCTTTCTACGCCGACACCGAGTGATTCAGTTCTTTTACGGGCGCAAGTCAGCCCAAATAAAGAGCTTCGCTTCCAAGACTGATTGGTGTCTTCCTGACCGCTGGACTGCCGTCACTACAACGTGACATCTGGTGGAGGTGCGGGGTAACCTTCCAAGTACCGGACAACCCCTGCAAGTCGTGACGCCAGCCCTTTGAGTTATTCGCCAGAAGACCTGACTCCAGTCTACCACGCAGCCTCTGGAGCCTCCAGCATGACTTACGTCGCAGCAGTGCGCCGTCCTGTACCTCGACGACGGGACCCAAGCCCCTATCGCCCTTAGCCAGCTGCGCTGGAGCGCCGCCCTCTCGCCCCAACTCGCCCGTCCTACGAGCGTCGTACACGGCCGAGGAAATGCGTCGAGCGGAGAACACCCGACCAGCGCCGCCCACAATGCTTCCACTGCGGAGAAGCCGGTCACATTCTCCGGTACTGCCCATACAGGAGAATGGGCATCCGAGGGTTCCCTTACGACGCCCCACGACCCTGACCCGGCCAGCGACCAGCCGAAATCGAGGATTTTTTGCGTTGGGAAGGATACTCATCGCCGAGCCGCCTATCGCGTTCTCCGTCGCCATCGTCACCGCGCTAAGTATCTCCTAGCCGAGGCTACGCAGTGCGTGGGCGCTTTCCCAGCCCCCGAAGGTTAAACTGAATAAAGCAGCCTCTGGAGGTGAGGTTGCTTCTGAGCGCAAGAACTAAGATCCTCCATCGACGAAAACAGAAGACCATGCCCCCTACGACGACGACGACCCCTACGACGACGACGATGACCCCTACGACGACGACGACGACCCCTACGACGACGACGACGACTACTACGACGACAAATACGACGACAACACCGACGACAACACCGACGACAACACCGACGACGACGACGACGACACGGCCAGACTTGAAGCTTTTACCGCTGCCCTTACACCTTATTAGGAATGCTAAATGACTCTAAGTTCTCGAAGCATTCTCCGTGTTTAATTTCATTTTAAAGCATCGAGGCGATGCTTCTTTGGAAGGGGGGTAATGCCACGTATCATTGTAGTGTTTGTTCGTTCACGCTCAAGGCTGCAGGAAAGCGTTGTTATCACTTTTGTTCGTGACGCGAGAAGCGACCAGACTAATCTCGATTGTTCGCAGCCATGAAAGGCTGCATCTAGGTTTTTCCAGATTACCGTAGATGATCTTGACCTGCTATCTGGAAGTTTCCTTGCCGGCTTTAAATTGAGCGATGCCGGGAGCGACGGACATTCGTAGTTCGACGACCGACGAGCACGTTTGTTGCTTACTCCGCCGCCGAGTGATTCAGTTCTTTTACGGGCGCAAGTCAGCCCAAATAAAGAGCTTCGCTTCCAAGACTGATTGGTGTCTTCCTGACCGCTGGACTGCCGTCACTACAACGTGACAATATTTTATGGGCTTTATCGGAATGTCGTCAAATATCTCGACTACTGCTATTTTTTAGGCTGAGTATGACCGATGCTACTTCATCCATCGTGACAGGTTCAAGAAATATTGTCTTATCGTTATGAAAGTCTAAGTAATCGCATGCATTCCGTGCAGACCCATCCGTTTTCTTTTTCGTGAAAAAGTCGTTGAAAGCATTTGCCAGCTCTGTCCCTGAAAGTTCTTTATCATCGATCTTAAGATTCCGCACTTGGCGATGTGTCTGGTTACGGTGCAGCAATGAGTTTAAACGGGTCCAAACCACATCATGACGACCCTTCTTGACGT
The DNA here is from genome assembly GCF_055824585.1 of Amblyomma mixtum. NCBI lineage: Eukaryota > Metazoa > Arthropoda > Arachnida > Ixodida > Ixodidae > Amblyomma > Amblyomma mixtum. Next base: position 23,057,060 of record NC_143020.1, on the reverse strand, counting down.
CTAGAAATGCAGAGTAATATTCTGTTCGTGCTGATCGCGTTATAGAGCATTTATAGAGCATTTATAGATCGTTTATAGAGCATTTCTTTTCTTCAAAAAGGGTTGCGTTCAAAGGGCAAGGCACAGCGCCGAACGGGTGGTGGCGTTCCTCCTTTCCTGTACGGTGCGGCTCGGGTGTCGACCGAGATAACAGAGAATTACTGCGTAATTTCCTTTCCTCAAAAAGCGTCGCGTTCAAAGCGCAAAGCATTAGCCTGAACGGGTGGTGGCGTTCTGTGGACTGCCTGGCAGCGCTACAACACGCTGTCGCGTTCCACTCCTAAAGGCGAAGCTTAAGAGTCATTAATTAGCAGTCAATTAGTATTCAGTCATTACTCAGTAATTAGTCACTATTTAGTAATTTGTCATTACTTCGTCATCAATTATGTGTGACGCAATCCAGTGGTGACGTCGCCAGTGTCACATAGGCAAAGTGGTGGGGAAAATGCTTTCGCCTCTACGCACTTCACACAGATTCGAACGCGCTGCATTTACATTCTTGTCAGGCCTGCGTCTCGTTGTGTCCGCCTATGCTTCGTGTTATGCCCATAAACAGTTCATGCTTTACTCTCGGTTACGTGATGCCCGTAAACATTTCACGGTTACTCTACTCTCGGCTACAGGAGGGGCAGAGATTTTTAGTTTCTTTTACTTGCTCGCAGCACTGTTTTCTGCACAGTAAAGGGCAGAGGTGTGTTTAAGCAAGAACATATCGTACGCAGCTACGCATGGCTTTGCAGTAAAAGAAGACGGCTGCTACAGCCCTTGACCACGGATGGTAAATAAAAATTCAGGGTGCACTTTGTCTAAAGTGCGTAGAGGGGAAAGCATTTACCGCACTACTTTGCCCATGTGACATTGGTTACGTCGCGACTGGATGACGTCACACACAACTGATGACGAAGTAATGACAAATTACTTATTAATTACTAATTACTGATTAATCACTCAGCACTAATTGACTGCTAATTAATGGCGCTTAAGCTTCGCCTTTAGGAGCGGAATGCGACCGCGTGTTGTAGCGCTGCCAGGGAGTCCACGGAACGCCACCATCCGTTCGGCGTGATGCCTTGCCCTTTGAAGGCAACTCTTTTTGAAGAAAGGAAATGGCGCTGTAATTCTCAGTCATCACGGTGGACACATTAACCGCACCTACATAAGGGACGAAGTGGCAGCGAAAAAAGAAAGAGGGACCGTAATGAAGCAACTGAATATTGTATCTGAGGAAAGGAAACTACGCAGTAACTGTCTCACATATCTCGGTGGACACCCGCCAAAACGCGGACACATCTGTCGACGCGGCTGCCGACACGGATTGCTAACGACAACATGAGGCATTAAACGCTTTCGCCTTAAAAGTCAGCTATCCTGTTCGCACAACAGAGCGTTTTACATTGGTCTTGAGGGTAAAAGGGAACGGAGAGGAAAATTTGAGGACGCTTAAGCTTCGCCTAAGAGTGGAACGCGCCAGCTTGTTGCAGCGCTGCCAGAGACTCCACGGAACACCATCTGAATTTCGGCGTGACGCCTTGCCCGTTGGAAGCACCTTGGAACGCAACGCATTTTTGAGCAGAGGAAATGGCACAGTAATTCTCAGGCAATTAGCTGCACAGCGGAACCACACCGTAAGAAAAGGGAAGAAGGTGAGAGTGAAAGAAGAAGAAAAAGTTCAGGGGGCACTTTGGCTCTCTAAAGTGCTGCAAGGCGGAAGCGTTTCCTGGCCACTGTTTGGTTTATTTTCTTTTTTATGCGAAGCATATTACTAGAGCTACACTACAGCCCGTCGAGTGCGGCGGTGGACCTACCATTGACCTTTAGCGTGACCACGTGACACCACGTGACAACATGACGTCACAGCAGAGGAGAGATGGGCTACCGGCTCGCGCGGTCGGCCGCGGCGGTGGAGGCTCCACATCAGAGGCGCGGCGGCTGACCACGTGTCAACATGACGTCACAGCAGAGGAGAGATGGGCTGCCGGCTCGCAGGCTACCCATCAGAGGCGCTGCAGCTGACCACGTGACGCTACAGCAGCGGTATAAAGCTGAGCTTGCCTCGCTCTTCGGCCGCTAAAGACTGGAGTATCTGTTCTCGCTTCGGCGAGCGCGGCTTCGGCTGCTTCTTTTTGAGCAGCGTCCGCTCCGGCGGACGCAGTTGTTGCTGCGATGCGCGTCTTTTCTTTCCTTTTTCTCTTTCCTCTGATCTTTTAACTCTCCTCTATCTGCACATGGCAGCGGTGGTGGCTTCGCTCGAGCCAGTAGCAGGCCCGTGCAATTTCCTCTTCATCCTTCTCTCAGTCACAACAACAACAACAACTTCGGCCGCTTATCTGTTTTTTCGAGCAGCGTCCTCTCCGGCGGACGCAGTTGTTGCTGCGACGCTCGTCTTTTCTTTCCTTTTTCTCTTTCCTCTGATCTCTTAACTCTCCTCTGTCTGCACGTGGCAGCGGTGGTGGCTCGGATCGAGCCAGTAAGTAGGCCCGTGCAATTTCCTCTTAATCCTTCTCTCAGTCACAACAACAGCTCTCCGGGCACTATTCGGCTCTCGCTTCGGCGAGCGCGGCTTCGGCCGCTTATCTGTTCTTTGAGCAGCGACCACTCCGGCGGACACAGTTGTTGCTGCGATGCGCGTCACTGGTGGCTCGGCTCGAGCGGTGGTGGCTCGGCTGGAGCCAGTAGGCAGGCCCGTGCAATTTCCTTTTCATCCTTCTCTCTGTCACAACAACAACAACACAGCTCTCCGGTCACTTACGAGGCGGCCAGGTGTTGGGATGCCGCCTAGAAGCAGGGCTGATTTGAGCGAGAAGCGAAAGCTTCAGCGTGCCACAGAGACCGATGAAGAGCGGGATGAACGTCTGGCTAAGTGGCGTGCTCAATATGCGGCTCGGCGACAACGTTCTACAACAACATGTATTACCAAGCCTAGCCATCAATATGCTTCGCATCTGACTAGGCTTAACCTTAGTTAAGCCTCAGCCATTTTTTATTTTTTCATATTTTGTTTTTATTTATTTATTGCTTCTTTTCCTAACTTTATTGTTTTTATTTTTATTTCACATCTTATTTTTATTTTGTTCTTATTTTGTTTATTTTATGATTTTTATTTTTTATTTCCCTTTTCTTGACTTTACTCCTTTTATTTTATTTATGAAGCCCATTCATTCACTAGATGCGCCTTTATTCATGCTGGAGCCTTGAGCCTTTTAAGCAGTGACGCCGAAAGGCGGACGAATCTGACGACGCGTCTGTCGACACAGCTGCCGACGCGTCTGCTAGCGACAGTATGAGGTATTAAAGGCTTTCGCCTTAATGAAGGAAACGTTGGCTTTGAGATCGAAGATGGGACGATGGCTTTATGTGGTAATTTCCATGCGTTGCCTATAAATTTGCACTTAAAGCCATCGTCCCGTCTTCTATCTCCCAGCTCACATATCCCTTGTCGTTGCGTCCTCCAATCTGTCAGCCTTTACTCTATTACTACTCATTTTCCTCTCAAACTGCTCCTTTTTCCAGCAGTTCCCCGCATTTGTCTTGGCCATTCCCCGTGGTGGGTTTGTGCCATTTTATTGTGAATGCAATACTGCTCGCAGTTTGAGCCCTTCAGCGTCGTCCCAGCGGTGTAACCACGTTTGACCTTTAGCATGACCTCCGCTATGACGTCACGCCAGACGGAGAGAGAGAGAACTCCAACTAGTCTCGTCGCTTAGCTTAGCTTATAAAAACTTTATTATATCAGATAATCAGGATGGCGGCCTCGCCATCCCGTCCTTGTCAGACGGCCGAGATCCTTGGGACCGGGCGGCTTCGAAGGCACAGGGGTGTCCACTGCGAGCGACGTGCTCCGCATGGGCTCCGCAAATTTTGACCAGCCAGACCCGATCATCTCAACGGACCTCCAAAATTTCTGTTGGAGCTTGAAGAGGAACAGAAGCGGACCACTTGGACACCAAATTCGAAGAGGTGGGCCCATTTTTGGGTTTTCTACCGGACTTTGAATTTGCCGAGCGGCGGGGTGCGAGCTAAGCCTCGTTGGCCTAGCACGACTACGGGCGTTCGAGGACTCTCCGGCCTCGTCACGAGCGACGACGACGATGGCAACGGTCCCCTACCCCGACAACCAACCCAACATCGAGAAGGCACTAGAAAATTCGTCAAAAGATTTCATGGAAACCCAGGAGATGGATGATGATGATGAAAACTTTATAACAAGGGAGTTTTGGACACGTCGGTCCTTGGGCCCCCGCACGGCCCCACTGCACTCAAACGTTCATGTCCCGGAGGCTCATGACGCTGGCAGCCCGGCCGGTGGCGATGGCTTGCTTGGCCGGGTCCTCGGAGCGCAGTAGGGTCTCCCAAGCCTCCCATGAGGTAAGGTGCTCCAGGCCCCGCGGGGGAGGATCCGCCGGGCAGAGGAAAAGAATATGGTCGAGGGTGGCTTTGGGGTGGTGGCAGAGGGTACAGGAAGGGTTCGTGTGGACTGGGTGATATCGCGAGCGTATATAAGGGGAGGGCAAAGTGCGTGTTTGGAGCCGCCTCCAAAGTGTCTGATGGTAATTGTCGAGGGAAGGATGAGGTGGGGGGTAGAGCCGACGCTCGGCTTTGTAGGCCTGCGTCATTTCACTGAATGAGTGCATGCGCTCCCGCGAGAACCCCAGGTCGGAGGCCGCCGGTGCCCGGTTGAGAGAAGCTCGGGCTAAAGCGTTGGCGGCCTCGTTTCCGGGATTCCCGGAGTGGGCAGGCACCCATATCAGCTCCACATGGCGGGGCGGGTGCGCGGCGAGGGAGTCCAGTATGCGAAATGCAGGGACGTGAACTCTCCCGCGAGCAAAATTTAGTATGGCAGTTTTGGAATCTGACAGTATATATCGCGCTTCCGTGCGGGTGATGGCCAGGGCAATGGCGGCCTCTTCGGCCTGCTCCGAAGTGGCAGTAGGGGTTATGTGAAGTGTGGCAATGGGTTGGAGGGAGGGGTTCGTGATGGCGACAACCGCGTCCTCGCCCGTGCATGCGGCATCCACCCAAACGGCATACGGTTCCGTGCCATAGTATTTGTGGAGTGCCCGTGCGCGAGCTCTGCGGCGGGGTTCGTGGTAGGTGGGATGCGTGTTTTTGGGGGGAGGTTTAATAAATAAATCGCGGTGAATGAGGCGGGGTACCTGGAGCTGTGTGGGATCGGTAACTGGTAGGCGTATACCGAGGGTGTGTAGGATGTATCTCCCGGTGGTGGTTCTCGCGAGACGTATGTATTGTGTCTGTCGGTGGGCCTCAATAAGCTCCCCTATCGTATTGTGCAGGCCTAGTTGAAAGAGTTTTTCGGTTGAGGTATTTTGGGGCAGGTGTAATGCTGTCTTAAATGCTGTTCGAATCATGGCATCCTGGGTGGAGATTTCCCTAGCCTGGAGTTTCAGGTAGGGGAGCGTGAAGATAAAGCGGCTGAGGACGAAGGCATGAATGAGACGACATAGGTCATGCTCCTTCATGCCCCGGTGGTGTGCAGAAACGCGGCGGATTAGGTGTGATATCGACACAGTTGTCTGCTTGAGTTTCTGTATGGTGAGTGTGTTTTTCCCGTTGTTCTGGATGTGGAGGCCAAGTACCCGGAGAGTGTTTACCTCCGGGATGGGCCGGTTTTCCAGTGTCACGGTGATGGGGGCTGTGGGACAGTTTCGTGTTGTGGGGCGGATTATGAGGAGCTCCGACTTCTCCGGTGAGCAGGAGAGTCCGATACTCCGCGCATGCGTTTGGGTGAGGATAGCCGCGGACTGTAGGGTGTTCTCTATGTCTCCATCACTGCCATGGGTGGTCCATAGCGTGATATCATCGGCATAGAGTGTATGCCGAAGGTGAGGGATGGTTTGTAGCTTGTGGGCAAGGAGAATGAGAGTGACATTGAAGAGGAAAGGGGAGAGGACGGACCCCTGGGGGGTTCCGACCCCACTAAGGGTGTATGGGGGGGAGATGTGGGGACCGAAGTGAATCTCGGCCGTGCGGTTAGTAAGGAATGTTTGAATATAGGTGTACATACGTTCACCTATGTTCAAGGGGGAGAGAGCCGCCATGATCGCTTGATGGTCCAGGCGATCAAAGGCCTTGGAGAGATCCAAGGCTAAGACAGCTTTTGTGTGACCCGGAATGAGGGGGTCGAAAATGTCCTGCGTGAGTTGGAGCATGGCGTCCTGTGCTGACAGATGGGGACGGAAGCCCACCATGCTGTGCGGGTAGAGGTCTTGCTCCGCCATGTGTTGGGTGAGTCGAGCGAGTGCGACGTGTTCGAAAAGCTTGCCTAGGCATGAGGTTAGTGAAATGGGACGGAGATTTGAGGGTGTAAGTGGTTTGTGGGGCTTTGGTATGAATATGATTTTGGCGTGACGCCATGATTGGGGAAGAGTGCCCTCCTGCCAGCATTTGTTGAAGTACTCCGTGAGCTGGGCGATCGATTGATCGTCCAAATTGCGGAGCATGGCATTAGAGATCCGGTCAACTCCTGGGGTGGAGTTAGAACGGAGAGTCAGGAGGGCCGCTCTGACTTCTGTCTCCGTGATCTCTGCGTCGAGGTTGGCATTCGGGGCGCCTGTATAGGGGGGCAGGGGGTTTGAGGTACCGGGAGTTGTATGTGTGTTTCTAAGTATATTAATGAGTGCGTCAGGAGAAAGGCCGGTCTTGTGTATAAGGCGTGTGAAGTGGTGTTGTGTGGCTGTTTTGGATTGCGTGGGGTCAATTAGGTGACGGAGGAGTTGCCAGCTACGTTTGGAGGACAGATTGCCAGCCAAACTGTCGCAAATCTGACCCCAGTTTGATCGGCAGAGCTCCTCAGCGTGCTCAGTAATTTGTGTTTGCAGCGCGGCCAGCCGCTTTTTAAGGTCCGATTGAGCTTTTGCCCCTTCCAGCGCTCTAGGATGCTATGGTGGGCCTCCCAAAGGTGGGCCAGGCGAGTGTCGAGGGTGGGCGTATCTGTTGTTGTGACAAGGGTTCGCGTGTGTGTGGAGACATCGTTCATGAGTGATGCCACCCACTGGTCGATGTCTATAATGGAAGCGTCAGGGAGGGCCGCCCGTACGGAGCGTACAGCATCCCAGTTGGTGATTTTGTGTGTTAGGTGACGGGCCTGTCTTTGCTTGTACGGTACTGTAACGGAGAGGATGTAATGATCGCTTCCTAATGTATGACGCGTTGTGGCCCACGTAATACCAACAAGGTTGCGGCTCAGTGTCAAATCCGGGCTGGTGTCCGCGCTGACACTGTTACCAATCCTCGTGGGGGTGTTAAAGTTGTTGTGTATTGTGAGGCGGAGCTCTTGTACCAAGGACCAGAGACGCCGGCCTCGTCCAGTGGTGGTGCGGTAGCCCCAGTCAGTATGCTGACTGTTGAAGTCTCCTCCGATAATCAATGGATGCTTGCCTGCAAGACGGTGGAGATCTCGCAGTAGCGTTTCCAATTAAGCCATCGGGTGAGATGGTGGGTGGTGTATATTGGCGACAAACATCGATGGTAGTGAGTGTGTATCTTGTATGATTTCTGTAATTACGCAGGGCGTCTCGGAGGTGATGTAATGGGTTTGGTGTGTAATGGAGCGATGTATGAGTGTGGACGCCCTGGGTGTATTCGTGGCGTCCGAGTGAACAGATGTGTAGCTAGGAAGTGTGGCAGAGCTATGTGTGTCCTGAAGGAGAAGGATGTGGGGCGTGGGAAGTGTGGGGAGGAGGAGTTGGAGGGGTGCGCGCTTGCCCCGGAAGCGGCGGCAGTTCCACTGAAGAATTGATAAGGAATTAGGAGGGAGCCCCGCCATACTGGAGCTTTGGTGGGGTGAGGGCAAGTGGGTTGGTTGGGGAGTTCTGTGGGGTAGGTGGGCTGGATTGATGCGGCGGATTGAGGTGTAGCGAGGGAAGGGCCTGCTCTATTGTTTGGAGGCGGGCGTCGTACTGTGCAAGGCTCATCTCTAGGGTGTGCACCATGCGCGTAAATGCCGCTTCAATTTGTTGCTCGAACCGCTGGGAGAGGTGGTCGATGAGGTGGTTGAATTTTGCCTCTAGACGCGCGTCCATCTCAGCGAGTTTAGCATCCAGGCGGGCCTCGAGGGATGTCAGGTCGGTCTGGGTAACGGGTGTGGGCTCTGTTGTTCGTTTTTTCTTGGGTGGGGGTGAGGGTGGGGATTGGGAGACGGACTCTTCCACGTTTTCTGTTGTTGTTTGAGGTAGTGGAGTGTGCTGGGCGGGAGGGACGGTTGGTGTAAGCTGTGGAAGGACGAAGGTGGGGGTCTGGATAAGAGAGGTAAGACGACTGACCTCGTCTCGCAGGGCCTGGAGCTCCCGGTCACGGGGATCCACCTGTGTGGGCGGAGGGGCCGGGGGCTTGCTGGCATTGTTGACTCTGCCGGCCACTCTGTCCGCCCAGGAAAGTTGACGAGCCTGTTGGTCTTGGCGGCGGCGAGATGATGAAAGAAGACTGCCACGTCAGCACTCGGCCAACGGTCGAGCCGCGAAGCGAGACGGTTTTCGCGCCTCAAGAGGCCGCCATGCAGGGCCCGCAGGGAACGCAGGGCGGAATCGAGCAGGACGACGACCAAAACTGGGAATTAGCCACGTCGAAACGCAAGAAGAAACCCAGCAAGGAACGGAAAAACCCCGGAGACTTCCCGCCTTCCGCCCAGGTGGATGTTGGCGCGAAAACCCCGGGGAGCGCCTCGACGGCAGCTGGCGCGCCAGCTGCGCCGAAGCAAGACAAGAAGGAAGCGGCGCATCGGCCGGGCCCGACATTGCCGCCGCTCCCGAAAGACGATTTCAAGATAATCCTGAGGCCGAGGGGCCTCGTGGTACGATCGCTGCAAACCCATCAAGTCGCCCGAGCCGTAGTCGCGGCGACCAGTGCAAAGTGCAAAAGTGAAGACTTAATCATAAGACTACGAAACGATTCGAACATCATCATAGTCAGCACGGACAATGAAGATACAGCCCAGAACGTGAGACGCATTAACCGTCTAGCGTTCGGTGACAAAGTGTACGAAGTCAACGCCTACGTGCCAGCCCCCGAAGGCACTCAGCGAGGCCTGATCCACGGCATAGAACCGGGGAAATCATCCGCCGAGCTCAAAGCCAACTTAAGGGTGCGGACCCAGGGAGTCAAGATCCACAGCGCCCGAATGCTTGGAAAGTCAAGCTCAGCCGTCATCACGTTCGACGGACCCACCACCCCAAGACAAGTACTATACTACGGAGGGGAGATGTAGTGCTACCCATACCGCCCAACGCGGCAGATTTGCTATATCTGCTGCCAACAAGGACATAGATCGGACGTCTGCCCCAACCCGGAGAGCAAGGCCTGCAGGCTCTGCGGGATGCAGAACCCAATGGAAGGACATTCGTGCACAACCAAGTGCCTGGTCTGCGGAGGCGATCACGCAGCCGGCACGAGAGAGTGCAAGCACCGGCCCAAGACGGCCGAAGAGCTGCGAGGAGGAGCCCCACGAGGAGGGCCCTCACAGCGACAAAGCCGGAGCCGGAACCGAAAGGGAGGACGTGGACCAAGGTGGTTCAGCTCGGAGCGGACCGGGAGCCAGGCCCAGGACGAGGCGAGCCAGTCCAGGAGCCAGTCGCGGAGCCAGAGCCGGGGGCAGAGCTGGACCAGAGACGAGTCCTACCCACCCCTGGTAAAGGAAAGCGGAGGCCCGGGACAACAAAAACAACAACAGAAGAAGAGTGGAGTGAAGGTGAGCTGGGGAGCAGGCCCTCCCAAATCACTCTTTCCGCACTCGGGTCAGCAAAATCAGACAAATAATGACAAGAAACTAGCTGATGAGAACAAAGCACTAAAAAAAGAGCTCGAACTTTGTCGCGAGGAAACGCGGCAACGTAAAAAAAGAATAGATGATCTCATAAAGGAGATGCAGCTCCAGAGGCAGGGTTCACCTCCGCGGATAATGAGTCCGCCTCCGCGAACGCCGGGCCCGCCCTTGGAGCAGCATACACAACAACCACAGAGCTTAGAAAGCAAATTAGAGAGCTTTATGAGTATGATGCAAAATCAAATGACGCAACTGCAAACGCAGATGCAAAACCAAATGACACACATACAGCAGAAAGTAGCGCTGCAAGATCAGAACTTCCGAACATACGTCAAAAGCCAAAACACACAAAAAACCACAAATGACGCCAGAGACAGGCTTTTTAATGAAAGAAGATTCGGAGCAGAAAACCAAAGTGGAAAAAGTAGTGATGCAATATGGCAGGACAGAACCAACTAGACATATGGCAGTGGAACTGCAGGGGATACCGGCGCAAGCAGGGACTCCTCCAGCAGTTCATTAACACTAGACACGCAACACCAGACATCATCATGTTACAGAAGACTAACATAACACCCACCCTGAGGGGCTATACATGCCAGGAAAGCGGACGCACCGCCACCCTCGTCAGCAACAAGCTGGTCACCATAGCACACAAGGAGATTGAGGGCACACAGATAGAACATGTAATAACAGAGATTATACCCAAAAAGAAACACAAGGCCAAAAACACTTTCATAGTTAACCTTTACAGCCCCCCCAGACAAAGGGATGGCGATTTTAGCAAGCTTTATCGGAGGCGAATAAGCTAGCCAAGACGAACACCTTAATAATCGCGGGTGACTTTAACGCAAGGAGCTCGAGCTGGGGATACCAAAAAACTGAGAAAAAGGGGCAGCAGATATGCGTAGCGGCGGAAAACATAGACTGCGACCTCCTAACGGATGAAAACCAACCAACTAGGCGAGGTAACAGTGTGAGTCCAGATACTTGCCCTGACCTCACCTTTATCAAGGGAGCAAAGCAGGCCGAGTGGGAAAATCTGCTGGAAGACCTTGGCAGTGACCACTACATTCTAAGAACGGCAATCGAAGCAGACAACGTAAAGAAGAAGATCGCAACGGCCCACCTTACCAACTGGGACGCCTTCCGCAAGCACAGCGAACGGCTAAAAGGGGAAATCACTTCCATAGAGGAGTGGAGCCAACAGCTGAAACAAATACAAGAACTCTATACAAAGGAAATAGATAGAACAGAACAAGCACCGGAGGTGGACAGGCGGTTACTCGGGCTATGGGAGGCAAGACGCGGGCTCACCAAACGCTGGAAAAAACAAAAGCTAAACAGAAAACTCAAAAAGAAGATTGCGGAAATCATGATGAAGGCAGAGGAGTACGCGACGCAACTGGCCAGGCAGGGATGGCAGCAGTTCAGCAGCTCACTGAACGGCACGCTCAGCATGGCCAAGACGTGGCGCATACTCAAGGCCCTCATGGACCCAACCAAGACAAAAGCAGAAAGTGGCAAGGCAATTCAGAAATTGGCCTACCAGTACGAAGGATCGGACGAAGAACTGCTAGAAGCTGTCCGCATCAAATGCTACGGCAAGGACAACCCCCAGGGCTACAACGGGGAGTACCAAGGAGCAGACAATCCCGCAATGGACAGGCCGATCACAAGAAAGGAAGTCCAGGCGGCGATAAGCGCGACAACAAGAAATACAGCAGCCGGCGCAGGCAAGATCAAGAACGCCTTGATCCGCAACCTCAGCGACGAGGCGATTGACCAGCTCACGGCGTACCTCAACACGCTGTGGACAGAGGGAGTGGTGCCGAAGGAGTGAAGCACGCTGTCGTGGTTATGATACCCAAACCCGGCAAGAAGCTTCAGATTGAGAACCTGAGACCCATTTCCCTCACGTCGTGCCTTGGCAAATTGTACGAGAGAATCGTCACCAGGCGAATTCAACAATACCTGGAAGACGAAGAACAGTACCCGCACAGCATGTTCGGCTTCCGGGCGAACCTGTCGGCGCAAGACGTCCTGCTGCAGATCAAGCAAGAGATCATAGACACGGCACCTAGAACTGGCGAAAACATTATCATGGCCCTGGACATCAAAGGGGCCTTCGACAATGTTAGCCACCAGGCCATTATGGATCGCCTAAACAACGCCAACTGCGGAAGAAGAACTCATGACTACGTAAGATCTTTCCTGTCAGAACGCACAGCGACAGTGGGATTGGGAGACCTGCGAAGCGATACCTTTACCACCCCACGTAAGGGCACGCCGCAAGGATCCGTAATCTCACCAGTGCTTTTCAACATTGCAATTATCGGACTGGCCAGAAGACTCAGCAAGATCGATGGCATCCAGCACGCGATGTACGCAGACGACATCACGGTCTGGGTGAATCGAGGCTCGCTAGGACAAAAGGAAGAGAGACTGCAAGAAGCTGCAACGTGTGTAGAAGAGTACGTGAGGGAAAGGGGCCTAGCCTGCTCCACGGAAAAGTCGGAACTTCTTAGGGTAGGGTCCAACCCTACCAAGGAGGAACTGATAGTAAAGTTAGAAGGCCAAAATATACCAGAAAGGGATATGATTCGCATCCTGGGCATGTGGATCCAAGGAAGCAGGAGATGTACCTACACAATTAGCCTACTCAAGAAGTCAACAGAACAAATAAGCCGCATGATAAAGAGGGTATCACAGAACAGAAGCGGGATGAAAGAACAATGGGAACAATGGGAGGGCCTGCTGACCAGCTGCGAGCTCACGGCCCAAAGGGCACTGGTGCAGCACGCCTGCGAAGCAGCAACACTCAGCGGTGCCCTGGAATAGGGGCGCCGACCTTGTGAAGAGGCCGAAGACATCAAGACATCGGCCCACCGCTAAAACCTGATTTTTGGAGCAATAAATGTTTTTCACTCACTCACTCGAAGGCACATCTGATGGTGTCTTGTGGTTCTTGGGGGTCCTGGCTGCGTAGCAAAACCTCCCATGACTCCTTGCAATTCACTAAAGGTGTGGATTGGGCGCATGCCCACATCTATGTCGGCAGGAGTGTCGACAGACGCGTCGGCAGGAATGTCGACAGACGCGTCAGCAGCCGTGTCGACAGACGCGTCGGCAGATTTGTCCGCCTTTCGGCGTCACTGCTTAAAAAGAAACTGCGCCCAGGGTGTGAATCGAACCAGGACCTTTGGCATTTGAAGAGCAGACGCTACCACTCCGGCACGAAGGCTCAAGGTTCCAGCATGAATAAAGGCGCATCTAGTGAATGCATAGGCTTCATAAATAAAATAAAAGGAATAAAGTCAAGAAAAGAAAAATGAAAATAAGAAAATAAGCGAAAATAAAAATTAGATTAAAAAATAAAAATAAAAGCAATAAAAACAAGAAAAGGAGCAAAAGCAAAAAAAAAAAAGAACAATAAAGAAGTTGATAAAAACAAACAGTACGCCAGGAAACGCTTTCGCCTTGCAGCACTTTAGAGAGCCAAAGTGCCCCTGAATTTTTCATTCATCTCTCAGTCGCAACCAGTCGCAACCGTCGCAGTCGTCACGGCGTAACTACGCTCTGCGTTTCAGCCAGGCTATGTCTTCCGACATGCACAAGGCAAGGATGCAACGATTCGCTCTAGCTAGGAAACGACGGCTGGCTGAAGAAAGGGATGAAGTTGTTTTCCCAATTTCCGGGCTTAACAAAGCTGAGCCTCTGCCAAATTTTTGTTTGAGGCCAACCAACCAACCAGCGAAACAAAAATTGGAGTTGAGGAGGAGGAAAAGACGCTTATCTATCTCACATATCTTGGGGGCGCCCGCAGCCCGAATATAGGTTGCCGGTTCGAATTCCTGCTGCAACCTAGGCTCTAACTAAAGCAGTACATTTATTCTTCTCGAAACACTGAATCGTATGACACCATCTCGAACATTGTGCGGCAAACGGTTGCATTGATATGATTTTTACGACGAGTGGTGCCCACAAGTACTATGATGTATACAGCTTTTCGACCGAACGAGCTGTATGCGCTGTCGCGGAAATTTTATGGCATGCGCTGACTCGCTACGCAGTGAACGCTCAGTGCCGTGCTGAACCATCAGGACGCTGTGACGTCTTGCCGTACGCAGCATAGCGATCGTAAGTTGCCGCTGTGGGCGCACGGTTGTGCACACGGTAGTTTAAGTTTTTTTTTATTCTTTTTTTTTTAAACGTCTTTATTTCTGCATTTAGTAGGCCGACACCTTGCGGCAGAACTAAGGTGCTTCATGGAGGTTGGGGTGGGGGAGTGGTTAAGGGTGGGGGTGAGGATGGGGGTGGGGGTGAAGGTCGGAGTGCGGGTTGGGGACCGGTGTCCACTTCTTCCTCGAGGTAGTGTCGTCCCGAGGTCGGCTCCGCGAAGTGATGGCCTGGCCCTTCATCTTCCTTGAAGTAGGAAAGAAAAGTTCGCCAGAGCCGGAGTGCGTCTGATGGCCCGATGTGCGATGGCGGATCGACCCATTCCTGCAGGGTTCCAGGTCGAAGCCCGCCCAGGGACTTGAGTGCTCTTTCCCGTACTGCGTCAAAGGTAGGGCAGCTCCACAGGAGATGTTCGGCCGTGCCTCTGGCAGGGCACGTCGGGCACTGAGGAGTTGGGTATGAGCGCGGGTTTATGAGGTGCAACTTCGCTGGTGATAGAAGCTGGCCGTTCTGGGCTCGACGAAGGAGCACTGCCTCCACTCTCCTTAATGCGCTATGTGGACGGCGATATAGTTGCTCAGGGTTGGCCAAGTGCTGGAGTATGCTGCGACGATAGCGTTGTGCGCGATGCCATGTCTCCGCCCTATCCATATGGGGCGATGACGGGTGCGCAACGTTATCAGGGGGCCAAGAAGCGGAAACGAATGTGGATCCAGGCAAAGGTGCGGAAAGAGCTGCTGCGCGCGCTGCCTGGTGTGCCTTTTCGTTTCCAGTGATTCCTTCGTGTGCAGGAATCCATTTGATAATGACAGTGTAGCCCTCCTCTCGCAGGCGACGGGCTTCTGTTCGAATAGTGTTGAGAACGGCATAGTCAGCTACCCCTGCGCGGCAGGCGGTGTACGCTGCTTGTGAATCTGTGTAAACATGGTAGGTGCAAGGAGCCGGATCTTGTCTTTCTACTATTCGAGTAATGGCAAGTCGTATGGCCATGAGTTCGAGATTGGTGACGGTGTGTTCCTCGGAAAGCCGTTGAACTACTGAGGTATCTGACACAGAATCGTGACAAGCTATAGGGGCACAATGTTGAAACTGAGCGGCGTCCGTGTATAGTTGGATGGCTCCTTCCTGGGCTAACTTGTATGATGTCTTATCGTGCCGTTTGGCGGCAGCTTTGCGCCTTTGAGGATTAGCCGAACTCATATTCTTTGGTAATGGCATACCATCTACTAAGTCGATCAGTTCCCATGGCGGGGCAGCGGACGAAAGTGGCTCTAAGTTGTCAACGTTGTAGCCTAATGCCCGCAGGATCTGTCGGCCAGCCGCCGTTGTGGAGAGACGGACTCGCTGGGCTAGCGAATGCTGCTCTGCCAGATCCTGTAGGGCATTGATTTTGCTGCATGCGTGTAGGTTCTCTACTGGGCAGTACTGCGGCAGACCAGTAACCAGGCGCATCGCCTTGCGATTGATTCGCTCAAGCTGAAGGCGTTGGGTTGCGTTAAGCCGCATGTACGAATATGCGTACAGGATTTTTGATGTTATGAGTGCCAGGGTAATCTGACGGAGCCCCACCTCCTTGATTCCCCATCCACGCGCAGAGACGCGGCGCATAAGGTGTAATGCCTGATGACAGCTATGCATCGTGTTGTGAAGCCAGCTTTTGGCTCCTCCATCCTCGTCAATAAGCATGCCGAGTATACGGATTGTTTGTTTCCGGCAGATAATTGAGTGCCCTAAATGAAGAGAGATAAGTTTGCGTTCGGCCTCGGCTCTTACCCGCGAACCATTTAATACAACCACATACTCGGTTTTTTCGGGAGAGGTTTCCATTCCACACTTCTTGATGTATTCATGGACGGCATTAAGGCCTGTTTGTAGGGCTAGTTCTTGCTCTGCAGGGGACCCTGAATTAGTCCACAACGTTATATCGTCCGCATACACGGCAAAATTAAGACCGGGTATCGACGACAGCATTGGCGGGAGACCTGACATAGCAATGTTAAAAAGAGCCGGTGATATGACAGCGCCTTGGGGGACACCTGTTTGGTTATGTTGCCATTCACCCTGAGTATCTCCAACCATTACCGAGAAAGTTCTTTCTGCAAGAAAGGCTTTCACGAAGCGGTAGAGGTTGCCGCCTATCCCCACTTCCTGTAGCCGGCGAAGTATGGTCGAGTGGGGCACGGAATCAACCGCCTTTTTGACGTCTACCCCAACAACCACTCGGAGCTGTGCGCTGCTAGGGTATGCGAGAACGTCGTTATAAAGCCTTCTGAGAATGTCTTGGGCACAGAGCCCTCGACGAAAACCTACTTGCATAGGAGACAGGACGTTGTACTTGTCTAAGTACCATTCAAGTCTTCTTAGAGCCATACGTTCCATGACCTTACAAAGGTTGGACGTCAGCGATATTGGCCTGAGGTCTTGTAATGTTCGACTTGGCTTGCCAGGTTTTGGAATTGGTATTACCACTGACTTCTTCCAGGCAAGAGGAAGATCACCGTTGGCCCAGTACTTGTTCATCTCTTTCAAGAGGGCAACTTTATGTGACTTGGGAAGGTTCAGAAGTGTTGAGTAGCGTATATCATCCGGCCCTGGGGCGCTATTGTGATTGGAGTCATACAGAGCTGCCTCCAGTTCGTCTAACGTGAAGGGAACGTCGTAATCGTTTGATGTACCTGATACGGGGTCCGCAGGCAAGACATCTGCATTTTCAGGTTGGGGAAAAAATACCTTCCCTGCTTGTATAGCTAACTTCGCCGGGGAGACATTCAATTTCAAGGCCATGCATTGGGCAGGGGAAATTGGCTCCTTGCGTCCAAGGATAGCTCGAAATATGTGCCAGGCCTTCGATAAGTTAGCTGCTCCATTGAGTGAGTGGCACAGCAGCTGCCAGTCTTGGAGAGCGAGCTGCAGAGTATACTTCTCAACTTCTTGACTGATGCGAGTGAGAGCACGCCTCCGATGGGGTGTCCGGCCTGATCGGCGATACGCCTTGAGAGCCCGAAGCCTACGATTCCACAGATTCAAAAGGTGGGAATCCGGCTTTGGGGCATCAAACTTGACTGAAAGCTTCGTTGTAGCTTTCTTCTTGGCATCGCTGATCTGAGTAATGAGCTCGTCTAACCCTGTGGGAGCGTTCACCGTACCGAGCATTCTATGAAAATCGTCCCATGAGACGTGCTCCTCTATTCGACGGCGTTGTTGCCGCTGTAATGACTTTCGCCCTCGAGGAGCCCATGAGACCACCACGGGATAATGATCACTGCCCATGACATCATCAGCCCTCGACCATAGGATCTCACTGGGATGAGACACTAGTGTCAAGTCGGGGGAAGTGTCTTGTTGACCTTTGTGCTGGCCAAGGCGAGTAGGTAGCGTGAGGTCGTTGGCTATGGTCAGTTTCGCTCTGACAATTTGCTGCCAAAGGTGCCTTCCCCTAGCATCTGAGTGATGATATCCCCAGCTGCTGTGCATGGCGTTAAAATCACCCCCAACTACAACGCGATCCTGGGGATATATCCTTAAGAAGTGTTCTACAAAAAACATATCTACTCGATATGTCGTAGTACCGAATGATCGCGCATAGATTGAAAAAACTAAGGCTTGTTGGTCGCCATCTAAGCTAAGGCGTACTCCCGCTACCTCCTGCGTCTGCGTGCACCACGCGGAAGTATCTAGTTCAGTGTGGGCCGTGCGCGACAGAACAAGAACGCATGCCTGCCCATTGGCTATTGGAGGCGCAGATCGCGATCCTGGCCCGGGACGCCGGTGCTCTATGGAAGGGGTGCAGTAAGGTTTGTACACTATTAGATTGGGCTTATTAATGCCAGTCTCCTGAAGCAGGACAGCTAGAGGAGGCGTTGGCGTGATGGACAGTCTCCTCTGAAGTTCCGCTTGTTTGCGACGGATTCTCCGGCAGTTCCATTGCAAGAACCATATAGGAGAGTCCGAAGCAAAAATGTCATGTGGTTTCGCGCTAATTCCTGCCATTATTAAACTGAAAGGTACGCGGAAGTGAAGATGATGTGTGCCCAATTTCGGGCTCTTGATTCGGAGAAACCTGTGACATTCCCAAGAGTGGGAGCATACGCTTGATCACCTCGGCAGTGACCAGTTCGATAATGCGCGTGAGCTGGTTTTCATCTAAGTGTAGCGTACGCGAACTATCTTTTGCAAGATTCGTTTGCGCGTCGCGTTGCGTATCACGGAGTGTTTCAGCGTAAGCCCGATGAATGCGCGCTTGCTTTGGTGCCATCGCGGTATGCTCAAAAACTGCGGTTAGAGATGAGGTGGCATTCCTTTGACTATTGCTCTCAGATTGCGTGGAGGGCTTGTGCGCGCCTTGCCGTTTACTTTTATGTTCGCTGTCTCGTGTCTTCTGCTTCGGCTGACTGTGTAGTGGAGGGAAGTCCTGATTAACAAGCACAATTGACTCCGAGGCTGATTGCTGTGTACTGACAGGGCTCTTGGGCGCCGTCGTCGACACCGTTTGGTTACCACGTAGAATCTCGGCTTGTTGTTTGCGTTCTTTTCGTCGCGATACTCGAATACGACGGAAAATGCCATTCCTCAAGGTTTTTGTGGCCTGCCGCCGAGCAGGGCACTTTGGGTCCGTGGCTACGTGGGGACCTCTGCAATTGCGGCATAGTGGTTCCGTCGGACAAACCTCGAGGTTTCCATGTGCAAGGCGACCGCAGTACGAGCATCGACGTTGGTCGACCAGTGGACACGAAATTGCCCTGTGTCCGATTTTGTGACAGGTCTCACATATGATAGACTTCGGGTGATAAGGTGTCACCGGAAGCAGTATGCTGTACAGATGAATTTTTCGGGGAAGTCTAGAGCCCTCAAACGTGATTAGAGCTGCTCCGTTCTTGCCCATAGGCCTGGCGTTTATTATCCTGCACGAGTAGCACGTGAGGTTTGCCATGAGCTGTTCGCTTGTTAACCCGTTGGCACGATAAATGACCCCGCGTATCTGGCCGGGGCGTATGGTTTCATAAGCTTGGATAGGTGTCTCCTTTCCAGAAATTAGGAGAGACTGCAGTCCAATCAGATGGTCTCTGGCATGCATATGCGATATGTCGACAGCAAACTGATTGCTTCGTTCAAGGGGCCGTACTTGAAAGCCAGAGTGAAAATGAATTTTCCGAAGCTCATTAGCAACAGCTTCGTGCAGCCAGTGTGCGGGGAGTGTCCCTAGTTGTCCAGGTGAGGTTAGCTTAATTATCACAGTGTATTTAACACTGATTGGATCGGCGGCTGCGGCCTTGTTCTTTCGCCTAACAGGCTGCCAATCATCTTCTTCAGTATGATCATTATCAGCCAGTTGATCGATTCTGCCCATAGGGGTGACTATGGACGCTGAGGCACAGCCTAGCGATCGATAATGCGCATCCGTGAAGCGAGCATTTATAGCTATCTGCGAGTGGGCATGTTTTACGCCGTGTCGTTTGTTCTCAAAGCGAGTGCTTTCTTGAGCCATCCGCGAGGTGCCTGACCCCATCCTAGGTTGCTTGGCAAATTTCGAAAACGGAAAAGTGCAAGATCCTACCTCGGAAGGGGCGCTTCCCGGCTTGTTTTCCGTGGAAAGAACAGAGAATGGGTTGGAGACAGGTATCGTCGCAACCACTTGAATGGCTTCGTCATCTGCCATGCTTTCGTCGGCGCCGAGCACGGCGTCAGGTTGGGCCGCGTTATCTGTGCCGCTGCAAAACGATGTTACCGCGGCGTCTTGCCGAGGCTGCTGCGAAGCCATGTTGGCGGCTTCGGCGGTAGGCGTATCCGATGCATCCGGATGGTTTCCTGGGGTAGTCGTTGACGCGGAAGCGTTGAAACCGTCGTCCACAGGTGGAGAGGAACACGATGGGGGTGGCCCATTCATTTTTGGGAGCCTAGCCCAAAAACGTCCGGGCCAAAAAGCTTCAAAAAGTCGGAGCGATGCGAACGTGCGTCTGTTCGAGACGGCTGCTTGCAGCGCCACCTTTTATTCTTTTTATGCAAGAAATGCAAGAACCTCGAGATGCCACTCTTAGGTCTTTAATTTTCTTTCAGCAAATAAATAAAAGGAATTGGCGAAAAAAAAAAATTGGCTGCGGTTAAGCTCTGGCTAAACTTGGAGGATTGCGAAAGGAACATCTGCGCGTAGCCATATATTGTTACGTTAGCTACATTGCCCACAGTCTCGCCGTTTCGCGTGCTCTTGCACAACCATACTGCGCATGCGCCAGGAGCGAGTGACGTCACTACGCACAGCTGGCGTTCCTCGCCGCACGCGCTCGCCTTCCTTTTCTTGAACTGATCGGATTGTAAAACGCCCACAACGCCAACCCCAATGAGCATAATGAACGCCTATGGCCTGTGGCTTTAGCGCCGCGTTTCTGGTCCAACCTTGTGAATGCCTGCCGCTCACATCTGTCTCTCATCACCCGACGTACCTATAAGCACGATTTAGCCGTCCACTGACCAGGGAGCCAATATGCACACTTCCTTTCCTTAAAATGATCAACGTGGTCAAAGCAAACTCCTATGAACACAACGAACGCCGACGGCCTATGGCTTCAGCGCAACGTTTTTGGCACAACGTTGTCAATGCCAACGCATGCAGCGCACACCTCTCACTACCGTCACTTAGCTTAGGTCATGGTTGATGTCTCCACTGTTCCAAGAGGGTAGTTATGCGCCTTATCTCTGGTCCAGGTGTCCACCGAGATGTGGACACCTCGCCCTCACCTCACGCTTCTACGAACGAAGTTTTCATAGTTTTCATAGTCTTGCCAAGGTACGAAGCACAGGCATTCGTACACTCATGGCTGAAAAATAACTTTCATGCTAACTAGCGAGCTCAATGCGGATGCACAGCGCCAAAGCTATCGAGAACCGTATGTGAGCCCAGAAACCGCCTCTGGCATGAACAATCATGACGGCGTAGTAGGGCGTCCCTGGCGACACCAACGTGCGCATGAGCGGTTTCGCGCTGACAGACATCACATATACTGTAATATGCATGGGCTGCTACAAAGTTCTAGTGCAGAAAATCCACGTTTGTACGCAGAAAACGCGAGCATTTAGCGGGAAATTATGCTTTATGTTACATTCACAGTACGCAGGTAACTCCAGTGATACTGGCGGCATCCGGTTTGAATGAGAAAGAGAGAGAGAGAAAAAAGTTTATTCACACAGGAATTCCGGGCACGCCCCAGGGTCCCCGCACGACCCCACTGCACTCAAGTGTTTATGTTCCTGAGGTCCATAGCACTGGCAGCACGGCCGGTGGTGATGGTCTGCACGGCCGGGTCCTCCGAGCGCAGCAGGGTCTCCTAGTCCTTCCAGGTCTTGAGTTTCTCTGGGTCCCGCGGGGGAGGGTCCGCCGGGCAGAGGAAAAGGATGTGGAGGGAAGAAGCGAAGGGTTCTGGGCATAGGGCACATGCGGAAGTTGGAAAGGATGGATGATAGTGGGCTAGGTTAAGGGGTGAGGGGAGAGTGTGTGTCTGTAGTCTGCGCCAGAGTGTTGCGTGTTTGTTATCTAGGGAGGGGTGGGGCGGGGGGTAGAGCTGGCGTGAGGCTCTGTATGCCTGGCTCAGCTCACTGAATGTGTGCATGCGCTCCTTCGTGAATCACCGATCCGAGGCCACCTGAGCCCGGTTTAAAGAACCTCGGGCTAGAAGGTTGGCAGCCTCGTTTCCGGGATTCCCGGAGTGCGCAGGCATCCATATAACCTCCACATGGCGGGGCGGGGGTGCATCGGGCGAGTCCAGTATGCCAAAAGCAGGGACATGAACTCCGCCTCGAGCAAAATTTAAAATTGCAGTTCTTGAGTCACTTAATATATACTGGGCTGCCGTGCGAGTGATAGCTAGTGCAATGGCGGCTTCCTCTGCAGCCTCTGGGGACGTGTCTGGAGAGAGAGGTAGTGTGAGGAGGGCGGATGAAGAGGAGTCCACCACAGCTGCTGTCGCTTCATCACCCGTGCAGGCAGCGTCCACCCATACGGCGTCCGGCTCGGGGCCGTACGCTCGATGGAGTGCCTTCGCACGGGCTCTGCGGCGCTGCTCATGGTGGGACGGGTGCATACTCCTCGGGAGCGGCCTAATGCGATGCTCCTGGTGAAGGGGTCGTGGGATGGCGAGGAGGGTTGGGTCGTTGGCCGGTATTCTGATGCCGAGGGAGTCCAGGATATACCGGCCTGTGGAAGTTTGTGTGACCCTGATGTATTGGACCTGTCGGTGGGCCTCCACCAGTTCCCCGATCGTGTTGTGGAGGCCCAGGCCTAGTAATCTTTCTGTGGGTGTGTTGAGGGAAAGATGAAGTGCTACTTTGAATGCCTTGCGAATCAAAGCATCCAAAGCGTTTATGTCATATTTGGACACTTGTAAGTATGGGATAGTGTACAGCACACGGCTGAGGACAAACGCGTAAATGAGGCGACATAGGTCGCGCTCCTTCATGCCTCTATGACGTCCCGAAACCCTGCGGATGCGGCGCGATATCACGCCTACAACCTGCTTGAGTTTCTTGAGGGTAGTGGTGTTTTTGCCATCGTTCTGGATGTGCAGGCCCAATACACGGAGGGTGCCAACCTCAGGTACCGGGACACCATTCAGTTCAATGGCAAAGGGGGAGCGTGCGCAGCGGTGGTTCTTAGGACGGATGAGCATTTCGGACTTCTCTGGGGAGCAAGACAGTCCGATGGTCCATGCGTAATTTTGGGTGAGGGTAGCAGCTTCCTGTAAGGTGCTCTCTATGTCGCCGTCACTGCCGTGAGTGGTCCACAGGGTGATATCGTCGGCATAAAGAGTGTGCTTCAGGTGGGGAATAGTTGCCAATTTTCGGGCAAGGAGGATGAGAGTAATGTAAAAGAGAAAGGGGGAAAGGACGGACCCTTGAGGGGTGCCGATACTCTGAAGCGTGTAGAAGGGGGAAGACAGAGGGCCGAAGTGTACCTCAGGCGTGCGGTCAGTGACGAATGCTTGAATGTAGGCATGCGTGCGCGCACCCATATTCAATGGGGATAGAGCAGTCATGATCGCTGATGTTCAATGCGATCAAAAGCTTTGGAGAGATCCAAAGCTAAGACTGCCTTGGTGTTACCTGGAAGAAGCGGGTCGAAAATGTCTTGTGTGAGTTGCAGCATGGCGTCGTGTGCGGATAGATGGGGGCGAAATCCCACCATGGTATGCGCGTAAAGATTGTTGTTCGCCATGTGACTTGTGAGTCTCGCTAACACAACATGCTCGAGGAGCTTCCCGAGGCATGAGGTTAGCGAAATCGGGCGAAAGTTTTGAAGTGTAAGTGGTTTGTTGGGTTTAGGTATGAATATTACCTTCGCGTGGCGCCAGGACTGAGGGAGGTTATCCTCCCTCCAGCACTGGTTGAAGTATTTCGTAATGTGGATGATCGATTGGTCATCCAGATTACGGAGCATCGAGTTTGTGATCTGGTCTGCACCAGGTGCGGAGTTTGCGCGGAGAATCAGGAGGGCTGCTCTAACTTCCGTCTCCGTGATGTCGGTGTCGAGCGTGGGATTTGCTTGTCCTGTGTAGTGCGTTAGAGATATGGGGCCGCCTGGAGATAGTAGATGACGCAGTCAAGCTGATGGTGATGTCAGTGGCTTGTATTTAGTGCCTTTGCATACAGAAGGAGTTTTTAACCTCTCGCTTGCTACTGCAGGGAGTAAATTGGCTAAAATTTGCTATTAACTTTAGAGGTAAATCTGCAACGAAAATGTTTACAGAATGCAGAGAAATGCGCTGTTATTTATTTGCAATACCCCTAAGGGCCCTCGCGCGAGGGTATTATATAGGGGGGGGGGGGAGCAATACAAGCATAAAAATATGGCACAGGCATTTGAACAAAATACACGTAAGAATGAATTAAAACAAGTAATGTACACAAATAACACAACAAACAACGCAGAATAAAATACTCAGTAAATGCACATAATAGAGCAAAAATACCAAATCTCTTAGTACATGGTTTGCTTTAACGATTGCTGAAATGACTGTAGGTTAACCTCAGTAGCTATGTGTGATGGCAAGTTATTCCAATCTATTATAGTGCGAGGAATGAATGATTTCGCGTAGAGCGATGAACGGCATGTGATGCGTTTTATTTTGTTATCGTGGTCGCGGCGAGGAAAGACTGCAGGGTGTGGCAAAAAGAAGTCGTCGTGGAGGGTGGGATGGTGATACAGTTTGTGAAGTAAGGTTAGGTGAGCGAAATGGCGTCGACATGATAGCGGTTCCAACTCGGCACGTTGTTTTAATGCTGTGACACTGGTGAAGCGTGAATAATCTGAAAAGATGAAGCGAACAGCACGGTTTTGCAGGGATTCAAGGTTGTTAATGATTAAACTTGTTGAGGGTCCCATATGGCAGAAGCATGATAAACTTTCGGGAGGATTAGCGTGATGTAAGCAAGTTTTTTTAAGTGTGAGGGCGCGTGTTTGAGATTACGCCTAAGAAGGCCGAGTGCGCGATTTGCTGATGCTAAGATTGTGTTAATATGGTAATGCCAAGTTAGGTCAGACTGAAAGTGAACTCCTAGGTACTGGTAAGTTGTTGTAAGTTCAACTCTATCGTTATTGAGGAAGTAGCCTGTAGCAATTCGAGTGGAACGGTTAGTAAAGGACACTAACGTTGTTTTATATGCATTTAGAGACATTAGCCAGGAAGAACACCCAGCCGTTACAGCGTCAAGATCAGTTTGAAGTGAACGGCGGTAGGTTTCATTACTAATATTACGATATATTACACAATCATCCGCGAATAATTTAATTTGAGATGATACACATTTGGGTAGATCTTTAACAAAAATTAAAAGAAAGCAGAGGGCCAAGAACACTTCCCTGGGGGACTCCAGATGTTACGGGGATAGAAGACGAGTTAAAACCGTTGACAGAGGTGAATTGTTTTCTGTTATCGAGGAATTGTTTTATCCATGAAATAACTTTTGGATAGAGATTTAAGTTGATCAATTTGGTTAGAAGCCTGTGATGGGGAAAGCGATCAAAAGCTTTAGAGTAGTCTAAAAATACTGCGTCAACCTGTAAGCCAGCGTCTACTGCGGAAAATATGTCGTTAGTAAATCCAGCGACTTGTGTGTCACATGAATAACCCCTGCGAAAAGCGTGCCGGTATTTGAAAATGATATCGTGCTCCTCTAGATAATTAAATACTTGAGTATGAATTATGTGTTCCAGGAGTTTACAGATGTTCCTGGTTAATGAGATAGGGCGATAGTTAAGTGGAATGGTGCGGTCTCCGGATTTGAAAATGGTTATTACTTTCGCTGTACGATAGTCGTCAGGAATTGTACCAGATGATAATGATTGTGAAAAAAGTGATGTCAATACTTGATACAGGTTTAGAGAGGCATTCATCAGTATTTTGTTATTAAATCCAGGGTGGTCAGAGCTAGTAGTAACTTTGAGGTTATTCAAAAGGGCAAGAATGCCTGATTCACTAATGGTAATTTCTGGCATGGAAGTGACGGAAGGTGGCTGTAACATGGGCGAGGAAGTGGTGTCTTCATGGGTGAACACTGAGACGAATGCGTCGTTAAGAAGCTGTGCACACTCAGTTTCAGTTACTGGATCACCGTCATGATTAGTTAGCACGATTTCGGGGTGGGAACTCGGATTGATGACGCGCCAGAATCTATGAGAGTTATTGGTTAACATGGTGGACAGGTCGTGACTGAAGAAATGATGACGAGTTGTTTTAAGCACGGACTGATATTCGTGATCGCAATGCCTGTACTTTGTCCATGATGATGGAAGACCTGTTTTGACTGCTTGGCGGTACAAGCGTTGCCTCCATTGAGCGGCCGTGGCACGAAGCTGCTAAGGAATGATATATGCCCTGCCCTGCAATTGCGACGGCGACGTCGGTCTCGCGCAGGAGCATCATAATTCTAGCAAACAGAATTATACGCCCTCATGACGAAACTATCGTGGAAACCGGAAGTTGAGTTCATTCAGTCATGATGCTCTGTAGGAAGTTAATATTAAAAAGTAGGAGCGCATCGTTCTGTAAACATTCAAAATCTCCGTGAGTTTAATTGACGCTCTGGTTCAACTACTGCTCAACCTGGTCAGAGAGCGAAAGGTATGGCGTATCGGGCAAATATAAGCGGCTTGGCGCCTGTAAGGTTGAGTGCGTTCCGGGCACTGGATAGGCAGCGCACCCACCCTGCCAACCTGGCAGGTGGAAGTTAATGGTTGATCGCGAGATTTTGCCACCCATTGAACGTGCGACCTATTGCAGCGGTGCGCTGTTTCTGCCATAACGTTGTCAGCGCTAAAGCATGTAGCCCACATCTCCTTCTCATTACCCCACGTAGCTATAAGCGCGATTCAGGCGTGCACTGACCGAGGAAGCCAGTTATGCGCACTTCCTTTCCATCAAATCATCGGAGTGTAAAACGTTGTCAACGCCAATGCCAATGAACGCCGACGGCCTATGGCTTCAGTGCCGCGTTTCTGGCATAACGTTGTCAACGCCAACACATGCAGCGCTGACCTCTCACTATCGCCACGTAGTAAGGCGTCCACTATTCGAAGAGGGTAGTTATGCGCCTTTGCTTTGCTTTTCAAGCTCCCGCAGCATTGGTTTCGTAGCTTAGAGGACGACTAAGTTGTCCACTGTCCTAGGGGACCAGTTATGCACCTTTCGTTTGCTTTCGGAGCTCAAGGTCATTTCAAAGTGAAAAATAGGCAATCGAACCACCAGGTTCAATAGGGAAGCGCTTCCAAAAAGCGCCACGTAGCGCTTCTTTTGAAGAAAGGTTTTCAAACGAACATCTTCGCTTATGCTCCCCATAAAGAATGCCTCAGATTCAGCATTAAGGTTGAGAATAAGGATGTGAAGTATTTAGCTTTGTAAATTAAGAATTGATGTTCGTTTAAATATCGCCTAGTCCAGTGAAAAATCGATGCCTAACGGTCTACAGTGCTGCAGTCCTCTTACAGCCCGTAGTTGACCAAAGCTTGGCATGAGTTAGCTTGCACTGTGGCAAAGATTGAAAAACTGGTACCACGATTTTTCCACAGGGTCCATTCACTAAGTTTATTGCGCCGGGCTCAATTCTGGACACTAAAAATATTTAAAATACAGTGAATAACATGAGGTTTTGATAATATATCAGATATACTGAACAAAACGTGCTGTAATCGGCGTCTATCAATGGTTCACAAAGCCCTTAAACCTTAATTTTCCCCTGTTTTAATGCCCGGGCTGTATCCAAGAAATAATGCATTTCCAGAAAGCTCTGCTTCGCAAGTAAGCTCTGCAACAAATACACAAAAAGGTTAAGGCTCTAAAATATGCTCTTGTTTAAGCTAGATGACTGTTTATGTGGTTTAGTATCGAATAAATCTCGTGTAACGCGTGCAAATTCTCGAACGCATTTACCCGCAACTAATGACATCCTATGATAGAAAGTCTGCGATTAAGTGTATTCCAAGTCCCAAACTCGGTGAAAAAGAAAGTTGAAGAGGCGGTCGAATGTGGGTGCGCGCACGTATGCCTACAGTCAAACATTCCTCACTGACCGCACGGCTGAGATACACTTCGGCCCTCTGTCTTCCACCTCCTACACACTTCAGAGTATCGGCACCCCTCAAGGGTCCGTCCTTTCCCCCTTTCTCTTTAACATTACCCGCATCCCCCTTGCCCGAAAATTGGCAACTATTCCCCACCTGAAGCACACTCTTTATGCCGATGATATCACCCTGTGGACCACCCACGGCAGTGACGGCGACATAGAGAGCACCTTACAGGAAGCAGCAACCCTCACCCACAATTACGCACGGACCATCGGACTGTCTTGCTCCCCAGAGAAGTCCAAACTGCTCCTCATCCGTCTTAAGAACCACCGCTGTCCCGGCTCCCCCATTGCCATTGAACTGAATGGTGACCCGGTACCTGAGGTTGGCACCTTCCGTGTATTGGGCCTCCACATCCAGAACGATGGCAAAAACACCACTACCCTCAAGAAACTTAAGCAGGTTGTAGGCACGATATCGCACCTCATCCGTAGCGTTTCGGGTTGTAATAGAGGCATGAAGGAGCGCGACCTATGTCGCCTCATTCATGCCTTTGTCCTCAGCCGTGTGTTGAACACAACCGCATACTTAAAACTATCCAAACATGGCATAAACGCTTTGGATGCTTTGATTCGTAAGGCATTGAAAGTAGCACTTCATCTTCCCCTCAACACACCCACAGAAAGATCACTAGGCCTGGGCCTCCAAAACACGATCGGAAAGCTGGTGGAGGCCCACCGACAGGTCCAATAGATCAGGATCACACAAACTTCCACAGGTCGGTATATCCTGGACTCCCTCGGCATCAGAATACCGGCCAACGACCCAACCCTCCTCGCCATCCCATGACCCCTTCACCGCGAGCTTCTCATTAGGCCGCTCCCGAGGAATGTGCACCCTTCCCACCATGAGCACTGCCGCAGAGCCCGAGCGAAAGCACTCCATCGAGCGTACGGCCCCGAGCCGGACGCCGTATGGGTGGACGCTGCCTGCACGGTAGATGAAGCGATAGCAGCTGTGGTTGACTCTTCATCCACCCACCTCACACTACCTCTCCCTCCAGACACGTCCCCAGAGGCTGCAGAGGAAGCCGCCATTGCACTTGCTATCACCCGCACGGAAGCCCGGTACATTTTAAGTCATTCTAAAACTGCGATACTAAATTTTGCTCGCGGCCGAGTTCATGTCCCTGCTTTTGGCATACTGGACTCGCCCGATGCACCCCCGTCCCGCCATGTGGAGCTGATATGGCTGCCTGCGCACTCCGGGAATCCCGGAAACGAGGCCGCCAACCTTTTAGCCCGAGGTTCTTTAAACCGGGCTCAGGTGGCCTCGGATCGGGGATTCACGAAGGAGCGCATGCACTCATTCAGCGAGCTGACCCAGGCATACAGAGCCTCACGCCAGCTCTACCTCCCGCCCCACCCCTCCCTAGATAACAAACACGCAACACTCTGCCGCAGACTACAGACACACACTCTCCCCTCGACCCTTATCCTAGCCCACTATCATCCATCCTTTCCCACTCCCGCATGTGCCCTATGCCCAGAACCCTTCGCTTCTTCCCTCCACATCCTTTCCCTCTGCCCGGCGGACCCTCACCCGCGGGACCTAGAGAACCTCAAGACCTGGGAGGACTGGGAGACCCTGCTGCCCTCGGAGGACCCGGCCGTGCATACCATCGCCACCGGCCGGGCTGCCAGTGTTATGGACCTCAGGAACATAAACACTTGAGTGGAGTGGGGTCGTGTGGGGACCCTGGGGCGTGCCCCGAATTCCTGTGTAAATAATGTTTTCTCTCTCTTTCTCCCGTCAAAGGCGACATCGAATTTCTCTTCAGTCAAGTTTCTTTCTTAAAACACGAAAAGAAAATTATAGGGCGGAATCGTCATTTTCTTTCGTCTCTTTAGGAACTTTGGTTCGTGTTCTGTTTGTGTCGACTTAAAGTGGGTGGAAAGCTAGCGACATTTGACACCAAAATTTCGCGATATGACTGATGTTTAGTTCGAAGTATGAAGCCAGTACAGAGCCGTGGTATATTTTGCTTGTGTTTTAAGCAACCAGCACTTTTACAAAGAAGTTCGCTACTTTCTAGAGAAACAACTTTGTGGCCGTTTTTTCTTAAAAAAAAAGCATTTCTTTGCTAGGTTATTCAAGGCTCATTTCGAAATGAAAATATTTTGTATGAATTTGCAGAAGGCTTCTCTTTCTCCTTTCTTTTAGGTTGCGAACGTTCAAAACCTGTTTCCAGGGCGTTCATTGGGAATCCTGCCTTAAAGACACAAGTACCTTGGATAGTATGAAACTTTAGCTTTTGTTAAAGAGAACTGAAAAAAAAACAGTTTTGTATAGCGTTGCAAATCTCTTCCACGGTGCTAGTAAAAATAAAGATTAGTAAGCGAGTGCTGCAATGAATAAAGAAACTTGTTGAAAAAAAAACAACAGCTGAAACTGTAACAACCGCTGGATCCGTATAAAGGTTAAATTTTTATGGCTACAATGCTTATTTCCTGCTTCAAATTTCAATGCTTTATGTGCAATATGAAAGCATTTATTACCCATTTATGGCGTCTTGTCGTAGAGGGTTAGAAAAAAGGTTGGGAATACATATAAACAAGCCAAGAATACTAATAATATCATTTTATTCCTCGTACTCACAACAGCATCCTAAGCAATGTGCTAAATCACGCAGAGGTAGGCTAGCAGTCCAACATAGATTAAAACGCATACTGCGACGAAAGAAAAAAAAGTACTTTATTATTACTGTCAGTAAACAGCGAAGTAAGAGATCTTAATGTAGGCTCAAGATCTGTAAATCTCTTGCAAGTGTACTGGTACGCATTACTCAAATATGACCCAGGAGAAAGCACTTCGGGAGTTTGTGGTGGAAGCATCATATCCAGGACGTTCGTCTTGACTGCTGCCCTTTGCTTCAATGAAGCGTACGTTCACACAATTAGCATTCAGAATTGGCTGTCTGCTTCCTTGCAGAACACCAGCCAGCACTTCTGACTGTTGAGATCAGGCGGCTCGCCCGTGAGAGACACAAAGCGGAAATAGAAAGGGGATACCCTGCTAATCGCTTGCAATTGAGCACAACTTTTAAGGACTGCCGCATTCAGACGTTCCTCCTGCCCCGATGCGAAGATAACTGGGCATAACTCAGCCGGCATAAGGAAGAGCAGGATCAAGATAACAAGAACACCTTGTAATCATTGTCTTGTGAAAAATGAAAATCACGCTTATGTCTCTTGCTGACTGAGTTATTCTATATTTACGAGGCATGAAAGGGATGGAGACAGGCTTAGAGGGATTATCTAGACAGGCGAAGCTAATGCAGTGTTAAGTACCGGGCTCGTGTTCTGGTCTCGTGGCTTTGAAGTGAAGCTGAAAAACTGGAATTATCCCTCTCAAGAAAGTACATAGACGCACGCTTGAACGAATTCTCCAGCCCTAAATAAGCAACAAAAAGCCGTCCACGTCTGTGCGCATGCGCCTTTCTACGACAACGCTGGGCTGGAATGGTTTTACAAATACAGGGACCGGAAAAGTCTGTAGGCAAAAGGCGCTATATACAAGGTAATAGGGTCGATCAGTGCCAGCTCACCTGCAGTGTTTTCGCGCTGCACCATTTGCTTTACTACTTTTTCCTCGGAGCTTCTACCGCAGTTTTCATTAACAGAGCATCGCAGCTTGTAGTACAAAATAGGTTACGCTTCATGTATCGACTAAATGCGTGTGTTTATTCTCTTTGAAAAGCCTGCCAGTTGCCAGCATGAAAATAAAGGTCTTGAATTTACCATTGCTCCTGGCGACTCAACCCGCAGAAGCGCACTCTGGGGCTCTGTATTAGAATACTGTTCTCAGCACCCACTGGTTCTGCCACCACCATCTGTATAGCGCGTGCTACGGTTGGCTGCTCCGGGGTCGTCTATCATTTGCAGTGCACTTCGTCGTCCACAGCTCCGATACCTTATATCCATCTCTCGCCCCTCACATTCACCGTATCGCCTTCCCGTCTCCATTACCATTGTAACTCCAGCTTTCTCGGCAGCCACCTCCACACCTACGCGATCCCGATGAGTTTATATTCCCGTATTGGCGCAAATCTGCACTGTTTGCTTGCTCGCGCTGTCAGACGCCGGGACTCGGCTTTATCATATTCTTTCTGATGCGGATGCAACAGAACTAATCTGCAATGATCGCAGCCACATGAAACTGCTCCCACTTAGTTCCAGATAGTTGTAGTTGCTTTAGCACTTAATCTCGACTGTTCATTGTAAGGTTGAAACTGAACACGGCCGACAGCGGCAAGACCACTGTATGCAAGACAGTAGACAAGACTGTAGACTGTATAGAAGACTACCGCCTAGCGCACTTGTTGCTAAAGGCACTGCTACTTCATACGGTTTTTTTTTTTTTTTGGGGGGGGGGGGGGGGCGTAGGTGAGCATAATAAAATTTCACTTGGAAGCCCTTTTCGCTGCCTTCCCCACTCTCAGACTGCCTTCATCGCTACGCCATATATTAGTGGAGGTCTTGAATAGCAGTTAGGTACCAAACACTCCATGCAAGCAGTGACACCAACCATCTATCTTCGTTTCTCATCCGAGTGCCGGTCAACAGTCCATAGAGCCAGCCGGCATCTGCAAGAGGAGCCACCTGACTTCAGGACACTGCCCGAGCACTCCCGACAGAAAAAACAAGCTTCAAAGTCTAACATGATTCCGTAACGGGCAGCGACCCTTGCCATAGTAAAGCAGCAGCGGGTGCCGACAACTTTCAAAGCCTCTCCAGGCGAGGGCTCTGAACAATGGTGCGACCAATTTCAACGCGGGGAGCCTCTCAGTTTCGATTAAGGGACAACAATCAAACATCTTTTCTCATTTGCACGTACGCAGTATGAAAACCAGGAGGCTACCTTAATGTTATGGAAGCTACTAAAGCCGGAGCTCTTGATGGCATTCACAAGCGTTGTGAGGAAAGAGCCAAACGACTCCACGAGTCCAGGGCCCAGCTCCCCAACAAGTGCCCCCTCGCTAACATTGAAGAAATCAAGGCCATCTTTCGTCAAGCTGCACCCAACATGGCTGAGGAAGAAAAATGAAATTTTAGAGAGCATTTCTTTTCCTGAAAAAGGGTTGCGTTCAAAAGGGCAAGGCACCGCGCCGAACGGGTGGTGGCGTTCGTCCTTTCCTGTACGGTGCGGCTCGGGTGTCCACCGAGATGACAGAGAATTACTGAGTAATTTCGTTTCCTCAAAAAGCTTCGCGTACAAAGCGCAAGGCATCACGCCGAACGGGTGGTGGCGTTCCGTGGACTGCCTGGCAGCGCTACAACACGCTGTCGCGTTCCACTCCTAAAGGCGAAGCTGAAGAGTCATTAATTAGCAGTTAATTAGTATTCAGTCATTACTCAGTAATTAGCCACTATTTAGTAATTTGTCAATACTTCGTCATCAATTATGTGTGACGCAATCCAGTGGTGACGTCCCTAGTGTCACATAGGCAAAAGTGGTGCGGAAAACGCTTTCGCCTCTACGCACTTTACACAGTTTCGAACGCGCTGCATATACATTGTTGTCAGGCCTTGGTCTCGTCGTGTCCGCCTACGCTTCGTGTTATGCCCGTAAACATTTCATGCTTACTCTACTGTCGGCTTCGGGAGAGGCAGAGATTTTTAGTTTCTTGTACTTGCTCGCAGCACTGTTTTCTGCACACTAAAGGCCGGACGTTTATTTAAAGAACAAAATATCGTACGCAGCTACGCATGGCTTTGCAGTAACAGAAGGCGGCCGCTACAGCCCTCGACCACGGATGGTAAATAAAAATTCAGGGGGCACTTTGATTGTCGAAAGTGCGTAGAGGCGAAAGCATTTTCCGCACCACTTTGCCTATGTGACACTGGTTCGGACACCACTGGATGACGTCCAACTCAGCTAGTTTAGATAGATAGATAGATAGATAGATAGATAGATAGATAGATAGATAGATAGATAGATAGATAGATAGATAGATAGATAGATAGATAGATAGATAGATAGATAGATAGATAGATAGATAGATAGATAGATAGATAGATAGATAGATAGATAGATAGATAGATAGATAGATAGATAGATAGATAGATAGATAGATAGATAGATAGATAGATAGATAGATAGATAGATAGATAGATAGATAGATAGATAGATAGATAGATAGATAGATAGATAGATAGATAGATAGATAGATAGATAGATAGATAGATAGATAGATAGATAGATAGATAGATAGATAGATAGATAGATAGATAGATAGATAGATAGATAGATAGATAGATAGATAGATAGATAGATAGATAGATAGATAGATAGATAGATAGATAGATAGATAGATAGATAGATAGATAGATAGATAGATAGATAGATAGATAGATAGATAGATAGATAGATAGATAGATAGATAGATAGATAGATAGATAGATAGATAGATAGATAGATAGATAGATAGATAGATAGATAGATAGATAGATAGATAGATAGATAGATAGATAGATAGATAGATAGATAGATAGATAGATAGATAGATAGATAGATAGATAGATAGATAGATAGATAGATAGATAGATAGATAGATAGATAGATAGATAGATAGATAGATAGATAGATAGATAGATAGATAGATAGATAGATAGATAGATAGATAGATAGATAGATAGATAGATAGATAGATAGATAGATAGATAGATAGATAGATAGATAGATAGATAGATAGATAGATAGATAGATAGATAGATAGATAGATAGATAGATAGATAGATAGATAGATAGATAGATAGATAGATAGATAGATAGATAGATAGATAGATAGATAGATAGATAGATAGATAGATAGATAGATAGATAGATAGATAGATAGATAGATAGATAGATAGATAGATAGATAGATAGATAGATAGATAGATAGATAGATAGATAGATAGATAGATAGATAGATAGATAGATAGATAGATAGATAGATAGATAGATAGATAGATAGATAGATAGATAGATAGATAGATAGATAGATAGATAGATAGATAGATAGATAGATAGATAGATAGATAGATAGATAGATAGATAGATAGATAGATAGATAGATAGATAGATAGATAGATAGATAGATAGATAGATAGATAGATAGATAGATAGATAGATAGATAGATAGATAGATAGATAGATAGATAGATAGATAGATAGATAGATAGATAGATAGATAGATAGATAGATAGATAGATAGATAGATAGATAGATAGATAGATAGATAGATAGATAGATAGATAGATAGATAGATAGATAGATAGATAGATAGATAGATAGATAGATAGATAGATAGATAGATAGATAGATAGATAGATAGATAGATAGATAGATAGATAGATAGATAGATAGATAGATAGATAGATAGATAGATAGATAGATAGATAGATAGATAGATAGATAGATAGATAGATAGATAGATAGATAGATAGATAGATAGATAGATAGATAGATAGATAGATAGATAGATAGATAGATAGATAGATAGATAGATAGATAGATAGATAGATAGATAGATAGATAGATAGATAGATAGATAGATAGATAGATAGATAGATAGATAGATAGATAGATAGATAGATAGATAGATAGATAGATAGATAGATAGATAGATAGATAGATAGATAGATAGATAGATAGATAGATAGATAGATAGATAGATAGATAGATAGATAGATAGATAGATAGATAGATAGATAGATAGATAGATAGATAGATAGATAGATAGATAGATAGATAGATAGATAGATAGATAGATAGATAGATAGATAGATAGATAGATAGATAGATAGATAGATAGATAGATAGATAGATAGATAGATAGATAGATAGATAGATAGATAGATAGATAGATAGATAGATAGATAGATAGATAGATAGATAGATAGATAGATAGATAGATAGATAGATAGATAGATAGATAGATAGATAGATAGATAGATAGATAGATAGATAGATAGATAGATAGATAGATAGATAGATAGATAGATAGATAGATAGATAGATAGATAGATAGATAGATAGATAGATAGATAGATAGATAGATAGATAGATAGATAGATAGATAGATAGACAGACAGACGGACGGACGGACGGACGGACGGACGGACGGACGGACGGACGGACGGACGGACGGACGGACGGACGGACGGACGGACGGACGGACGGACGGACGGACGGACGGACGGACGGACGGACGGACGGACGGACGGACGGACGGACGGACGGACGGACGGACGGACGGACGGACGGACGGACGGACGGACGGACGGACGGACGGACGGACGGACGGACGGACGGACGGACGGACGGACGGACGGACGGACGGACGGACGGACGGACGGACGGACGGACGGACGGACGGACGGACGGACGGACGGACGGACGGACAGACAGACAGACAGACAGACAGACAGACAGACAGACAGACAGACAGACAGACAGACAGACAGACAGGCAGGCAGGCAGGCAGGCAGGCAGGCAGGCAGGCAGGCAGGCAGGCAGGCAGGCAGGCAGGCAGGCAGGCAGGCAGGCAGGCAGGCAGGCAGGCAGGCAGGCAGGCAGGCAGGCAGGCAGGCAGGCAGGCAGGCAGGCAGGCAGGCAGGCAGGCAGGCAGGCAGGCAGGCAGGCAGGCAGGCAGGCAGGCAGGCAGGCAGGCAGGCAGGCAGGCAGGCAGGCAGGCAGGCAGGCAGGCAGGCAGGCAGGCAGGCAGGCAGGCAGGCAGGCAGGCAGGCAGGCAGGCAGGCAGGCAGGCAGGCAGGCAGGCAGGCAGGCAGGCAGGCAGGCAGGCAGGCAGGCAGGCAGGCAGGCAGGCAGGCAGGCAGGCAGGCAGGCAGGCAGGCAGGCAGGCAGGCAGGCAGGCAGGCAGGCAGGCAGGCAGGCAGGCAGGCAGGCAGGCAGGCAGGCAGGCAGGCAGGCAGGCAGGCAGGCAGGCAGGTAGGTAGGTAGGTAGGTAGGTAGGTAGGTAGGTAGATTAGATTAGATTAGATAGATAGATCTTTATTTCAGACAACAAGGTCTCGGATACAGGGGCAAAAGGCAGATGCACTCTGCCTGACGGGGCCCAAGCACCCGACACAATGCTCAGGACAAGCGGCAAAAGAAAGAACATTCATACATTTTCATTACAAAAAACAACACATAATTATACAAGGTAAAAGTAGGAGGAAGGTGCATACTTTTGCAATGACATAATTAAAGTAAATATTTACAAGGCACATCACAATAAGAAAAACGAGAATTCACAGAGTTGATGGAAAAATAGGGACATCAAGAATTTCTGCGTGAACAACCCTTTAATCATTCGGGCGAGAAAGGAGGTAAGCTTTAGCATTTCTATTGAAAGACTTTTGGGAAACAGATTTCTGAATAATTTCTATGGCCTGTGTATGTTTCTTTAGAAGACTGGGAATTATATATGAAAGCATTTCGGTTCCATAGTTAGTCCTTACGAATGGTACTCTGTAACTGACGTGCATTAATTTATAAGGCGCGTCACTACTAGAGTTTAATTGAACATATTTAGTGGGATGATGTTTAAAATCGTTAAAGACATAAGAAAGCAGTTTCAACTCAAATAATTCATTGACTTTTAGAATAGAATGCTTAGAGAAGTACAAACCTGTATGATCATTGTATGCAAGGTTTTAGACATATCGTATTGCTTTTTTCTGCAATGTTATCAGCCTCGTGAGGTTAGTTTTCGTTGTAGAACCCCAAACAAGTAAACAATAATGAAGATGTGATTGAATTAGGATATAATATAATTGCCACTTCAGCCATTTCGGAACAAGGTTTCGAAGTTTATATAATACACATAATGACCTTGATAAGCTGGCATGAATCCTATTAATATGCAGGGTCCAGCTCAAGTGTTCTTCAAAGATTACGCCTAAAAATTTGTAGAAAGAAACACGCTAAATTACGCTATTTTTGAATGTAAGCTTAATTTCACTGTTGTCAGGCTTGTTACGTGCCTTAAATACAATAAGCTTTGTTTCTTAACATTTAACTCTAGTTTATTTATATTCAACCATAAAGACAATTCTTGTAACCATGCATTTGCCTCAGCCTGAATATTACTAAGATGCATGCCAGAAAAAAATACACTGGTATCATCTGCATATAAAATTATTATGGGAGTTCGAGGGATGGCTATTATATCATTGATATAAAGAATGAAAAATATTGGACCCAAAATAGACCCTTGTGGATCACCGTATATTAATGGGCCAGGTTGTATTGATGACCATTCAAACATGTATACTGCACGCGACCGGAAAGATAAGGACGGATCAGATTTAAGGCAACTCCTCGAATGCCATAACACGGTAGCTTATGAAATAAAATACCATGTTTAACTGAAGTTGATGACGAAGTAATGACAAATTACTAATTAACGACTTGTTACTGATTAATCACTCAGCACTAATTGACCGCAAATAATGGCGCTTAAGCCCAAGCAGCACAAATTGATTGGTCCAAGAGTGGCAAAAGATTGGCGGAAATTGGCATGAATATTGGTCCTACACCGGCATTTGAGCAATCCGAGACTTTTTCCAACAATGGACCTTCATTCGTGCCAAGATTGGGCCTATACTCAGCCAATCTAGCTGCCAGCAATGACCCGTCATTCACGTCTGGGTTGGGCCTATGTTCAGCCAATCTATGAATTATGGCCCGACATTCGTGCCAATAGTATGCCCACATTCAGCCAATCTATGAATTATGGCCCGACATTCGTGCCAATAGTATGCCCACATTCAGCCAATCTATGAATTATGGCCCGACATGCACGCCAATAGTATGCCCACATTCAGCCGGTCTATGAATTATGGCCAGACATTCACGCCAATAGTATGCCCACATTCAGCCGGTCTGTCATTAATGACCCGCCATTTGCACCAGGACTAGGCCGATTTTCAGCCAGTATCATATTGGCCCCAAGTTTGCTCCGACGAGTGCCCGCTTTTCCACCCTTGATCTAACTTTTACAGGTGGCATATCAATTGCAAGGCCAGTGGGAAATTGTATGCGATTCGGGGTCACACCTAGTTTTATACCACACCTCTTGTTGTATATTCTGTAATTTGTTTTGTGGCCATCACGACCAAAATTCCGTGCAAGACTACACGCAACCATTTGATATGTGGAATGGCCGACAACAATGCAGACTAACTCTGCTTGTTCTCCGGCAGCTGGAGTTGCTATATGTAACTCTTGACATATAAGCAGCCAGCAGAAGGCAAAAAGAGAACCGAAAAATAAAAGCAACACTTTAATTCATACACGCATACGTTCGCGCGGGAAGGTCTCCTGGCTAAGAGGTGGTGGGATGGGCCAAGCAGGGGGAAGGTGCAGGGACAGCAGACGGGAGGGGCTGTCTGCAGGGGGTCAGGGCCATGGGGGGCGGGGTCTCTGAGCAGGGGGCTGACCCAGCACAGGGATTTACAGGTGGGGCTGAGATGGGAGGGGTGGCCGGCTGAAATGCTTCAGCATATCGCCTTTTCCGGCCACCCCCGCGATCGCAAGCACCTGGCAGCCACCTTTGAATAAATCCCTGTGCCACTGTGAGGTCCACCCCCTGCTTCTCACATATGGCGTCTGCACAAGGCAAGGGTGCAGTCAAGGCAAAGAAATGCAGTACAAGAGCACATGAAAATCAAGTTCACTGTCCGACAAACAGAAAACGGGAAGTACACATATTACCACAGACTGGGTCCTGCAGTCAGATTGTACAGCATAAATGCCCCGCAATGAAGCTAGCCTTCTCCACCAACACTGAGCTACTGTCATGAGATTGCCGAAAAATTACTTTGCATGTTATGCAGGCCGTTTACACTGCGAGATAACTGACAACACAAAACAACACCAACAGAAGCAGACTCCACTGGTGTGCAGGCTTGCTCTGAGTTTTTTCTGACTAAGACCACAACCCAAACTAATCACAGACAATTACAGTAGCAGCATATTCATCATACACACAAAATGATGCAGAGTGCCAACAAACAAGGCAGGTAAATAGTGTGGCAAAACCAGTTCTGTGATTACAAATAAACCTTTCAAAATTAAATAGTAGAGCGATTAAAAATAAAATTTACCTGTTGCCACCCTGCAGATCCTTAAGCCAATAAATGGCTTTTTGCCTTTCCTCCCGTGCATACTGTACAACCGCTGCACTTCGACCCCTTTATTGCACTCATCACATTCCCGGCCACCTCTTTCAAGCTCTTTCCGCCTAGGCGGACAAGCTGCTTCCGCTGAAAATAAACAAATTTATGGTTATTTCGAATAAAACACCACACTCTATGGTAAATTCTTTCACAAAATGTAAATGTGTGAGCTCCTGTTTAAGTGCTTATACCAAAGCAGAATACATCACTTTTGATATGAAACCTTTACTATTCCAGCATGAAGTGCAGACCTTATTTTTTTTTGTTCATGCAAATACCAAAGATGTTTTGCCCCCCTTAGCAAAGGTGCTCACTGCTCTAAAATGCTGCACCACTCAGCAGTCTAAGTATTATCTTAGCTTCTTCATAGACAATTATGTGCAGGATTTATTTAGTGTCCAGAGCCCTTGAATATTACAGGAATATTTCCAACTCCATGCACATGAGTAAAGCTGCACGAACTGCTATCGTTACATATTGTCAACTAGCTAATTGGGGCATCACTTAAAATAATGAAACTGGCCTGAATAAAATTATAAATTTTTATGAGGCTGAACGCTTTGACAGAACGTGTAACCAATTCTTATACACACTTTGGTTCTATGACTAGCCAAATTCAGGTGGCAATGCAAGCTCTCTTTCGAAAGCATTAGTTGTACCACTTTTAGCGATACCAGTAGAACAATATATCGGACATAACAATGGACAACTGCAGCATCATCAGCTGCACCATGTGTTTATGGAAACAAATGGACAGCTTATAACAATGCTGTCGCAGAGCATTATAGGTTATAATAATTTAAAGTGGTGACAGAGATCCAACCTTAAAAGAAACAAAAGCATGAAAATGCTCCAACTGCATGAGCCGAAAGCTTACAGCACAACAGCAAACGTGCAGAGCCGGCACGTCGAAAGTGTTAAGAGCATGCGACTACGCACTCGCAAGATGACAGCTGTGTAAGAGATGCTTGCATGCCATAGCAACATAGACTAGCTTTTCTGAGTGCACCCTCGCCGTTAAACACCTAGTCTGCTGCATAATGATAGCATAGGCCTGCGTGGCGTGCTGCACTGGCCACGTGTTGCCAGTGTGACTTGTGTCTGCAGTTACCATTCACTGGGTCCTGAAAGCTCCGCTGATTTTCAGTTAAGAACTGCTCCTGAAAAGAGGGCTTTACTTGGGATGCCAATCATGCAGAGCCTGACACACAACCATGGTGTGACCACATGGCCAGGTGCAGTTAAGTACCTCTGGCTAATCAGAGCCGCGTGTTGCCATTATGTCTCTTGTTCTTTTTTTTTTCCTCTAGTAGTGTAGCCTGAATGTTGGTTTAAGCAGCGCTTAGATCGGTGGCTCGTGTCGTGCATCCTGCTGTTTTGATCAAGTATATTCCTTTTGGGACATAACCCTGCTTTTACAATTATCAGTTACAGCAACATTATCTAGGCACCTCAATATTGTTATAAGCATGTTTGACACAATAGGAGCACTGATCCACAGTGTGTAGCACAGTACAGCACAGAAAAGCAGGAGAATTAAAATAAACAGCTTGACCCTGCACGTGCATTTTCTTCCTTGTTGTACCTTACAGACACTAATACCAAGAGCACTGAGTACGCACGCAACATTTTACCATTTAAAGTGCTCCGATTACAGGAATTTCCCGCTACATTGAAACAGTGCATGAACAATGCGAAAGTAAACCATTTATGTGCAGTTTTCAGGATTCCTTCCATTCAGACTGCATAACCAGGGAGCTTTAACGGCATTATTCACAAACGGCATCCACCTACTATTGGTGTTTAGATTTCTTAATACCTGAATTACATTAGGCAAGCAATAATTTGGCAAGCATACAGCTCTGAAAGTCACTGAGAGTTGAATGACAAAACAAATTACTAGAGCAGCCGCCACGTCGTCATCGTGGACGGCAGCTTCCGCTGCCTCAAGTTCCTGCAGTGTGAATACTGGGAGCGAGGGGTATCGTGGCGATGCCACTCCACTCGCTCCCCCAGCATTGACTGGCTCCGGCGTGGTTGGCCTCTGGCAGCGATCCCGGTCATTCAAACGCTGAAGAATGTCCCGCTGCTGCTGGCGGATCTCCAGCAGCAGCCAGATAACCTTCAGCAGGACCGCTGAAATGGAAAAAGTTTTCATGTGAGGAGGCTTCCTAAAGCAGTTAGACCTCATAGTGTCAATAATAGCAACAAGGCAGAGGCAATATTGGGCGTCCACAACCTGCTCTCTGTAAGTCTTCTGAACCGCCACTGAGTACCACTACAAGGTCCTGTTAAACACAAAGATACTTTTGCCTGCAACTGCTCCATCCCTTGCAGATCTGAAGTAAATGTTTGAAATTTCACCTTGCACTAATAATGCCTCGGTGAACTATAGCTGTTCTCAATGCAACAGCTCTCAGAAGGCCTCAGATTCAGTTCTGAAAATTTGTCCACACGGTCCCACCAATTTCCCTTCCTGCTCTTATGACTTCCCACTGCTAACACGTTACGGCAGAGAATGCAACTGTTTGTCGTAAGTGGATTCCTTCAATGTCACAAACTAGGTGCCAATGGGAAAGCAAAGTGGGCTCAGCAAAAAAATAAATCCATTGAAAGAGCAGCCAATGCGTAAAGTGCAGTGAGTACTTTACAGTACTAAGCCATAATCTGTAAGACTTCATCTTTTAAATTTTTAGTTAGATTTCTTTTAGTCCTCTGCCACAGGTTGCAGCGTCCTAGTGAGGTTAGGGCATGGGGAAAAGAGCAATAAAAGAACCAGAAAGAAAACACGAACATTACAAATACAGCATTTGAGGACACACAGCAACCACTGCAGTGGGAATGATGAGAACATTACAAATACAGCATTTGAGGACACACAGCTACCACTGCAGTGGGAATGATGAGAGGACAAAGCTAGGGAAGCAAGGACTCTGGAACTCTTTAGAACGGAAACTATATTGCTCTGCAATTCAAGGTCATGTCTGTATGCAAAACGACCTTGACAGACAGCGGAACACAAAATGAAAATAGGAAAATTAAAAATTATTAAAATGCAATAAAACAAAAATATAAACAGGGCTGGAACAAATAAAAAAAACAATAAAAATTAAAGAAAAAGAAAAACAAACTGAGATAAATAGAAAGCAACTTTCGCTCTACATT
Source organism: Amblyomma mixtum (assembly GCF_055824585.1). Lineage (NCBI taxonomy): Eukaryota > Metazoa > Arthropoda > Arachnida > Ixodida > Ixodidae > Amblyomma > Amblyomma mixtum. Next base: position 23,014,126 of record NC_143020.1, on the reverse strand, counting down.
AAGGTTCGACACAACTGCGGTGAACCTGCCAATTTTTTCGAGTGGGGGGGAAGGATTTGTGAGTGTTTTATTTGTGTATTTATATATTCAACATTTCACTTCAATATTTCATCATCATCATCAGCCTGACTACGCCCACTGCAGGGCAAAGGCCTCTCCCATGTCTCTCCAATTAAAACCCTGTCCTTTGCCAGCTGCGGCCACCTTATTCCTTCAAACTTCTTAATTTCACCTGCCCACCTAACTTTCAGCCGCCCCCTATATTTCACTGTTCAGAAGTGCATTTGTTAGCACACATAAAACGTAAACTGAAATGGGCAGCTTTATAAATATGTACACACACCCTCTGCCTAAAACAAGTCTGTGCATACTCTGTTTCAATTTTACTAATCACAAGGCTCGTAAACTTCGGTTGGGACATGATTGGTTGAGGTTACTCAAATTAAATGCTTTACGAGTGTTATGCCAACTAGCTCAGCTCAACTGTGGCTCGTATCAATAACATCCTTAAAAATGAAATGTTTGTCAGAAATCTGATCTCAGTGCAAGCACTGAGACAGGGCGACTGCAGAGAGAAGGTGTGTTTGGCAAGGATGAGCAGCATGGCTAATAGTACTGGTGAAAGTGAAAGCCAGCGGATTAGGCACGCCACGCAGTTTGTAAACTGCAGTGTCGGGAGTGGTTTACCTTATTCCACTTTCCTGTGTAGGCCAGATGGGCCAGTGCCTCAGTGGAAGACTGAGGAAGCACAGGACAACAGTTTCTGCTCTGATGGCCGCAGGCTGCCCATTGCCCCAAGTGCAAAATCAAAAAAGATCTCTTTTTCACTGCACTGGAGTGCTGAAGTGGCTCCACAAGTATGCTGATAGGGAGATTATTGAAGCTTTTTGCACTGATAAAGCAGGAGACAAGTGTGTGAGCACCCCTTCAATTGCCCTCACTGGAAAAGAGTTGTCATACATAGCAAAAAGTGTGCATCACCTTGCAGTGAATTTCGTGATTGCCGGTTATTCTGTTATGACAGGAAATGTTTGCAAAGTTGAGTTTCTCGCGCATGTGCAGACATGATTTGGTGAAGTGAGAACCTTTTCTTGAATGTGCATTGAACTTCAGTTGATGTGCAGCGTCTGCTTCTCTGTCTGCTGTTTCATTCGCTCTAGTTAACATGTCACAGCCAGTGCCTCAGCACCTCGAAGCGGGCACCTGAGGCGCATGCTGTGATTTGTTGCTTCCTCTGGGCGTTGTGCCACCGATAGCAATCCCTGACCATGTGACTGGCAGCTCAGCATACAGGTGAACGAAAATGTGCAGGACGGTCTCATTTATTTTCTTAGAGTGTGACTCCAGGAGCGTGTTTTAATACACTGTCTTGAATATTTGTGTGCATTTAGCTACTGCAAGAAATGCACAATTATGCCTTAAGACGGGAAGGGGGCGAGGTAAGAAGTTTGTCGTGCTTATCTCGAATAACGGCTGTGCGACCTGGAAGGACCACGTATTATTCCTCAGTGCTCCCAAAGACAGAACTTGCCGGGAAGCGTGGCAAAAGTCCACCCTCTGTACCGACCGTGTTCACGTGACTGTGGTTGCGAAAATCGTTTCTTCAGTGGTTATGTCAGCCGAAGCAGTTTTTCAAAATCATGCAGCAAAGTCTGACGCGTTCAACCTCACCATAGATGAAATTTCATCGCATCGCATTCCATGTGCTGAGCACAATGTGGATCTAGCAGCGCATCTTCTAAATTGCTGTGTTTCATTGAGGATGTGACAATTCAGCAAACAAAAAAGATCTCTCAGCAGCAAGTCGCGCAATTTGAGAAAGCTCGCAAAGCTGGCAGCTGAGGCACCAAGTGTGAAAAATGATCTTGGTTAAAACAGTCCACCTCTGAATGATCCAATGAGAGCCTACCTCTCACGGTTTCATTGAGACTTCCAAGTTTCCAGGTGCGCGCGGTAATGAGAAACCGAACATCAGTGTGCTTATTGATAAGTGTTACGGCGCAAGCTTACAGCAGCGCATACATGCTTTGGCCAAAGAACCAAACAGAGGTGGTGCTGGTTATGCTTCAGTGTTTCGCTTCTAGTAGTTTTGCTTTTGAAGTTGTTTTAAGCATTCAAACAGACTGATGCTGGTTTCCTTAAATGACATCAATGACCTGCTTACAATGTTTTCACACCACTTGTGTCAACATGAAATTAAGAAAGAGTGGGTACAAAGTTTCCTCTGGTTATTAATTTCAATGTACAACTCAGAGATTAATACACCATTCAGCTTGAGCCGCAACAAGAGAAACATATGACAGCCGGAGCAAAGCACAGCTTCAAGATCTTGGCAGCCGCATGGGCTTTTTATTTGCTGCTCTAGCATGCCCTCTGAATGCATGTGACACAGTGCTCACTTGACTGCTTTCAGTCATTGTACTGACCGTGTTTCTCCTAAACTTCAAAGTTACAGTTGAATACAACTATGTGCTGAGAAGGCAGCTGCTGGCACCATTTATTAATCGGTTACACACACAGCCTTCAGTCAAAATAGCCCAGAACGTGGGCAGAGATATAAAGGCACATTCCTCGAACGAAGAGGAGTTGTTTCAAGTAGGTGAACATCATATATGCATCGAAATCAAGCGCCTGTGCCAGGTGCGCCCATTTAATCGCCAGAAAAATGAGCAACAAAGGCCCCCCGTACTGGCGCTGCCCCTTGCGGCCATGTCTTGCGTAAAAGTCACACTAACTGGCTGCACCCAGCAACGCCATTGGATCACCTCTCTTCTTCTACCGTGGAAATATACGGTCTTTAAAATTCAGTACACTGTCCCTTGGCCAGTATTTGTAGCAGTGCTGGCTCACTACTGAGAAAAATAAACGAACTCATTCCATTCTCTCAAGCTGTCCTTGTCTCTCGTTTACCCTAATGTATTGTTCAGACTCATGTATTGGTCTCACACAAGTAAAGAAAGTGAAAAGTCTCACGGTCAGTTGTTGCAGCTGCCAGGTCTGCTTCATCACTGTCGGGTTGCACAGGGGATGCCGCACTTGCTTCAGCAGAGCTGGGGTGGTTTGGTGGAGCTGAAGGTGAACGCGAATGCAGCATTAGTGGTGATGGAGTGGTAAAGAAAATGCTACTAAAGTAGAAGAACACCAATAAATATAACTAAATACAGCTGTGTTAATTAAGCATCTTTTTGCTGAAAAACAACACCTGCACTCTCGCTGTCCACATACAAGTGAGTGACGACTAGATTTCTCATGAATCAGCAGGCTGCTATGGTACACTTAAGTAACCCAAAATTCCTGCCATATATGGACCAAAAGGGTTAATAGAATACACATATCGCATCATACGAAGACATTTATTTGAACCTGGCTGCATTTCAATTAAGGTGAAGTGCAGAATGTGCTTGTGTGCAGTCATGACAGCGCTAATTAAAGATCCCCAGGTGGTGAAATTTTTCAGGAGTCCTCCACTACGGGGCACTTCTCCCTCTTGATCCCTTCAACGTGCCATGGTGGCTCAGTGGTTAAGTAGCTCGACTACTGACCGCAGTACTCGGGTTTGATCTCGACCACGACGGCAGTGTTTTGATGGAGGCAAAATACAGAATGCGCCTGTGTGCCGTCACTGTAAGTTAAAGAACCCCATGTGGTCTAAATTCATTCGGAGCCCTCCACCATGGTGTCCCTCATAAACTTAGTTGCTTTGGGACGTAAAATTTCATAATTTACAATTTCTTGACCCTCTTCCCTAATGTGGTTCGAATGTTTACCGAGAGTGTAACAAATAATGCATGCTTAGTTTCCAAAAGCTATATTAATGCGAACACATTAGACGACGTGTTGACGCAGAAACCTAGCGTTGCCCGAAAAGTGGAGTTACAAAAACCTGGGAGCATCAGAAAAATCACTCCCACAAAAGGTGTTCAAGCAGGAATTGAACCACCGCCCTTTGTGTCGTGAGACGGGCACTCTGCCCCTACACCACGGAAAGGCATTTGTTCCAGTGCGGTAGTTTGTGGCTCATTGGTCCTAAGACAAAGTTTGGTTTGGTTTATGGGGGTTTAACGCCCCGAAGCGACTCAAGGCTATGAGCGGTGCCGTACTAAAGGGCTCCAGAAATTTTGACCACCTGGCGTTCTTTAACGTGCCCTAAAACAAAGTGTCACCCAAAAATTGTCATCTACGGATAGTTGCATTTAGAAACCTGAGTGATCAATGCAACCCAAAAACAACTATACGATAGGACACACACGGCAACTACCAACACAGAAGCAACTACAGTGGTTGCGGTAGCAGGCGCATACTATGTTTAGAGACAAAGCAGCTGGCTTCACATTGTACGAAAGTTAGTACCTTGAGTGCCCAGAGTAACTGTTATTATTAGTATGAACTCAACTCTATATATGAGTGCAACTAAAAAGAAAGGAAATACTGCTGGTGCTAAAATATAACATTGTTACTTCTCCATTGCATTAGAAAAAGGACTGAGGTTCACTTGTTCACAGGAAGACTGCATAACGAAAGGTTAAGCTCCTCACTCGTACTAAAAAAATAAAAGTACTAATAAGTAAAAGACGAAGACATATCACGGATTCACAGGGAAGCTGTGCTTTCGTTTGGTGCCTGCGCACTCCGGCTTAAAAACACTCCCATAAACTGTGACTGCAATCTGCTTGCAAGTGAGCAAACCATAAAATGCAAGTGAGAATATGTGGCGCAAGTGATTCTGCACATATATACAGATAGAGCGCAGGGGCTTGGTGGACTGAGCGCCAGTACCCGCGGCTCGACATGCGTCTCTCCCTGCAGTGCATCCGCTGTTAGACAGATCCAAATGTTACCGCCCCGCAACCGACAAGCAGATTGTTCTCATTATTTAAATGTTGCGGGTCTGCCTGACAGCTACAGCAAAGTAAATATTTTTCCTACGGTGACGACGACCTCACGTGACAAACTGGAAACGGCCAGTGGAGGTCTGATTGGCTCATCGCAGGAGGGCTTCCAGGATATGACCAAAATTTTGTGTAGGTGCAGATCTGAGTGATGAGGCAAGCGGCATGGGAAAAATGCTTCGAGTGACAGCGCTGCTCGTTGCTTGCCGCCGTCGCCTTCTCAAGCTTTTGCATACATGGAGCTCAGCATTCAGCTGAAAACTCACCTCTCGCATCCAATCAGATTCACAAACGCAGAGTGTGAGCGAGGCGAAATGCATGCACTGAAGAGAGTGTGCTGATCTATGTTGTTTTTGAAGCAGTCTGTAGATAATATCTTTTATAGCTTACGGGGTGTTGGGAGCCGCACCGCTGGCACCGCTGGCACATCTCCGGCACATTCGTTTCCTAAGGAAAAATTGCATGTATTTTGAGAATACCATTGATTTAGGTGCTACTACTTAAAAATTTAGGACTTTCAAATTACCTGACAGTGCGGAGCTCTCAAATGCCGAGCTGTATTTATAGCGCTTTGCCTTTCTTTCGGCACTGTTGTAGGTGCCTGCAAAAGATTACAAACCAAAAACACAGTTCCTGTGCCGTCAGAACCAAAACTGCCAGTTCACATAAAGTCAGGGCAAAATATCGGTGCACTAAATTTTGGACATTACAGACACCAGAACACTTTAGCATTTGGTACCAAAGGTTGAACGTCTTGAAGCTGCTCATGGGGAATGACAAGCACTGTAGGAGAAGGCTTTGGATCAATTTTAACGCTTTATCTGCTTGTCATTTAAAAGAAAATCTACTTCCTTTCATAAACAGCCTCTGGAGGTCTGAATAAATATTTTGAACTTGTCCTGTAATGAGAAACATGCCCCTGTTTTCTACACTAGAGACTGGTAAAACGTGGCCGGCAGTCAAATGCTTCGAGCCAAAGAGAAGCTATGCGTTAGCAGTGGTGGCTCTTCCATCACCTATGGACACTGCACATAAGATGTGCTTGCACTTGCTTCTGCATGCTTTATGGTATCCTTTCTCACCGTCATGTGATGGTAGTACTGAGAACAATGCCCTATCATGGCTGGTCCCTTGCAAACAAGTCTGCAATTCTCATGCTCCAACATGAAACAAATTGTGACACATTATGCAATAAAAAGAGCTTAACGAATTTACGCTACTTACGTCACACAGTAAAGTTGATATTAAATTTTGTGAAGGCGCTCCCGCATGTTCACTTTTACCACTTCCATACACACTCAAAAAAAGAAAGTATACTATCAAAAGAAAAATGCATTCCCCTATAATGATTACTCAGCCGGCTGGTGCTTCATGCACATCAAAATATCTTCAACCATTAATCACATGCGCAGCTAAATCTGCAATTTCTTTTCATGCGCACTTAATTTTAAGCATATTGTGCTTAGTGATTCAATAGCTTCACTGCTACATAATCTTCGCAGCATACTGTTTGTGACACCATCAAGACTCAGACTTTGCGCTTTAATACTGTTGCTTATTGCCTCCTATGGGATTTATATGTGAGAAACCTATTCAGGTTTCGCCTAACTGAATAGCATTTCAAATTGGACTGGTTGGTTATTATCATGGTTTGCATTATAATACTTCTGGAAGCTGACACAGTAACAGCAATAGAACAGAACGTGAATGAGCAAGCTGTCAACTGAAAGCTTACTCTGGAGTACATTTCTACCAGAATTCAAAGAGAAAACAAGATTCCTGAAATGCATGTAAGCATACATCTCTTATGCTGAGACTAAACCCTTTTCTTTGCATTTACGTTTCTGAAAATTCCTTCCCCTGCCTCGAAATCATAACTGATGAGTCCGTCACACATGGCCCATCATTTCCCAATTCATATAGTAAGCTTCCCATACCTCCCCGATTAAATCTCTCTGTGGAATACCCACCCGAGTTTCACTGAACTGCAATTTAGCTCAAATTAAGAAGCGCAAGAGGACTATGGAAAGCTTACCATATGGAATCAGGAAAAGACGAAATGAGGCCAGCCTGTCAATTATGCTTTCTAGGTAGATAGATTTGAGCGCGCCTCGACAGCCAGTTGGCCTAAACGAGCACACACTAGGTCAAACACAAACCTCATGAGATGAACACCATACATTACAAAGATAAATTTAAAACATTCATTCAAAATGAGCCATGAAAAATGCAATTTAGGCGAATATGTCCATGCTAAAGAAAGTATAATTATATGTGAAGATATATGTGATCTCATTTGGTGGCTTTTGCATGAGGCACACAAAATCTCAGTAACATCAATAACAGTTCACAGTCAATAGAGCCACGCACGACTTCATCAGAAAACTGCATGTCCCACATGAGTTGCCTGGCGTGAAGAGTAAACATACTGAGGTCTGCTAAGTGAGAATTAGAGCTGTAGTAAGAACAGCGATCAATGTAAAATAAAGAATACGTATGAGCTTATACTTGAACATATTAGATTTTCTTGCAATAGCTAACAGACATTCCCGCCCACTTGTATGAAAGAAATTTTTCCGCTAACCTAGAAATAAGACCATCTTGCCTCAATGCGAACAAGACAATTAAAGGTACATACGGAAGAAGTTTTGGAAATGCAAAAAAGAAAGGTTTAGTTGGGATAAAAATGTACAAAAAGCAATGTGCTTTTTCAGCTGAATAACTGCTTTCACTGCATGTTATTGGAATTCTGTTCTCACTAAGAGTTCCTATAAAAGTAAGTGTACTGGAAAACGCTCAGCTGACAGTTTAGTCACTTGTGTTCTGTGCCACTTCAAGTTTTCTGTCAAAGTTTATGAAAGAGCTGGGATACAAGACCAACACCCAATTTCCCCTCTTCGCGCTACTATATGCATTACAATGATGCAGGCAACAACATATGCTGCATGTGCAGCACTGGTAGCTCTGGTACGCAGGGATGGGCAAATACCCTCATTTTTCTTTTTCTCCCTCATTCTCACTTCAAACTATTTTAAAATTTGCGGCAATAGCAAAATACAAAAAGCAGACGGGAAAAACAGGTGGCAACATCAAGAGGCGCCAACTTCCAAACTACATTCATTGTGTGGACAGTACATACATCTCACAAGCTCCAAAGCACCTCATAAAGAAAAAAATGTGATGGATAACAAAAGGGAGGGCTCTGGACTGCTGCGGACATCAGAAATTTTTGCAATAAAGCTAAAAATGCCTCACTGAGATGATGTGACCCTGCATGTGTGACCTCAACTGCTCCGAAAACCTTGCATGTATGCACATTGCAAACCGCATGCTCGCACAGCTGAGCATTCGCACGCTGGCCTCTTTGGCCAAAGTAGAACTTCCTGAAAAGCAAACTTTGCAGTTTTAGAAAGGCATTACTGGGCAGTTCTTCACAAAGAAAACAGCTGCTCCCATGTGGGCTGTTGAAGCAACTGGCATGTGTTGACAAGGCTGGCTTAGTCACTTTGCTGTGCACATTAGGCCATGCGGTGGACAACCGCTGCACATCCAAAAAGGCTCCCTCAATGCACATCGGAAACATAGTAAATACTAGCCACGCTGTTTAGCAATTTACACAACCTGCTCAGCATGATTTTAACAACCTTATGACCACTTACCAGGTTACCCACGTAACACTGCATAAGCGATCATAATGTGACCTTTCTTACATTTCTGTAATGCCCGTCCCACTAGCCAATTTAATGCCATTCAAATCGCATGGCTTAGCACCTAATGTGATCAATCAGCTGCTACACAAGAACATTTAATTTAATTAGGTTCAAATGACAAATGTATACTTTGGACACCAGATACACAGAAGAAGCAAGAAATGTGCAAAAACAATGTGCGCACTGCCAAAGTTTATACTTTTATCTATTGAGTTTAGCTAAAAGAAATGAATTTAGGTGTGGCACTATTCACACTGGAGGCTGTCATGGATAGCTATCACTCTCAGTCTCAGCAGTAGTTAACGGCAACGTCAAGCATGAAGTGCAACCTTGCCCAGCACCACCCACCATTTTGGGTTCTGTATTTCTTGTTGGTTGGAGCTCCACGCGTATTTAGCTAAGAAGCACTTAAAGTTGAAACTGAGCGCTTCCCCTTTTTGATGTCAGCTCCACACTCTGCCGTGTCAGCCATATCGTTTGTTTATATTTATAGAATTTGTGGTTGACTTTATACTTGGCTTTTGATGGCTAAAGTGCTTCATAATGACCTGATATACTATTTGCCCCCACACAAATGTTTTCACCCGCTTTTTGAAAATGCTACACAACAATTCCAAACAGCTTTAACGTGCACTGATGTACCCTAATTGTAATCAAATTTTTTTGCCGATTATAATTGGTATCATTTGTTTATGACATTTTTTGCTGTGCAGCTCTGAAAGAGACTGAATGAATGCAATGTATAAGCTTCCAATAAATTCGAATTACACAAGGGTATAAGCCTGGTGCTCCGCAAGGCTAGTTCCCATTAAGAAGCATAGTTGACAACCACCACTTAGTCGCTTACCAGGCTGGCCAAGTGTTATATTGCCTACTGAGCCAGAGGACCCAGGTTCAATCTCAGCCACAGCGGTTGTGTTTAAAGATGGAATGCTAAAGGTAGCTGTGTGCTTCGATGTCAGAGCATGTTAAAGATATCATTTAAGGCAGTGTTTATTCTCCCGGCATCTGGGAGAATGGTCGAGAAAACATTCTCACGGCATTCACCTGTGATTACCTGAAAAAAACCCATGACACACGTTCCGTGAAAACTGGCTGCGATACTCTCACTGCCACCTTACAGGAAAGCACAGAAACGTGACTTACGCATGTCAAGAGCACCTGCTAACTGGAACATGTATTAACGATCTCTTTGATGTTGTCGTCATGTTAACCAAATAAAGATGAGTATTTGTGGCGTGGAATTCCAGCACATTGAACATCAAACTAAGTACAGTCAACCAGGAGCATGCTCACAAAAAAAACAGAAATAAATAAAGTGCAAAAAGGCTAAATGAGGAAGACTAACAACACACACCACCAGCGTCTTCAGTTAGCGAGCTCGAGACTTGCACCCACTATGTTGAACCACACTGATCTTCAAGTTTTGCAATGTGAAGTTCTCAGAAGCCTGGAAAGGCCATAAAAAAAAATCTAACCTCAACCTGTCCTATATCACTGCAAGAAGAGTGTAAGACGGCCACATTACTTCCCCCTAGACCACCTTCAATGAACTTTTGCCAGCAGCAATGAATGAAGAAAATTCTCACAGCACCTTCTGTAGCAAATGAATTGATTGTGAGGATACTTTTAGCCCGAAAATTATGCTGTTTGCCGACACAATAAACACCGCCATAATTTAGTCCGAAGCTCTCCGCTACGACGTGGCCCATATGGGGCTTCAGGACAATGAACACCACAGTTAACATTTCCGCACAATATACTTTGTTTGCAATGCAACTACTTACGGCACTTGGTAACGACAGTGGCCGCGCAGCACACCCACTCGCCTTCGGCCGATGGGTCGGCTTCTGCCTGCGCGAGGCGGATTATTTCGCGCCCGCGCGCAGACTTCGGCCACAGGCATTCCTCGCTGCCTTTTAGCCATGACAGCGGCACAACGGCCACACTGTCTTCCTCCAGCGGAAACTTAACCACTGCGAATCGCTTTGGCATGCTGCATGAAGGAAACGGGAGCAAAGATCAGTAGGGAAATTAAGGGTTTTTTGATCACATCGCTCGCCTTGTCATGCATGTTCATACCTCTCACACAAAGGCCTCGCAACACAATGAACGAAGTCAACGCTCTCGAGGAATTACTCGTTTATTGAATACTAAGCATGCTGCAATTCTGAAGCGTGTGATAAATCACTAAATCAAACGACTGACATCAAAATGACAAACAGTAATAAATAAGGCTACTGAGGAAAGCTTTGTTACATCGAACGAGACAACAGTTATGTTGAAATATGCCATGCATCAAGAATTATCCCGTATCGACAGGCTTTCTCTGAAGTAACGCATCATTAGATAGCTGCAGGGGAAATAAGACTCCAGAAGAAAAACACAGATTACACAAAGCAAACCACCAACGAGGCCTGCTCACTATTGTAAAGACACGGTAAAGACATGAGTATAACGCATGCAGAAAAAAAAACGATTAGCACAAATACTTACGCAAACGCAGGATTGCTGGTTTCCCCGGTCTTCAATGTGGTGACAAGAGAAGCAGAAAAAACAATAACGCAGACAGGCGCGGACAGGTGCAGCGCGCTCAACACGACGGCACGACGGATAAAGCAGTGAAGAGAGGAGGCAATGGAGGGATGACCGAATGCCAAAGAAGTGGAGAGATGCATGTGTACTTTCAGATGCATTCTTTGAAAGTGTATGTAGGAGGCGCTACCTAGGGGGCTTTATTTTTTTGTACGTTTTTATTTATCAAATCACTACACCTTATGAATATTTTTATTTAAAACTAACAGATGTAGCGTCTGCATCTTGTACTCAAGTAGTCTTACTGGCAAATGATAAGGCAATTACAAAATATTTTATAACAAAACGAAATATTCGGTCAGCTTCACATTTTTCACACAAGGTGCACAATGTTCACGTTTTTCTTTTGCGCGTGATGTTTTTTGGGCAACATTAGCTTCCTGAGGTGTTGTATTGTCTCATTGTCGCATCTTGTTGCGGGTCGCTCATCCGTTGTCTTCTGGCATCTCGGCTCTTTTGCGCTCCGATATGAGTTCGAAGTCTCGAAAATATCATATTGTTCAAAAAGAATACGAGGAGGTTTTGAAGGAGCTCGGCGTCCCGCGAGTGCCGGTCGAATCTCCGTCTGCGAGCTTGAAGTCTCGCTGCAGCAAGAGGACAGGCAGCGAAGCTTCCGACGTTAGCTCCCCTCCAATCCAGCTACCGCCCGGAGCAAGCAAGCGACCTAGGAGCGAAGTCACAGCCGGCGCTTGCGCCAGTAGCAGCGGTCAAGCTGCTTCGTCGCTACCTGCAGACTCGACGGTATCTTCTGTGCAGGGTGGTCTGGACGAGCCCGATTTTACGTCGGAGAGCAGCACACATACCGCAAGCGGAAGGACAAGTGACTGTACCTCGTCCTCGGACAAGTCCGATGATGAAAGTGTGTCCCCGAACAACCCAGCGGTCAGTGTGGAATTAGGCGGGTTTAATGAAAACGCTAGCGGGCCTTTTCAGAACTACCTCTCAGCTGCACAGGAGCTAGCTGCCATAGCTAGCAAACACAATTTGACCCACGCATGCATAAATGATATGCTTGATTTCTGCCGTCGGCGTGGCATTGCGGAGCTACCGAGAGACGCAAGAACCATCATGCAGACGCAGCGCAAAGCTCACCTGGAACGCTGCGATTCATTTGTTCATTTCGGCCTTGCTGAGGGATTCAGCAGGCGGTTGGGCAATTAGCTGTGCCTGCAAATATCAACCTTCAGGCAAATATCGATGGATTGCCCCTGCATAGGAGTAGCCAAACATCATTCTGGCCGATACTATGCAGAGTCACGAATCTCAAGGGGTCCACACCATTCATGGTGAGCGTGTATTGTGGCGTAGGGAAACCACCCTGTCTGCAGGAATACCTTTCACCTTTTTTGGAAGAAGTCCGCAGCCTTACGTGCAATGGACTCATCGTGAGAGGGGTTCACATCAGCGTGAGCTTGTCAGCTGTCATCTGTGATGCCCCTGCGAGGAGCTTTGTCAAGGCCATCACTGGGCACACAGGATACTATGCCTGTGAAAGATGTAACCAAAAAGGCCGTTACATCGAAAACAGACTTACTTTTCCTGACCTGCATGCTCAGCCACGAACCGATGCCTCATTTCGTTCCCAGGATGACCAGCGGCACCACACAGGTGTTTCGCCCTTTACATCGTTGGATGTCGATATGGTGGAACTTTTCCCTACTGAATATATGCACTTAGTCTGCCTGGGTGTCATGCGGAAGCTTATCAGAAACTGGGTGTGTCAGGGACATGGTGCTAGACTGAGCCGTGCTGACCGGATTGAGCTCAACAACAGGCTACGAGAAGCAGCCGCAAGCTTCCCAAGCTCCTTCCAGCGGAAGCCAAGGGGGACGGAAGAGCTAGACCGCTGGAAAGCGACAGAGTTCCGGACATTCCTGCTTTACCTGGGACCCACAGTTCTGAAATCCATCCTTTCTGACGAGCTGTACAAACACTTCCTACTTGTGCATGTAGCTGTTCGCATACTTGCCTCTCCTGAACACTACCTAGCTCTAAACCAGTTTGCAAAGGATCTCCTCAGATACTTTGTGCAAGAGTTCGGGAAGCTGTATGGAGAAAAGCAACTGGTTTATAACGTACACACACTGGCGCATTTGGCAGAACAGTGCTTGAAGCACGGCCCCGTTGACAGTTTCAGTGCTTTTCCGTTCGAAAGCTACCTGGGAAAAGTTAAGAAAATGCTGCGGACGACTAATAGGCCTCTCGCCCAACTGAGCAGAAGGATGTCCGAAGCAAGGCATTGTGTGCGTTTGAGTACAGAAGTGGAGCGGCTCACAAAAGTTGGTGACTGCTTTCTGATTGACAGCTGTGCTGTTGTCGTCACTGAAATCATGCACGACAATGTTAAAGCGGATATCTTTCCAAATGGCAAGGATTTTTTTAAGGCACCGATACCCTCCTCAAGGCTCAACATCTGGCGTTTCAATGCTGTTGGTCAACAAACCAAGATCTGGCCCCTCTCATACCTCAAGGGCAAAGTGCAATGCGTGAGGCTTAAGCACAAGCGGAAGCATGTCATTTTTCCATTGCTTCACCTTCAATGAAACCAGCGTTGTCGGAACCTTGAGCAGTATATGTGCCTGCATCAAAGGAGCGGCCTGAACCGTGCCATCATGTTGGGCTGTGGGTTCATCTTGAATGCCCAGTTTTCTTGAGTAGCCGCTGAAATCCTTGTGCCTACCAAAAGGAGACTTCCGTATTTTACCTCCATCAAAATGCAGCCTGGAATTAGGTTTGGTTTGGTTTATGGGGTTTAACGTCCCAAAGCGACTAAGGCTATGAGAGACGCCGCAGTGGAGGGCTCCGGAAATTTCGACCACCTGGGGTTCTTTAACGTGCACTGGCATCGCACAGTACACGGGCCTCTAGAATTTCTCCTCCGAAGAAATTCAACCGCCGCGGCCGGGATCGAACCTGCGTCTTTCGGGTCAGCAGCCGAGTACCATAACCGCTGAGCCACTGTGGCGGCGCAGCCTGGAATTAGTTTGCATTCTTGTGCACACTAGCAGAATACCATAGCCACGTGACACCACGACGAGTGAGCAGCCAACACTAACACAATGAAGTTATGCCACAAGTTATTGAACGATGTTTACTAACAGAGCTCCGGAATATGCATATTCCACCTGAAGCACATGCATGCACTGAAGTATATGGAGTGCTTTTGTCTTCAAGATTGGTGCTGATGCTGGCTACTTGTGCGTTGACATCTCCTCCGTGTCGCGGCAGCAAGAAGAGGAGGGGCAGCAAAGCTTTCAACATTAGTACCTCTCCACTCCAGCTACCGCCCAGAGAAAGCAAGCGACATAGGAGTGAAGTCTTCGACCTTGGAAGATAAAGGCCCTTTTCAGGGCCACCCAAATGTGCTGGCAGGGCTGCAGCTGCGCCTCTGATAACTGCCCATTCCCCTCAAAAATGCTCTAAATGCCAAACCACAGGGCAGTGTTTCTTTGGTGTCGCATCAGCGTCTCCGCTACTGGAATCGCCAGAGGCAAAATTTCGGTGCTAGGAAGGTGTTTGTATAAGTCAAAACGCTTTCCAAGCACTGGAATCTTGCCTCCAGTGATGTCAGTAGCTAAGACGCAGATGCGATGCCGAAGAATTGCTGCCTTGTGTTCCGGCCTTTGGTAGCTTTCCAGTATAAAACAAAATTGTTATTTTACTGTGAACAATATTCAGCATGCAGTTTTCTGCATTAGCACGAATTTATGGTTGCCCTTTATAGAGCAACAGCTGACACAGGTCTCACTTTTTTTAGGTGTTGGGAAACAAAAACACTCAACCTGTATACCATACTTTTGAGTGCTGAAAACTACCAAATAATGTAACAAACCATTCAGCGTGTTTTCATCTTTCACGTCCTGGATGTCGTGTTGTTAGAAGTAAAAGTGTACACTATGACAAGGATCATTTTGACAACAAAGTTTCGTTTTAAATACTTCACCACACTAACTTTTTTCCATCAATCAATAGAATCATAGCACATTATTCACCAATTTTCTTTCATAACGTGATTTCT
The DNA here is from genome assembly GCF_055824585.1 of Amblyomma mixtum. NCBI lineage: Eukaryota > Metazoa > Arthropoda > Arachnida > Ixodida > Ixodidae > Amblyomma > Amblyomma mixtum. Next base: position 22,998,914 of record NC_143020.1, on the reverse strand, counting down.
TCTACATGTCTAAAAAGCTGTGGTACAAATATGTACTTTATTTGACGTCTTTATAATGTCACCTTTTTCCACAACAATAGTGGCTGAAAACGCTTGGAAGTGATGCGACTCTATTAGTACAATCATTTTTAATCCAATTTTAACATTGAAATGTTAGAGGAAGCATTGTGGTCCACTCCTCACAAAGGGATATGAAGTGAAACTATTTGTTGCACGCAACCTAGTATAATGCTTCAAAGTGACAGTATTGACGTAATTGCAAAAAATTTCAATATAAGGTTATATTCACTAAAAATGCAATTAACTTACATAATAAACGTAGACAGAATATGAGAAGATATGAGGGGTATTCAATTGCTTTACATTCTGGGGTTTGAATGCTCGTTTTCTTGTGAACGGATTGTTCTGCTTTGTAGTTCACACTAGCAAAAATGGATTTCTTAATTCATGCCATCAGACTTATGACTATTCTCATGATGAAAATTTTATGTGCACAGACAGTAAATTGCCTTGAAAGTATGCATCAACACTTGTGAGTAAATATTCTGAACGCCTTTTTTTTTAGAGAGCCTTTTCCAAACTTCATCACTTTACGAAGCATGGGGTCTCTTGTGCAAAGCTTCATGACATGAAATTTACCTCGTGACCATAATCTGTAAACGCTCTCAAGAGAAACTGAGGTGTGCAAAATGCGTCCGCATTACAGGGTCTATCAGGAGGCTTGGACTTTTTATTACATATATAACTTACAGGCTTCTGGGTGCTGACGGTGATACTAGCCCCATAGCACTTTCGGTATCAATGGCGCAGCGTTTGAAGAGATTTGCGTGAGTGGAGACGACGCGTGTCGCGCTGGTTTTGATAAGGCAGCGTGGCGTGCGAGGCATTCCGCACGCAGTGTTTGATAAGGCGCCGGTGCATGTGGCGCGCCAGCTTTCTTTGCTTCTCTTTTCCTCTGGTTTAATATTGTTTGCTCGAAAAACGCACCCTCTTCAAACGGCTGGGTTATTAATATCGCACTTTGCCGCGACAGCGTATACGGCTCGTTCGGTCGAAAAGCCATCGTAGTTGTCGGCACCGCGCATTGGAATAAATCGGATCATGCCAACCGTTTACCCAACAGTGTTCCGGATTGTGTCATACGATTCAGCGTTTCGTGCAGCATAAACTTGTTTAGTTGAGCCTATATTTTGAGACACGAATTTGGGTGTCCGCAGAGATATGCGAGACAGTGTTAATTAGTGCGTTATTGTACCATTCCTCAAATCGAAATTTCATTTTATTGATTACGGCACCTCTTTCTCTCTTTCTTTTTTGTTTGCATACCATAATTACAAAAGACGCCGCTTTTCAAAATTCGTATGCCTTCGTGAATGAATCTGACCTCTGCTCACTTTCGCGCGATCAATTACATCGCGCTTTTTATTGTTATTTTGCGTCAGTGTTCGACGCTAGCGCTGTTGTTGGTCATAAAGAAGAAATAAATAAACAAGTCCGAATATTGAAAAAAAAATACAGATTGAGAGAAATAACCACCGATAATCACAGGGACATTCTTGGGTGTGTCGTGGCACTGCCAATACAGGGAAAACAGCGGACAAGTACGGCCATCGTTGCGGGTGTAATGAGGCGGCACTGCCAATATGGGGACGACAGCGGACATTTAGGGCCATCTTTGGAGGTGTAACTAAGCGGATTTGCCAATATGGGGAAAACATAGGACAAGTAGGGCCATTGTTGGAGGTGTAACTAAGCGGATTTGCCAATATGGGGAAAACATAGGACAAGTAGGGCCATTGTTGGAGGTGTAACTAAGCGGATTTGCCAATATGGGGAAAACATCGGCCAAGTAGGGCCATTGTTGGAGGTGTAACTAAGCGGATTTGCCAATATGGGGAAAACATAGGACAAGTAGGGCCATTGTTGGAGGTGTAACTAAGCGGATTTGCCAATATGGGGAAAACATCGGAGAAGTAGGGCCATTGTTGGGGGTGTAACTAAGCGGATTTGCCAATATGGGGAAAACATCGGACAAGTAGGGCCAATGTTCGAAATGGCACATTGTGGCAGTGCCAATATGGGGACAATGAAGGCAACGTTGGTCCTGTATAGGGCCACACATAGCCAACAGGCTCCCAATATTGGGCCAACGGTTTGTGCTACCTGGGAGCTTCGCCTTTAGGAGTGGAACGCGACACCATGTTGTAGCGCTGCCAGTGAGTCCATGGAACGCCACCATCCGTTCGGCGCGATGCCTTGCCCTTTGAACACAACGATTTATGAGGAAAGGAATGGCGCTGTAATTTTCAGTCATCTCGGTGGACCCCTTAACGCACCGTACAGGAAGGAAGTGCCAGTGAAAGAAGAGGGGTCGTAATGAAGAAACTGAAAATTGTATTTGAGGAAAGAAAATTACGCAGTAACTGTCTCACATATCTCGGTGGACACCCGCCAAAACGCGGACACATCTGTCGACGCGGCGGCCGACACAGATTGCTAACGACAGCATGAGGCATTAAAGGCGTTCGCCTTAAAAGTCAGATATCCTGTTCGCACAACAGAGCGTTTTACATTGGTCTTGCGGGTAAAAGGGAACGGAGAGGAAAATTTGAGGACGCTTAAGCTTCGCCTAAGAGTGGAACGCGCCAGCGTGTTGCAGCGCTGCCAGGGACTCCACGGAACGCCATCTGATTCATTGATTGATTGATTGATAACAACTTTTATTTCCACCGATGTAGGAGGCCCCCTACTCCCCGTCCCTGGCACGCAGGCCTAGGGGACGGGGGACGGGACCTCCGCGACTAAAGACTGGCGAAGATACATTGTCTCTTCGCGGCTTCAGCCGCCAGGCGGACAGCTCGTTTCTGGTCGGCGGGTACCTCGCTTCGAAGAAGGGCCTCCCAGGCTTCTCTACTCTTAATATTGTCCTCAGCATCCGGGGATAGAGAGCATTGCCAAATTTTATGATCGAGGGTCCCACTCGCTCCGCAGGTCCTACTTTTGTCACCTTTTTTATCGTCTAACGTGGTTTGAAATAACCAGACAGGGTTAACGAAATTTCCGGCCTGTAATCGTCACCAGGCGATGGCCTCTGTATTGGTTAAGTTTGGATCTGGTGGTGGCATTAGACACCTGCCTAACCTGTAGCGCACGGCGATTTCCGCGTACGTTTGCAAAAGTTCGTCCATTCCCTGGGGGTCGGGTGGCTCTACAGTTACCCGGAAGTAGAGATCTCGGGCTAGCATGTGGGCCGCCTCGTTACCGGGGACGGATGTGTGTGCTGGGATCCAAATTAAGGTGATCTTGCGATCAGTTTTGGCTGCGGACAGAATTCGAGTCGCACGTAACAGGGATCTTCAGGAGGGTCGCGCTGAAGGTCAGGGGCCTCAAAGAAAGTAACCTCTTGAAACCGACGCAGGCGTATAAGGCGTATATTATTCGCCGAATATGCTATGCCACGCCATTCCTCGATATTAGGGTAAACGAGAGAGCGAAGATCGACGCAATTATTCGGCGTTGCGTCAAGAGGGCGCTGGGCGTACCTATCTCCACCTCTAAAGACCGCCTGTTGGAAATGGGGGTGCATAATACTTGAATTGAACTCACCGAGGCGGTGCGAATCGCCCAGCTCGAAAGACTGAGTACAACGAATACGGGCCGGACCATCTTAGAGTGGGTCGACCGAAAAGTAGATAGGGGCATATGCGACAAGGTCACCCTACCGCCACAATGTCGCGAGAATATCATCGTTCCCCTCCTCCCTCGCAACATGCACCCAGAACATCACAGGAAAAGACGGGAGAACAGGGCGGAGGCGCTGGTTAAAAGAGCCGGGAATTTCAGGGCAAATGAGGTTGCCTACGTGGGCGCAGCGAGTGGCAGGTCGGGGGCGGCGGTCGCCTCAGTAGTCGACGGCCGAGTTGCACCAGTCGCCGCCGCCTCCATTAGGAGTAGAAACATAGATACGGCCGAGGAGGTCGCAATAGCGTTTGCTTGCGCCGGAACCAAGGCTAGTTTGATTCTTAGTGATAGCTAAACAGCAATCTGCAACATCGGAAAGGGCAGAGTCTGCACAGGAACGCCATCTGAATTTCGGCGTGACGCCTTGCACGTTGGAAGCACCTTGGAACGCAACGCATTTTTGAGCAGAAGAAATGGCACAGTAATTCTCAGGCATTTTGCTGCACAGCAGAACCACACCGTAAAGAAAGGGAAGAAGGTTAGAGTGAAAGAAGAGAGAAAAAATTTCAGGGGCACTTTGGCTCTCGAAAGTGCTGCAAGGCGAAAGCGTTTCCTGGTGCACTGTTTGCTTTTGATTTTTATTTTTCATTTTCTTTTTTTTTTAATTTTTTTATTTTTGCTCCTTTTCTTATTTTAATTGTTTTTATTTTTATTTTCATATCTTATTTTTATTTTGTTTTTATTTTTGTTTATTTTACTTATTTTATTTTTTATTTTCCTTTTCTTTACTTCAATCCTTTGGTTTTATTTATGAAACCCATGCATTCACTAGATGCGCGTTTATTCATGCTGGAACCTCGAGCCTTCGTGGCGAAGTGGTAGCGTCTCCGCTTGAAATGCCAAAGGCCCTGGTTTGATTCCCACCCTCGGCGCAGTTTCTTTTTAAGCAGTGACGCCGAAAGGCGGACGAATCTACCGACGCGTCTGTCGACACGGCTGCCGACGCATCTGTCGACACTCCTGCCGACGCGTCTGTTGACACTCCTGCCGAAGCGTCTGTCGACACGGCTGCCGACGCGTCTGTGGACACGGCTGCCGACGCGTCTGTCGACACTTTTGCTGACACGCCTGTCGACACTCCTGCCGACGCGTCTGTCGACAAGGCTGCCGACGCGTGGGTCGACATGGCTGCCGATGCGTCTGTCGACACTCCTGCCGACGCGTCTGCTAACGACAGTATGAGGCAAAAAGGCTTTCGCCTTAAAATTCAAGGGGCACGTTGACTCTAAAGTGCTGCAAGGCGTAAGCGTTTCCTGGCCACTGTTTGTTTTTATTTACTTTTTATTTTTCATATTTTGGTTTTTATTTATTTTTGCTCCTTTCCTTAACTTTATTGTTCTTATTTTTATTTCACATATTTTTATTTTGTTTTTATTTTTCATTATTTTCTTTTTTATTTCCCTTTTCTTGACTTTACTCCTTTTATTTTATTTATGAAGCCCATGCATCCACTAGATGCGCCTTTATTCATGCTGGAGCCTTGAGTTTTTAAGCAGTGACGCCGAAAGGCGTAAGAATCTGCCGACGCGTCTGTCGACATGGCTGCCGACGCGTCTGTCGACACTCCTGCCAACGCGTCTGTCGAAAGGCTGCCGACGCGTCTGCTAGCGACAGTATGAGGCATTAAAGGCTTTCGCCTTAAAAGAAGCGCCTTAATGAAGGAAACGTTGGCTTTGAGATCGAAGACGGGACGATGGCTTTATGTGGTAATTTCCATGCGTTACGTTTGAATTTGCACATAAAGCCATCGTCCCGTCTTCGATCTCCCAGCTAACAGCTGTCCTGTCATTGCGTCCTCCAATCTGTCAGCATATACTCTATACTACTCATTATCCTCTCAAACCGCTCCTCTTTCCAGCAGTTCCCCGCATTTCTCTTGGCAATTCCCCGTGGTGGGTATGTGTCATTTTATTGTGAAAGCAATACTGCTCGCAGTTTGAGCCCTTCAGCGTCGTCCCGGCGGTGTAACCACGTTTGACCTTTAGCATGACCTCCGCTATGACGTCACGCCAGGCGGAGAGAGAGAGAACCCCAACTCGTCTCGTCGCGGTCGTCCCAGCGTAACCACGGTGCGCCGAGCAGCAGCTGCGCGCCGCTGCCGCGAGGAGGCGCTCGCTATGATGACGTCACGCCAGACGGAGATATATCGGGCTCCGACCCGGCTCGTTGCAGTCGGAATTCTGTATCTGTTCTCGCTTCGGCAAGCGCGGCTTCGGCCGCTTATATGTTTGTTCAGCAGCGTCCGCTCCGGCGGACGCAGTTGTTGCTGCGACGCGCGTCTTTTCTTTCCTTTTTCTCTTTCCTTTGATCTTTCAAATATCCTCTATCTGCACGTGGCAGCGGTGGTGGCTCGGCTGGAGCCAGTTGGCAGGCCCGTGCAATTTCCTTTTCATCCTTCTCTCAGTCACAACAACAACGTCGCAGTCGGAGGTGGTGACGAGGTCGGCATCCTTCGGGCTACGGCCGTGTATCTGTATTTCCAGCCAGCGTCCGCTCCGGCGGACGCGCTTGTTGCGACGCGCGTCTTTTCTCTCTCTTTTTCTTTTTCCACTTATCTTTCAAATCTCTTCTATCTGCACGTGGCAGCGGTGGTGGGTCGGCTTGAGCAAGTTGGCAGGCCCGTGCACTTTCCTTTTCATTCTTCTCTCAGTCGCAACCAGTCGCAACCGTCGCAGTCGTCCCGGCGTAACCACGCTGTGCGTTTCAACCAGGCCATGTCGTCCGATATGTGCATGGCAAGGCTGCAACGATTCGCTCAAGCTAGGAAACGACGGCGGATGAAGAAAGGGATGAAGTTCTTTTCCCAATTTCTGGTCTTAAGCAAGCTGAGCCTCTGCCAAATTTTTGTTTTGAGGCCAACCGACCAACCAATGAAACGAAAATTGGAGTTGAGGAGGAGGAAAAGACGCATATCTATCTCACATATCTTGGGGGCGCCCGCAGCACCCGAATATAGGTTGCTGGTTCGAATTCCTGCTGCAACCTAGGCTCTAACTTAAGTAGTACATTTATCCTTCACGAAACACTGAATCGTATGACACCATCTCGAACATTGGGCGGCAAACGGTTGCATTGATATGATTTTTACGACGAGCGGTGCCCACAAGTACTATGACGCATATAGCTTTTCGACCGAACGAGCTGTATGCGCTGTCGCGTAAAATTTATTGCATGCGCTGACTCTCTACACAGTGAACGCTCAGTGCCGTGCTGAACCATCAGGACGCAGTGACGTCTTGGCGTACGCAACATAGCGATCGTAAGTTGCCGCTGTGGGCGCACGGTTGTGCACGCGGTAGTTTAAGTTTTTTTATTCCTTTTATGCAAGAAATGCAAGAACCTCGAGATGCCACTCTTAGGTCTTTAATTTTCTTTCAGAAAATAAATAAAAGAGATTGGCGAAAAAAAAATTGGCCGCGGTTTTGCTCTGGCTAAACTTGGTGGATTGCGAAAGCAACATCTGCGTGTAGCCATATACTGTTGCGTGAGCTACATTGGCCACAATCTCGCTGTTTCGCGTGCTCTTGGACGACCATATTCTGCATGCGTGAGGAGCTAGTGACTTCACTGCGCACATCTGGCGTGCCTGGCCGCACGCGCTTGCCTTCCTTTTCTTAAACTGATCGGTGGTGGTGGTGAAAACATTTTAATGAAATGCTTTAGGAGGTTGTAGCGGTGGTTGGAGCTCTCAGTCCGGAACCCTATTGGCGTAGGCTGCTGTCCGGGCTCTTGCGATGAGTTGCTTTTGACTCTTTTCGTCCGAGATGGACAGAGCTGCCTCCCACCCCACCTGCGTTGGCTGGTTATTAACAGTGATCGCCTGATTTCGTTGGCAGGCCCATACCATATGGTGCAGATCCGCCTGCTCCCCGCAGAATTTGCATTGTGAGCCAAATGACTCCGGGGCTATGGCATGTAGTCTTCGTGGGTTGTTGTAAGTGCTGGTCTGTAATTTTCGGAGGTGTGGTTCCTCCCCTTTATCTAGTGTCTTAGCCGGCGGAGGGTAGACCCGACGGGATACTCTTAAGTGCTGAAGTATGTCATTGTAAGTTAGTAGTTGGGTAGGAGGTTCCACGGCATCCGCACTGGGTGCCCGGGGAAGAAATGCTCGGGCTGAGGCATGTGCGCTCTCGTTCCCTGGGATGCCCTGGTGAACTGTTACCCATATTAAGTGTTTGTGTGTGGGTTGGTAGCCCCGGATGTAGCTATCTTGCAGGATTTTAGCTGCTAGCGGTGCGACCCTGCCTCTGAGGTAATTGCGATACGCTGTCTGTGATTCTGTGAGAATGTATATTGAGCTAGTGTGGTTTGCAGCTAGAGCAATCGCCATTTCTTCCGCAGCCAGTATGACCTGGCTAGCCAGTACTACTCCGTCGACTGTTGTATTTTGGTGCACTACCGCGACGGCCGTCATTCCCTGCTCGGGACCCGCAGCATCGACACAGAACACGCCCTCGCGCCCGCCGTAGTGTCTTTTCATGGCTTCGGCTCCTGCTTGTCGTCTTGACTGGTGAAAATCAGGGTGCATATTCCTGGGTAGTGGAGCTGCCTTGAGTTGTCCTCTCCATGAGGCTGGGATGTCGGATTTGTTGTCTAGCTGTCGGGGGCAATTGATGTTTAAATCACTCAGGATTTGTCGGCAGTTCGAATTGTGGAGAGCCGTACCACCTGCGCCGTAAGGTGTGCCTCTATAAGCTCATCGATCGTGTTGTGCACACCCAGTCGCAAGAGCCGGTCCGTCGATGCCGCAAGAGGGAGTCCCAGGGCCTTCTTGTAGGCAGTTTTGATTATGATGTCGAGGTTTTTGATGTCACGCTTCCCAAGGCGGAGGTAGGGCCCTATGTAGACGACGCGGCTTACAACGAAAGCCTGCACCAGTCGCAGGGTATCGTCTTCTCGAATACCTGATTTGCGCGTCATTATCCTGGTGATCATCCTGGCGACTTGCTCGCTCACGAGCCGTAGTTTCTGGAGGGCAAGAAGGTTGTTGCCGTTGTTATTTATGTACAGACCCAGTATCTTCAGGGTCTGAACTTCCTTGATGGGTGAGTTGTCTACGCAGATATTGATGGTGTCTTGATTCTCGTGTTGACGGAAGGCTATTTTTCGGGTGAGCACGTTAGTCCACACCGGGGCGTAATTTTGACCTGTTGTCTCCGCGGTTTGTAGTTCTTCAATCATTCCCATACTTCCCGTGGTTGTCCAGATGGTTATATCATCAGCGTACAGGGCGTGTCGTATGCCCTGTACCTGATTGAGAAGCGGGGGTGATTTAGGAGTGCAATGTTGAAGAGAAGTGGGGATTGTACTGCCCCTTGCGGAGTGCCTCTCGTGCCCATCTTCACTTGCGTTGTGTGTTTTGTGCCGGTGCTGATGTTGACGGTTCTGTCCGTATGGAAATCGCATATGTACGAGTAGACACGCTGTCCACAGCTCATGCTGTTGAGGTTGTTGAGGATTGTGGAGTGTTTGACATTGTTAAACGCTCCCTTGAGGTCAAGTGTTAGAAGCGCTCGGTTACTGTTTGTGCGTGCGGGATCAATGACTTCGCGTTTGATTTGCAGAAGCACATCATGGGTGGACAAGTGTGCCCGGAATGCAAACATCGTGTGTGGCAGTAGCTCTTTGTCTTCAAGATAATTGGAGAGATGCGTGTGGACTGCCTTTTCCAAGAGTTTGCCTGCGCACGACGTGAGGGATATGGGGCGCAGGTTTTCGATGCTGATTTTCTTGCCGGGTTTGGGAATAAAGTTTACATTGGCTGTTTTCCATGCTTGTGGAATGGCGCCGGTACGCCAACATTCGTTTATGTAATCCGTGAGTTGCTTCAGAGCCCCCGTGCCGAGGTTGGCCAGAAGTCCGACACTAATTTTGTCTTGTCCCGGGGCTGTGCCTCGGCGCATATCTGCTAGTGCTGCAATGATTTCATCTGAAGTGAAATCTCTGTCTAGGTCTTCGTTCTGTTCCCCACGGTACTCCTTATTGTAGGGTTGTTGGTCTCGCGTGGTGCAGATATAGCGACGCGTGAGTTCATCCACGAGTTCATGATCCGTGCCTTGAAAGCTGTGTAGGGCTCGATGCAAATTTCTGTGTTGTTCACTCTTTGCTTTCGGGGGGTTAATTAGGGATCGCAGAAGGTTCCATGTAGCCTTGGTGTCTAGGCGGCCTTTGAGGGATACGCACTTCGTTAGCCAATTGGTGCGAGCGATGTCCCATGCGTATTGGTCTGCTTGAATAGTAAGCTTGGCTATTCGAAGTCTTAGTTTCCGATTGTGTCTTTGTTTTTTCCCCCGTTTTATAAGACTACGTTTTGCTTCCCAAATGTGTAGGAGGTGTTTGTCAACAGCGGGGTGGTCCTCCGTGGTGGCAAGAGATTTTGTGAACTTTTCTTTAAGGCCGAGAATGGAAGCTGCCCAATCTTCGTAGCTGGTAATTTGTTCAGATGTGGTTAGTTTGGTGTCCTTTCTGAATGTCTCCCAGTCTGTAATTCTGGCTTGCCCTCGTGGTTTGCTGTGCTTGTTGCTTTCGAAGATGGTCTGCAGCACGTAGTGATTGCTGCCTAGGGTCTCTCCTGTATTGAGCCACTCATAGTTGCGGGCATTGCGGACGATCGTGAGGTCGGGGGAATTATCCCGCGTTACGCTGGTGCCGAGTCGCGTCGGGTGCTGCGGGTCCGTGAGTAGGGTCAGGGCCATGTCAGCGATGGAGGATGCTAGTTTTCTGCCTTTCGTGTGTTCCCTGGGGTATCCCCATAGGGGGCTAGAAGCATTAAAGTCGCCAACTATAGCTAGGGGAGCTTTTTGGGCTTCTCTTTGGGCTTCAAGAAAGATCACGTCGAAGGCTACGCGGTGCTGTTTGGGGCGACTATATATATTGAGTATATAGGTGCCCTTGGTGTTTCTGTGCTGTGGCAGTATTTTTATGAAGGTATATTCAATGTCATTGTCTAGATTAAGGTCTACAGTGATTTCCGTGCAAGATTTGTGGACCAAGATGCATATCGAGGGATTTGTTTGATGTGTTGAGTATCCACTGATCTTAGCCTCCATATTCACTTCTTGTAGGGCTATTATTTGCGGCGTATTGGGATGAGAGTCTATGTATTGCTGTAATGTTTCCCTCTCCCGTTTTAGTCCCCTGCAGTTCCACTGTTGGATGGTAAGTTTATGTCTGCGTTGTGGAGCCATGCTGAACACTAGAATCGTGGGTCTCATCATGTGGTACGCACTCAGGTTGTAGATCTATCTCAGTGCTTAGCAGGCGACGAGTTCACATTTTACCCTGTAGCTTTCTTCCCTTTTCGTGAGAAACATCTGATAATTCCTGAAGTTTGCGGTCAATTCTAATCTATTGCGCTTGCATTCTTGTTAGAACTGGTTCGAGGTTTTCCATCATGGGTTTAATAACTGATTCGAACATTCTTTTGATTGTCGTCTCAATCATAACTTGTAATTTATTTTCAATGAGGTCTTGAATTGTTTTTTCCAAGCGAGTGATGCGTTCCTGGGTTTGGGGGTGCTCTGTATATTGCGGCTTTAGTGCCTGCGGTGGTGGTGCCTGCGGAGTTGGCGCCTGGTGTGGTGCGTCTGGTGTAGTTACTTGCCTCTCGGGGGTGCTAGTATCTAACTGGTGCGGAGACGGAGGGGTTAGCTCTGCCTTATCTTCTTCCATCGGACATGCCTGTTGCGTCGATGAAGGCAGTGCGTTGTTTGGATTGACTGCGATGCCTAACTGCTGCTTCAATGCGCTATTTTCTGATTTTAGTTGTTCAATCTCTGCTTTAAGTCGTTTGTAAGCCAACGCTTCGGGGAAAGAGGCAGCTACATCTGCCCAGCTTACCGTGTTGCCGTTGCGTTGCTCCTTGTTATGGGGCCCTGTTGTCTTCTCGGCTGGACGACTGCCTTTGTTGTGCGACACCTTATCGGCAGTCCCAGGTTCATTGCTTGAAGAGCGTGAGCCGGGTGGTGCTGAGTTGTTGCTGGAGGACAGGGCCTGGTGGGTCAGTCGGTTCCCGCTGCTCGATAAACCTCTGCTGCCGGATCGGTTGCGAAGCCAGGATCTTGACCGGTGGTTGACTTGTCCTGTCTTGGGCTTGGTTGTTTTGTGATGTTCGGTACTTGTACTTGCACTGATTCGACCCCATGGGATGTGGACCTTCGCAGACCGTGCACTTGGGGTTGGCAGTCGTGGGATTCTGGAACATCTTGCTGACCGCACTGCGGACATCTTGACTTCGAAGGGCAAGGGCAAACATCCGCCCGGTGTCCAAGTTTCCCGCACAGTGCGCAGGCTGGCGTTGTTTTCTTGTATAGGCGTACAGGAACCGCTTCACCGTAGTAGAAGACGTGAAACGGAACCTTTCTTCCTTTAAACGTGATGGCCGCCACGTTGGAGGAACCTAATTTCCTCACGCTCACCACTGGTGCGTCCGGGGAGCGAAGCGCTTTCGTGATGTCTTCGTCGGAAACCCTCGGGTCCACTTGTATTACTCCTTTGCAAGTGTCGTCGGAGGGGCGGAGGTAGGAGTACACTGCGTGTGCCTTGTCCTCAAGCTGAATTTCTTGAATTGCGAGGATCTTTCTGATTATTTGGGCGTCTCACACCCCGACGACGATGATGTTCTGTTCCCATATGGGCCAAACGCTGAGCTCGGCTGAGTCCTTGTCGACGCCAGCTGCAATGTGCAAGGCGTTTCCGACCGCGTTGCTTCCCCTGAATTTGCTGATATCCAGCGTTCCTTTAGGTTCGATTATGATCACTGCGCCTTGCTTGTCCAGACGCGGCTGCGCAGGAGGCTTCCAACGCTTGACTTGCGTTCGGGGCTTCTGTTGCAGCGGCATATCCCCTGCCGCGGTGACGCGTCCATCTGGCGTTCGACCTTTCTGCCGTGCCGAGCGGTTGTCACGGGCTGATGCGCGTTCCCACTCTTCTATCTTGCGTTGGATAATCGCCTCCGTAACCTTGTCGAAAACTGGGGTTTTCGCCTGTGGCATGGTGACGATCTGCATCCCCTCCGGGTCGTATCCCGTCAGGGTCGTCACGGTTTGCGGTAGAGTTTGCCCGCGGAGCCGCGGCGGGTAGCTGATTCGTAGCCTGACTGGTAGGCTTAGCAACTCGCGCGATCCGCTTAGTCTTCAAATTCTCGAAGGATTTGAGAAAACGGTCCCACCTGAACAAGGGTGGGTGGTCTCCTCGTTATTCTGGAAGTGTAGCCAGATGGTGTCGCAGCGCTTCGGCAAACGCTTCGGGAAAGGATCATAAAATTCTGCGGAGCCGACGTGAGACACGTCCGCTCTTCCCGACTGCTGAGGCGCGTCTCCTTAAACGGATCGGAGTGTAAAACGCCCACAACACCAACGCCAATGAACATAATGAACGCCGATGGCCTGTGGCTTCAGCGCCGCGTTTCTCGCACAACCTTGTGAATGCCTGCAGCTCACATCTGTCTCTAATCACCCGACGTACCTATAAGCACGATTTAGCCGTCCACTGACCCTGGTAGCCATTATGCGCACTTCCTTTCCTTAAAATGATCGACGTGGTGAACGGCAACACCTACAAACACAACGAATGCCGACGGCCTATGGCTTCAGCGCAGCGTTTATGGCAGAACGTTGTCAATGCTAACGCATACAGCGCACACCTCTCACTACCGTCACTCAGTTGAGGTCATGGTTGACGTGTCCACTGTTCCAAGAGGGTAGTTATGCGCCTTATCTCTGGTCCAGGTGTACACCGAGATGTGGATACCTCGCCCTCACCTGACGCTACTACGAACGAAGTTTTCATAGTTTTTATAGTTTTGTCAAGGTACGAAGCACAAGCATTCGCACACTCATGGCTGAAAAATAACTTTGATGCTAACTCGCGAGCTGAATGCGGAGGCACTGCGCCGCAGCTATTGAGAACCGTATGTGAGCCGAAAAACCATCTCTGGCAAGTCAATCGTGACGGCGTAGTAGGGCGTCCCTGGCGACACCGCCCGTGCGCATGAGCGGTTTCGCGCTGACAGACATTACATATACGGTATATGCATGGCGCTGCTACAAGTTCTAGTGCAGAAAATGCACGTTTGCACGCAGAAAACGCGAGCATTTAGCGGGAAATTATGCTTTATGTTACATTCAAAGTACGCAGATAACTCCGGTGATACTGGCAAATCAATTTATACAATAAACCGGTGCTCTTTTGGCCTAGGCGCTATTGAGTCGTCCAATGAAATAAAAAAGGAGAAATTTATCTTTTTTGCAATTTGTTATAGGAAATATAACCCGAAGAATAACTACCTACCCAGTTTATTGAGAGTTTATGTGCCGAAAAACTCAATAACACCAACGAATTCACATCGAAGCGAGAGGCTCCGCTTTAGAGCGCGCTGCCATGTTGGATGCTCTTGAGCACCTGCTACTGTGGGAGCGTACGCTATGTGTTTTACGTTACTCTCTGTTTTCGTGGGCCCTTTTTACTACCTCGGAACCAGCCCATACACTTCTGGGGTTTCGAGAAACCAGGTGCGGCCGGTGCAGCAGATTATGCCCCTTTTTGTTATGAAAAACCCTGAATACGAACCCGGGGGCGGAGAAATGCTGTGACTAGAGAAATGTGTACGTAAAACCGTGATAAATGACGGTAAATGATATTACAGCAGTCTGGAAGGCTGAACGGAACCGGGATTTAGATGAACCTAATTTAAAAATTTTGTCAGGTATCTGGAAAAAGTGGACAGCAGCCTTAGTGCTCCATAAAGTCAGAAATAAATTTCCGATCAGAAAGTGTGTCAGGCAGGGACACAGAATCTCGGCAATAGTGTTCACCGCCTCTTTTACTGGACGTATTCTGAGGCCTGGATTATGAACGGTAGGGAAGAAGAGCACGTAATAAATTCCTTGATAATCTGTAATTAGCCGGTCAAATTCCTTTGGAAAGCATTTCACGGGATGAATTGATAATCATTTTCAATGACTTGGTCAGGCAGGGTAGGACGGTTGGTCTAAAAATTAATATACACCAAGCCAAAGTAATGTTCAGCAGCATCGGATGGGAACCGAAGTTTACAATTGATACCGAGGTGGTGGGAGAGGTAAGAGAATGCGTGGTCAGGACAGGCAGTGACGGCAAATCGGGATTACGAGAAAAAAATAACTAGTAGAATAAGAATCGAGTGGAGACCATTTTGCAAATTCTTTGAGATCATCGATGAGAGTTCAGCATTGCCTCGCCAACCAAAAGGTGTGTGTACATAACCGGCGCTCACCTATGGGACAGAAAAGTTTAAGCGAACGGAATGGATTGAGCTTATGTTGTGGACAATGTAGCGAGCTATAGAAAAGCACATGACAGGTGTAGCGTTAACGGACGGGGAAAGAGCAGCGTGACTCAGAGAATAAATGCAGGCTAATGACAATGTTGTAGAAATCAAGAAGAATTGGGCTTCGGTAGGGCATGTATTGTGAAGGCAAGATAACCTGTGACCGTTAAGGTAAATGGACTGGATACCAAGAAATAGTAAGCGTGTCGGAGAGGGGGGGGGCAGAACATTACGAAGGCGGATATTATTAAGAAATTTCGGGGGATAAGCTGGCGGCAGCTGGCAGGGGACAGAATTAATAGCAGAATTGTGGTACAAGGCTTTGTCCTGTAGATGAGAGAGAGAGAAAAACTTTATTTACACAGGAATTCGGGGCACGCCCCAGGGTTCCCGCACGACCCCACTGCACTCAAGTGTTTATGTTCCTGAGGTCCATAACGCTGGCACCACGGCCGGTGGCGATATTCTGCACGGCCGGGTCCTCCGAGCGCAGCAGTGTCTCCCAGTCCTCCCAGGTCTTGAGGTTCTCTAGGTGCCGCGGGGGAGGGTCCGGCGGGCAGAGGGAAAGGATGTGGAGGGAAGAAGCGAAGGGTTCTGGGCATAGGGCATATGCGGGAGTGGGAAAGGACGGATCATAGTGGGCTAGGTTAAGGGGTGAGGGGAGAGTGTGTGTCTGTAGTCTGCGCCAGAGTGTTGCGTGTTTGTTATCTAGGGAGGGGTGGGGCGGGGAGTAGAGCTGGCGTGAGGCTCTGTATGCCTGGGTCAGCTCACTGAACGTGTGCATGCGCTCCTTCGTGAATCTCCGATCCGAGGCCACCTGAGCCCGGTTTAAAGAACCTCGGGCTAAAAGGTTGGCAGCCTCGTTTCCGGGATTCCCGCATGCGCAGGCACCCATATCAGCTCCACATGGCGGGGCGGGGGTGCATCGGGCGAGTCCAGTATGCCAAAAGCAGGGACATGAACTTGGCCTCAAGCAAAATTTAAAATCGCAGTTTTGGAGTCACTTAATATATACCGGGCTTCCGTTCGAGTGATAGCTAGGGCAATGGCGGCTTCCTGTGCAGCCTCTGGGGACGTAAATGGAGGTAGAGGTAGTGTGAGGAGGGCGGATAAAGAGGAGTCCACAACAGCTGCTGTCGCTTCACCACCCGTGCAGGCAGCGTCCACCCATGCGGCGTCCGGCTCGGGGCCGTACGCTCGATGGAGTGCCTTCGCACGAGCTCTGCGGCGCTGCTCATAGTGGGACGGGTGCATATTCCTCGGGAGCGGCCTAATGAGAAGCTCCTGGTTAAGGGGTCGTGGGATGGCGAGGATGGTTGGGTCGTTGGCCGGTATTCTGATGCCGAGGGAGTTAAGGATATACCGACCTGTAGACGTTTGTGTGAGCCTGATGTATTGGACCTGTTGGTGGGCCTCCACCAGTTCCCCGATCATGTGTGGAGGCCCAGGCCTAGTAATCTTTCTGTGGGTGTGTTGAGGGGAAGATTAAGTGCTACTTTGAATGCCTTGCGAATCAAAGCATCCAAAGCGTTTATGTCATGTTTAGATAGTTGTAAGTATGGGGTAGTGTACAGCACACGGCTGAGGACAAAGGCATGAATGAGGCGACATAGGTCGTGCTCCTTCATGCCTCTATGACGTTCCGAAACCCTGCGGATGATGTGCGATATCGCGCCTACAATCTGCTTGAGTCTCTTGAGGGTAATGGTATTTTTGCCATCGTTCTGGATGTGCAGGCCCAATACACGGAGGGTGCCAACCTCAGGTACCGGGCGACCATTCAGTTCAATGGCAATGGGGGAGCGGGGACAGCGGTGGTTCTTAGGACGGATGAGGAGCAGTTCGGACTTCTCTGGGGAGCAAGACAGTCCGATGGTCCGTGCGTAATTTTGGGGGATGGTGGCTGCTTCCTGTAAGTTGCTCTCTATGTCGCCGTCACTGCCGTGAGTGGTCCACAGGGTGATATCGTCGGCATAAAGAGCGTGCTTCAGGTGGGGAATAGTTGCCAATTTTCGGGCAAGGGGGATGAGGGTAATGTTAAAGAGAAAGGGGGTAAGGACGGACCCTTGAGGGGTGCCGATACTCTGATGCGTGTAGGAGGGGAAGACAGAGGGCCCAAGTGTATCTCAGCCGTGCGGTCAGTGAGGAATGCTTGAATGTAGGCACACGTGCGAGCACCCACATTCAATGGGGATAGAGCAGTCATGATCGCCTGATGTTCAATGCGATCAAAAGCTTTGGAGAGATCCAAAGCTAAGACTGCCTTGGTGTGACCTGGAAGAAGCGGGTCGAAAATGTCGTGTGTGAGTTGAAGCATGGCGTCCTGTGCGGATAGATGGGGGCGAAATCCCACCATGGTATGCGGGTAAAGGTTGTTGTTCGCCATGTGACTTGTGAGTCTCGCAACACAACATGCTCGAGGAGTTTCCCGAGGCATGAGGTAAGCGATATCGGGCGAAGGTTTTGAAGTGTAAGTGGTTTGTTGGGTTTAGGTGTGAATATTACCTTGGCGTGGCGCCAGGACTGAGGGAGGTTACCCTCCCTCCAGCACTGGTTGAAGTATTTCGTAATGTGGGTGATCGATTGGTCATCCAGATTACGGAGCATCGAGTTAGTGATCTGGTCTGCACCAGGTGCGGAGTTTGCGCGGAGAATCAGGAGGGCCGCTCTGACTTCCGTCTGCGTGATGTCGGTGTCGAGCGTGGGATTTGATTGTCCTGTGTAGTGCGGTAGAGGTATGGGGCCACCTGGAGATAGTAGATGACGCAGTCAAGCTGATGGTGATGTCAGTGGCTTGTATTTAGTGTCTTTGCATACAGAAGGAGTTTTTAACCTCTCGCTTGCTACTGCAAGGAGTAAATTGGCTAAAATTTGCTATTAACTTTAGAGGTAAATCTGCAAAGAAAATGTTTACAGAATGCAGAGAAATGCGCTGTTAGTAAAGTACTCGCACCGCGATTACCTTACTTTCGGCCCAAAATAAAGTTGACGAATTTTAAAAACCGGCTCCTACAATACGCTATTCGGTCACCGTTTTGAAACCGTAGTCACAGGCCAGCCATTCGAAAGAACGTGTTCATGCAACGCCGCTTTGAATAAATGGGTCAGTGCTTAGAGGGACTGTTCTGCGATAAGCGCGGCTTTGTTTTTGGTGCAATTCTGACGCGACATGTATGCAGCGAGAGCACGAAGCTGCTAAAGAATGATATATGCCCTGCCCTGCCCTGCAATTGCGACGGCGGCATTGGTTTCGCGCAGGAGCATCACTATTCAACGAACAGAATTATACACCATCATGACGAAAGTATCCTAGAGACCGGCAGTTGAGTTCATTCAGTCATGATGCTCTGTAGGAAGTTAATATTAAAAAGTAGGAGCGCATCGTTCTGTAAACATTTAAAATCTCTGGGAGTTTAATTGAAGCTCTGGTTCAACTACTGCTCAACCTGGTGAGAGAGCGAAAGGTATGGCGTATCGGGCAAATATTTAGCGGCTTCGCGCGTGTAACGTTGACTGCGTTCCCGACACTGGATAGGCAGCGCACCCACCCTGTCAACCTGGCAGGTGGAAGTTTATGGTTGATTTAGAGAGTTTGCCCACCCATTGAACGTGCGACCTATTGCAGCAGTGCGCCGTTTCTGCCACAACGTTTCCAGCGCTAAAGCATGTAGCTCACATCTCTTTCTCATTACCCCACGTAGCTATAAGTGCGATTCCGGCGTGCACTGACCAAGGGAGCCAGTTATGCGCACTTCCTTTCCATGAAATCATCGGAGTGTAAAACGTTGTCAACGCCAACGGCAATGATCGCCTGCGGCCTATGGCTTCAGTGCCGCGTTTCTGGCACAACGTTGTCAACGCCAACACATGCAGCGCTCATGTGTCACTAACGCCACGTAGTAAGGCGTCCACTGTTCGAAGAGGGCAGTTATGCGCCCTTCCTTTGCTTTCTAAGCTCCCGCTCCATTGGTTTCGTAGCTTAAAGCGCGTGTAAGGTGTACACAGTCCTAGGGGCCCAGTTATGCACCTTTCGTTTGCTTTCGAAGCTCAAGGTCCCTTAAAAGTGAAAAATAGGCAATCGAACCACTAGGTTCAATAGGGAAGCTTTCGCTTCCAAAAAGCGCCACGTAGCGCTTCTTTTGAAAAAAGGTTTTCAAACGAACATCTTCGCTTATGCTCCCCAACAAGTATGCCTCACATTCAGCATTAATTTTGAGAATAAGGATCTGTAGTATTTAGCTTTGTAAATTAAGAATTGATGTTCGTTTAAATATCGCCTAGTCCAGTGAAAAATCAATGCCTAACGGTCTACAGTGCTGCAGTCCTCTTACAGCCCCTAGTTGATTTCCAAAACTTGGCATGAGTTAGCTTGCACTGTGGCAAATATTGAAAACTGGTACCACAATTTTTCCACAGGGTCCACTCGCTAAATTTATTGCGCCGGGCTCAATTCTCGACACTAAAAGTATTAAATATACAGTGAATCACATGAGGTTTTGATAATATATTAGATATACTGAATAAAACGTGCTTTAATCGGCGTCTATCAATGGTTCACAAAGCCCTTAAACCTTCATTTTCCCCTGTTCTAATGCCCGGGCTGTATCCAAGAAATAATGCATTTCCAGAAAGCTCTGCTTCGCAAGTAAGCTCTGCAACCAATACAGAAAACGGTTAAGGCTCTAAAATATGTTCTTGTTTAAGCTAGATGACTGTTTATGTGGTTTAGTATCGAATAAATCTCGTGTAATGTGTGCAAATTCTGGAACGCATTTATCCGCAACTAATGACATCCTATGATAGAAAGTCTGCGATTAAGTGTATTCCAGGTTCCAAATTCGGTGAAAAAGAAAGTAGAAGAGGCGGTCGAATGTGGGTGCGTCCACGTATGACTAAAGTCAAGCATTCCTCACTGACCGCACGGCTGAGATACACTTCGGCCCTCTGTCTTCCCCCTCCTACACGCTTCAGAGCATAGGCACCCCTCAACGGTCCGTCCTTTCCCCCTTTCTCTTTAACATTACCCGCATCCCCCTTGCCCGAAAATTGGCAACTATTCCCCACCTGAAGCACACTCTTTATGCCGACGATATCACCCTGTGGACCACCCACGGCAGTGACGGCGACATAGAGAGCACCTTACAGGAAGCAGCCACCCTCACCCAAAATTACGCACGGACCATCGGACTGTCTTGCTCCTCAGAGAAGTCCGAACTGCTCCTCATCCGTCCTAAGAACCACCGCTGTCCCGGCTCCCCCATTGCCATTGAACTGAATGGTGACCCGGTACCTGAGGTTGGCACCCTCCGTGCATTGGGCCTGCACATACAGAACGATGGCAAAAACACCACTACCCTCAAGAAACTTAAGCAGGTTGTAGGCACGATATCGCACCTCATCCGTAGGGTTTCGGGTCGTCATAGAGGCATGAAGGAGCGCGACCTATGTCGCCTCATTCATGCCTTTCTCCTCAGCCGTGTGTTGAACGCAACCCCATACTTACAACTATCCAAACATGGCATAAACGCTTTGGATGCTTTGATTCGTAAGGCATTGATAGTAGCACTTCATCTTCCCCTCAACACACCCAAAGAAAGATTTCTAGGCCTGGGCCTCCACAACACGATCGGGAAACTGGTGGAGGCCCACCGACAGGTCCAATACATCAGGATCACACAAACTTCCACAGGTCGGTATATCCTGGACTCCCTCGGCATCAGAATACCGGCCAACGGCCCAACCCTCCTCGCCATCCCACGACCCCTTCACCGGGAGCTTCTCATTAGCCCGCTCCCGAGGAATATGCACCCGTCCCACCATGAGCACCGCCGCAGAGCCCGAGCGAAAGCACTTCTTCGAGCGTACGGCCCCGAGCCGGATGCCGTATGGATGGACGCTGCCTGCACAGGTGATGAAGCGACAGCAGCTGTGGTTGACTCTTCATCCACCCACCTCACACTACCTCTCCCTCCAGACACGTCCCCAGAGGCTGCAGAGGAAGCCACCATTGCACTTGCTATCACCCGCACGGAAGCCCGGTACATTTTAAGTGATTCTAAAACTGCGATACTAAATTTTGCTCGCGGCCGAGTTCATGTCGCTGCTTTTGGCATACTGAACTCGCCCGATGCACCCCCGCCCCGCCATGTCGAGCTGATATGGGTGCCTGCGCACTCCGGGAATCCCGGAAACGAGGCTGCCAACCTTTTAGCCCGAGGTTCTTTAAACCGGGCTCAGGTGGCCTCGGATCGGGGATTCACGAAGGAGCGCATGCACTCATTCAGCGAGCTGACCCAGGCATACAGACCCTCACGCCAGCTCTACCCCCCGCCCCACCCCTCCCTAGATAACAAACACGCAACACTCGTGCGCAGACTACAGACACAAACTATCCCCTCACCCCTTAACATAGCCCACTATCATCCATCCTTTCCCGCTCCCGCATGTGCCCTATGCCCAGAACCCTTCGCTTCTTCCCTCCACATCCTTTCCCTCTGCCCGGCGGACCCTCACCCGCGGGACCTAGAGAACCTCAAGACCTGGGAGGACTGGGAGACCCTGCTGCGCTCGGAGGACCCGGCCGTGCAGGCCATCGCCACCGGCCGGGCTGCCAGTGTTATGTACCTCAGGAACATAAACACCTGAGTGGATTGGGGTCGTGCGGGGACCCTGGGGAGTGCCCCGAATTTCTGTGTAAATAAAGTTTTCTCTCTCTCTCTCTCTCGTCAGAGGCGACATCGAATTCCTCTTCAGTCAAGTTTCTTTCTTAAAACACGAAAAAAACATTTCTAGGGCGGAATCGTCATTTTCTTTCGTCTCTTTAGGAACTTTGGTTCGTGTTCTGTTTTTGTCGACTTAAAGTGGGTGGAAAGCTAGCGACATTTGACACCAAAATTTCGCGATATGACTGACGTTTAGTTCGAAGTATGAAGCCAGTAAATAGCCGTGGTATATTTTGCTTGTGTTTTAAGCAACCAGCACTTTTACAAAGAAGTTCGCGACTATCTAGAGAAACAACTTTGTGGCCGTTTTTTCTTAAAAAAAAGCATTTCTTTGCTAGGTTATTCAAGGCTCACTTCGAAATGCAAATATTTTGTATGAATTTGCGGAATGCTTCTCTTTCTCCTTTCTTTTAGGTTGCGAACGTTCAAAACCTGTTTCCAGGGAGTTCATTGGGAATCCTGCCTTAAAGACTCAAGTACCTTGGATAGTATGAAACTTTAGCTTTTGTTAAAGATAACTGAAAAAAAAAAGTTTTGTATAGCGTTGCACATCTCTTCCATGGTGCTAGTAAAAAAAATTCAGGGGGCACTTTGACTGTCTAAAGTGGGTAAAGGCGGAAGCGTTTTCCGCACCACCTTCGCTGTTTCTGTGGCACTGGTGGCGTCACATATATTTGAGTACTAATTACTAAGTCATGGAAAATCACTAATTAATTGTTAATTACTTATTAATGCCTGAATGCTAATTAACTGCTAATTAAGGACGCTTAAGGTATGTCACCACCTTTTTCAAAATTTTTTTAAATTTTGAGCATTAAATTTTTATTTCACGTTTACCTTATAAAGCACTGTTTTAAATGATATTCAAAAGCAAAAAAGAGTGAAAAAAGTTATGCTAGCATTTATTATTCACAAAAAATTGCCCAAAATTGGCTGTTACGCAAACATTCATAACTAGCGAATGGAGAGCAGGAATTGTAAACTTTTTGGCACAGAGTTAGCCAACTAACCATACTGTGCAACGAACTAGGATCTTTGCCATCCAATAATTGGGAAAAAAGTTATAGCAAAAATGCCAAAGAAAACAAAAAAATGTGTCATTTTTGCCTGCCTTCCTTCACGTAAAACATGATTATATCAAAACTCACCATTCGATTTCATTTATCCTAGTTCATTGCACAGGCTTGTAACAAAGGAACGAGCATGCAAAGTTTCATTGAAAAATATTTATTAATTTCTATGTTATCATTGTTTGCGCAACACAAAAGTGCAAGAAATGAAGTTTTGAGAAAAACAAGATTAAAGTTTTTCAATCCTTGTAGAAACACGATCTCATGCCCTAGGAAGTTAAAATCCTCCAGGTTCATAGCTAGGGCCCTCCTTAGCTGACACGAGCTCTCTTTTGGCATTTGTTGCTGCCCGTCTTTTCTTGCGGAGATCTTTTGCCTCACCCATTGATTGACTTTGGGCCTTCTTCACACGGTAATGGTCACTGGTGAAACATGCTACGAGAGTGTGGTGGCCAGATTCGATGCCTACTTCCCTCAAAATATCTCCTGTACTTCTGTTGCCATCATTCAAGGACGAATCTGGTAGCATTCAAAGCGATAGCGCCAAGCGCGCGCAAAGTAAACAACGTAGATGCTTGTAGCGTCATGCATCCCCCTTGCAGAAATTTAAAGCAATGTTTAAAAAAAAGGGAGATTTACAAATTGCCTTCGAATAATCTTTTATATATGAAACTACTAAAAAAAACAGAAAATTTTCAATATACGCCGTTGATTATCGCTGAGGTATCATTTTCTGTTACCAAAACACATTAGTTTCGGTTTCAGAACTGTTCACCACCTGTTCGAAAGTTAGCTATAACTTTTGAACAAAATAAGATACAAACATTATTCTTGCTGCAAAACATTTTTGAATGTTTGGAGATTCCTGAAATACAAAAAAGAAAAAATGTCATTTTTACAAAAAAAACGCCTTTTCAAAGGTGGTGACATACCTTAAGCTTCGCCTTTAGGAGTGGAACGCGGCAGCGCATTGTAGCGCTGCCAGGGAGTCCACGGAACGCCACCACCCGTTCGGCGCGATGCCTTGCCCTTTGAACGCAACGCTTTTTGAGGAAAGGAAATGGCGCAGTAATTCTCTGTCATCTCAGTGGACACCCGAACCGCACCGTAGAGGAAGGGAGGTGGGAGTGAAAGAAGATAGATAAAGAGGAGTCGTAATGAAGAAAATGAAAATTGTACTTGAGGAAAGGAAATTACGCAGTAACTGTCTCACATATCTCGGTGGACACCAGTCAAAGTTCAGGGGGGGGGGGGGGGGGCACTTTTTTGACCTAAAGTGTGGTCACTGATGTGTGGTTAAGATGTTAAGCTTCGCCCCTAAGAGTGGAACGCGACAGCGTCTTGCAACGCTGCCAAGGAGTCTATAGAACGCCATCGCCCATTCGGTTCTACGCCTCGCTCGTCGGTAAATTGGTTTTTGAGGAAAGGAAATGTATCTGTCTCTCATTTGTCGGTGGACACCTAAACCTCGCCGGAAGGGAATGGAGGAGGATGAGAGTGAGTGAAGACACCGTATTCACTAGACGCGCCTTTGTTCATTCCAAACCATCGAGCTGGCATGGCGGAGTGGATAGCGTGCTCGTCTCTCACGCCGAAGACCGGGGTCCGATTCCTGAGCTCGACCAATTTCTTAATCGCTTTTATTTATTTATATGGCCTGACTAGTAAAGCTAATTAGGCTAATTGGGTAATTAAGCAATTAACTAAGCTCAGTCCCACTTACTTGGAGCAGCACTATGCGATCCCTTCTATTGGTTGTATGGTTACTAGCCAAAGTGCAATTGGCCCCGTTTGAAATTCGCGCACTGTGACGTCACGACCGTTTCCACCAATTGAAAAGCGTGACATTTTCTGTCGACAACTGCTGCTTACAACGATGAGACATTAAAGGCTTCTGCCTTAATAAAGATTAGTAAGCGAGTGCTGCAATGAATAAAGAAACTTGTTGAAAAAAAAACAACAGCTGAAACTGTAACAACCGCTGGATCCGTAAAAAGTTAAATTTTTATGGCTACAATGCTTATTTCCTGCTTCAACTTTCCATGCTTTATGCGCAATATGAAATCATTTATTACCCATTTATGCCGTCTTGTCGTAGAGGGTTAGAAAAAAGGTTGGGAATACATATAAACAAGCCAAGAATACTAATAATATTGCCACGCGCCTAACGCGCCGCGCGGCCTCCGCGCTGAGTAGAAGACGACGACGAAGCGGCGGTGTGCTCTCGAGGCGCGCTTGTTCTGTTCGGTGCCCTGGAACCTGCTGCTGTGATTAAAAGAAGGCTTCCAGTCTTGGGTTCTTCCCGACGCCTATCTCCACGGCCACTCTGGTCGTGACAATATCATTTTATTCCTCGTACTCACAACAGCATCCTAAGCAATGTGCTAAACCACTCAGAGGTAGTCTACCAGTCCAACATAGATTAAAACGCATGCTGCGACGAAAGAAAAAAAAAAGTACTTTATTATCACTGTCAGTAAACAGCGAAGTAAGAGATCTTAATGTAGGCTCTAGATCTGTAAATCTCTTGCAGGTGTACTGGTACGCATTACTCAAATATGACCCAGGAGAAAGCTCTTCGGGAGTTTGTGGTGGAAGCATCATATCCAGGACGTTCGCCGTGACTGCTGCCCTTTGCTTCAATGAAGCGTACGTTCACACAATTAGCATTCAGAATTGGCTGCCTGCTTCCTTGCAGAACACCAGCCAGCACTTTTTACTGTTGAGATCAGGCGGCTCGCCCGTGAGAGACACAAAGCGGGAACAGAAAGCGGATACCCTGCTAATCGCTTGCAATTGACGCATAACTTTTAAGGACTGCTTCATTCAGATGTTCCTCCTGCCCCTGTGCGAAGATAACTGGGCATAACTCAGCCGGCATAAAGAAGAGCAGGATCAAGATAACAAGAACACCTGGTAATCATTGTCTTGTGAAAAACGAAAATCACGCTTATGTCTCTTGCTGACTGAGCTATTCTATATTTACGAGGCATGAAATGGATGGAGTCAGGCTTAGAGGGATTATCTGGACAGGCGAAGCTAATGCAGTGTTAAGTACCGGGCTCGTGTTCTGGTCTCGTGGCTTTGAAGTGAAGCTGAAAAACTGAAATTATCCCTCTCAAGAAAGTACATCGACGCACGCTTGAATGAATTCTCCAGCCCTAAATAAGCAACAAAAAGCCGTCCACGTCTGTGCGCATGCGCGTTTGTACGACAGCGCTGGGCTGGAATAGTTTTACAAATACAGAAACCGGAAAAGTCTGTAGTCAAAAGTCGGTATATACAATGTAATAGGGACGATCAGTGCCAGCTCATCTGCAGTGCTTTTGCGCTGCACCGTTTAATTTACTACTTTTCCCTCGGAGCTTCTACCGCAGTTTTCATTAACAGAGCATCGCAGCTTGTAGTACAAAATAGGTTACGCTTCATGTATCGACCAAATGCGTGTTTTTATCCTCTTTGAAAAGCATGCCAGTTGCCAGCATGAAAATAAAGGTCTTGAATTTACCATTGCTCATGGCGACTCAAACCACAGAAGCGCACTCTGGGGCTCTGTCTTAGAATACTGTTCTCAGCGTCCACTGGGTCTGCCACCACCAT
Source organism: Amblyomma mixtum (assembly GCF_055824585.1). NCBI lineage: Eukaryota > Metazoa > Arthropoda > Arachnida > Ixodida > Ixodidae > Amblyomma > Amblyomma mixtum. The sequence continues at coordinate 22,972,473 of NC_143020.1, read as the reverse complement.
CTGTATAGCGCATGCTTCGGTTGGCTGCTCCGGGGTCGTCTATCTTTTGCGGTGCACTTCGTCGTCCACAGCTCCGATACCTTATATCCATCTCTCGCCCCTCACATTAACCGTATCGCCTTCCCGTCTCCGTCACCATTGTAACTCCCGCTTTCACGGCAGCCACCTCCACACCTACGCGATCCTGATGAGATTATATTGCCGTATTGGCGCAAATCTTTGCACTGTTTGTTTCCTCACGCTGTCAGACGCCGGGACTCGGCTTTATCATTTTCTTCGAGATGCGGAATGTGACAGGACTTATCTGTAATAATCGCGGCCACATGAAACAGCTTCCACTTAGTTCCAGATGGTTGTAGTCGCTTTAGAGCTTTATCTCGTCTGTTCATTGTAAGATTGAAACTGACGCGGCCGACAGCGGCAAGACCACCGTATGCAAGACTATAGACAACACTGTAGACTATATGGAAGACTACCGCCTAGCGCACTTGTTGCTAAAGCCACTGCTACTTCATAAGTTTTTTTGGGGGGAGGGCGTAGATGAGCATAATAAAATTTCTTTTGGAAGCCCTTTTCGCTGCCTTCCACACTCTCAGACTGCCGTCATTGCTACGCCACATATTAGTGGAGGTCTTGAATAGCAGTTTTGTACCAAACACTCCATGCAAGCAGTGACACCAACAATCTATCTTCGTTTCTCATCCGAGTGCCGGTCAGCAGTCCATAGAGCCAGCCGGCATCTGCAACAGGATCCACCTGACTTCAGGACAATGCCCGAGCACTCCCGACAGAAAAAACAAGCTTCAAAGTCTAACATTATTCCGTCACGGGCCGCGACCCTGGCCATAGTAAAGCAGCAGCGGGTGCCGAAAACTTTCAAAGCCTCTCCATGCGAGGGCTCTGAAGAGTGGTGCGACCAATTTCCACGCGGGGAGCCTCTCACTTGCGATTAGGGGACAACAATCAGACATGTTTTTTTTTTTTCACTGGAGGATTTGCACGTACGCAGTATGAAAACCAGGACAGTATGCGTGATGCCGCTGCTGATATTCTGCCTAAATCAAAATTGCGTATCGCTTCCTTAGAGTCGCTGATGACCACCTTTATGTATTTTTGTGTGAGCGCGAGCGCGATGGCCGCCTCTTCTGCCGTAGCGACCGTAGCTCTTCTGATTGTGCAGCTGCTTACTAACCGGGTGCCCTCCTTTGCAACCACCGCTACCTTGGCTGTTCGTCCGTGCTATTCCGCCGCATCAGTATACAAGACGCCCTGGCGCCCTGCATACTTGCGATGCAAAATTTCTGCCCTGTCTTTCCTACGTGCCTCATGCAAATCGGGATGCATATTCCGTGGCATAGGGGGGATTACTATTTTCTGCCTCACTTCAGCAGGAATTCCCACCTCAAGTTCTTTTGTCTGCGTGGGAGAGTATCCCAGTTGCCTTAGGATATACCTACCCGTCTTCGTGGTCGTTAATCGATTAAACTGCGCAGTGAGCGCAGCTTCTATCAGCTCGTCTATGGTATTTGATACTCCTAAGGCCTGCAGTTTTTTTGTCGGAGCCCATTGCTGAAGTCCCAGAGCTACCTTGACACTTTTTCTCATGATTAACTCTAAGCCCTTGCGGTCGGAGACGGCGAGTTTTAGATACGCCACAGCAAACACAATCCTGCTTATTACAAAGGCTTGTAGTAGCCTAAGCAGATTGGCCTTCTTTACGCCTGCCTGCTTGTTGGCGACTCGTCAAACAAGCCTACTGGTGTGCTGCGCGCTACGTTGGATTCTTTCCAATGCTTGGGAGTTACATCTTGTCGACTGCACGTATAGCCCCAGCAAGCGCATGCAGTCCACCCGTGGGATTGCCTGTCCACCTACCTAAACAGTGATGTTCGGATTTTCCTTCTCTTTCCTGGCTTGTGCCGTCATCACAAGGATTTCTGATATTTCAGCACAGCACCGAAGTCCCTTACTTTGCAAGTAGTCTTCTATCGCATGCACTGCCGTCTGGAAAGCTTCCTCTATAAAGCCATCGCTTCCGTGGTTCATCCACAGCGTGATGTCGTCCGCATAGAAAATATGATCGAGTCCCTCTATCTCTACCAGCTTGCTTGGTAAGCCAATCATAGCTATGTTGAATAAGATCGGTGAGAGCACAGATCCCTGTGGTGTCCCACGGGCTGCAAGTCGAATCCCTTTCCGTCTACAATTGATAATGCTGATGTCAGCTGTTCTGTTCGTTAGAAAATCTTTAATATAATTGTATGTTCGGCTTCCGACCCCTAGCGAAGTGAGGTTGTCCAGGCTAGCGTCGTGGCGGACGTTATCAAAGGCCTTTGCCACATCAAGGCCTACCACTATTCTCGTGTCTTTTGTGTGTGCCTCTATTATCTGATGTTGGAGCTGTATCATGACATCGGTTACAGACAGCCCCGCTCGAAATCCTATCATCGTGTCGGGATACACCTCGTTCTCTTCTGGAATCTGTTAAGGCGAGTTTGCACCACTTGCTCCATGAGCTTGCCCACGCAGGACGTAAACGAAATGGGCCTTAAATTTTCTAACCCCAATTTTTTCCCGGGTTTGGGTATAAAGACTTCATTAGCTAACTTCCATTCATGTGGGATTGTGCCCTTTTCCCAACAGTCCTGCATGTATGCTGACAGGTTACTTATCGACCTGTCATCTAAATTTCGAAGCATTTTGTTGCTGACCTGATCTGGGCCGGCTGGAGACTTCGTTTTTAACCCATTAATTTCGGCCCTGACCTCAGCTACGGTAATGGGGGCATCTAGTGTCTCTTTTACCCGTCCACGGTATTCCGGGAGCTGGGTTGCTTGTGTCGAGGCAATATACCTAGCCTGAACCTCGTCCAGTAGTTGGTCGTCCGTTCCCGAGTAGTTGTGTATCGCTTTGTGAAGCTGTTCTTTTGCCGCCGCTTTGCTGTTGTCTGGGTCTATCAAGTGGCGAAACAACTGCCATGTTCGGGCAGTACCCATGTTGCGGTCGAAGTTATCACACACGCTGTGCCAATTCTGGCGTGTGAGCTCGAGCGCATATTGTTCGATCTCCATACTGAATTCAGCTATCTGTTTCCACAGACGTCTATCCAATTTCCTAGTTGCGAGACAGTCCTCCAAATTTTTCTTTTTGTGCCACATGTTTGCCAGCCGACGGTCTACCGCGCATGTTTTTTGCTCAGCCTCAATCTCATCGGTAGCCGCCTCCACGTCCCGTTTTGTTTCGCTACCCCAAGCACTTATATCCTCTATTCCATCCCGGGGGTCTCGGCATTCCCGGAATCTCTCCCAATTTATGAACTTGACCTTGCTTGTTTTCCATGTGGTTGGTCCTCCATTAACAACAATTTCTATGATGTGATCGCCTCCTAGATTTTCCTGAGTGTTGCACCACGTAGCATTGGTACCCTCTGTGACCATCGTAAGTACTGGTGTTGTGTCGTCTGATATACTGTTACCGCGTCTCGTTGGAAGGTATGGGTCTGTAATAATGTCTAGGCTGTACTTTTGAATATCCTCCCAAAGCTTATTGCCCTTCGTGTTCGCAGTTTTATACCCCCACACCTGGTGACGCGCATTGAAGTCCCCCAGGATAAGAAGTGGACTGGACTCCGCTTTCCTTTTTCCAAGTGCAAATAGCTCTCCGAACGTGCACCTGGACTGTCTTGGATTGCTATATAGATTGAGTATGAAGACGCCCGTTTCCTGCCGTTTGTCCGGCACAAGCTCGACCAGCACGTGATCTGTGTGTGTGTACCCTGTGTCGTGTTGTACGGCCGTAACATTTCTTCTTATAAAGGTGGTCATTGGCGATTTCTCTCTACCGCTGGTGCACGCCCTATAGCCAGCTAAATTTGAGCCCTCCCCTGTTTCTTGTAGGGCGAGTACCTCCGGCCGATCTCCCGCTGTAAAGAGTAATTCTAATACTGCCCTTTTCCGCGTGTATCCTCTACAGTTCTACTGCCAGATTCGTCTCATCGCGGTCGTCCCAGCGTAACCACGGTGCGCCGAGCAGCAGCTGCGCGCCGCTGCCGCGAGGAGGCGCTCGCTATGATGACGTCACGTCAGACGGAGATATGTCGGGCTCCGACCCGGCTCGCCGCAGTCGGAGGTGGTGACGAGGTCGGCAGCCTTCGGGCTACGGCCGTGTATCTGTTTTTCCAGCCAGCGTCCGCTCCGCCGGACGCGGTTGTTGCGACGCGCGTCTTTACTCTCTCTTTTATGTGAAGCATATTACTAGCGGTACACTACAGCCCTTCGCCGTGGTTACACGCCGTGCACACCACGTGGTACAGTGACGTCACACCACGTGACATACCACGTGACACATGACGTCATGACAGATCGCCGTCACGCACTGGGAGAGGGAGAACGATGCCATCGCACAGACGCCGGAATGTACTCGAGCGGCGTTCCCGCGCATTTCGGACGCGCGTTCACACTCCGTGTAGGTGAAACGCTCGCTCCATCGGGCAGGCAGACGCGGCTTCGGTGGCAATCCAGGCGCTCACCCAACGCGGGTCTCGGGGTTAGTCGGCGTTCCGCTGTAGCCATGCCGTTGTCTTCCCCACGACGAAGGCTTCTAGTGGTTGTATTAAAATGACCAAGTATTCAACCAAGGGAAGTCATGTATTACCAAGCCTAGCCACCAATATGCTTCGCATCTGACTAGGCTGAACCTTAGCTAAGCCTCAGCAATTTTTTTTTCCTCTTATCTTTCAACTCTCTTCTATCTGCACGTGGCAGCGGTGGTGGGTCGGCTTGAGCCAGTTGGCAGGCCCATGCACTTTCCTTTTCATTCTTCTCTCAGTCGCAACCAGCCGCAACCGTCGCAGTCGTCCCGGCGTAACCACGCTGTGCGTTTCAGCCAGGCCGTGTCGTCCGACATGCACAAGGCAAGGATGCAACGATTCGCTCAAGCTAGGAAACGACAGCGGGCTGAAGAAAGGGATCAAGCTGTTTTTGCAATTTCCGGGCTTAACCGAGCGGAGCCTCTGCCAAATTTTTGTTTGAGGCCAACCAACCAACCAACGAAGCAAAAAAATCTCTACCTCTCCCATAACCGAGAGTAGAGTAAGCATGAAATGTTTACGGGCCTAATGTCATCTCAGTGGACACCCGAACCGCACCGTACAGGAAGGGAGGAACGCCACCACCCGTTCAGCGCGATGCCTTGCCATTTGAACGCAAGGTTTTTTGAGGAAAGGAAATGGCGCAGTAATTCTCTCCCATCTCGGTGGACACCCGAACCACACCGTAATGGAAGGGAGGAACGCCACCACCCGTTCGGCGCGATGCCTTGCCCTTTGAACGCAGCGCTACTCCCCCGGGCCCCTGTGCGCCTGCGCGGCTTTGCTTCGATGCGCGAAGCCCCTGAGAGTTCACGTATGACAACGAAGTGTATCGTGGCATTTATGTGCTTTTTGCACGCGTTATTAGAAATCGGAAATTATAATTCCGTGCATTATCAAACGCACAGCGACTGATATCTTGATAAACATTGAGAAGGCACTGGCAGCAGTTATTTTTTTGTGACTCCTTTGGAGACCAACCGGCGCTTGCATGCCGGTCGCGTAGAAGGGCTTACAGAGTCTCGTGAAATCTCGTCAAGTCTCGTACGGTGCCCGGATGTTCTCGTTTCAGAGCCCGGATGACTGGAATTCAGTGCCCGGATGAGTGGATTTCAGTGCCCGGATGAGTGGATTTCAGTGCCCGGATGAGTGAATTTCAGTGCCCGGATAAGTGGATTTCAGTGCCCGGATGAGTGGATTTCAGTGCCCGGATGATGGCTCTCGGTCTCGGCGTGACGTCACCACACTGCCGACAACGGGGGCTAAAAGCATTTCATGCTTAAAATTGGAGTTGAGGAGGAGGAAAAGACGCATATCTATCTCACATATTTTGGGGGCGCCCGCAGCCCGAATATAGGTTGCCGGTTCGAATTCCTGCTGCAACCTAGGCTCTAACTAAAGCAGTACATTTATTCTTCTCGAAACACTGAATCGTATGACACCATCTCGAGCATTGTGCGGCAAACGGTTGCATTGATATGATTTTTACGACGAGTGGTGCCCACAAGTACTATGACGTATACAGCTTTTCGACCGAACGAGCTGTATACGCTGTCGCGGAAATTTTATGGCATGCGCTGACTCGCTACGCAGTGAACGCTCAGTGGCGTCCGTTCCTGGGTTTCGCGTCGTCGTCGGCGTCGTCGTCGGCCTCGTAACCAGCTCCGCCCCCAATGTCACGCTTTTCAATTGGTCGAAATGCTCGTGACGTCACAGTGCGCGAATTTGAAATGGGGCCAATTGTACTTTGGCTAGTAACCATGCAACCAATCAAAGGGATCGTATAGTGATGCTGCAACTAAGTTGGACTGAGTTTAGTTAATTGCTTAATTAATCAATTAGCCTATTTAATATAGAGGAGAATGAAGAGTTCAGAAGAAAAGAAAAGAAAGACGCGCGCCGCAGCAACAACAGCGTCCGCGGAGGGAGACGCTGCTGAAAAAAACAGATAAAGAGAAATTTATTGGACCCACAAGTACATAAAAGGGACCACAGTCCCTCGAACAGGCAAATGAACAATACAGCGACATTCGTCGCTCAATAACACGAGTCGCGAAAAAAAGATACAAAAGGCGACAACCAACACAAACACCAACAAACTCTACGAGAGTCCGGATTGTCCTCAAATGTCCAGAACGCGCGGGGGAAGCACGCACTATACTACCAACGCGCACGTCACACACTTAATAGGGCAGGAGCCGCACCGTCACGCGACCCCTGTCGGCGGCGATGAAGCGGGTGCTCCACCGCCGCAAAAACTCCTCTTCTGGTAGTTGGATTCTGTCCAAGCACGCCTGTTGGAACAGGCGCGCTCGTACGCGCTGGAGCAGGGGGAACATCGCGCGCTGAGGCCGACCCTGCAAAGAAGCTACGCCACGCTGGCGCCACAAAACAAACGCGCCCACGCAAAGAAGGAGGCGCACAAAAAAATCGCGCGGCCTGGTGCGCGCGTCTAAAGAAACAAAAAACATGCGAGACATGAGTCTCCAAAAAGTGCGCGCCACGACGCACTCGAACATGGCGTGCTCGAGGGTCTCGGTCGCACCGCACTGGGGACACCGCGAAGAAGGAGCGATGCCCCACGCGGCGATGCGGACCCCCGTCGGTAGGACACTCCAGCCTCGCAGCCAGCCGAAGTCGCGGACGTCTGGTGGTAACGCATGCGACGTCAAGTCCCGCCACCGCACCTGCCTGCTCCGCTGTAGCTGTTCTGGTGTAGCCTCCTGGATGGCAAGGAGCTCGCAAACGCGGGAGGCCTGCGTCTCAGAGACGTCGACCTCGGGCAAGGTGGCGGTGAGGGACTCGGCCGTCCGGCAGACATACCGGTAGAACCCCGGCTGCTGTTCGGCTGAAGGACCTGTGGAGTTGCTAAAAAAGAGGCGCCGCGAAGTCCCGAGCAGGTATGCGAGGAGCCCTCTGCCCGGGTAGTCGGTGGAGTTGACTAGGTCGCGGACGCCTCTAACAGCGAGAACGCTGCACATGGTGCGCAGGTTGGGCAGGCTAAACCCGCCCATGCGCGTGGGAAGACGGAGGAGCGCGCGAGCGACGGTCTCCGTCTTTCCCGCCCAGAAAAAACTGCCGCAAAGGGTGGCTAAGCGGCGCGTGAAGGTGCGCGGCGGGCAAGCGACGCGGGCTACGTAGTACAGCGACGCGCACACGGAGGAGCGGATGACGAACGCGCGCTCCGACAGCGAAAGCTGGAAGTTAGCCGCCACTGCGAGACGGCGCTCCGCGGTCGCTCGTAGCTCGCTCCACGTTTCGCGAGCTACCTCCCCGGAGGAGAGGAAGACTACGCCTAGCACCTTGCATGCTGGGACCCACTCCACCTCGCCTAGCAGGTCGGACGCGAAGGCTCCGAAGCGGAGAGCCTTGCTCTTGCCCCTGTTGAGCAGGGCGCCGGACAGCTCGCTGTAAGAAGAAAATAGCCGACAAAACGCTACGAAGCTGTCCTCGTCCCGCAAAAACAGGGACACGTCGTCGGCGTAGGCTGACACCTTCACCTGGCCCTGGCCAGGCAAAGGGAAACCGCGTATCGAGGGGGACTCTGCTACGCGGCGCAGGAGGGGGTCAATGCACAACACAAACAGCAACGGCGATAGGGGACAGCCCTGTCTAATGCCGCGCTGGATGCCGAACGGGTCGCTCAACGCGCCGTTAAAGAGCAAGCGGGCTGTAAGATCGGAGTACAGCCGCTCCAACCGCTCTACGAACTCGGGCGGGAAGCCGAAAGCCCCGAGAACGCCAAAAAGGTATCGGTGCTCGACCCGATCGAAGGCTTTAGCCTGATCGAGCGAGACGAAACAACCCGGAATTCCCGTTCTCGAGGTAAACGTGAACAAGTCACGCGTTAGTGCGAGAGACGAGAAAACCGAGCGTCCGGGCACACTGCAGGTCTGCGCAGGGCTTACAAGCACCGATAAAACCTTACTCAACCTTTTAGCCAGCAGCGACGCCACGATCTTGTAGTCTGCGTTAAGCAGAGTGATCGGGCGCCACGCTTGCGGGTCAGATGGGCACCCGCCGGGCTTCAGGATGAGCACGACACGGCTATCTCTAAAAGACTCCGGCCTCTCGCCGTCCCTGACAAAGGCGTTCACCATCCGGAGAAGATGGGGCTCCAGGACGGTGAAAAACCTAGCATAAAAGCTAGTGGGGATGCCGTCAGGGCCTGGAGCTGAGGCGGCGTTCATGCCCTTAACGGTCGCGAACAGCTCGTCGGGGCTAACCGGGGCGCAAAGCTGCGCGCCTAAGTCGTCCGGCACCTGCGGCAACGTTGCGCAAAAGCTAAGGAGAGCGTCCGTAAAAGCGCCGTAAAAAACAGATAATTACGAAGCCGCGTTCCCTCCACCACCACGCACTTCCCCACTCGGTAAGACGTTGCTCGTTTCATATACGTTGTGTCGAACATCCTAGACAGTTCCAACAATTGACAGGTTAATGACAGAACACGATGGATAGAAATGCAATAATATAAATATGAAATAGCCTAATTAACCTTTCTAGTTAGACCGCATAAATCAATAAAACCGAGAACAAAATTGGTCGAGTTGGGGAATCGAACAAGGGTCTCCGGAGTGCGATACGAGCACGCTAGCCACTCCGTAATGCCAGCTGAATGGTTTGGAATGAACAAAGGCGCGTCTAGCTAATACGGCGTCTTCGTTCACTCCCATCTTCCCCCTTTCCCTTACGGCGAGGTGCAGGTGTCACCCAGATATGCGAGAGAGAGAGATTCCTTTCCTCAAAAAGTAAATTTACCGTCCAGCAAGGCGTACAGCCGAATTGGCGATGGCGTTCTGTGGACTCCCTGGCAGCGTTGCAAGACGCTGTCGCGTTCCACTCTTACAGGCGAAGCTTAACATGTTAACCAAACATCAGTAACACACGCAGACAGCCAATGGACGCGTCATTCGCTGGCAGCACTTGATTCATCATTCACAACCACATTCTTAACGTACGCTCCCTTGCCGCACATGCCAAGGACGTACACCACGATCACATTCTGCGCCATTCCTCTGTACTTTGCTTTGCTGAAACCTGGATGGATCCCGAAGAGCCTCTCGAAATCATAGATTTCCTATACTGCTGTGGTGCTCGCAGAGACCACAACAGAGCGGCGGGAGTCGCTATCTACTTGCGCACAGGTCTCTCTGCAATACCAGTCGAAATGTTTGGCACGTCACATGAAGTTGGCGAACTGTGCGCCGCAAAGTTGCCCAACGGCTTGCTGGTAGTAGCTGCCTACTTCGCCCATACTGCACTCACGAAAGACGTCGTGCACTTCCTGCAACTCGCATTAACCGTCCATCGATCCACACCGATGTTAGTAGTGGGGGACTTTAATGTTGACATAAAGACAAACAGCAATTTCCTAACACTTATGCGGGAGAACATCCCGTTCCTCTCGCTCGTAACGCGTCCCACGGCTGTGACAACCTCGCGAGGCACTTGTATAGATCTCGTCTTTGAAAATCAAGTATTGGTGTACAAAGTCGAACATATATCAGTCTATTTCTCCGACCACAAAGCTTCCTTCATGACTGTCAAGAACTGTTAGTGGAGTCTTTGTTAAAGGAATACGTGTGAAAAATAAAAAAAAAATTCTGTGATAGCGCATACATGTGTTGCTCGATTTCTTTGCCTCAATCTATCGAAAAGGTGAAACAGCTTATTTGCTGCGCTCAAATTTCGCATTAGGAAGTAACGTAATCGTCGGTAATTTTTTATTCCTTTTATGCAAGAAATGCAAGAACCTCGAGATGCCACTCTTAGGTCTTTAATTTTCTTTCAGCAAATAAATAAAAGGGATTGGCGAAAAAAAAAATTGGCTGTGGTTAAGCTCTGGCTAAACTTGGAGGATTTCGAAAGGAACATCTGCGCGTAGCCATATACTGTTGCGTGAGCTACATTGGCCACAGTCTCGCGGTTTCGCGTGCTCTTGCACGACCATACTGCGCATGCGCGAGGAGCAAGTGACGTCACTACGCACAGCTGGCGTGCCTCGCCGCACGCGCTCGCCTTCCTTTTCTTAAACTGATCGGAGTGTAAAACGCCTACAACACCAACGCCAATGAACATAATGAACGCCGATGGCCTGTGGCTTCAGCACCGCGTTTCTCGCACAACCTTGTGAATGCCTGCAGCTCACATCTGTCTCTCGTCACCCGACGTACCTATAAGCACGAATTAGCCGTCCACTGAGCAGGGAGCCAATATGCGCACTTCTTTTCCTTAAAATGATCGACGTGGTCAACGCCAACACCTATGAACACAACGAACGCCGACGGAATATGGCTTCAGCGCAGCATTTATGGCAGAACATTGTCAATGCTAACGCATGCAGCGCACACCTCTCACTATCGTCACTCAGCTGAGGTCATGGTTGAGGTGTCCACTGTTCCAAGGGGGCAGTTATGCCCCTTATCTCTGGTCCAGGTGTCCACCGAGATGTGGACACCTCGCCCTCACCTCACGCTACTACGAACGAAGTTTTCATAGTTTTGCCAAGGTACGATGCTCAGGCATTCGCACACTCATGGCTGAAAAATAACTTTCATGCTAACTCGCGACCTCAATGCGGAGGCACAGCACCGTAGCTATCGAGAACCGTATGTGAGCCGAAAAACCACCTTTAGCATGTCAATCTTTAGGCGTAGTAGGGCGTCCCTGGCGACACCATTCGTGCGCAGGGGCGGTTTCGCGCTGACATCACATATACGGTGATATGCATGGCGCTGATACTTTGTGAATTGGACTATGTTCAACCCCAAAAGGGTAATTTGTCTCACTGTACGATCTTTTGTTCGGAGCAGGCTCCCCACTGTATATATGTGTGTACTGAATTTTTTGTTTGGTTTGTCCACAATAAATTTCTCATTGTGTGTAACAGAGTTCTAGTGCAGAAAATGCACGTTTGTATGCAGAAAACGCGAGAATTTAGCGGGAAATTATGCTTTATGTTACATTCAAGGTACGCAGATAACTCCGGTGATACTGGCGGCATCCGGTTTGAATGACAAAAATCAATTTCTACAATAAACCGGTGCTCTTATGGCCTAGGCGCTATTGAGTCGTCCAATGAAAGAAAAAAGGAGAGAGAGAGAGAGAGAAAACTTTATTACTACAGGAATTCGGGGCACGCCCCAGGGTCCCCGCACGACCCCACTCCACTCAAGTGTTTATGTTCCTAAGTACAGTTCATGTGCCGTAAAACGCAATAACACCAACGAATTCACTTCGAAGCGAGAGGCTCCGCTTTAGAGCACGCTGCCATGTTGGATGCTCTTGAGCATCTTCTGCCATGGGAGCGTACGCTATGTGTTTTACGTCACTCACTCTTTTGGTGGGCCCTTTTTACTGCATCGGAACCACCCCACGCGCTTCTGGCATTTCGAGAAATCAAGTGCGGCCGGTGCAGCAGATTATGACCCTTTTGGCTATGAAAAACCCTGAATACGAAACCGGGGGCGGAGAAATGCTGTGAATAGAGAAATTTCTATGTAAAACCGTCATAGATTACGGTAAATGATATTACAGCAGTCGGGAAGGCTGAACGGAACCGTGATTTAGATGGGCCTAATTTAAAAATTTTGTCAGGTATCTGGAAAAAGTGTACAGCGGCCTTAGTGCTCTATAAAGTCAGAAATAAATTTCCCATCAGAAAGTGTGTCAGGCAGGGAAGGAGACAGAATCTCGGCAATGGTGTTTACTGCCTCTTTTACTGGATGTATTCAGAGGCCTGGATTATGAACGGTAGGGAAGAAGAGCACGTAATAAATTCCCCGATAATCTGTGATTAGCCGATCAAATTTCTTTGCAAAGTATTTCACGGGATGAATTGATAATCATTTTCAATGACTTGGTGAGGCAGGGTAGAACGTTTGGTCTAAAAATTAATATGCACCAAACGAAAGTAATGTTCAGCAGTATCGGATTGGAACCGATGTTTACAATTGTTACCGAGGGGATGGAAGAGGTATGAGAATACGTTGTTTTAGGGTAGGTAGTGACGGCAAATCAGGATTACGAGAAAGAAATAACTAGTAGAATAAGAATCGAGTGGAGACCATTTTGCAATTTCTTTGGGATCATCGATGAGAGTTCAGCATTGCCTCGCCAATCAAAAGGTGTGTGTATATTACCGGCGCTCACCTATGGGACAGAAAGATTTAAGCGAACGGAATGGATTGAGCTTATATTGTGGACAATACAGCGAGGTATGGAAAAGCACGACAGGTGTAGCGTTAACGGACGGGGAAAGAGCAGCGTGACTCAGAATAAATGTAGGCTGATGACAATGTTGTAGAAATTAAGAAGAATTGGGCTTTGGTGGGGCATGTAATGTGAAGGCAAGATAACCTGTGATCGTTAAGGTAAATGGACTAGATACCAAGAAATAGTAAGCGTGTCGGAGGGGTGGGGGGGGGGAAGGGGCAGAACGTTACGAAGGCGGACATGAGTAACAAATTTCTGGGGATAAGCTGGCGGAAGCTGGCAGAGGACAGAGTTACCAGCAGAATTGTGGAACAGGGCTTTGTCCTGTAGATGACGCAGTCAAGCTGATGGTGATGTCAATGGCTTGTATTCAGTGTATTTGCATACAGAAGGAGTTTTTAGCCTCTCGCTTCCTACTGCAAGGAGTAAATTGGCTAAAATTTGCTGTTAACTTTAGAGGTAAATCTGCAACAAAAATGTTTAGGGAATCGAATAACGGTTTAGTATCGAATAAATCTCGTGTAACGCGTGCAAATTCTGGAACGCATTTACCCGCAACTAATAACATCCTATGATAGAAAGTCTGCGATTAAGCGTATTGCAAGTCCCAAATTCGGTGAAAAAGAAAGTTGAAGAGGCGGTCGTCAAAGTCGATATCGAATTTCTCTTCAGTCAAGCTTCTTTCTTAAAACACGAAAAAAAAATTTCTAGGGCAGAATCGTCATTTTCTTGCGTCTCTTTAGGAATTTTGGTTCGTGTTATGTTTTTGTCGAATTAAAGTGGCTGGAAAGCTGGCGACATTTGCCACCAAAATTTCGCGATATGACTGATGTTTAGTTCTAAGTATGAAGCCAGTACATAGCCGTGGTATATTTTGCTTGTGTTTTAAGCAACCAGCACTTTTACAAAGAAGCTCGCAACTTTCTAGAGAAAAATAACTTTGTGGCCAATTTTTCTTAAAAAAAACATTTCTTGGCTGGATTATTCAAGGCTTATTTCGAAATGAAAATATTTTGTATGAATTTGCAGAAGTCTTCTCTTTCTCCTTTCTTTTAGGTTGCGGACGTTCAAAACCTGTTTCCAGGGCGTTCATTGGGAATCCTGCCTTAAAGACTCAAGTACCTTGGATAGTATGAAACTTTAGCTTTTGTTAAAGATAACTGAAAAAAAAAGTTTTGTATAGCGTTGCACATCTCTTCCATGGTGCTAGTAAATATAAAGATTAATAAGCGAGTGCTACAATGAATTAAGAAACTTGTTGAAAAAAAAAGAACAGCTGAAACTGTAACAACCGCTTGATCCGTAAAAAGGTTAAATTTTTATGGCTACAATGCTTATTTCCTGCTTCAAATTTCCATGCTTTATGAGCAATAAGAAAGCATTTATTACCCATTATGGCGTCTTGTCGTAAAGGGTTAGAAAAAAGGTTGGGAATACATATAAACAGAAAAGAATGCTAACAATATTATGTTATTCCTCGTACTCACAACAGCATCCTAAGCAGTGTGCTAAATCACTCACAGGTAGGCTACCAGTCCAACATAGATTAAAACGCATACTGCGACGAAAGAAAAAGTACTTTATTATTACTGTCAGTAAACAGCGGAGTACGAGATCTTAATATAGGCTCAAGATCTCAATCTCTTGCAGGTGTACTAGTACGCATTACTCAAATATGACCCAGGAGAAAGCTCTTCGGGAGTTTGTGGTGGAAGCATCATATCCAGGACGTTCGTCTTGACTGCTGCCCATTGCTTCAATGAAGCGTACGTTCACACAATTAGCACTGAGGATTGGCTGTCTCCTTCCTTGCGGAGCACCAGCTAGCACTTCTCACTGTTGAGATCAGGCGGCTCGCCCGTGAGAGACACAAAGCGGAAACAGAAAGGGGATACGCTGCTAATCGCTTGGAATTGATGCATAACTTTTAAGGACTGCCGCATTCAGACTTTCCTCCTGCCCCTGTGCGAAGATCTGTGCGAAGATAACTGGGCATAACTCAGCCGGCATAAGGAAGAGCAGGATCAAGATAACATGAACACGCGGTAATCACTGCCATGTGAAAAACAAAAATCACGCTTATGTCTCTTGCTGACTGAGTTATTCTATAATTACGAGGCATGAAAGGGACGGCGTCAGGCTTAGAGGGATTAGCTGGACAGGCGAGGCTAATGCAGTGTCAAGTACCGGGCTCGTGTTCTGGTCTCGTGGCTTAGAAGTGAAGCTTAAAACTGGGATTATCGCTCTCAAGAAGGTACATACACGCACGCTTGAACGAATTCTCCAGCCCTAAATAAGCAACAAAAAGCCGTCCACGTCTGTGCGCATGCGCCTTTGTACGACAGCGCTGTGCTCGAATTATTTTACAAATACAGAAACCGGAAAAGTCTGTAGTCAAAAGCCGCTATATCGCGTGTTGCGGAAATATACGCGCCCCGTAAAATGATTCTTTCAGCTAAACGGGCGCATTGTTCGAGCTCAAATTTCGCACAGAAATGGCATTTTGTCGGCAGAATTGTTTAATACCACGTTTGCTTGGGGTACTTACCTGATTCGAACAGAATAAGTCGGATATTCACATCGTCTGCGGCGACGACGAAAGAAATTAAGCCGCTCTGTCAGCGATCGCACTGGTGGCGCCATCTCGTTTGTTCGCCGCGAAGTTTAAGCAAATGTGGGGGATGTTTGCGGGAAGTTTGAAGGCTCTCTTTCAAATGTTTTTTAATTGGTCACAAAAAACGCAGTTTGGCAAAAACTGCCCGAAATTCGCAACGTTTCGAATGCCTTTAGCAATAAATCTTTTCGAGCTTCGAGTGTCGTCTGCTTTCGTCTGTTCGCTACCGGTGCGGTTTGATGTCGTACACTGCCACAGAATAAACGCTATGAGCGCTCTGACACCCTCCTGAAAGCATTTTTGCATTATGCTATCTGTGTAGATACCATTTGGTTCTCCTTTATTTGCAGAGGATCGGGTAAGGAGTAGCGGCGGTGCGTTAGCTCCCACCAGGCAGGATTTTGGTGGCCCTGATAAGGGCCGTTTCGCGACTTGTTCTTGAGATCCTGTGCAGCTCAGACGTCAAAGTGGCCGCCGTTGGCTTGGATGCACCTCTCCAGGCGCTCTTCATAGTTTCTGAACACGTTTGCCCGCATTTCATCAGTGATCTGGTCAAACGCGTCCTCAATGCGGGCCTTGAGCGCAGCGATGCTCGTCAGTGTGCCGGCGCTGTATACAAGCGATTTTATGAAGCCCCAAACAAAAAAATCGCACGGGGTGAGATCAGGTGACCTCGGAGGCCAGGGCATGTTTTCGGACCCGCGGCCCATCCACTTGCGCGTGAAATTTTCATCCAAAAAACGCCGAACCTTTGAGGCGTAGTGCGCTGGGGCACCGTCGTGCTGGAAAATGCACACCTCTTGCTGCATGTGTCTTTCGTTCAGTTCAGGCAGAACATCGTTCTGCAGCAGCGACAGGTAAGAGTCGGCAGTGACAGTATCACTGAAAAAAAATGGTCCTACGACCCCTTCTCTCCAAATCCCGCACCAAACTGCCACACCTGGAGAGTGAACAGGACGTGTTGTTGAAAACCTGGGGTTTTCCCGGGACCACTGGCGCGTATTTTGCCTGTTCACTGCGCCGTCAAGATGGAAAATAGATTCATCAGTGAACAGTATGAACTGCAGATGTCCAGGGTCTGCAGCAATTCTTCTCTGTTCTGCGCGACAGAACTCCAATCGTTGTGCCAGGTCCTGGGCGGTAAGCTCTTGGAGCACGCGAACTTTGAAAGGACGCAGCCCTTTCTTCCTAAGTTGTCGGCTCACTGTTGACGCTGTGGTGCCGAATAGCAAACCTGCGCGTCGGCAGGAAAGCCGTGGGTTTGAGTCGAAAGCGCCCTCAATTGCATCAGCAATAAAACTCCTGGAGCTTCCAACATCGCATCTTTTCGTTCTTCCGACAGTTCCAGTTGACAGAAACTTGTCGACCCACCTTTTCAGAGATTCTCGATGCGGCGGTCGACGATGGAACTCCGCACGAAACTTCTTACGCACGAAGCGCATGGAATTGGATGCGCACATCCATGACACGGCCATGGCCTTCTCTTCGTCAGTGTACGGTCTCATTTGTCGGTAGTAAGCTTCCGTACTTTACGAAAGAAGGCAAGACTGAAAGCACAGACTCAGAAGCTGCAGTCGGTAGCGAACAGACGAAAGCAGACGACACTCGAAAAGATTTATTGCTAAAGGCATCCGAAACGTTGCGAATTTCGGGCAGTTTTTGCCAAACTGCGTTTTTTGTGACCAATTAAAAAACATTTGAAAGAGAGCCTTCAAACTTCCCGCAAACATCCCCCACATTTGCTTAAACTTCGCGGCGAACAAACGAGATGGCGCCACCAGTGCGATCGCTGACAGAGCGGCTTAATTTCCTTCGTCGTCGCCGCAGACGATGTGAATATCCGACTTATTCTGTTCGAATCAGGTAAGTACCCCAAGCAAACGTGGTATTAAACAATTCTGCCGACCAAATGCCATTTCTGTGCGAAATTTGAGCTCGAACAATGCGCCCGTTTAGCTGAAAGAATCATTTTACGAGGCGCGTATATTTCCGCAACAGTCGATATATAAGGTAATAGGGACGATCAGTTCCAGCTCATCTGCAGTGCTTTTGCGCTGCACCATTTGCTTTACTACTTTTCCCTCGGAGCTTGTACCGCAGTTTTCATTAACAGATCATCGCAACTTGTACTACAAAATAGGTTACGCTTCATGTATCGACCAAATGCGTGTTTATATCCTCTTTGAAAAGCATGCCAGTTGCCAGCATGAAAATAAAGGTCTTGAATTTACCATTGCTCATGGCGAGTCAAACCACAGAAGCGCACTCTGGGGCTCTGTCTTAGAATACTGTTCTAAGCGTCCACTGGGTCTGTCACCACCATCTGTATAGCGCGTGCTTCGGTTAGCTGCTCCGGGGTCGTCTATCATTTGCGGTGCTCTTCGTCGTCCACAGCTCCGATACCTTATATCCATCTCTCGCCCCTCACATTCACCGTGTCGCCTTCCCGTCTCTATCACCATTGTAACTCCCGCTTTCTCGACAGCCACCTCCACACCTACGCGACCCCGATGAGTTTATGTTGCCGTATTGGCGCAAATCTTTGCACTGTTTGTTTCCTCACGCTGTCAGACGCCGGGACTCGACTTTATCATTTTCTTTGAGATGCGGAATGCGACAGGACATATCTGTAATGATCGCGGCCACATGAAACAGCTTCCACTTAGTTCCAGATGGTTGTAGTTGCTTTAGCGCTTTATCGCGACTGTTCCTTGTAAGCTTTAAATTGAGCGCGGGTGATACAGGAAAGACAACTGTATGCAATACTGTAGACAAAGCTGTAGAAAACTGCAAAACTACCGCCTAGCGTGATTGTTGCTAACGCCGCCGTTCCTTCATACGGTTTTTTTTTTTTGGGGGGGGGGGGGGCTAGGTGAGCATAATCAAATTTCTCTTGCCCTTTTCGCTGCCTTCCCCACTCTCAGACTGCCGTCATCGCTACGCCATATATTAGTGGAGGTCTTGAATAGCAGTTTTGTACCAAAGACTCCATGCAAGCAGTGACACCAACCATCTATCTTCGTTTCTCATCCGAGTGCCGGTCAGCAGTCCTTATAGCCAACCGGCATCTGCTAGAGGAGCCACCTTACTTCAGGACAATGCCCGAGCACTCCCGACAGAAAAAAACAAGCTTCAAAGTCTAACATGATTCCGTCACAGGCAGCGACCCTGGCCATAGTAAAGCAGCAGCGGGTGCCGAAAACTTTCAAACCCTCTCCATGTGAGGGCTCTGAAGAATGGTGCGACCAATTTCAACGCAGGGAGCCTCTCAGTTGCGATCAGGGGACAACAATGAGGCATGTTTTCTCACTGGAGGATTTGCACGTACGCAGTATGAAAACCAGGGGCCTACCTAAACGTCATGAAAGCTACTAAAGCCGGAGCTCTTGAAGGCATTCACAAGCGTCGTGAGGAAAGAAAGAGCCGAATGACTCCACGAGCCAGGGTCCAGGTACACAACAAGTTCCCCCCTCGCTAACATCGAAGAAATGAAGGCCATCTTTCGTCAAGCAGCACCCAACATGGCTGAGGAAGAAAAATCAATCAATCAATCATTTTATTTCTGCCTCAAAAAAGTGACAGAGGAGCTGCAGAAAAAGCTGTCATAGACAGCTTGACTGAGCCGCAGCCCCCATTATACCGGGCAGCAGTGACAGGCGACGAGAAAAAAATAACAAAGAAAACAAAAGAAAACAATTCAGGGAAAAACACATTAACACCAAAAAAATCTTACCTCTAGTTTTACATGTGGGCAATTTACATGTTCATCCAAACATCATTGCATCAGTATCTTTCAGCAGTACAACAAAAGCACAATGAATCAAACAATACAAATTAAACAAAACAAAAAACACCTCTTAGTGCAGTTTAAAGAAAGAAAAATCATTTTGTAACACAGTATATGTATAAGCAACGCAGCTCACGATTAGTACAGGTAGACAAGTTGAAATTGGCAGATTTGTATGTGTTTAGAAGAGAAGGAAGTCTATATTGCAGGCGCTGTTTACCGGTATTTATGCGTGGTGTGGGCACCAACCAGGTTTCAGGCTCTCTAAAAGGGTAACTCGCTTCTTTTTCTTTCAAATTTGCCAGACGTCGAATATAACTTATGTTATTTTTGGTTTCTAGTTTAAAACGCACACTCAGTCGATATTGATATAAATCAAAGATTTTGATTATGCCAGTTTCACGAAAGAACGCTTTGCTGGGTGCTCCATAGTCCGCATTAAAGACGTAGCGAAGAAACTTTTTTTGCAGAAAATGAATTTTTTGTAATGAAGAATATGTTGCAGTGCCCCATACAAGCTGGCAGTAGTTAATGTGGGCACAGAACAGTGTGTTATAGAGAAGCAGTTTAATTGATTTAGGAAGAATGTATCTAATGCAGCCAATCGTGCCTGTTGCCCTGGCTAACTGCCGGACAACATGATTTGTGTGATCTTCCCAAGACATGTGCGAAGAAAATACTACACCTAGGCATTTGAAGTTATCAACTATTTCTATTTCTCTGGAGTTAAAGGTAATACTATCGTGTCGGGTGATCGGTTTGTTTCTTGGTCGAAAGATTACAGCTTTAGTCTTTTTTTCATTCACGCGCATATAGTTTGATTGTGACCATCTTTCCAGTGTGATCATTGTTGTGTTGCACATTTGTATTAGGTCATGAATGTTACTTCCGGAGAAAAAAATGCTAGTATCATCGGCATATATGATAAACCTGACATTTGGGTTAATGTTCACAATATCATTAAGGTAAATGTTGAAAAGTAGGGGCCCAAGTATGCTTCCTTGTGGGACACCAGAATAAATTTCTTTTATTTCTGAATATGTATTATCTATGTTGACAGTTTGTTTCCTTTTTGACAAGTAAGATTTTATTAGTTCTGCAGCCTGGCCCCGAATTCCGTAGTGCCATAGCTTCTCTAGAAGTAACTTATGATTAACCAAGTCAAATGCTTTTGAGAAGTCTATGAATATTCCTATTACGAGCTCTTTGTGTTCAAACTGTGTCAGAATATATTCTTTTTGCTCTAAGAGTGCTAGTTCAGTCGACTTGTTTTTCCGGAATCCGAACTGATATGATGTGAGCAAGTTGTATTTATCTAAAAATTTATTCAGTCTAGAATGTAGAATTTTCTCCAATGCTTTAGAGAAAACAGGCAGTACAGAGATGGGTCCACAATTACCCAAGTCATTTCGGTCTCCTTTTTTAAATAAAACAGTTATTTTGGCAATCTGCATTTTTTCTGGGAATACTGATGTAGCAAACAAACATTAAAAATATGTGCCACAGCTGGAGCTATAATATCGGCTACATATTTTATGGGCTTTATCTGAATGTCGTCAATATCTCGACTACTGCTATTTTTTAGGCTGATTATGACCGATGCTACTTCATCCGTCGTGACAGGTTCAAGAAATATTTTCTTATCTTTATGGAAGTCTAAGTAATCGCATGCATTCCGTGCAGACCCATCCGTTTTCTTTTTCGTGAAAAAGTCGTTGAAAGCATTTGCCAGCTCTGTCCCTGAAAGTTCTTTATCATCGATCTTAAGATTCCGCACTTTTGCGATGTGTCTGGTTACGGCGCAGCAATGAGCTTAAACGGGTCCAAACCACATCATGACGACCCTTCTTGACGTCTAGAAATGCAGAGTAATATTCTGTTCGTTCTGATCGCGTTATAGAGCATTTATAGATCGTTTATAGAGCATTTCTTTTCTTCAAAAAGGGTTGCGTTCAAAGGGCAAGGCACAGCGCCGAACGGGTGGTGGCGTTCCTCCTTTCCTGTACGGTGCGGCTCGGGTGTCGACCGAGATGACAGAGAATTACTGCGTAATTTCCTTTCCTCAAAAAGCGTCGCGTTCAAAGCGCAAAGCATTACCCTGAACGGTTGGTGGCGTTCTGTGGACTGCCTGGCAGCGCTACAACACGCTGTCGCGTTCCACTCCTAAAGGCGAAGCTTAAGAGTCATTAATTAGCAGTCAATTAGTATTCAGTCATTACTCAGTAATTAGTCACTATTTAGTAATTTGTCATTACTTCGTCATCAATTATGTGTGACGCAATCCAGTGGTGACGTCGCCAGTGTCACATAGGCAAAGTGGTGGGGAAAATGCTTTCGCCTCTACGCACTTTACACAGATTAGAACGCGCTGCATTTACATTCTTGTCAGGCCTGCGTCTCGTTGTGTCCGCCTACGCTTCGTGTTATGCCCATAAACAGTTCATGCTTTACTCTCGGTAACGTGATGCCCGTAAACATTTCATGGTTACTCTACTCTCGGCTACAGGAGGGGCTGAGATTTTTAGTTTCTTTTACTTGCTCGCAGCACTGTTTTCTGCACAGTAAAGGGCAGAGGTGTGTTTAAGGAAGAAAATATCGTACGCAGCTACGCATGGCTTTGCAGTAAAAGAAGACGGCTGCTACAGCCCTCGACCACGGAGGGTAAATAAATATTCAGGGGGCACTTTGTCTAAAGTGCGTAAAGGGGAAAGCATTTACCGCACTACTTTGCCCATGTGACACTGGTTACGTCGCGACTGGATGACGTCACACACAACTGATGACGAAGTAATGACAAATTAATTTTAATTACTAATTACTGATTAATCACTCAGCACTAATTGACTGCTAATTAATGGCGCTTAAGCTTCGCCTTTAGGAGCGGAATGCGACCGCGTGTTGTAGCGCTGCCAGGGAGTCCACGGAACGCCACCATCCGTTCGGCGTGATGCCTTGCCCTTTGAAGGCAACTCTTTTTGAAGAAAGGAAATGGCGCTGTAATTCTCAGTCATCTCGGTGGACACATTAACCGCACCTACATAAGGGAGGAAGTGGCAGCGAAAAAAGAAAGAGGGACCGTAATGAAGCAACTGAATATTGTATTTGAGGAAAGGAAACTACGCAGTAACTGTCTCACACATCTCGGTGGACACCCGCCAAAACGCGGACACATCTGTCGACGCGGCTGCCGACACGGATTGCTAACGACAACATGAGGCATTAAACGCTTTCGCCTTAAAAGTCAGCTATCCTGTTCGCACAACAGAGCGTTTTACATTGGTCTTGAGGGTAAAAGGGAACGGAGAGGAAAATTTGAGGACGCTTAAGCTTCGCCTAAGAGTGGAACGCGCCAGCTTGTTGCAGCGCTGCCAGAGACTCCACGGAACACCATCTGAATTTCGGCGTGACGCCTTGCCCGTTGGAAGCACCTTTGAACGCAACGCATTTTTGAGCAGAGGAAATGGCACAGTAATTCTCAGGCATTTTGCTGCACAGCGAAACCACACCGTAAGGAAAGGGAGGAAAGTGAGAGTGAAAGAAGAGAGAAAAAGAAGCGCGTAAATGAAGGAAATGTTGCCTTTGAGATCGAAGACGGGACGGTGGCTTTATGTGGTAATTTCCATGCGTTTCCTTTGAATTTGCTCATAAAGCCATCGTCCCGTCTTCGATCTCCCAGGAAGGATGGAAACAAATTTATTACACCAAAAAACTCTTCCAGGGTGGTCCCCTACTGGTCCAAGAGTCCAGGGGTTTGCGCTTCACGTAAAACTCGATCCACCAGCCATTTCTGGCCGGCGGGCTGAGCGGTCCGTAAAGCAGCTTCCCAGGAAGAATGAGTGGGATTGGGGATGGGGGAAGGACATTCCCAAAGGTACTGGGAAAGTGTGGATCTGGGCACGCCACAGGTGATAAAATCCGGAGGGAAGGTGGGGTGAAAGCATGAGTGACGGTGCGGGGAAATGAAACAGCCTGTCTGTAATTGTCGCCATGTGGCGCTGGATGAGGGCGACAAGGTACTTTGGAATTTTCTGCTGCATCGACAGAAAGGATATCGGAGCGGTTGCTGTATTTTTTCGTATAATAGCTCGCTCGTGTCTGCCGCCTACCCTGATGGAGACTAGCGCTCATATTGCGCGGTAGGGGCTTCTGATATATGTGATCCTGAGTGCGCAGAGAGATCATGTAAGGTGTAGGACTTGTTGGGGTGGGAATGGGTGGATTGAGACGTAGCTGTCGCAGTAAGCGTTGTCCTGTTTCTGTGCGACTCAGGCGGATTAATTGGTTGGTGCGTTGAGCATCTATTAATTCGGTCACTGTATTGTGGGTACCAGTGGCCAGGAGACGTTTCGTGCTAATCATCCGTGGAAGACGTAGGGCGGAGGTGACAGCCGTGCGTATTAGGATGTCTGCCTGTTGTGTTTGCCGCTGAGTGAGTATGTGTTATGGGAGGTGGTATATAATGCGGCTAATGATTAGTGGATTTGTCATATTGAGGGTCTCCCGTTCAGACAGCCCATGATTGCGTGCTGCCACCCGCCTGATAAGTGCAGTGAGGTGTTTGGTCTGTTTTTGCAAGAGCTGAAGGGTTGTGATTGCATCGAGTGTGTGGCTAATGAGAAGGCCGAGAATCTTCACCTGAGGCACAATGGGCACTGGATTGCCGTACATGTGTAGTTCGATCTGGGGGTCACTGGGGATGGGCTTCAGTTGCAGGAGTTCCCATTTATTTGGAGAGCAACGGAGGCCTGTGTTTGCTAAATGAGTAGTGGGGATGTCTATGGCAGATTGCAGGATATCCTGAGCTGTTCCAAGGGATCCTCCCGTTGTCCAGAGGGTTATATCATCTGCATATATGGCTCTGTACAGCCCTGGGATAGCAGCAAGGGCCTTTGCCAGTGGCGCTAGGGCAATGTTTAAAAGTAAAGGTGACAGAACCGCCCCTTGTGGGGTACCCCGGTTAGGCAGGGGGAAAGGCTGGGAGGCAATATCCCCAAGGTGGAGTTCTGCCGTGCGTCCCTGAAGGAAGGCCCGAATATATTGCCATATGCGGGTGCCGCATCCCGTGGTGGCTAATGTCGTGAGGATATGGTCATGGCTTATTGTGTCGAAAGCCTTATGAATATCCAGGGCCAGTATGGCTCTCGTACTGGCTGTGCGGCGGCTGGTGCAAAAGAGGGACTCTTTAAGGGCAAGAAGTACGTCTTGCGCCGAGATGTTTGGGCGGAAGCCGAATTGAACGTTGGATAGAAAGCCTGTTGTTTCTATAAACAGTTGCAGGCGATTGGGAATGACATGCTCGAAGAGCTTGCCGACACAGCTCGTTAAGGAGATGGGGCGCAAATTTTGAAAAGTGAGGGGTTTGCCCGGTTTGGGTATAAATCGCATGCTGGCATGGGTCCAGGCTGATGGGAACGTCCCAGCTTGCCAGTGGTTATTAAAGAGCTCCGTGAGTTCCTGGAGGGAGTCTTCGTCCAGATTGAGTAGTGTCTTGTACGTAATGCCATCCGGCCCCGGCGCCGTAGAGCGGTGAATACTGATGAGTGCTCGGCGGACTTCGTTTAAGGTGATGTCGGCATCAAGTTCTGGGTTAGGTGGAGGTAGATTGGATGGATATGTCGACTGAAGAGATGTGGGTATATAAGTGTCCCGTAGTTGGCCAATTACATCGGTGCCCTTTTGGAGCTCTAGTTGTATTATACGTTGTGTGTTTACTTGTGTCTGAGATTTAGTGGTTGTTGGATCCAAGAGAGCACGTAGGAGGGACCACGTGCGTTTAATGCTTAATGTACCCTTGAGGTCGTTACAAAATGTTGCCCAGTTTGCGCGGGCTAGCGTGTTCGCATATTCTTCTGCCTCGCGAGTGAGAGCGGCTATGCGGAGTCTCAATTTACGATTGTGTCGCTGGTGACGCCAGCGCTTGAGAAGTCCCTCTCGGGCCTCCCATAGGTGAGCAAGATGCGGATCAATCTGCTGTGCCTTAGGAGTATTTTTAATGCTTTTGCTGTTCGCCTGGATGGCCTTCACCAGACGGTCAGTCCAGTCAGTAACAGTACGGGGTTCTGCAGAATCAGCTGCCAAATATAAGCGCAATTTATCCCAATCAGTGAGAAGCTGCGAACGAGAGTTGAAAACCTTGGAATCATAAGCTATAATAGTGCAGACTTGAAAGTGGTCACTTCCAAGGCTGTCTTGGAGCACCGTGTGAGATTTAACGATTATGTTCGGTGTTGCCCATGTGAGACCGGGTGTGGTCTCGCGGGTGACGCTTGTGCCAATGAGAGTGGGTAGGGTGGGGTTTGTCATCAGGCTAAGGTTCTCATCAACCATTGCGGTAGAAATCGGGTTACCTTTGGGGGTATCCGAGGTGTATCCCCAGCGCATACGTATGACGTGCATTAAAATCACGCGTCACAAGACGCTTTGAGGGACGGAAGGAGCTCAGGATGCCCGGAATAAGTCTGCCTTTGTCTTTAGGATTGCTGTATATGTTAATAATACTGAGGCCATATGTGTGTCCTGGTGAGCTGAGCTCCATCGCGGTATATTGAGTGCCCTTGCTCTCTGGGGTGTTTGTCGGTGTGCGGTCTAGTACCGGCATGGATGCGAGTGTCAGGATTGCCGTACGTGGTGTAAGGGCTGCCGTGTGATAACCGCGGATATGAATGCGATTTCTTTCCGTCTATTGCAGAGCGATGACATGGGGGGATTAGGAGAGTTTGCTATATATGCGACTAGTTGTGCTTGTTTTCGGCGTATGCTGCGACAGTTCTATTGCCATATAATTGTTTCTGTTGGTGTAGTGGACTGTCGTCGGCGCCGACCTTTTGGTGTGCCATTTTTCTGCGCCATTTTGCTGCTCTGGAGATACTGAAGCAGCGGGTTGAACTGCTTGCTGCTTGCGAGGCAATTCCTGATGCGTACAAGCTCGAAAAGCTGGTTGATGCCGGCTTCATGTTTTTCCAAGCGTGTGTTAATCGTAGCTTCTATCCTGTCAGCCATGGACTGCATCAACTGTGCCTGGGCTAGTATCAGCTGTTGCTGCATCGCTCTGAGTTTCTCAGCAACTATAGTATTTATTATGGTAGTGATTTCTGAGCGAAATTCAGCTGAACGTATGTACTGTTTAATTGCCTCTTGAGGTGTGATAGGGGGGTCAGGGGTTGGATAAGAGGTAGGAGTGGAGGCTGCTTGTACAGACAACTCATCCTTTTTAGCAGGGCCGGCTTCTTTCTCGGGTGTAGCGTTCAGGAGTGACTGCGTCTCCTGGGTCTCCTGGATTTGGGCTGCGCAAGCACTGGCTTTCGAGGTACAGGCCCGTGGCTCGGTGGCGTCTGTCTCGGTACCACTGGGCCCCCGAAGGGGTTGAAGGTGTGCGAAATCGCGTTGCAAAGTTTTATATCCGGCGTTCACGGTGTCCACACTGCGCTTTTCCGTGTGGTTTTTGCAATCTTGCTTGTCAGGCGGTTCTGAGTTCTCAGTCTCCATGGCTTGCTCCAGAGGTGTCTGGGCAGCCCTGGTGGCCACTGGGTTTTCCTTCCTCAGTGGTTGGAGGGGTGGCCATTTGTTCTGTGCTTTGGTTCCAAAGTTTCTTTGGGTGCATGGTGAGTGCCTTGCTTTGCCCGTTGTTCTGATGCCCTTTCGTGGGAAGTGTTGTGCTGTTGCTATATCCTTGCTGTTCTCCCAGCCGGTCGGCTTGGGTTTGGTTCAACTTGGGCCGATGCTCATTCCTGGGTCGATGCTCAGTCTTGTGCTCCTGCTCAGTCTTGTTCTTCTGCGCCGTATTTTGCTTCTGCTCAGGCTTTTGGTTCTTCTCCATTTGGCTCTGTGCAGCAATGTCTTCATAATGATGGCGTCGGATTACGCCTTCATCAGCTTTGCTTGTCTTTTTCCCTCTTGTGCTGTAGTTCTTCTGTCTTGCCGGGCAGTTCGTGTCACTGGTGGAGTGGTTCGATGTGTCGCAGACGATGCAGTACTTTTTGCAATCGACATGTCCTGGTGGAGGATTGCGCACGCCGCAATTGTAGCATCTTTTCTCCTGCGGAGTGGGACAAATGTCAGCACGGTGCCCTGTTTTCAGGCAGCATCCGCAAACCTGCATCACTGGTCGGAATGGTTTGCACCTGTATTATATGCCGCTGAGATAGACAAAAGGTGGCACTGCTTTGCCTTCGAAGGTATATAGACATGCCCCCTTGGTGCCGAAAGGCCTCGCTTGAATGATGTTTATATGTTGGGGATATGGTTCCGTGCAGCTTAGTGATTCCTCTTCTGATGGTATCGGTAAGGCGCCGGTAATGATGCCTTTACATAAGTTATCTGGTGAGGCTGCATAAGCGCTCATTGAATACTCCTTTCCTCCTAGATTGAGTGCTTGGATGTTGCATATCTGTTCAGTGAGGTCCGGATCTGGGGTGCTGAGAATAGTGATGTTTTGCTCTGGCTTGATCCTGACCCTGGCCTCGTGGGTCAATTGGCGGCTGAGCTTGAATTGCAAAGCAGCAAGAAGTGACCTACCGGAGTTCTTATGCAGCGTCGCCCCTCCTCGCAGACGTATTACCACCTTGTAGTCATCATGCGGCAGCCTCGGTAATTTGATGGGGCGTGCGGGTTGTGATCTTTCGGCAGGTGTGTGTGCTTCTGCATCCGTTACAGGTTTGAATCGTTTTTTGCGTGCGTCGATCATCCTGAACTATGGCGTAGCCTTCGGGTAGGCTTCAGTCCTGTCTGGTTGCGTCCCGTGCGGTAGGCCCGCCTCCGGTGCGTCGGTGGTAGAAATTCCGGGCATGGCGTCCTGGGTATCCATGTCGGCAAGTTAGTGAACTCTGTCCGTTGCCGTGGACATTGAATAGGTTGGGGCAACCGAAAAGGAAATAAAAATAATAGGCCCCTGCCTGCACCGTTTACACACAACAGGCTTAACCCAATTGAAAAATAAAAGAGGATGCCCGTACGTAAGTTGTAATTTGACCACCCGTGGGTGGAAAAATAAAATATTAGGGATAATGCTACATTAGCGACCCACAGCCGAGCGAGCGGGCCCGGGGAGGTTCCCCTGACCTCCCCTGGGAAGTAGCGGAAAGGGAAATGGGACGTGGGAAGGGAATGGGGACAGCGAGATTTTTGCTCTGATCCTTCAATTATCTCGACTCCATTACTGGCCCGCCTGGCCAGGGCAGGGAGAGCATCGAGATTGCCCAATGGTGCGGCCCCACTCACGGGATGCCCGACCACCCACCATACGCAACGGGCTCCGACCGTCGGAGACAGGAAAACCTAACACGGGGCCAGTAGCTACCTGGGGCTCCTCATCGCTCACTAGAAGGCTTTTCCCACCTGCCGGCTACTAGCCGTCGAAGGTTTTTCGCGGTTTTTCGGACACCGGAAGTATGTGTGATAGTCCCGGCCAGTGGACGCCCAGTTCGTCAACGGCCTCGCGGCCTCAGAACCGGTCAGACTCCGGGGGGACCATCTGTGCTTCCTCCAACCATCCATGCACTTATTTCCTCTCCTAGCTTACTCTTCTCCTACTGAGGAGAGAGTGTTCAAGGCTGGGCGACCGGGCCACTAACCAAGAACGTGGCTTAGGATGAGATGACCCGGGCCTACTCCACCGGTACTCCACACATCTTCGGTTTTCGCCAGACTCTTACGAGGCAGTACTAAGCCCTCATCCCCCGGCATCCCGCAGGCGGTTAAGCCTGCGGCCGGCCGTAAGGCCGCTTCCCCGGGGCGGCGGTCCTCAGAGCCTGGCCACTATGAACCCCCGCGCGGACCTGGTTTCTCCGTAACCAGAAACCGACGCGTCGGTAGCCAGACTTGCACGCCCCCGCGCGCAGAGGAAGGAAGGTAGCATGTATTCGAAAACCTTTTGGCGTTTTGACATGCCTTCCGGGCCGGATTTCGTGGGTCCAACCTGAGTATAAACCCAGGCCTGCCTCCGCTCAGGCATCGGACCTCACGTGCACGACTGGCCCTCACAGTCGTCTGGGAGTCGCTGCCACTCCCATTGGGGGTTTGCATCCCCAGAGGATGGGTCCCGGCCATCCCATCCCCACTGCTGGCATTGCACCGAAACAAAGCCTAGTAGCCGAAACTACACCGGCCCGTATTCGGTGGCGGGGGGGGGGGGCCACGAACAGGCTGCACAGTCAGATTTCCCCCCCCCCCCCGTTGCCGTGGACAGCGAGCACGACCCGCTGTCGCTGGATGGGAAGGCAGCGGCGTCGGCCATATGTAGCGTTGACGTGGAACGCTGCTCCACCGTGCGCCGCCGAGAGGGGTTAGGTTTAGTGCGGTGACTCCGCTTCGGAGATCTTCGTAAAGTGCTGGTGCAAAATACAGCGTACTCACGGACAAAGGAGTACTCGTAAAGGTCCCTTGGGTGTTCACGAAAGCCTGAGGTAGGAATTTAGGGCGCTATGAAGGGTAATTGGGAAAATAAAGGCGAAAGTCACAGCGGCCATGTGAAGCGCGTCCGCTCCACTCCGCTCCCGCTGGTGGTCTCCCAATCTCCCAGCTAATAGGTCCCCTGTCGTTGCGCCCTCCAATCTGTCAGCCCATACTCTATTACTACTCATTTTCCTCTCAAACTGCTCCTCTTTCACAGTTCCTCGCATTTGTCTTGGCCGTTCCGCGTAGTGGGTGTGTGCCATTTTATTGTGAAAGCAATACTACTCGCAGTTTGAGCCCTTCAGCGTTGTCCCTGCGGTGTAACCACGTTTGACCTTTAGCATGACCTCCGCCATGACGTCACGCCAGACGGAGAGAGAGAGAACCCTAACTCGTCTCGTCGCGGTCGTCCCAGCGTAACCACGGTGCGCCGAGCTGCAGCTTCGCGGCGCTGCCGCGAGGAAGCGCTCGCTGTGATGACGTCACGCCAGACGGAGAGAGACAGAGCCCCAACTCGTCTCGTCGCTTAGGCTTAGGCTTAGAAAAACTTTATTATATCAGATAATCAGGACGGCGGCCTCGCCATCCCGTCCGCGTGTTCGCCAACTGCAGCCGGTACAGCCAGCGATGACAGCGCCGCCCACCGGCAGGTAGCAGCCACATTAAGGCTGGTTATAAATATTCATTCAGAACGACGGCTTGACATCGTCGCTATGGCGCAGTGGATTAGAGGCACGTGTTGCGTATGGAAGGTCGGCCGTTCGACTCCGCTCTCTGTACTGTAGTTCTATTGTTTTTTTAATTTCATTTTTTTTTCAACTTTTTCCCTTTTAGGTCGCAAATCGTGATGCATAGTGGCATATAACGCCGTTTAAGAGGATTTATTATCCCTTTTAGGTAAGCCGTTGTGACAATCTTCAGTCACCGTGATCAATTCACCGTGGTTTCAAGCCTTGTGGCTGTACAGGCTGCAGTTGGCGAATACGCATCCCGTCCTTGTCAGACGGCCGAGATCCCTTGGGACCGGGCGGCTTCGAAGGCATATCTGATGGTCTCTTTTTGTTCTTGGAGGTCCTGGCTGCGTAGCAAAACCTCCCATAACTCCTTGCAATTCACTAAAGGTGTCGATTGGGCGCATGTCCACATCATATGGGCTAAGGTGGCTCGTTCTCCACAGGCGCTACATTTCCCGTCATTGAAGGCGGGCATGAACCTACTCAGCGCGGCTGGATTCGGAAAAGTGCCCACCTGCAACTGCCGCCATGCTACTTCCTCCTTCTTGCTCAGCTTCTTGTGCGGTGCGGAGTATTCTCTTCAACGAAGCATGTACAACTGTGTGATATCGCGGAAAGAGTATAACCGCTCGTTTTTTGAAATGTGTCCATCCTCGCACGGAGTCGGTGAGATCGGCCGGAAGGTCAGTCCTCGGGCGAGCTCATGGGCTCCCTCATTGCCTTGAAGGGTTTGGTGCGCAGGCGTCCAAAGCAAGAGGATTGGAGTCTAAATTTTTCCGTTCGACAGTATGCGTGATACCGCTGCTGATATTCTGCCTAAATCAAAATTGCGTATCGCTTCCTTAGAGTCGCTGATGACCACCTTTATGTATTTTTGTGTGAGCGCGAGCGCGATGGCCGCCTCTTCTGCCGTAGCGACCGTAGCTCTTCTGATTGTGCAGCTGCTTACTAACCGGGTGCCCTCCTTTGCAACCACCGGTACCTTGGCTGTTCGTCCGTGGTACTCCGCCGCATCAGTATACAAGACGTCCTGGCGCCCTGAATATTTGCGATGCAACATTTCTGCCCTGTCTTTCCTACGTGCCTCATGAAAATCGGAATGCATATTTCGTGGCATAGGGGGGATTACTATTTTCTGCCTCACTTCAGCAGGAATTCCCACCTCAAGTTCTTTTGTCTGCGCGGGAGAGTATCCCAGCTGCCTTAGGATATACCTACCCCTCTTCGTGGTCGTTAATCGATTAAACTGCGCAGTGAGCGCAGCTTCTACCAGCTCGTCTATGGTATTTGATACTCCTAAGGCCTGCAGTTTTTTTGTCGGAGCCCATTGCTGAAGTCCCAGAGCTACCTTGACACTTTTTCTCATGATTAACTCTAAGCCCTTACGGTCGGAGACGGTGAGTTTTAGATACGGCACAGCAAACACAATCCTGCTGATTACAAAGGCTTGTAGTAGCCTAAGCAGATTGGCCTTCTTTACGCCAGCCTGCTTGTTGGCGACTCGTCGAACAAGCCTACTGGTGTGCTGCGCGCTACGTTGGATTCTTTCCAATGCTTGGGAGTTACATCTTGTCGACTGCACGTATAGCCCCAGCATGCGCATGCAGTCCACCCGCGGGATTGCCTGTCCACCTACCTTAACAGTGATGTTCGGATTTTCCTTCTCTTTCCTGGCTTGTGCCGTCATCACAAGGATTTCTGATTCTTCAGCAGAGCACCGAAGTCCCTTACTTTGCAAGTAGTCTTCTATCGCATGCACTGCCGCCTGGAAAGCTTCCTCTATAAATCCATCGCTTCCGTGGTTCATCCACAGCGTGATGTCGTCCGCATAGATAATATGATCGAGTCCCTCTATCTCTACCAGCTTGCTTGGTAAGCCAATCATAGCTATGTTGAATAAGATGGGTGAGAGCACAGATACCTGTGGTGTCCCACGGGCTCCAAGTCGAATCCCTTTCCGTCTACAATTGATAATGCTGATGTCAGCTGTTCTGTTCGTTAGAAAATCTTTAATATAATTGTAGGTTCGGCTTCCGACCCCTAGCGAAGTGAGGTTGTCCAGGCTAGCGTCGTGGCGGACGTTATCAAAGGCCTTTGCCACATCAAGGCCTACCACTATTCTCGTGTCTTTTGTGTGTGCCTCTATTATCTGATGTTTCAGCTGTATCATGACATCGGTTACAGATCGCCCCGCTCGCAATCCTATCATCGTGTCGGGATACACCCCGTTCTCTTCTAGAAATCTGTTAAGGCGAGTTTGCACCACTTGCTCCATGAGCTTGCCCACGCATGACGTAAACGAAATGGGCCTTAAATTTTCTAACCCCAATTTCTTCCCGGGTTTGGGTATAAAGACTTCATTAGCTAACTTCCATTCATGTGGGATTGTGCCCTTTTCCCAACAGTCCTGCATGTATGCTGCCAGGTTACTTATCGACCTGTCATCTAAATTTCGAAGCATTTTGTTGCTGACCTGATCTGGGCCCGCTGGAGACTTCGTTTTTAACATATTAATTTCGGCCCTGACCTCAGCTACGGTAATGGGGGCATCTAGTGTCTCATTTAGCCGTCCACGGTATTCAGGGAGCTGGGTTGCTTGTGTCGAGGCAATATACCTAGTCTGAACCTCGTCCAGTAGTTGGTCGTCCGTTCCCGAGTAGTTGTGTATCGCTTTGTGAAGCTGTTGTTTTGCCGCCGCTTTGCTGTTGTCTGGGTCTATCAAGTGGCGAAACAACTGCCATGTTCGGGCAGTACCCATGTTGCGGTCGAAGTTATCGCACACGCTGTGCCAGTTCTGGCGTGTGAGCTCGAGCGCATATTGTTCGATCTCCATACTGAATCCAGCTATCTGCTTCCGCAGACGTCTATCCCATTTCCTAGTTGCGTGACGGTCCTCCAAATTTTTCTTTTTGTGCCACATGTTTGCCAGCCGACGGTCTACCGCGCATGTTTTTTGCTCAGCCTCAATCTCATCGGTAGCCGCCTCCGCGTCCCGTTTTATTTCGCTACCCCAAGCACTTATATCCTCTATTCCATCCCCGGGGTCTCTGCATTCCCGGAATCTGTCCCAATTTATGAACTTGACCTTGCTTGTTTTCCATGTGGTTGGTCCTCTATTAACAACAATTTCTATGATGTGATCGCTTCCTAGATTTTCCTGAGTGTTGCACCACGTAGCATTGGTACCCTCTGTGACCATCGTAAGGTCTGGTGTTGTGTCGTCTGATATACTGTTACCGCGTCTCGTTGGAAGGTATGGGTCTGTAATAAGGTCTAGGCTGTACTTTTGAATATCCTCCCAAAGCCTATTGCCCTTCGCGTTCGCAGTTTTATACCCCCACACCTGGTGACGCGCATTGAAGTCCCCCAGGATAAGAAGTGGACTGGACTTCGCTTTCCTTTTTAAAAGTGTAAATAGCTCTCCGAACGTGCACCTGGACTGTCTTGGATTGCTATATAGATTGAGTATGAAGACGCCCGTTTCCTGCCGTTTGTCCGGCACAAGCTCGACCAGCACGTGATCTGTGTGTGTGTGTAGCCTGTGTCGTGTTGTACGGCCGTAACATTTCTTCTTTTAAAGGTGGTCACCCGCGATTTCTCTCTACCCCTGGTGCACGCCCTATAGCCAGCTAAATTTGAGCCCTCCCTGTTTCTTGTAGGGCGAGGACCTCCGGCCGATCTCCCGCTGTAAGGAGTAATTCTAATACAGCCCTTTTCCGCCTGTATCCTCTACAGTTCTACTGCCAGATTCGTCTCGTCGCGGTCGTCCCAGCGTAACCACGGTGCGCCGAGCAGCAGCTGCGCGCCGCTGCCGCGAGGAGGCGCTCGCTATGATGACGTCACGTCAGACGGAGATTTTTTTACCCTCGCACGCAGGCTGCGGGCGCGCTTCTACTCTCGACACCAGTCGCCATCTGTCGGCGCGCGCGGCCCGAGGGACTGCGGGTCGTGCCGGCGCCGCGCGTAGAACGCATGTTTACGTGTTCGCTTTTGCCGTTGTGCTCCATCAGCTAACGTATGAGGGTGTGTGCTGTGCGTCACTACTCACATGTTCCCTCTTCCAGGCAGTACTGCGGTTACCTTTTGAGCAGTTATTCGTTAACGTGACGTCCAAGGGTAGTCGACCAGGTAGTATTATACGGACTGGAAACCGGCACTTCTAAGCAGATTTCTGCGCTGTCGTGTCGTTTGTTGTCGCCTTTTACGTGCGATATCATCTATGATAATTTTATGCATCAGAGTGCAGATTTATTGATTTGACTCAGTGGAGTATTAACTGGA
Organism: Amblyomma mixtum; assembly: GCF_055824585.1. Taxonomy (NCBI): domain Eukaryota; kingdom Metazoa; phylum Arthropoda; class Arachnida; order Ixodida; family Ixodidae; genus Amblyomma; species Amblyomma mixtum. Next base: position 22,937,866 of record NC_143020.1, on the reverse strand, counting down.
TAGGCGCGCTGCAGACTGAAGGTTGTCCCGACGGAGCGCGTGTTTTCGATCACCAGTACGTATTCGGCATCCTTGCGCTGAGCTTGCTCTTGTTCCCATTAAACACATTTCATACATAGGATTGTAAGCACGACCGCTACCAATTTCACCTGCTTTTTCCGCACGCATGTCAGAGGGATCTGGAGGGTAAAGGTTTATCAATAGTATCTTTCTGCTGTTGGTATCTACACTAGATTGGTTTGGTTTATTAAGGTTTGACGTCCCAAAGCGACTCAGGCTATGACGGATGCGGCAGTGAAGGGCGCCGGAAATTTCGACCACCTGGGGTTCTCTAACGTGCACTGAAATCGCACAGTACATGGGCCTCTAGAATTTCGCCTCCATCGAAATTCGGCCGCCGCGGCCGGGATCGAACCCGCGTCTTTTGGGCTATAGCCGAGAGCCGTAACCAATGAGCCACCGCAGCGGTGCGGTATCTACCTTATTCATAGGAAAATACTATGCGCGATTTCATTACATTTTCAACACTTAGCCTAACGGCTACGCAACGCTCTCACACGCGGCGAGAGCTCCTGAATAAAATAACGCGACTTCGGACCTAAGAATTAGTGAAAGCTGGATTAGCTGCTCATATCTATTCAAGCTTTGATAAATTAAGCGAAAGTATGTTTTTATGCACCAGGTTGCATAAACCATGACAAAATTTGTTTTCTGTTGGCGCTGCGATTCAGTTGAGCTCACAGCGGTAATTTGTTGATAAACTGGCGCGGCGACAAGAAAGCCCTGTTTGTGGAGGGGGGGGGGGCTTTATGGCCGGCCGGCAGGAAGGAATAAGAGTGCATGGGAATTGGAACTGCATGCTAGCCGCACACCTAATGCTTGATATTGAACAAAAAGTTTCTTTGCGGTGGAGCACCAAGACGGAATTCGATATAAGCACGAGCGCGTTCTAAGGGCCGGCACAATTAACCTGAATGTGAAACTAAATGTCATTAAAACGCGTCAATGTTATCGCTTTGATAACGTAAATACTTCCTGTAACATAGCCACGCAGCGGAAGTATGCTCGACAATGTTTTTTTAGCGCCCGAAGCGCGGCTATATGCAGGCGCGGCCGCGGAACTGCCGCAGCCCCGCAGTCCCCAAAGAAACGCCCGCACCGCGGCGCGCCAGTCGGTGCAAAATGGCCGCGCCCGGGAGAGGCTCAAAATTCTGGTCTATGTCGGGCTCCGACCCGGCTCGCCGCTGTCGGAGGTGGTGACGAGGTCGGCAGCCTTCGGGCTACGGCCGTGTATCTGTTTTTCCAGCCAGCGTCCGCTCCGCCGGACGCGGTTGTTGCGACGCGCGTCTTTACTCTCTCTTTTTTTTTCCTCTTATCTTTCAACTCTCTTCTATCTGCACGTGGCAGCGGTGGTGGGTTGGCTTGAGCCAGTTGGTAGGCCCATGCACTTTCCTTTTCATTCTTCTCTCAGTCGCAACCAGCCGCAACCGTCGCAGTCGTCCCGGCGTAACCACGCTGTGCGTTTCAGTCGTCCGACATGCACAAGGCAAGGATGCAACGATTCGCTCAAGCTAGGAAACGACAGCGGGCTGAAGAAAGTGATGAAGCTGTTTTCGCAATTTCCGGGCTTAACCAAGCTGAGCCTCTGCCAAATTTTTGTTTGAGGCCAACCAACCAACCAACGAAACGAAAATTGGAGTTGAGGAGGAGGAAAAGACGCATATCTATCTCACATATCTTGGGGGCGCCCGCAGCCCCGAATATAGGTTGCCGGTTCGAATTCCTGCCGCAACCTAGGCTCTAACTAAAGCAGTACATTTATTCTTCTCGAAACACTGAATCGTATGACACCATCTCGAACATTGTGCGGCAAACGGTCGCATTGATATGATTTTTACGACGAGTGGTGCCTACAAGTACTATGACGCATACAGCTTTTCGACCGAACGAGCTGTATGCGCTGTCGCGGAAAATTTATGGCATGCGCTGACTCGCTACACAGTGAACGCTCAGTGCCGTGCTGAACCATCAGGACGCTGTGACGTCTTGCCGTACGCAACATAGCGATCGTAAGTTGCCGCTGTGGGCGCACGGTTGTGCACACGGTAGTTTAATTTTTTTTTATTCTTTTTATGCAAGAAATGCAAGAACCTCGAGATGCCACTCTTAGGTCTTTAATTTTCTTTCAGCAAATAAATAAAAGGAATTGGCGAAAAAAAAAATTGGCTGCGGTTAAGCTCTGGCTAAACTTGGAGGATTGCGAAAGGAACATCTGCGCGTAGCCATATACTGTTGCGTGAGCTACATTGGCCACAGTCTCGCCGTTTCGCGTGCTCTTGCACGACCATACTGCGCATGCGCGAGGAGCAAGTGACGTCACTACGCACAGCTGGCGTGCCTCGCCGCACGCGCTCGCCTTCCTTTTCTTAAACTGATCGGAGTGTAAAACGCCCACAACACCAACGCCAATGAACATAATGAACGCCGATGGCCTGTGGCTTCAGCGCCGCGTTTCTCGCACAACCTTGTGAATGCCTGCAGCTCACATCTGTCTCTCATCACGAATTAGCCGTCCACTGAGCAGGGAGCCAATATGCGCACTTCTTTTCCTTAGAATGATCGACGTGGTCAACGCCAACACCTATGAACACAACGAACGCCGACGGCATATGGCTTCAGCGCAGCGTTTATGGCAGAACATTGTCGATGCTAACGCATGCAGCGCACACCTCTCACTATCGTCACTCAGCTGAGGTCATGGTTGAGGTGTCCACTGTTCCAAGGGGGTAGTTATGCCCCTTATCTCTGGTCCAGGTGTCCACCGAGATGTGGACACCTCGCCCTCACCTCACGCTACTATGAACGAAGTTTTCATAGTTTTGCCAAGGTACGAAGCACAGGCATTCGCACACTCATGGCTGAAAAATAACTTTCATGCTAACTCGCGACCTCAATGCGGAGGCACAGCACCGTAGCTATCGAGAACCGTATGAGAGCCGAAAAACCACCTTTAGCATGTCAATGGGCAGGCGTAGTAGGGCGTCCCTGGCGACACCATTCGTGCGCATGGGCGGTTTCGCGCTGACATCACATATACGGTGATATGCATGGCGCTGATACTTTGTGAATTGGACTATGTTCAACCCCAAAAGGGTAATTTGTCTCACTCTATGATCTTTTGTTCGGAGCAGGCTCCTCAGTGTATATATGTGTGTACTGAATTATTTGTTTGGTTTGTACACAATAAATTTCTCATTGTGTGTAACAGAGTTCTAGTGCAGAAATTGCACGTTTGTACGCAGAAAACGCGAGAATTTAGCGGGAAATTATGCTTTATGTTACATTCAAGGTACGCAGATAACTCCGGTGATACTGGCGGCATCCGGTTTGAATGAAAAAATCAATTTCTACAATAAACCGGTGCTCTTATGGCCTAGGCGCTATTGAGTCGTCCAATGAAAGAAAAAAGGCGAGAGAGAGAGAAAACTTTATTACTACAGGAATTCGGGGCACGCCCCAGGGTCCCCGCACGACCCCACTCTACTCAAGTGTTTATGTTCCTAAGTACAGTTCATGTGCCGTAAAACGCAATAACACCAACGAATTCACTTCGAAGCGAGAGGCTCCGCTTTAGAGCACGCTGCCATGTTGGATGCTCTTGAGCATCTTCTGCCATGGGAGCGTACGCTATGTGTTTTACGTCACTCTCTCTTTTGGTGGTCCCTTTTTACTGCATCAGAACCACCCCACGCGCTTCTGGCATTTCGAGAAATCAAGTGCGGCCGGTGCAGCAGATTATGACCCTTTTTGCTATGAAAAACCCTGAATACGAACCCGGGGGCGGAGAAATGCTGTGAATAGAGAAATTTCTATGTAAAACCGTCATAGATTACGGTAAGCCGCCGCGGTGGCTCAGCGGTTATGGTGCTCGGCTGCTGACCCGAAAGGCGCGGCGGGTTCGATCCCGGCCGCGGCGGCTGGAATTTCTTTGGAGGAGAAATTCTAGAGGCCCGTGTACTGTGCGATGTCAGTGCACGTTAAAGAACCTCAGGTGGTCGAAATTTCCGGAGCCCTCCACTACGGCGTCTCTCATAGCCTCAGTCGCTTTGGGACGTTAAACCCCATAAACCAACCAAACCATAGATTACGGTAAATGATATTACAGCAGTCGGAAAGGCTGAACGGAACCGTGATTTAGATGGGCCTAATTTAAAAATTTTGTCAGGTATCTGGAAAAAGTGTACAGCGGCCTTAGTGCTCTATAAGGTCAGAAATAAATTTCCCATCAGAAATTGTGTCAGGCAGGGAAGGAGACAGAATCTCGGCAATGGTGTTTACTGCCTCTTTTACTGGATGTATTCAGAGGCCTGGATTATGAACGGTAGGGAAGAAGAGCACGTAATAAATTCCCCGATAATCTGTGATTAGCCGATCAAATTTTATTGCAAAGTATCTCACGGGATGAATTGATAATCATTTTCAATGACTTGGTCAGGCAGGGTAGAACGTTTGGTCTAAAAATTAATATGCACCAAACGAAAGTAATGTTCAGCAGTATCGGATTGGAACCGACGTTTACAATTGTTACCGAGGGGATGGAAGAGGTATGAGAATACGTTGTTTTAGGGTAGGTAGTGACGGCAAATCAGGATTACGAGAAAGAAATAACTAGTAGAATAAGAATCGAGTGGAGACCATTTTGCAATTTCTTTGGGATCATCGATGAGAGTTCAGCATTGCCTCGCCAATCAAAAGGTGTGTGTATATTACCGGCGCTCACCTATGGGACAGAAAGATTTAAGCGAACGGAATGGATTGAGCTTATATTGTGGACAATACAGCGAGGTATGGAAAAGCACATGACAGGTGTAGCGTTAACGGACGGGGAAAAAGCAGCGTGACTCAGAATAAATGTAGGCTGATGACAATGTTGTAGAAATTAAGAAGAATTGGGCTTTGGTGGGGCATGTAATGTGAAGGCAAGATAACCTGTGATCGTTAAGGTAAATGGACTAGATACCAAGAAATAGTAAGCGTGTCGGAGGGGTGGGGGGGGGGGAAGGGGCAGAACGTTACGAAGGCGGACATGATTAACAAATTTCTTGGGATAAGCTGGCGGAAGCTGGCAGAGGACAGAGTTACCAGCAGAATTGTGGAACAGGGCTTTGTCCTGTAGATGACGCAGTCAAGCTGATGGTGATGTCAATGGCTTGTATTCAGTGTCTTTGCATACAGAAGGAGTTTTTAGCCTCTCGCTTCCTACTGCAAGGAGTAAATTGGCTAAAATTTGCTGTTAACTTTAGAGGTAAATCTGCAACAAAAATGTTTAGGGAATCGAATAACGGTTTAGTATCGAATAAATCTCGTGTAACGCGTGCAAATTCTGGAACGCATTTACCCGCAACTAATGACATCCTATGATAGAAAGTCTGCGATTAAGCGTATTGCAAGTCCCAAATTCGGTGAAAAAGAAAGTTGAAGAGGCGGTCGTCAAAGTCGACATCGAATTTCTCTTCAGTCAAGCTTCTTTCTTAAAACACGAAAAAAAAAATTTCTAGGGCAGAATCGTCATTTTCTTGCGTCTCTTTAGGAACTTTGGTTCGTGTTATGTTTTTGTCGAATTAAAGTGGCTGGAAAGCTGGCGACATTTGCCGCCAAAATTTCGCGATATGACTGATGTTTAGTTCTAAGTATGAAGCCAGTGCATAGCCGTGGTATATTTTGCTTTTGTTTTAAGCAACCAGCACTTTTACAAAGAAGCTCGCAACTTTCTAGAGAAAAACAACTTTGTGGCCATTTTTTCTTAAAAAAAAACATTTCTTGGCTGGATTATTCAAGGCTTATTTCGAAATGAAAATATTTTGTATGAATTTGCAGAAGTCTTCTCTTTCTCCTTTCTTTTAGGTTGCGGACGTTCAAAACCTGTTTCCAGGGCCTTCAATGGGAAGCCTGCCTTAAAGACTCAAGTACCTTGGATAGTATGAAACTTTAGGTGTTGTTAAAGATAACTGAAAAAAAAAGTTTTGTATAGCGTTGCACATCTCTTCCATGGTGCTAGTAAATATAAAGATTAATAAGTGAGTGCTACAATGAATTAAGAAACTTGTTGAAAAAAAAAAGAACAGCTGAAACTGTAACAACCGCTGGATCCGTAAAAAGGTTAAATTTTTATGGCTACAATGCTTATTTCCTGCTTCAAATTTCCATGCTTTATGAGCAATAAGAAAGCATTTATTACCCATTATGGCGTCTTGTCGTAAAGGGTTAGAAAAAAGGTTGGGAATACATATAAACAGAAAAGAATGCTAACAATATTATGTTATTCCTCGTACTCACAACAGCATCCTAAGCAGTGTGCTAAATCACTCACAGGTAGGCTACCAGTCCAACATAGATTAAAACGCATACTGCGACGAAAGAAAGAAAAGTACTTTATTATCACTGTCAGTAAACAGCGAAGTAAGATATCTTAATGTAGGCTCATGATCTGTAAATTTCTTGCAGGTGTACTGGTACGCATTACTGAAATATGACACAGGAGAAAGCTATTCGGGAGTTTGTGGTGGAAGCATCATTTCCAGGACGTTCGTCTTGACTGCTGCCCTTTGCTTCAATGAAGCGTACGTTCACACAATTAGCATTCAGAATTGGCTGTCTGCTTCCTTGCAGAACACCAGCCAGCACTTCTCACTGTTGAGATCAGGCGGCTCGCCCGTGAGAGACACAAAGCGGAAACAGAAAGGGGATACCCTGCTAATCGCTTGCAATTGACGCATAACTTTTAAGGACTGCCGCATTCAGACGTTCCTCCTGCCCCTGTGCGAAGATAACTGGGCATAACTCAGCCGGCATAAGGAAGAGCAGGATCAAGATAACAAGAACACCTGGTAATCATTGTCTTGTGAAAAACGAAAATCACGCTTATGTCTCTTGCTGACTGAGTTATTCTATATTTACGAGGCATGAAAGGGATGGAGTCAGGCTTAGAGGGATTATCTGGACAGGCGAAGCTAATGCAGTGTTAAGTACCGGGCTCGTGTTCTGGTCTCGTGGCTTTGAAGTGAAGCTGAAAAAATTATGGCTGAGCCTTGCGCTGAGGTTAAGCCTAGTCAGATGCGAAGGATATTGGTGGCTAGGCTTGGTAATACATGGCTTTCCTTGGTTGCATACTTGGTCATTTTAATACAACCACTAGAAGCCTTCGTCGTGGGGGAAGACAACGGCATGGCTACAGCGGAACGCCGACTAACCCCGAGACGCGCGTTGGGTGAGCGCCTGGATTGCCACGGAAGCCGCGTCTGCCTGCCCGGTGGAGCGAGCGTTTCACCTACACCGAGTGTGAACGCGCGTTCGAAATGCGCGGGAATGCTGCTCGAGGACATTCCGGCGTCTGTGCGATGGTATCGTCACGACGACGTCACGGTGTCACTTGGTGTGACGTCACGGTGTCACGTGGTGTGACGTCTAGGGGTCCCACGCCGACGGCGTGAGTGGTAGCTCTAGCAATATGCTTCGCATAAAAAAAAAACAAATTTTCCCTCTCAAGAAAGTACATCGACGCACGCTTGAATGAATTCTCCAGCCCTAAATACGCAACAAAAAGCCGTCCACGTCTGTGCGCTAGCGCGTTTGTACGACAGCGCTGGGCTGGAATAGTTTTACAAATACAGGAACTGGAAAAGTCTGTAGTCAAAAGCCGGTATATACCAGGTAATAGGGACGATCAGTGGCAGCTCGTCTGCAGTGCTTTTGCGCTGCACCGTTTAATTTACTACTTTTTCCTCGGAGCTTCTACCGCAGTTTTCATTAACAGAGCATCGCAACTTGTAGTACAAAATAGTTTACGCTTCATGTATCGACCAAATGCGCGTTTTTATTCTCTTTGAAAAGCATGCCAGTTGCCAGCATGAAAATAAAGGTCTTCTATTTACCATTGCTCATGGCGAGTCAAACCACAGAAGCGCACTCTGGGGCTCTGTCTTAGAATACTGTTCTCAGCGTCTACTGGGTCATGTCACCACCATCTGTATAGCGCGTGCTTCGGTTGGCTGCTCCGGGGTCGTCTATCATTTGCGGTGCACTTCGTCGTCCACAGCTCCGATACCTTATATCCATCTCTCGTCCCTCACATTCACCGTATCGCCTTCCCGTCTCCATCACCATTGTAACTCCCGCTTTTTCGGTGGTGGTGTAAAACATTTATTTATACTATACACAAGAGAGGTATTGCTTGGACCGTGCCTGAAGGGCCCGGCCCTCACAACCACTAGGAGGGATCCCTAGTCCGGGACCCCTGTGGCCTCCGCGGCGGCCCGGGCTCTTGTCACCAGGCCTCGTTGGTCCTGGAGAGTTGAGCAGCCGAGCAGGGCAGCCTCCCAGTCCTCTCGGGTGGGGTGGGCGTGGGGTGGGAAAGCAGGATTGGCAGGGCATGCCCACACCATGTGATACGTGTCCGCAAACACTTCCCCACAGTGTGGACACTCGCCCGAAAAGGCCGAATTGAAATGTTTGAGCACTGCCGGGCACAGTACCGTGTTTGTGTAGAGGCGAAGTAGCCAACGCTCCTCTGCCTTATTGAGGCCTTTACAGGGGGGTGGGTATCGGCCGTGAGCGTTTTGATACAGGAGAGAGATATCCCGAAAAGTAATAGCCCGATTAAAATCAGTAGCCGGATCAGGCGGGGAGAGAGGCGATGCCCGGTGGTTAAGCGCGCGGGCGGTAGTGTCCGCTACCTTATTTCCCTCTATCCCCGCATGTGCTGGGGCCCAGATGATGGTACGCCGGGTTGGGAAATCCCGGTACTCACAACTGTGTAAAATTTGGAAAGCACGATCTGGAATTCGGCCCTGTTCAAAATTGCGGCAAGCGTCTCTTGAGTCGGTGATAATGACTCGGGACGCTGGATCCGCAGCTGCAAGTGCGATAGCAACTTCCTCCGCGAATGTAATGTTGGGGGCACGGAAGGTGAGGCCCTGAACTGGGTTGTTTTGGTGGACAACGGCAGCCGTGTACCAACCCCCATGGTGCGGACCTGCCGCGTCCGTGTAAAATACCCCTGGTCGAGCACCGTACTGCTTGGAAATGGCCTCCGCTCGCGCGAGGCGGCGGCCATCATGGGCATCTTTTGTCATGTTATTGGGGAGGGGGCGAACCTTTAGTGCGAAGCGCCAGGCCTCGGGCATGGATACCCGCTTCTCCTCTTGGGTTGTGTAATTGATGTGGAGGCGGGTCAGTAGGCGGCTACCCGCACGTGTTTTGCTTAACCGCAAGTATTGATTGCTGAGATGAGCCTCGCGCAGCTCCCCAAAGGTGTTCGTCATCCCCAGGCCGAGGAGACGTTGGCTGGATGTTGTAATTGGGAGGTCGAGAGCTCTCTTATAGATTTTTCAGAGAATCACTTCGAAAGCGTTCTCATCGCATTTGCGCAGGTGGAGGTACGGTGCCGAATACAGGATTCGACTGGGTACGAATGCATTCGCCAGCCGCAGGGCGTCTTTGCATCGCAATCCCCCTCGTTTGTTTGATACCCGGCGGACCATACGGCCCACCTGACCCCCAACCTTGCGGAGTTTCTTCAGCGTGGTGTCAATCTTGCGGTTCTTTTGTATGTAGAGTCCCAATACTCTGATTTCATCTTGTTCAGGTATCGGGCCACTAAGCAGGGAGAGGGCAATTTTGGTTGTGCACCTTGGATTGGGAAGTATGTGCACGAATTCCGATTTCTTCGGGGAGCACTCAAGGCCGCAGCGGTGTGCATAATCGTCCACAATAGCCGCCGCTTGCTGCAGGTTGGCCTTGATTTCTCCAACCGAACCGTGTGTTGCCCAGAGGGTGATGTCGTCCGCGTACAGGGCATGCTGCACACCCGGGACCTCACCCAGCAGGGTAGGGAGTTTCATCATGGCCAGATTGAAGAGAAGAGGCGAGAGGACTGCTCCCTGTGGAGTCCCTCGCGTACCAAGTTGGTACGGGCCATGTTCACTGTCTTGGAGTCGGATATATGTTTGCCGATCTGTGAGGAATTGCTTGATATATTGGAATGTGTTGTATCCACAGTTCACTTGGGACAGGTGGGAGAGGATGATATCATGAGTCAGCCACCTCCACACCTACGCGATCCCGATGAGTTTATATTGCCGTATTGGCGCAAATCTTTGCACTGTTTGTTTCCTCACGCTGTCAGACGCCGGGACTCGACTTTATCATTTTCTTTGAGATGCGGAATGCGACAGGACATATCTGTAATGATCGCGGCCACATGAAACAGCTTCCACTTAGTTCCAGATGGTTGTAGTTGCTTTAGTGCTTTATCTCGACTGTTCCTTGTAAGCTTTAAATTGAACGCGGGTGATAGAGCAAAGACAACTGTATGCAATACTGTAGACAAAACTGTAGAAAACTGCAAGACTACCGCCTAGCGCGATTGTTGCTAACGCCGCCGTTCCTTCATACGGTTCTTTTTTTTTGGGGGGGGGGGGGGGCTAGGTGAGCATAATCAAATTTCTCTTGCCCTTTTTGCTGCCTTACCCACTCTCAGACTGCCGTCATCGCTACGCCATATATTAGTGGAGGTCTTGAATAGCAGTTTTGTACCAAAGACTCCATGCAAGCAGTGACACCAACCATCTATCTTCGTTTCTCATCCGAGTGCCGGTCAGCAGTCCATAGAGCCAGCCGGCATCTGTAAGAGGAGCCACCTTACTTCAGGACACTGCCCGAGCACTCCCGACAGAAAAAAACAAGCTTCAAAGTCTAACATGATTCCGTCACAGGCAGCGACCCTGGCCATAGTAAAGCAGCAGCGGGTGCCGACAACTTTGAAAGCCTCTCCAGGCGAGGGTTCTGAAGAATGGTGCGACGAATTTCAACGCGGGGAGCCTCTCAGTTGCGATCAGGGGACAACAATGAGGCATGTTTTCTCACTGGAGGATTTGCACGTACGCAGTATGAAAACCAGGAGCCTACCTTAACGTCATGAAAGCTACTAAAGCCGGAGCTCTTGAAGACATTCACAAGCGTCGTGAGGAAAGAAAGAGCCGAATGACTCCACGAGTCAGGGTCCAGCTCCACAACAAGTTCCCCCCTCGCTAACATCGAAGAAATCAAGGCCATCTTTCGTCAAGCTGTACCCAACATGGCTGAGGAAGAAAAGTGAAATTTTAGAGCGCAGCTCTTAAGGCCGGGATACATGCGACGTTTTTTTAGACGACATTCGCGCGGCAGAAAACGTCGCAGCGGCGCCACGCCCTGCTAGAGATACAAGGAGCGTTGAAGCGGCGGCGCGCCACCGCGTATCCCTCGACGCGAAAGCAAATGTGATCAAGTGGCAAACACCACTGTGCAAGGAGGTCTGTGAGAACAGCGACGCTGACCATTCTGTTAAAATTAGGAAAGATTCACTTCGACTCCATAGTACAAATTTTAGCACGCGCGCTTAATTATCTATAAAGATTTGCGTGCTCGAATGCATGCCATCACGTACCTTTGGACGCCCGCTCAGCCGCGGACACCAGCGGCTGCGGTTGTATTTGACACATTCGCTTCAGGGAGGGAGCGCAGGCATTCTGATCCGAGATTCGGCCGTGTTCTCCAAAAAAAGCAACATTTCAAGTCTGATGAAGCGTTTATTTTCACGACAATAACATTTCCGTGCCAAAAACACTGCGTAGTCGATGGCCATGGCGGCCATGTTGGCGGCGGCAGGCAGCGGACCGGAAGAGCGGGCTTTCTGCGCTTCTATTGGCTCTCATCAGCTGCCGCTTCTGGTCTCACCGGACGCCGCGCGTCAAAATCTAGCCGGTCCTGATCGGAGGCGGTGGGCGTTTTTCTCGACGCCGGGCTACAAATCTGTGCCGTCGGGCGAAAATCGACGACTCGCCGCGGTAAAAACGCTCCATGTATTCCGGCCTTTAGGCGCCCGTTTCTGCGTTTCGCGGCGTCGCCGTCGCCGTCACCGTTGTCCGTTGTAACCAGGTGTGGACACCCTTTAAGCTGCGAAAGCAACGCAATGGGGGCTTGGAAAGGCGAAAGTAAAAGCGCAACCTTCCCCCTCCTTAGCAACCGGCGCGCCATTGGGGGGCGCAGCTGTGCATAGCAACCATGACGTCACAAAGTAGCGGTAGAACGCGCGCGCGCGTCGGCGGTGGCAGCTACACCGCCGCTCCTTCGCCAGACGTCTCGTTGCATTCGAGCGAGTGAGACGCATGGCTCCGAAGCGGCCCAGTGACTCCGAGCCAAGCGGTTCGAGGAAGGAAGGGAAAACTTTATTTACACTAATGGTTTTTCCTGCGGTTTGGGGGCATCTTCAGAGACGTCTTGGTTCTACCCCCAGGAGCCTTCTCTGTCGAAGTCGTCCGCCTCTAATCAGTTGTCGGTTGCCCTCAGTCCAGGGCTCCGCTGGCCACTGCCGCCCGTTGAGCTCGCTGTTCCAGACCTTGTTGGTCTTCGCAGCGGTCGCTGGACAGCAGAGTCTCCCACTGCTCCGCACTCGGGTTTTGTATTTTGGGGACCACGTGTATGTTTTGGCAGGCCCATGTGATGTGGTATAGTGTAGGTTTTTCGTCGCACCAGGGACATTTGTACGTGTATATCGTAGGGTGCATTTTGTTTAGTATATGTAGGTTTGGGAAAGAGCCTGTTTGTAATTGTCTCCAAGTGACAGCTTCCTCTCTGCTGAGAGATTTGTGCGGTGGGGGATATCGCATTCTTCTGCCTGTATAGTTTTGTAGTATGGCCGAGTATTCCCTGGGTGCTGGCGCGAGTTCCGCGGTCTCGTCGGAAGCTCGGAAAGTAATGTATCCTCGTGCTATCCTGTCGGCCTCTCGGTTCCCTGCCACCCCCGTGTGCCCCGGTACCCACACAATTTTGTGTCGGATCTTGTCGTTTTGTTCTTCCTGGTTTTTAATTCTGTCACTCGCTGCGAGGAGTATACGGAGCGCGTGACGACCTATCCTGCCATTCATGTAATTTCGGCAGGCTGTTTGAGAGTCCGTAAGTATTGTTAGTGACCGCCCGGTTCTATAGCCCTCCGCCACCGCTAGAGCAACGGCTACTTCCTCGGACTCTGCAGCTGTGCAGCCTCGGAGAGACACGCTGGTCATTTCGCGTAAAGAAGAATCGACCACCGCTGCTACAGCGATTTTGGTATCTCCTTTTCTCCAAGACGCGTCTGTATACACGGTCGTGGCTTGAGGAGCGTATGTTTTCTCGATGAATTCGGCCCTGGCTTCTCTTCTGCCTCGATGGAGGTTGGGATCCATGTTTTTTGGTATTGACGCTACCTTGAGGGTCTTGCGAAGCTCGTCGGGGATCGTTGCCGTCCTCGACATTTCTCGCATCTGCTCGCGGTATCCGAGCCTCTGCAGGAGCGCTCTTCCTGTCATTGTTTGCAACAGCCTGAGTTTTTGCGACTCATGCTGCGCCTCTCGTAGCTCCTCAAAGGTGTTGTGTAATCCCAGGGCCATGAGTTTTTCTGTAGACGTGTTGCGTGGTAGTCGGAGCGCTGTCTTATACGCTTTGCGTAGCAGGGCATCCGCTTGTTGTATTTCATTTTTGTTGAGGCATTGGTAGGGTAGGCTGTACGTAATTCGACTAACTACTAGGCTTCTGACTAGTTTTAGTGTGTCTTCTTCACGCATGCCATGTCGCCTGTTGGTGATGCGGGTGATCATGCGTGCGACTTGTAGAGTTGTTGCTTTCAGTAGAGTAAAAGTGTGAGTACTGCGCTAGTTGGATTGAACCCACATGCCCAAAATTCTTATTGTTGTCTTTTCTGGTATGGGCGTCCCTTCTATGTAGACGTTGAGTTTTAGGTCCTCGTTGGTTGGGACGGTCCGGTTTTGCTTGCCTCTCCAGACTCTCAGCAGTTCCGATTTCTCGGTCGAGCATGAGAGTCCTCTTTTTGCGAGGTATTGCTCTACACAGGAAGCGCCGGTGGGTTGGCCACAAGGCTTTCGCCAAGCACACTTTAGAGTTTCCAAAGTGTCTTCGGTAATTTTTTTAGGAAAGGAAGTACGCAGTATCTGTCTCCCAAAGCTGTGAAATCAATAGAGCGGGACCTTTGAAAGCAGAGAGTAAATTTCGTTAATTGATTTTTGAGGAAAGGAAATGCGCAGTATGCCTCACACAAATCGTTGACACCTAAGCCAGAGGGAAGGCGCACAACTGCACCCTTTTGAACGTCGGACATCTCAACCATACTTTAAGCTACGTGGCGGTAGTGACAGATGTGTGCTGCATGCTTTGGCATTGACAACGTTGTGCCAGAAAAACTGCCACCTGCCAGGAAGGCAGGGTGGCTGAGGACTTTAATGAATATATAAAGACAAGCGGGAATTTCTTACCGCTTATGCGGTAGAACATCCCGTTCCTCTCGCTTCTACAGCTCCCACAGCTGTGACAACCTCGCGAAATACTTGCGCATTCCTCTTCTTCGAGACCAGGCATTGGTGCAGTAAGTCGAGCATATATCCACCTATTTATGTATCCACAAAGCATCTTTGATGACAACTAAGAACTGCTAGTGAAGTGTTTCTTGAAGAGAGAATATTTGTGAAAAATAACAAGTTGTCTGTATTGAATCTACATGACTTGCTCGAATTCTTTACCTCAATCTATCGAAAATTTGAAACAGCCGATGAGCTAGTTGTCTGCATTGAATCTACATGACTTCCTCGAAATTTTTACCTCAATCTATCGAAAATTCGAAACAGCTGATGAGCTGCGCTCAAATTTCGCATTAGCAAGTGACGTAATCGCCAGCGAAGTTTTTTTTAAGGCACGGATCAAGGAGAAACTTTTTATTGGCTTCGCATGCCAGCCGAAAAAAACCATCGAATATTCACGTTGAGCGAGAAGTTTAACTTCCGGACTCGGCTGTACTATCGTGCGGCTCAAGTCTGAGCACTCAGCCCATCTTGATGACCGCCACCAGCGGCAACTTGGGCGAAGTTATCCACAAAATCTTCCACATAGAACTACGACGAGCAGTCGCATCTTGCCCGCAACCACAAGGAGAGACCCTTATGCACATGGTGGGAGAAGTTAAACATTCTTCTGGTACCCAGACTCCGCCTACCGCCGAACCACAGGTCTTAAATGGTGGAACCGCGAAACACAGACAAATGCATACTTGCATTCCGCGTCAAGAGCCCTAAACACCGTCCCGAAGACCAGAGAAGCCTGCCGGCCCGCCTACGCTCCCAGCTGAGCCAGCAAGAGCTGACCTCTGGAGGACCGCCAACTAGCGCTGCCCACTCCCACTCTGATTTCACTGTGGTTGAGCCATCGACATCCCTTCGCCCCTAGAGGCGAAAGGCACCTCGTGTTTCTTTCTGGCGCTCCACAACCCCCGTCCCGGTGGATTATCCCGGGAGATCGGCGATTACCTCTGGGCAGAGAAATATGTGCCAAGCCGTCGACCGTGCTTACCGTCATCATGAAACGTGCGCTTCGCATGTCCAAGCCGCAGCCACTCGGAGGAAACCGCAGATGGTCTCCCAGTCCCCACAGGGGAAACTCATAATCATCATCATCAGGGAGACTATCTGCACTGCAGGGCAAATGTCTCTCCCATCTCTTTAATTAACCCTGCCCATTGCCAGTTTCGGCCACCGTATCCCCGCAAGCTCCTAATCTCATCCGCTCACCTAACTTTCTGCCACCCCTGCTATGCTTGCCTTCTCTCGGGATACACTCCGTTATCCTAAGGACCAGCGGTTATCTTACCTTCGTATAACATGCCCTGCCCAAGCATATTTCTTCCTCTCGATTTCGACTAGAATGTCATTAACCCATGTTTGCTTCCTCACCCACTCCACCCGCTTCCGATTACAGCGTCACACCTTTTTTCTCTACATAGCTTGCTGCGTTGTCCTTTACTTACAAGCTGAACCCTCTTTGCTAACCTCCACGTTTCTGCCCTGTAGGCGAGTACCGGTAAGATACAGCTGTTGTATACTTTTTTCTTGAGGCATACTGGCAAACTGCCATTAATGATCTGAGAGAACCTGCCATATGTGTTCCACCCCACGATTATTCTTGTACTTATTTTGGATGACCAGCAACTATCTACCCTAAGTACACGCATTCTTTTACCACTTCCAGCACCTCGCTACCAATTGTGAACTCCTGTTTCCTTGCTGGGCTGTCTTACACTACTTTGGTGTTCTGCATAATAACTTTTAGCCCTACCGTTCTCCTTTGCCTAACTATTTGATCATGCTTCGCAGTTCATGTCCTGAGTGACCTAGCAAGGCAATGTCATCAGCGAATCGCAGATAAAGGGATAGAGGACGACGCATTTCAAATATTGGTGTCAAAAGATCCTCAAACCGTCTCCGACGTAGTCTCTTTGTGCCAGAGCTACGGCGAGCTCCGCAAACAGCATGATGTCACCCGGCGTGCCATTTGCCCGGACGACAACCTTTCCAGCTTGGCGGTAGGCGGTCCTGCCCACGATCAGCCGACAATTCTTCAGCACATCAAGCAGTTTGTGCGGGAGGAGGTCGCTCGTCAATTATCGCTGGTTACCTGCCAAACCTGCCCACCGCCATCGCTGTCGCCTTCCATTCAGCGTGTCATCCAGGAGACGGTAGCTAAGGTCCTGCCGCCCACTAATCAACCCACTCTGGTCACTGCACCACTGACATATGCTGAAGCAGTCGCCCGGCCACGACCTGAGCCGGTTGTGCCTGCTTATTCGCCACCTGTCACCGTATACCCTAAGCGGCAGCTCGCCCCTACACTGCCACTCACTCACCATCCTCTGCCTCGCACCGGACCCCGCCCTATGAATCCGTGGCGCCCCCAAGATAACCGCCGGATATGCTATGCATGCGGTCTCGCTGGTCATGTGGACCGCTAGTGCCGCACGGGCGGATCTGGTTCTCACAAGTACGGGTGCCCGCCGACGTACGACATTCCGTTGCATTCCGTACCTGTCTCTTCTGCTCCGCCTCCTAAGAATCCTTCCCGTCTAGCTCCGACTCCTACAACCGAAGCCATAGGTTGCCGTCTCCTCGACGCCGTTCGCTCTCTCCTATGCGCCGCCGGTCACCACCCCTCCCAGCGGAAAAATAGGAGCCGCAGTTCCGGAGGCAAGAACTGCACCATCAACGACCGTCTCAAGCCCTATCACCGCTCCTATGATCGTTATTGAAGTGATCGTTGAAGGTATTAATGTTGACGCGCTCATTGACACTGGTGCTGCCGTGTCCATCATTAGTCGCATCTTGTGCCGCAGACTAAAAAAAGTGATGACGCTGCTTTCGGACCTTTCGCTTCGCACCGCCAGCGCTGACCCCATTTACCCTCTGGGAGCGTGCACTGCCCGCCTCGTCATCGAAGGCCTCTCCTACACCATTGAGTTCTTCGTTCTCACCCGCTCCTCTCATGACATCATCCTCGGGTGGGACTCTGTCCGGTCATCACGCCATCATTGACTGTGCACATGCTCAAAAAATTAATTTGTCCCCGCTGTGTGATGCTCTTCTGGACGCCTTCCCTGTTACAGCCACGCCTATTCTCGCCACTGACGACGTCGACGTGCCAGCTTTCTCATCTGTTCTCGTGCCGCTGACTTGTGCTGCCCTCTCTGACGCTACTGTCCTTTATTGACCCTTTCCTCTTTGTGCGCACCGAAAATCTGTCATGCTTCCTCATGCCGTGCTCACACTTTCTGGTGGTGTGGGGCCTTGTACGTCGCGAACCCGTTGCCTTTCCCCACCACTTTACTTCGGGGAGAATCCCTTAGCTCGGTTGATGTCATCGATCTCGACGATGGTTCTGTCCTTGATGACCCTGACATCCATGGAATCAACGCCCTCACACTTGCCGCCGACGTCGCCGACCCGTCCTTCCCGGGTATGTTTTCCCATTCCGTCGATGCCGCTCTACCACCTCACCACCGCGCCGAGCTCATCGCTTTGCTGCAGCGCTTCTGCGCATCCTTCGACTCCCCTCAAGCACCGCTGGGTCGTGCAACAGTGATTCGCCACCATATTGACACTGGCACCCATGGACTCTTGCGCCAACGCACCTACCGCGTCTCCTCCGCCGAGCGCCGCATCATTGATGAACAAGTGAACGCTATGCTACACCGCGGCGTGATCCAGCCCTGTCACAGCCCGTGGGCTTCTCCGGTCGTTCTCGTCAAGAAAAAGAACGGCTTCGTTAGATTCTGCGTAGACTACCGCCGGCTAAACACAATTACTCGGAAGGACGTCTACCCCCTGCCTCGTATAGAGACGGGCTGGATTGCCTGCTGGGAGTGGAGTACTTTTCTTCGTTGGAACTGCGCTCTGGGTACTGGCAGGTGCCGATGGCCGACGTCGATCGCCCGAAAACAGCTTTCATCACACCTGATGGGCTGTATGAATTTAATGTGATGCCCTTCGGTCTCTGCAACGCGCCTGCCACCTCTGCTACTTGGACGAAGTTGTCATCTTCTCCCAAACTTTTTCGTCCCATCTTCTCCGCCTAAAGAGTGTTCTTCGCTATCTCAGTGACGCTGGCCTGCAGCTGAACTTAAAAAAGTGTCGCTTTGGAGGCCGACAGCTAACTATTCTAGGCCACGTCGTGTACAAGGATGGTGTACACCCGGACCCTGCCAAGCTCCGCACAGTTGCTGATCTCCCGAGGCCCATATCCCTTAAAGAACTCAGAAGCTTTCTTGGACTCTGCTCCTGCTTTCGCCGGTTCGTCAAGAATTTTGCTGCCGTTATCGCCCCGCTGACGCAAATTCTAGCTGGTAGCCAAGACTTGTTGGTTTGGTCACCTGCATGCGACGAAGCTTTTGCAACACTGCGCCAGCTTCTCACCAGTCCTCCGATCTTGCGCCATTTCGACCCTTCCGCGCCGAAAGAACTCTACACGGATACCAGCGGCATTGGTCTCGGTGCAGTTCTAGCTCAGCGAAAGCCTGGTTACAATGAGTACGTCGTTGCTTCCGCCAGCCGCACACTCACAAAAGCGGAGACTAATTATTCCGTCACAGAAAAAGAATGTTTGGCGATAATTTGGGCGATCACAAAATTTCGTCCCTACTTATATGGGCGCCCGTTCGATGTCATTACAGATCACCATGCCCTTTGCTGGCTGTCTTCACTCAAAGATCCATCTGGCCGCCTCGCTCGTCAGGCTCTCCGTCTGCAAGATTACGACATTCGGGTCATTTATCGTTCCGGTCGTAAACACTCCTAAGCCGACGCTCAGTCGCACTCCCCTGTGACCTCTGATCCTGACCCGCAACCTATTTCCGGCCTCAGACCTTCTCTTGACAACATTGATATGGCTTCTGAGCAGCGCAAGGATCCTTGAATTACTTCTCTTCTGGATTTCTTAGCCCACCGCTCAGCGCGCATCCCTTCTAGAGCGCTACGTCCTCAAGCTCATCACTTAGTCGTGCGTGACCAGCTGCTGTACCTTCGAAACTACCTCCCCGATGGTCGCAAATGGCTGCTCGTGGTTTCTTAGCATCTCCGCTCCGCCATTTGTGCTAGTTATGACGACGACCCCTAATGCACTCATGCCGGACTGCTGAAAACTTTTACCCGCCTACGCCTTCGGTATTATAGGCGGGCATGCACTGTTTTGTCCGCCAGTACATACGCTCTGGCCTGGAATGTCAGCGCCGGAAGAACCCACCACCGCACTCGCCTGCTCCTCTGCAAACTTTACTGTGTCCCGACCGGCCATTCGATCGTATTGGAATTGTCCTTTATGGCCATCTTCTCTTCACCGCCACAGGGCACTACTGGATCATCGTCGCCATTAATCATCTGATGCGCTATGCGGAAACTGCACCGTTACCAGCTGCGACTGCCTGTGAAGTAGCCGGTTACATACTTCAGAACATCATTCTTCATCACGGTGTGCCTAAGGAATTGCTCAGCTATCGGGGTCGCGTCTTCTTGTTCGGCGTCGTGGAAGAACTCCTTCGGGAGTGTCATATCCTTCACGCACGACGTCTTCGTACCATCCGCATACGAATGGCATGACCGAGCGCTTTAACCGGATCCTCGGCGACATGATGGCCAAGTACACTTTTGCCGATCACTCAGACGCGTTTTCCCTTCCGTTACCTACACTTAAAATTCTGCGCCACCATGGTGGCTCAGTGGTTATGGTGCTCGGCTGCTGACCCGGAAGACGCGGGTTCGATCCCTGCCGCGGTGGTTTAATTTCTTTGGAGGAGAAATTCTAGAGGCCCGTGTACTGTGCGATGTCAGTGCACGTTAAAGAACCCCAGGTGGCCGAAATTTCCGGAGCCCTCCACTACGGCGTCTCTCATAGCCTTAGTCGCTTTGGGACGTTAAACCCCATAAACCAATTCACCAAGCTTACAATTCGACCAAACAACACAAGCATTCAACACACCATCATTTGGGTCCCTGACACTGGGGTTGAGGGAAATCTTATGGCAGACACCGTTGTCCGAGGGTTCACGAACCGGAGGGCGGGTTTGCCGGTCGAACCCTTCAGCCCGCCAGAATCTTACGGGGAGGCAATGAAGGCGTTGTTGGGAGCGCGCAAGAAGTACTCGGCTCCGGCGGATATCCTCGACAGAGAGCAGGCCATCACGCTCAGACGACTACAAACAGACACCTACCCAAGCAGAGCCATCTATCACAAAATGTGGCCGAATAGATACGCGAAAGAGTGCGTGTGGTGTGGGGGCTACGCCACAACGTACCACGCCACCTGGGGCTGCGAAAAAAGCCCTTAACTACCAAAGGTAAATCGCCCTAGTCTAGAGCAGTGGGAGGCCCTCCTGGCTGACTCCGACCCGAGCACACAGCTTATGCTGGTGACGAGGGCCAAGGCAGCGGCGGAGGCCAACGGGATCCTGGACGGACTAGGGAAGACCGACCACTGACGCTCCACATCTATCTATCCCCATCCCCCTACTCCCTAACTCTTCCTTTTGAAAAAAAAAATGTTTTCGCTACTACTACTACAATTCTGCAACGCAAGCCACTACTGGTTTGTCCCCGTATTTTCTTCTATATGGCCGCGAGCCTTCCTCCATCACGTGCACCATACTCCCTTACTGCCCCGATTCGTCACAATTGACCGCCGTCTCTCAAGCCGCTGCGCACGCCGAAGAATGCTGTCAACTCGCCCGTTCCTTCATTCTCACGACCAGCACCGTCAGAAAAGCGCCCGCACCGCTTCCCCCTGTCTGCCGCCGTCTTATGTTCCTCAATCCTTGGTTTGGCTTTGGGGGCCCCCCTCCAGCTCGGGGCTGTCTACAAAACTGCTGAGCAAATACCAAGGCCCCTATCGCGTTGTTCAGCAGACATTCCCAGTTAACTATCTGATCTAGCCCATCACGCCTTCGTCTGATAATCGCCACCGCGGCAGTGAAATTGTGCACCTAGACCGCCTGAAGCCATACTACGACCCAGCTATCGTATCGTGCCCTTAGATGGCGCCTTTTCACCCCGGGGGTATTGTAAGAAAGAGATTTGGGGTTTGCTGCCACAGCGGCTAGCGCCGACGAAGGAGAGGAAGAAGACAGAAGACGAAGCTGACGAAGCACGGGTGCGCGCTTGCGAACGCTGACCTGCTGAGCAGCACCGCTGGAACAAATACCGGCCGTCCACACTAATTGTGCGAGTCGTCTCATTACAGAGCAAATAGTTCCACAATATAAACGGAGGCTAGAAATGTAGGCCACTTACCTTTACGAAAACCCTCTGCGTAGTGCACGGCCGAAACATGGTCCGCCATTTTTGCTCGTCTCCTTTTGGGAAAGCCGCTGGCAGCACACCAACACGAACCCTTTTAAGGACGCTGAGTGGCCACGATGAGGACTTGCCGCATGTCGAGAACGATCAAATTTTGCCACAAAGGCGCACATAAAGAAAAAAGACAGTAAGCACAGGGGATAGGCCTGAGAAAAAAAAATCGGACCACTCATTGAAAACAAACACCCCCCGAGGAGTAGTTTCTATCCCAGAAGCAAGGATCTATTGTTTTCTATCCGAGAAGCAAGCATCCAAATACCAAATGATCATCTGAGCGACGCCTATCAAGCGTTTCTTTTTCAACTACCTCATTTCCTTCAATTTCATTTCGACAGCTGCACACATCGTATGGTATTGCACCTCTCCAGAGAAAGTCCCTATAGACTAGACAAGTGCGGTGCCCAGGGCAGAATAGATAAATGTAGGCGACATGTACGTCTTGAGTTATACTAGTACCCCTGAGAAAGTGGAGTGAACAAAAATCACAATTGTATATGTGTCCCAGCAAGCGTGCGGCGAATCATATTTGAGGGACGGCACTGCTATGCATTATATATCCAACTGCAGATCTTAGAAATTGTTACGGGTTCGGTGACTACGCGACGTCATCACCGAATCCTGACAATGAGGGTTTGGCCGTTTGATGCCCCCCGTAGCCGGTAAGAAAACGTAGTGAATGAGACCGAGGCGTGTTAAGAGGCAACAACAACAAAACAACGTTTATAGTTTCGATTGAAGAAGGCGGCAGCTTACACAGACATGTAATGTACATTCTTCAAAACAATTGCGGAAATCACATAGCAGTAAATACACTGAATTAAATTATACATTGAATATCTCTACACAGGTCAGAACACAAGTGAGAGGCCAATTAGCTACAGTCGATAAAAGTACAGAAGGGCAACAAACACACAGTCAACCGTTAAGCGCGGCTGCAGTCCATCCACAAATACGCAGTGAGTGCGCCCCCCAAAGGCGACGTCCGTCCAGAGCAGCTTGCGGTTTCAAAGATGCGGTGCGGCGGCTCGGAGACCCGGGAGTTCGCGGCGGCAGCGTCTCCACCGACGAGCAGACTGAAGTTCGTGCCCATACTGCCCCCTTTTAAAGTCCTCGGGGGATAGCGTGCGAGGCACTCGCGGCGCCACAGAGTCGGCGTCTAAAAAAGCAAACAACAAAAAGCGCAACAAGAGCAGCTAGGCACCTACACTTTGACACGGCATGGCCGCCATCTTGGAGAAGGACAAATTAACGCACAACTAAAAAGCAGCCCTAGGCTTCGACTCTGGATTCGGTGACCTTGGAGCCGCAAAAAAGAAAAACACAAACAAAAAGGCAGTCACGAACGCCACAACTTCTTTCCTGCTAATGGTCAGCTCAAGACATCGGCAGTATCGGGGCCGAGCTTGAGCCGCCTCCGCTTTGGCAATGCGAGAGGTTGTCTAAATAACTGAAAAAGCGTGCATGTATTCTTGCTTTTCCCCAGACACATACAAATAAATGCGGACGCATCAGTTTTATACAAACAAAAGTAATTTACAGGCTGCCGCCACTTCTGTGACACGGCCCCCCGCTTTCGGAATATTATCCGATAATGTCTAGACCACAGATGTCGGCGAGCAGGCCTGCGCACAGATATACAGCGCGTAACATAACCACTTATATAAAACTAGCACACAATTCAAGTCAGCGTGTATACATGCAGCATGATACTTGAATAAATTAATACCGAAATTTAATAGTCCGCGACAAATCTACAGCCTGCTAAGAAAATCAGCCCCGACATTCTCCTTGCCCTTTATATGCTCGACGGTGAAGTGATATTTTTGGAGCAGCAAGCTCGAGCGCAGGACTCTGCTGTTTAGCTGTTTCGCTCGTTTGATGTAGCTCAGTGGTTGGTCGGTCTGAACAATGAAAGGCACCCCGTACAGGTAGGTGGAAAACTTCCGTATTCCCCAAACTAACGCTCTCTCTCGATTGTGCTGTATGCTGCTTCCATGGGGAGCAATTTTCTGCTCGCGTATGCCACCGGGTGAAGCGTTCCGTAATGGCGCTGCATTAGTACCGCGCCAAGCCTGCTATCAGAGGCATCCGTGCGCAGCGCGAACTGTTTGGAGAAGTCTGGCAGCCGTAGTATCGGAGGGCTTGAGACCCGACGCTTGAGCTCTTCGAAGGCTTCCTGATGGGCCAGCATACACCTTACTGCGTTCCTGTCTCCCTTTCTCGTCAGCTGGGTGAGGGGCTTGCTTATTCTTGCGTAGTCGGAGATCAAGTCGCGGTAATATCCCGCCAGCCAACGAAAGCGCGTGCCTGACGCTTTGTTCGAAGAGTTGGCGCCGCCTGTATCTTGTCGAGCGTTTTCACGAGTGTGCCAGCTCACCTTGGCCAATGCGATGTCTGAGGAACTCAATGCTTTCCATCCCGAGTTCGCATTTGCTTGGTCGTACGGTCAGGCTGGCCATCTCTATTCTCACAAACAGCTTCCTCAGCGAAGAGAGATGCTCCTCCCACGTAGCACTGGCAACGAGGACATCATCATAATAGTGCTGCACACCGGGAATACCCTCCACCACTTGTTGCATCAATCTTGAAAATACTGCCGGGGCAGTCTTTATGCCGAACGGCATAAAACGGAATTGAAAGAGTCCCGATGTCGTTGAAAACGCCGTCTCGGGCTTTCCAATATCCTTTGGCAAAGTCTACCTTTTAGAAGTACTTCTTCTCTCCAGCTGCAGCGATGACCGCGTCCGCTCCGGGCATTGACTCTGAGTCGGCAACCAGGACATCGTTCAGGCGTCGGAAATCAATGCAAAGCCGGTTCGTGCCGTCTGGTTTCTTCACCAAGAGGACCGGTGAATTGTAGGGTGACTGGAACTTTTCGATTATTCCCAGTCGCTCCATCTGCTGCATCTCTCTTTCTACGGCTTCTCTCGTCGCAAACGGAAGTGGGTATTGTTTTACGGGGACCGGAGTGCGGGTAGTGAGCTCTAACCGGCCCTCGGCCCAGTCTGTCTTGCCCGGGACGTCCGAGAAGATGCGAGTGTTCTGAAATCACATCTCTGAGCTGTCTCCGTTGATCCGCCGTCCAATCATCAGAAAGCTTCACTTCTCGCTCGCCCTCTGACTGTTCAAGCGCCGGAACAGGAATGGCTCCCTCGCTGTCCGATTCGGTGACGCCGCAGATCGCGTGTTACACGCGTTCTATTGGGTGGCTTTCCCGCTCTTCGTACTTTTTAAGCAGGTTGGCGTGAAAAATCTTCCTCCCTCCGGCTGTCTCGATAACGTAGTCGGCCTCTCCTTTCTTCTCCTTGATGTCGAAGGGCCCCTTCCACTGAAGCAGTTGCTTGTTGTTGTCCGTAGGCAGCAAAATCAGGGCCTTGTCTTCCGGATCAAACATGCTCTCTCTGGTTTTCCGGTTGTACAGCTTTGCGTAGCGTTCCCCGGCCTTTTCGATCTCCTCGTGCGCTAGCTTCCACGTGTCTTCCAGTCGATTACGGAGGTCAAAGATGTGCTGGTATGTGGTCTTCGCCTCCTCGCCGAGGTGACGGTTTGTCCATAGTTACTTTAAAATGGCCTGGGGTCCCCTCACGTGCCACCCATACGAAAGCTCGAAGGGTGAAAAGCCCAAACTTGCCTGTGGGACTTCCCTGTATGCGAAGAGCAACGGCGCCAGATAGCGGTCCCAGTCTCACGGCTTTTCGGCGCACATTCTCTTCAACATCAATTTCAGGGTGCCGTTGAATTTTTCGACCATCCCGTTCGCCATGGGGTGGTACGACGTTGTATGCAGCTGGCGTATGGAGAGAAGTAGGGCCACCTGCTTCATCAAGTCACAAGAGAAATTGGTGCTCCGGTCGCTTGGGACTTCGTTAGGGACTCCAAATGGAGAAAACATTTCGACCAGTGCCTCAGCGACCTTCTCAGTTTCCACGGTCGGCAGCGCTACGGCCTCTGGGTACCGGGTTGCATAATCCATTAAGGTCAGGATGTACTGGTTGCCACGTTTGGAATGGGGCTGGATTGGGCCCACAATGTCTACGGCCACTCTTTTGAATGGCGTTTGGATGAGCGGCGTCCTCCCCAGTGGTACCCGGCGTCACAGGAGGCCACAAATCTCTTCACATACGCGGTGATACCCTGCCAGGAAAAATCCTCCAACATCCGGTCCTTCGTATTTTGGGCGCCTAATTGTCCGGCCATTATTCCGTCGTGCGCAGTTTTCAGCACCGCCTCGCGATGACACTTTTGAACGACGACCTGACGCACGATCCGCCCAGCTTTCTCGGTGTAGATTCGGTACCGTACCTCATCCTCTTTCTTGAATTCGATTTCGCCTTCCGAATCCCTGCACGTCAGTTTCTTGACAGTTTGGGAGAAGCAGTGCTTGAGCGACTGGTCCTCTGCTTGCTCCTCTGCATAACTCTTCCTGGGTGGCTCCAGTGCGACGCCGGGGGTTTTAAGCGCTTGGAACTTCTTGTTTTGCTCCCCTTTCTTTCGCTCTTGTTACAGCCGCTGCAACTTCATCTTCAGCGAGCTTGTTGCTGACCGGTTGTCCAACCAATCCCTTCGGGTCATCTGGAGCTCTTGCGTCTTCTACGTTTCCGAGAATTAAATCATACAGCTGCTCCTCCGTGCAGAGCGCCGAGATAATCCCAGAAAAATACGGGGTGTCGATGTCAACCCGCGCATCAGGCAGCATCTTCGCTGTTCCATCCACTAATTAAACTGGCCTCTTCTCTCCTGTGAGCTGGTCGTCGTCGATGAGCTCTCGTCTTACTATCGCTACATTGCATCCGGTATCCCGCAATACCGATATGCTCTTGCCTCCCAACGTTCCAGCCACCACCGGCAGTCCTTCAACGAGGAACTTCGGTCGAGTCATCATGACAGCGTTCACAACGGCAATTTTATCCCCATTTTTGAGCTCCAGGTAGCCATCGCGAATGCTCTCCGCATGAACGTTCTTGGCGGGTGAGTAGACGCACGATGCCTGTGACCTATCCTTTACCGCTGAGCTGCACGCATCCACCTTGTGTCCCTTTCGCCCGCACTTAAAACAGGTGACGCTATGACTGTTACCGGTATGGATACGGCACTGTGAAGCATCATGCGCAATGCGGTTGCAAAGGTAACAGCTTGGAGGTGCTCGTTGATTAATTCTCTTTTCTTCACTTTCGGGCCTCCCGGCATCGTCTCGGCTGTCTTTTTTCGATTTTGAGAGATTCAGGCATCCTTGCGCTTCTAAACACTGCTTAGCTAGGTCCAACATCTCTCCCAGCGATTTTGTTTTCCTCTCCTTCAGGAAAAGTTCCATGTTGGAATGACAGCCCTGTAGGAACCTTTCCTTAATGAGGAGCTCTCTGAGTTCCTGAAACTCTGTCTTGGTGCCTGAAAGCTCGATCCAGCGGTCAAAATAGTGCCTGAGATGTGCTGAGAACTGAGCTGCAGTTTCGCCTTCCGCCGGTTTTCCTGTATTGAATTTATCCCGGAATCCGTCCGCGAAGAAACGAAATCCCTTCAAAAAGGCCGGTTTTCACCTTGGTATAATCCGCTGCATCACCCGGCGGCAAACGCCTGTAAACACTAAGCGCTTCCTCACTTAGACATGTAGCTAGCGCTGTCGACCAGTGGCTCTCCGGCCAATGCTGGCTCTTCGCAATGCTTTCAAATCGTCTGATATCAGCATCTAAATCATCTTTCCGGTCGTCAAATGGGATCAGGAGTTTACTTGTGTACAACTTAAAATCACCTTTGTCCTGGCTGCCTTCTTCCTCTCTAGTCTCTTTCTCTAGTCGCTGACACTCTATTGTCAAAGGCATAATCTCTAACTGACGTTCCTCAGCTGCCCTCGCCGCCGCGCGCTCCGCCTACGCGGCCGCGCTTCTGCTCCGCTCTCTCTCGGACAAACGCCTGCTCTTCGCGCTGCTTATCTTCGACCGATTTTCTGAGCTCGGTGCTTGTCAGCCCCAACTGGGTGCCCATCGCTATCAGCCTTTTCAAATCCATGCTTCTATCTCCAAGAACACTTTCAATAAAGCAGCTAGAAGCCCAGCAAAGAGAAAATCCCGTTCATACGACACCTCTCCAATACGTCGGCACTGTTCAACACCTCCACAAGTCTGCCTATCAGTTCACCACGTTTACTTCGCATCAAACGCCCTGTCGCGGACGCCAGTTAATTGTCACGGGTTCGGTTACTACGCGACGCCATCACCGAATCCTGACAATGAGGGAGTGGCCGTTTGATGCCCTGCGTAGCCGGTAAGCAAACGTAGTGAATCAGACGGAGGCGTGTTAAGAGGTAACAACCACAAAACAACGTTTATAGTTTCGATTGAAGAAGGCGGCAGCTTTTACAGACACGTAATTTACATTCACAAAACAATTGCGGAAATTACACGCAGTAAATACACTGAATTAAGTTACACATTGAATATCTCTACCTAGGTCAGAACACAAGTGAGAGGCCAATTAGCTACAGTCGATAAAAGTACAGAAGGGAATAAACATACAGTCAACCGGGAAGCGCGGCTGCAGTTTATCCACAAACGCAGTCAGTGCGGCCCCCGAAGGCGACGTCCGCCCAGAGCACCTTGCGGTTTCGAGGATGCGTTGCGGCGGCTCGGAGACCCGGGAGTTCGCAGCGGCAGCGTCTCCACCGACGAGCTGACTCAAGTTCGTGCCCATACGCCCCCTTTTAAAGTCCTCGGGGGCTAGCGGGCGAGGCATTCGCGGCGCCACAGAGTCGGCATCGAAGAAAGCAAACACCAAAAAGCGCAACAAGAGCACGTAGGCACCTACACTTTGACACGGCATGGCCGCAATCTTAGAGGAGGACAAATTAACGCACAACTAAAAAGAAGTCCTAGGCTTCGACACTGGATTCGGTGACCTTGGAGCCGCAAAAAACTAAAACACAAACAAAAAGGCAGTCACGCACGCCGCAACTTCTTTCCTGCTAATGGTCAGCTCAAGACTTCGGCAGTATCGGGGCCGACCTTGAGCCGCCTCCGCTTTCGCAATGCGAGGGGGTTGTCTAAATAACTGAAAAAGCGTGCATGTATTCTTGCTCTTCCCGATACACACACAAAGAAACGCGCACGCATCAGTTTTACATGAAGAAAAGTAATTTACAGGCTGCCGCCACTACTGTGACACGGCCCCCCGCTTTCGGAATACTATCCGATAATATTCTAGACTCAGAGAAGTCGGCGAGCAAGGCCTGCGCACAGATATAGAGCGCGTAACATAACCACCTATATAAAACTAGCACACAATTCAAGACAGTGTGTATACATGCACCATAACACTTGAATAAATTAATAGCGAAAATTAATAGCGCGCGACAAATCTACAGCCTGCTAATAAAATGAGCCCCGACATTCTCCTTGCCCTTTATATCGTCGACGGTGAACTGATATTCTTGGAGCAGCAAGCTCGAGCGCAGGACTCTGCTGTTTAGCTGTTTCGCTCGTTTGATGTAGCTCAGTGGTTGATGATTCGTCTGAACAACGGCAGGCACCCCGTACAGGTAGGCGGAAAACTTCCGTATTCTACAAACTAACGCTAAGCACTCTCTCGATTGTGCTGTATGCTGCTTCCCTGGGGAGCAATTTTCTGCTCGCGTATGCCACCGGGTGAAGCGTTCCGTCATGCCGCTGCATTAGTACCGCGCCAAGCTTGGTATAAGAGGCATCCGTGCGCAGCACGAACTGTTGGAGAAGTCTGCCAGCCGTAGTACCGGAAGGCTTGAGACCCGACGCTTGAGCTCTTCGAAGGCTTCCTGATGGGCCGGCCTCCACCTTACGACGTTCCTCTCCCTTTCTCGTCAGCTGGGTGAGGGGCTCGCTTATTCTTCCGTAGTCGGGGATGAAGTCGCGGTAGTACCCCGACAAGACAAGGAAAGCGCGTACCTGACGCTTTGTTCGAGGAGTTGGCGCCGCCTGTATCTTGTCGAGCGTTTTCCTGAGTGGTGCCAGCTCACCTCTGCCAATGCGATTTCCGATGAACTCTATGCTTTCCATCCCGAATTCTCATTTGCTTGACCGTACGGTCATGCCGTCCATCTCAATTCTCGTAAACAGCTGCCTCAGTGAAGAGAGATGCTCCTCCCACGTAGCACTGGCAACGAGGACATCATCATAATAGTGCTGCACACCGGGAATTCCCTCCTCCACTCGTTGCATCAATCTTGAAAATACTGCCGGGGCAGTCTTTATGCCGAACGGCATAAAACGGAATTGAAAGAGTCCCGATATCGTTGAAAACGCCGTTTCGGGCTTTCCAATATCCTTTGGCAAAGTCTACCTTTGAGAAGTATTTCTTTTCTCCAGCTGCAGCGAAGACCGCGACCGCTCTGGGCATTGGCTCCGAATCGGAAACTAGGAGAACGTTCAGGCGTCGGAAGTCAATGTAAAACCGGTTCGTGCCGTCTGGTTTCTTCACCAAGAGGATATTCTGTATGTTGATGGGTTTGTGAGGTTTAGGAATAAATATGATTTTTCCATGCTTCCAAGCGGCAGGGAGGGTACCTGATTTCGAGCACTCGTTAAAGTGGGTGACTAGATGAGATATGGAGGTGTCGTCAAGGTTTCGGATGGCATCATTGGTAATTTGATCTTCCCCGGGGGCAGTACTGCGTAATTTCAAAAGGGCTGTCCGAAATTGCGCCTCTGTAATAGGGGCGTCAAGCTGGGGTTGAGGTGGACCCGTGCACTTGGGGTACTTGCAATGGTTACCTGGGGTGGTATATGTTGATTTCACCTGCGCGAGAGAGGCGTCCGTGTCCTGCCTTTAGTTATGAGTAAGGCGGCGAATGATAAGGAGCGTCTGGGTTTTAGACTGCGTGGGGTCTAGCATGTGGCGTAAGAGGTGCCAGGCGCGGGTTGTGGAGAGATTGCCGCGGAGGCTGTCACAAATCTGATTCCAGTTAGCTTTGCAATGAGTGACACTGAGGTGTTCTATTTGATTATGAAGCTGTGCGAGTTTGAGTTTGTTTCTTATTGCGTTTCTGGGTTTTCCACCTGTGTGTTATACGTTGTTGAGCTTGAAGGAGGTGCGCGAGCTTACTGTCAATTGCGGGGGTGTCTGGAGTAGTGTCTCGCGTTTCGGCATGTTGGCGAATGTCCTCCTGTAACTCGGTAGTCCAGGTGTCTAGGGCAAAAGGTACCTCTCTTGACTGTATATGTTCCTGGTGAAATTTTTGTAGCTTATCCCAATTATTAAAACTTCCTGTTGGGCGAGTTGGTAGTTCATATTGAATTAAAAATATTATAGCGCAAACAAAGACACGGACAAAAAAGAGAGGAAACACACACACAAGCGCTATTGTGTGTGTGGTTCCTCTCTTTTTTGTCCGTGTCTTTGTTTGCGCTATAATGTTTTTAATTCATTATCCCAATTAGTTTGTCTAATGGTAAATTTGAGCTAAGGGCGGCGTTAGATTATTGTTATGCGAATTAGGTGGTGGTCGCTGCCTAGTGTGGTTTGCTTTCTTTCCCACTGCAGGTGGGCCACATTTCTTCCAAGCTTGAGATCTGGGCTGGTATCGGTAGTAACAATGTTACCAACCCGCGTAGACGGGCTAAAATCGTTAAAGATGTTCAAGTGGAGCACCATCATTCCATGGCAAAGAACTGTGCCTCTGTGGTTGGTGCGCCGATAGCCCCAGTCCACGTGGGCGCAGTTTAAGCCAGCGGCAGTGAGTAGGGGATTTGATTCAGCCTATTGTGTCGGGGATTTGTTTAGTGGAGGAAGTAGATTAGCTGGCTGTCCTGGTACAAGATAGCAGTTAAGAACGAACGTGGGAGATTGTGCACGGGTTGGAGGTAACATTTGGGTGCATGGGTGACCGATAGAAGAGGTAATTGTGTGTTCTATGTAATGCAAACAGTTACAGACGTTTGTGACCACCCAAGGAACATCAGAAGAGTCCTAGGGGATAAGAGCGTGTCCGGGAGGTTGTTTGCAAACGTTTGCGCCCTAAATTGCGATGTCGTCTGGTGGCAATGAGGACGTAGCGATAATTTGCTGCAGAGGATTGTGCTTACGCCGAAAGCCCCTGCAGTTCCATTGAAGAATCTGTAAATAATTATGGTCCGGCGGAGGAGCCATGCTGTAGGGTGGAGGGGAGAAGGAGGGGTGTGGGTGGTGGCACTGTGGAAGGAGAGGCCGGTGAGAGCCTAGGAATAAGGTGAAGTAAACGCTCCTCTAGCTTGGCCATGATGCTAGTTATGAAAGTGTCCATTAAACGGGTAATGGTATTTTCCATCAAAATTTGGCACTGTGCAGTGACCTGTGCAGTAATGCGCTCTGCGAGCCTGGCTTCGAAGTTTTAGGCGAAGTCCTGAAATTTAGCTGCTAAGTTTATGGGTTGTGGCGCCCTCTCATCGGGCCTCCTCTTTTTCGAAGGAGGTTGGACAGGTGGCGAGGGGGTTGGAGAGGATGGGGGTGGAGTAGTTGGGGGCAATGCGGGGTTGGAGGTAGAGATTGCAGCCTTGAGCTGCCTTACCTGTTCCCACAGAGCAGCCACTTTCTGGTCCTGGGAGGTCGGGGTATGAGTCTTGGCGGCCTAGGAGGCCCACGTAGAGGTGGTGGGAAGGGTCGTTTGCAGCGGGGGAAAGTCCTTGTTGCTGAGGGCTTAGTCTTCTCTGGAGTTGGACAGCGTTATTTCGGAGGTGGATATCTTGCCTTGCACGAGCCGGTACCCGTGATGTGCTCGCCTTCACCGAGGATGCAGATCCGGATGCAGGAAGCAACACCTTGCGGGTCATTCTTGTCCCCGCACCGCGTGCAGAGACCAGTCTTGGGGGGGGGGGGGGGGGGGGGGCAGACGTCAGATCTGTGGCCCGGTCGACTACAGTTTGAGCAGGCATCCGGAGTGGCCTCTTACGCCATGCATCTATACACCACACCCATGTAGCGTATGGTAAGAGTGACTGAATCCCTACGCAAAAGTGTATAATATTGAGAGGGACCTCCCCATTCTGCGTGTGTCGATAATATCAGCGTCTGGGTTGCGGGTCTGGCGGTCCCGTAGCATCTGCTCCGGGGTTTCCGCCCAGTAGGCCTGCGAGATCAGTCCACGTACAGCTGTGGGCGGCGGGGCAATGTAGGCGGCGACAGGGTAACTGGTCCCTTGGGGTACCACTTCCTTGAGATGGACGAGGTGCAGGGCGGTTGTGTCCTGGTGCGTAGTGACGGTGTATGTGTTGTTCGTAGGCTGGATCCGGAGGTGAATGTCCCCTAGGTCCCGGCCGTAGGCGTTGATTTGCAGGGCTTGCATAAGGGGCTGCGCCATGGATCCGTTCAAAGCCAGCCCGCCTCGCGGTCGAAAAACTACCCGTATAGTGCCGGGCGAGAGTGAAGCAAGGTGTTTACTTCGCTGCGAGACTGCGTGCCTCGCGGTCGAAAAACTACCCGTATAGTACCGTATAGTGCCATACTAAATTTCAGCAGGGGCCGGGTCTCCCCTCTAACGAATACAATTCTAAGCCTTCAAGTAATAGACAGGAAAATTACGCTAGTCTGGACACCAACACATGCATCCCTGCCTGGTAATGAGATGGCCCACGAGTTCGCCCGAGGCTTTTCTTTCCGGGCGGACCCGAGCGAGGTGGTCTTTACAGACAGGGATCGCATGGTGACCTACAGAGAAATTACACAACACTATCGTCTGCAATGAGCTAGACTTCCTCCAGCGGGTAGATCCTTGTCCTGATACCAAGCCATCAACTGGCGCCGGCTACAAACTTACACCTTTCCAAACCCGGGTCTTTGGAGTCTTATGTACCCAGGGCAATTTTCAGAAAAATGCGCCAACTGCGAACGTAGGGCCGCTTTGGACCACATACTATGGGAATGTCCTCACGCTCCCCGGGAGGAACGAGGTATAAACACAAGAGATCAATGGGAGACCTTACTACTGAGCTCCGACCCGGCGACTCAGTTACAACTCGTGCTACTGGCCGAAGCCGCCGCCGAGAGTCAAGACCTTTCGGCCGTCGTCTAGGCGGGTAGCCTTCTGGCTACCCTCTTTCTGTTGGACATTAAAAGTTTTCCTATCCTATCCTATACCCGTATAGTGCTGGGCAAGAGTGAAGCAAGGTGTTTACTTTGCTGCGAGACTGCGTGCAACACGCGCAGCTGTTCCTGTTGAGCACGGTACGTCGGCTTAAAGGGCGCAGGGGCAGCCTTGGTCTGAGCAAGGACGGCGGACACGGCTGTTTGGGGGAGGGGGGGGGGTACAACCACGATTTTCGGGGCTTGGTTCTCGAACATAGTATGCGCTGAGAACTGCGGTCCACTCACTTGGTCTGAACGTTTCAGGGTCGAGGTTGTCGCCCTGCACTTGCACCTCCAGGGCTGTTGAGGTAGGTGCGCTGCCGGCGATAGGCCAAGCCTCCAGAAAGGCGAGGCCCAGCGCGGCGGCCCGCGAGGAGCGATGCTTAGAACGTCGGTGTGGTCAAAAAAGAGGACGGGATCGAATAATGGCTGTAGCAGTCGGAAAGCGCTCACCTTTGGGAAACGTTGGACATAAGAGGTGAGTCTCTAGGGTATTCGGTGCGCATGAAAAGAAGCCGAGAAGCGGTGACAGTACCGAACGGTGGCCGGATCAGAACCTCCTCATCTTCAGTGTCCTCGTAGCGCGACAATAGTAATATGTCCTTCAATTATTGCACGCTTCTCATCTTCAATTCGAAGAAACGCTTCTTTGAAGAGGCTGAAATCTGATCCACTTATCTCGTTATTGCTGCACCCAAATAGCCGCATATGTAAAAAATGCGTAAAAAATTTTCTAGAATACCTGTTACATCAGTGCGTATCAGATAATCAGATGCAGTCAACGTCACATGCTGTAAAGAGCCATAAAAGCGACAAAAGCATAACAGGGTGATAAAGATAAAAGTCGACTGAATCTGAAAAAAGATGAAAACAAAATGAAAAAATTACACTTAAGGACTCTTTACAATTATTATCACATGCTGTAACCAGCCACAAAAACCAATAAACATTAATAGGAGGTAACAAAGGTTAAATCGATGAAAACTCACGAAATGAAATTGTAGAAAGAATATAAACCCAGCCCAGTTAGCTTAAGTGGCCAAATGCAAAACAGGTGGGCCAGCACGTGACGTTTAAATTGAGACTCGCTTCAACACCATTGATGTCGAAAGTAAACGTTTTGATTTGCTGACTGATTGATTGATTTTGGCCAGGAGTCAAGGCTTTGAAAATCAGGCTTCAGGCAAAGATTCATGACATGGGAAACTGGTTACCTTAGGGTGAGCGCACTATAAATATTTGGGACTACTCAACGCACCTTATAAGGGGACTTCGATTGTGGTGCATTCTCGATCCACCGCGCTCGCATGGCACCTGATGCAGGCCGCGACATGAAATGCGCAGTGCAAGAGATTGAGAGTTAAGCACGAGAGATGACCGCATGAGGAGATTCCATCGTGCTCACGTGTAGTGGCCAGAAAATATATGTTCGCGACGTAGCTGGTTATTTCAATACATTCCTGTAACTCCAAGTAGCGTAATTCCGAACTTCTATGGGTCCCAGCCCATTCGCGAATCCGGGGAACGAGGCACCCACAATAAAGCACCGGGTTTCGTCGACCGGGCAGTGGATGAGTCTGGCTGCCAGAATCTCACGAAAAACTCCTATGATCACATATAATGATCTCACCAATCATTTTTAACTAGAGAGGAGAATTTTCCCCTCTCCGGGCAAAAGCCTGACTAAAGAACAAGAGTTTACGCGGCGTCGTCTACACATTGAGATCGATACGCACCCATTCACTCCTTGCGCACTTTTGTCCAAATCTCTACAACCCAAACCGCAAACACTGTGGCCAACGAGCCACCTACGATCACGTCCTTTGAGACTGCAAAATAGAGCCACCTCCGGGCGATATAGTTACCGCTCCTTCTCTCGAGCGGTGGGAGACCGTGCTGGCTGGCTCTGACCCCAGAACGTAAATTTTGGCGGTGGAGTGGGCTGACAAAGTCATCGAGGGCTGTGTATTCTCGACCACATAACGCGACTTCTTACCAAGCTCTTTACGGCGAATAGAATGTTTTACAATCAATCAATAACTTAAAGAATTACAAGATTTAAACGCACTAATTGGCTTAAGTTGTAGTTTTCGGGAAAGGAAATGTCGCAGAAACTGTCGCACTGCTCAGTGGGCCCGTCAGGCGCGCCATGAGCAAAGAAGGGAAGACAGGAGTGGAAGAAGAAAGTGACCGAGGATGGCGCCAAATGATTTCGACCGTTTGGAGATCGTCGTCAGCGTGAACTGTCATCGCACAGCCCAGGAGGTCTGTTGTGTTCCGCCTCCACCCAAACGGTTCCATCTCGGCCAAGTTCGCACCCGTTGCCCAGCACCCTAATACAATCCAGAACGAAAGTGCAAGAGTGCCTCGCCTTCGACTGAACAGTTAGTGCTTTTTGAGGAACAGACATGGCTTAGTAAATGTTTCACTTATAGTTCGACAGCTAAACCTCACCGTGATGAAATGGAGGAAGGCGGAAGTGAAAGAAAAAAAGAGAGAAAGAAAGCGGTGCCGGAGCGGAGAGCTTCAGAAATTACCATTTATGGCTTGAATATTAAGGTCTTCGTCAGTTAAAGACGAATATGTACTTTACAGCGAGATGCTGAATTCTTGCACTTTCGCTTTTACCGCTCACCCGTTAAAGTTATGTGGGAGGCAAATATTCTTCGCAACATTGGTAAAACATTTTTGCAGCACCAGCTAATGAGCTGCAAACAAATGATTCCCAATTCGCTATTTTAGTTGGAATAGTTTGGCGAAAATAAATGCAGTGCATATTTCTTCCTTTGGCACTAAGCGGGGATGAAGAAAGTAGGGTATATTTGTCCCATTAACCTATTTCGGTTTCTTCACTGAGTTGTTTTGTTTCGCACTTTTGCTTTCGGATTACACCACCACCATCTACACCTTTGTTCGACTCTAACAGGGTTGTGTTTTTCTCGATGAGCTGAAATTCACCCGACACAGCAATCATTTGTGGCCAAAGTTTACCCTCCTTTTGATTCAGAAGAGCTTCTTAGTGGTGGTTTTTCTCAAAGGTCGGCCACTGATGACTTCCCGCCCCAGAACAAACTGTACACACGATGTTCGAACATTATCACTCAAAATTCAGTTGTTAGGCTTAGCCAAATAGCCAGCTATTTTCAGCATGGTAAAATAAAGTGCTTTTTCCTTATAGTTTGTGAACTCAAATCTTCAGAACAAGTAGATGCTGTTATCTAGAGATCTCCCTCTCTATGCACAAAAAAGGAGTCAGTTATCAAGCATTTGATTTTTTTTGCCAAATCGAATATGGTAAAAAAACATGCAACACACCGAAAAAAAATTAACGAAGTTTAAAAGCCTCGACTTGCTACCTCATGAAGTGGGTTCGGCTCATACCAATTTTCAACAAAGTCTCGAAAACTTAAGATACCTGAGAGCACAGCTTAAGTGGAAGTACTGCGCCCCACTCTATCTTAGAAGCCTTTTAGTGCAGGAAACAAAGTGGCACGTATGTACGTGCCCCGCCCGTTATCCCATACAGTGTTCAAGGGCTTCCGCCTGAATAGTTCCTTCCGTTCCCTGTTAGAGTTTAAGCTAACTCGAGACCTTAGAACACTGTCGCCCTTGCAACGCACCTTTCGAAGTACCTTCATGTCATGAACGACGAAGGGTGAGCGCTCAGTATGAGGTTTATTTTTATTTTAATATCCCCATAAGTGCTGTCCCGTGTCCACATTTCATCTCTCGCTTGCTAAAGGTGCCCATGGTACTTAAATTATTTCTCTTTGGGAACCTCAGCGAACTAAGGCACGCAAGCCTTTTACCTACCTTGAGAATGAAGTGGTATTCAGTAGAGTGTTCCGTGCTTTCACTTTGCCCATTGCCTATTTCACATCTTAGTAGAAGCTCCCAGAGATTGGTCATCATGGCTGAATGTTAGCGCGAAGGCCTTTACAACCTTGATTTTTTACCTATCATTAAGCCTAACTACGATAGCTGCCACCGTATCTATATGACAGCTATATCCTCATTGATCAGGAGTCCCACACCTAATTTTCGTCTGTCCGGTAATCCACGATAGCTTCGAACGTGCCCCCTGTTTAGCGCCGTATATGCCTTACCTCTCTTCCTAACCTCACTAAAGCGCATGTTATCCCATTTATTACCTGCTAGTTCTTCGAACAGCACTGCTAGACTAGCCTCACTGGATAAGGCTCCAGAGTTAAGCGTCGCCAGGTTCAGTTTCCAAGGCGGCCTGTCCGGGGCCAGAGTTTCTTAGCACCCTCCACTGCGTGGCAGGTCTGATCGCCACCTTGACCAGTTGCTCCACAGCTACGGGGGCGGATGGCCGAAGGTTAATTTGTTTATTCATATAGAAAATCGTGGCCAACAATTGCACCAGGGTGGCCAAATGCGGTTTTGGTAAGAAACTGTCTTGGCGGTTCTCTTCACCGAGATCAGGCCGCGTCCCAGGCGTGTATATGAAATGCAATGCACATGGAGAAGTTTATTTTTTTCTCTGGTGGAGAATACCACGGCCCGAGACTCGACCCCGTCCGCTTGCACGCGAGTCAGATGCTCTACCTGTAGGCTACCGCTGCATGGAAGGAGTTCTAAGCCACAAATTTCAAGTCGTTTCTCTCTTTACATTGATGCGGACCAAACGAGTGAACAGACATTCAAATGGATTCCGCTTACAAGCGAAAAATTATTTATACATTTTTTTCGACTGTGCCTTCTCCGCGTTACAGCCACTCATTTTGCTTGTGTCCCAGAGAGCGAAACGAGAAGAGAAAAAAAAATTTAAAATCGATCTTGAACTACTCACATGCCGTCGGTGAATTTTATGTCGAGACTCATGGATACCATTGTTCTACACTCCACTCTAAACGCTGAATTATGCTTAAAAAATTTTCGTCTTTACTCGCTTTATTGACACATCTTTATAAATGCTCAGCAGTGGAATCAGCGCAACTTTTCTTAGAATCGAAACAAAGCATTTAGAAGGCATCGCTAACGGCGCCCTCTTGACATCGGCTCCAGGCAAGATGCGGTGGTAGCATGCTCTAGAGTTTTACTTCACATTTTCTAGGGCGTCGGTGAGAAGCGGTGCACAATGTAATAAATGTTAAACGTTTTTTTAATGCAATGCATACGCGTAATCACGTGGTTATTGCATCTCGCCTAAAGCCAACACAGGGAAGATGAAATAATTTTCTTTTTTGCGTGGATTAACTGATTGTAAAGTGAATATTTATTACACTGCTTCTATTAAATGTAACGTAACGTTGTAAGAAATTGTGTATATGAAGATGAACCGCGTATATTTGAATAATTACAGATGCATATCTTGAACGGCCTGACGGCCAGCAGTATCTGCAAATAAATAAAAATTAAATAAGAAAGTGTCCTCTCTCCGGTTTTCTTAATGCTATGAGGCTTGGTATATCATTGTCTCCTTGATTGGAACTTTCATGTACCAGGCGCTCAATGTGCGCTGGAAAGCAATCTAGATAGAGCTCGTTTCTGGAATCAGTGTGAGCCATGCAGTTCTGCTAACTGTTTTAGATATTCTTCGCTGCGAACAAAAAAGTATGAACGTTTGGGCAATTTGGAAGCCCTCTGTAAAGGCGGCTGGTATGGCACGAAAATAATTGCTTTCTATCGGTCGCATTGGAAGACACATTTAATGCTATAATACATTCCATGCAACAGGCCGGTGTAGGCTCGTGTAGAACACCGGCGAAGTACGAACAACTTGTGTACTTAAATGAAAACACCACCACTTTTTTTTTATGGCTCTGCCAACTATGGTCCGGGCCAACGAGTAACACCGCTGCAAAATGGACGTGACATCAGTTCTTTCCGAGCTAACAAAAAGGCTCACACAATTCATACACACCAACTCACAACTGTTGACAAAAGCTGGAACAACGCTATAGTACCAGCTGTGATGTGTGCGGAAACATCTTCGCACTAACGTCCAACAAGAAGAATGGGCCATTACAATGCAAGACTGGGATGTTAGAGGTAACGGGGCTGCAGACGTCGAAGTCATAAGACCAAGCAACGGCTTTCATTTTCGACTGGCTCTGAATTCGCCCTAGCATATAATACGGCAAAGGCTCCACTCGAGAACTCTCCTAGGGGGCACACCTGCTAACACAAACCTTGAGAGCGGCGCACTATAAGCATGCATGATGGGTATCTATTTGGTTGCGTCGTGCCCGCCCGAACTTTTAACGCCAGCCTCGTTTTTAACACATGAAAAGGGCCGTAGGGCCCTGAAAGGCCATGGGACAATGGGGGCGCTACGATTATCAGAGATCAGTAGGTTAAACTGCGAATTCATAAAAAATCTTGGCAGGAGCCTATGGCTCGCTAAGCTGTTCATGCATACGAGTTGCATCGGCGCGTTATTCAACGCACCTGACATTCTGGTAGGATGGACAAGAAGGGTGACAGCTTGAGAGCAAAAACCAGTATATTTTCTCAGCATTACACGACTTTCGTCTCTGTATAAGTGTAAATTCCCTAGGAACTGTATGTCTGGTGTGCAACTAACAGCAGTGATTCAGTATATATGTTAAGGAAAGCCCTGCATAATGACGTGGTTATGGACAATAGCCATCCGTCGTATTTATTGCCTACGACGATTCTTGCATCTTCGCTTCTCTCAAAGCACTGTCTATACGAACGGCAGCCGCCTTCCATAGGGGGAGGTGCTTCAGTAGCTCCTCTGAGCATGTCGTGTTTATACTTTGAAGGCGTTTGCTCAGAGGATCGAGGAAATGGTCCACGAGGCTTTCACCCAGTTTGTACTGAAACAAAAGAAAGTCCTTGTTAAAAGCAATCACTGGTACGAACAAAATGTTTCAACTTTTATTGCGCTAACTACGCATTTCATCTCTCAGAGAATGGCGATATGTAGAATAAGGAATTATTAACCTGCTTTTTGAATGTTTCCAGCGACCACTGGTGTTTCTTTCTCCAACCGGATGTCTCAGTTTTTGGGAGCGTACTTAGGCTGGCACGCTATTAGTTTTGTTATTTTATCGTAAATTTTTTTGCTTATTTTTCACACGCTGTAATCCTGATTGTGCTCTTCTTTGCGCATGCTCATCGCTTGATGGTGGTGATCGGCTCCTATATATTAGACGTGGTGGCATTTCGAAAAATAAAGTTGCAAGTTAGCGCCTGTCCTGTCCGCTTCTGTGTCATCCGTGTCCTTTTTGCGCTATGTTTTCTAAGAACTGTTACCAACTAGCCCAAACCAAGCTGCTGTCAGAACGTTTCGTAACACTTAAATCTCCTGTCCGTTTTTTCACATTACCTAAACACGGCGGCCATAAATTGGTTCTTTTATATTATGTGCAGCTTTCCATTGCTCTCAGCGCACCTCACATATGACTTCTTTTTGCGGGATCTCTGATATGGCGCATGTTCATTCGACGTGATTATATAACATGCGTATACCATTCCTTGCCACCTGCCTACCGCACGTTAGTACCAACGCATGCGCTTGCTGTTCGTTCGCCTCTAGGCACGAGAGCAAGGATAGTCATCACCAACTGCGTGGCCGCCGTGTTTAGGAATTACGAAGGAAAGGAAAGTGCATGCCAGGCGGAAGATTGCGCAATGTCCCATGAACTGAGAGTGCACTGAAGGCGCCAAATATAACTTCCCAACGATATGTGACAAATAGTTTACTGAATACTGGGAGAGGTACAGATGGCTGTTCGTTGCTTCTCACTAATAAGCAAGAAAGAAGATAGTAAAGGCCGGTAAAGGTAGAGCAGCATGTCAGCTGCCACAAGGTTTTTGCTTAGGTAATCGAAAACATAAGAGGAACTGTAAAGACTGCAATCGAACAAGGGAACAGACTGGCTTCAGGAACGAGTATTCGTCAGTAGCAGAAATTAAAATCATCAATCAGTTTACAACGAATGTACAGAATATAATCATCTGATATGAGCTGTCTTTGCATATTACGAAAAGTATATAATATTTGCCTAGCATAGTTCCCTAGCAGGACACTGCTAGGGAACTTACCCAAGAACTGTCGTCTGTTTTTGAGTAATGATTGAGGCACACGTTCTAAACTCAAGGGATTAACGCCTAAAAACTTATTTGCGTTCCAATATTTTTTGTGCTTGTATTTCACGCCTGTATATATCTGTATGCGCTTAATTCCTGTAGTTTCTTTTCTTTTGCGTTTTCGGTTGTATGTCATGCCTCTACTTCTGTACTTCGAATTTTTTATTTCATAAGTGTACTTCTGAACTTCCTGCTTGTTGTTTAACATCCCCTAGTACCACAGTTTCCATTTTACCGTATATACCTACTGCTACGCCATTCTACTTCCTCTGCAACAATTTTTATGTTTTTCATATCTTTGCTGTAAAACTGTTCTTTGTTTTGTGTATGCTCCTCCAGCTCGAACTTTGAACTGCAGAATTTTATAAATAAACAAAGATATGAACAGGCTAAGAACAAGGCAGCTGGTTACCAATAGAAATGAGGCGATGGTATAGACGAGCGATTATATTTGGCGTAAGGATGGCAGATCCCTACGACGAGAGAAAAATTGCTCAGACGATGAGGTAGAAGGCATTTAGTATGCAGTGAATGTAATGTGGAACAGACAAAGTAGCTTTAAAGCATCACTTAGAAAAGGCGAGAACAGACGGAACGCTGCACTTGGAGCTGAAAAAATGTGAATGCGTCCCTTAAATGAGCAAAAGACACACATGCACAAAGGTGAAAATATTGCACTAACAACCATGAAAACAGAATATAAAGGTCAACATCTCAAATAAGTGTGCAATAAGATTGTTGGGTGAACCTAATGTCTTCGAAAAATTTTCAATCCTTACACGGAAGATCTGCTAGGAGATCCTTCATTGCGGCAATGCAAGATTTCATGCGCTCCCAACTGACATTTCCCACACGATAAAAGATGCGTGCAATTTTCAAAGGGTAATTAGTCCTTGCAACACAGTCCGCGCCTATATTTCCCCAAGTATTCAGACAAAGGTACGAGGCCCGGTTTCCAAGGCGCAATCAGGCAACTAATTTTAGTCCTACTTCGTTAAGTAGAGCGTGAAGCTAGAACAACTGGAGAGAGGCAGAAGCTAAAATATATACTCATATTTGGTAAAGTTATGCGAAAGCTTGTGTACATTAGGAAGACATTAACACTTTGTTTTCTGGTTGCAAATTTTTTTCGAGGCCAAGCAAGAATTTCTTTTTTTAGCTATTTCTCCGGAGCCTCTGCAAACGCCACAGGTACATAAGAGTCAAAGCCAGGCACTTGTGGTTAAAATAGGCTAAGGTTCAACTATTGCTGACCCCAATTTGAGGTCGAAAGCTATTTCCTATCGATCAACTCTAAGCGGTTTGACGTCCGTAACGTTGAGTACGTGCGTAGAATAGTTAGGCCGCGCCCCACCCTGACACCCTGGCAAGTGCAGTTAATTGTTGATCGCGAGAGTTTGCGTGTGTCGCACAACGTTATCAGCGCTAAACTACGCAGTACGAATCTCTTTGTCATCACTGCACATACACCTAGAAGCGCGATTCAGGCGTCCAATGACCCAGCCAGCCAGTTATGCGCACTTGCTTTCCATAAGATCATCGGAGTGTAAAACGTTGTCACCACCGATGCCAATTAACACATTGAACGCCGACGGCCTAAGCTTCAGTGCTGCGTTTCCGGTACAACGTTGTCAACATGTCACCATCGCATTTCACTACCTTGTAACTACCGCCACATGTCACTACCGCTACGTAGCTTTAAGCACCACTGAGGTCTCCACTGTTCCAAGAGGTCAGCTATGCGCCTCTCCTTTGCTTTGCAAGCTCCGGTTCCATTGGTTTCGTAGCATAAATCCCAACTAAGGTTTCCACTGTCCCAGGAGCTAAGTTATGCGCCTTTGCTCTGCTCTCGAAGCTCAAGGTCATTGGAAGGTGGAAATTAGGCACCCGGCGATCGACGCACAAGGTCCCATAGTTTAGCTTTCGCTTCAAAACTAGTTTTGACTCTTAAAGGATAGCAAGTGAGTACTGCCGACATGAAGCAGGCTTACCTTTACGTTTTGTTTTCGTGGTTGTTGCTGCAGTATTTTCACGCTCGCGCACCCAAGTTTTTGCCCTTTGAACGAATACATTCTCGTTTCATTCAGTTGCAAGTGTAACGGTCGTC
Organism: Amblyomma mixtum; assembly: GCF_055824585.1. Lineage (NCBI taxonomy): Eukaryota > Metazoa > Arthropoda > Arachnida > Ixodida > Ixodidae > Amblyomma > Amblyomma mixtum. The sequence goes on along the minus strand of NC_143020.1, from coordinate 22,893,868 downwards.
CTGTCCCCGCATTTTCCATGTGATATCCTAAACCTACATTCTTCGTTATAGTAGTTGCACATTTCTAGTCCGTTCATATGAGGCAGAAATATGAAGAATAACGAGTTGTTTGAGGTTAAAGTACGAACGATAGAGAGAGCTGTGAAGAGAAAGGAAAACATGCAGGATTTGGAGTTCAATTTTGGCTGGTGCGCGCCCGAGCGATGTTTCACTGATGCCGTAGTCCTGGTCTGGTGGAAAATAGCTGACTGGTGTCATCAACGCGCTCTCTTCACGGGCGAAGTTATCCTGACAAGGCCCCGTCCGGTGATGGAATCTGGATGCTCATGCGCTGACAGAACTCCAGAATTTTCATCCTTATCCAAGAAAGTATTCCCGCACACCGCTACGAAGAGGGAGACGGTATCTGAGGATGGCTTGGGCCGAAACCGAATAGTACCTTGTGTGTGTGTATCTCAGACAGTAGAGAACCATGCTTTTAGTTTCCATGCATGCATTAACTGTTTGATAGGCATATGAATGTTATTTCGCTTCGCCTCTGGAAAGTTATCACATGTCACCCGAACAAACACCGATCCTATCGCGACTGACAGCCCCCGCTGCGTTTGTGGCATGTCGCCATTAATCACTTAGTTTCTTTAGGCTCATTTAAAAATACTGTTGCTCTCAGCTGAGAGTCATTACAGGAGACAAATAAAAAAAACAGAAATTTCAGGCTCCGGAAATACACCTTTACAAAGCGTGATGAAAACACAAAGGCAGAAACTTCAACGTATAACAAACAGCCTGTGTCAAATCGCTAATCTAAGTAGGAGAAATCACAAAATAATGATCATTTCCTAGTACGCTAAGTACTTACAGTGCAATGCCTAAAAAAACGCTCAAACTCTTACTTGCTGCTCTAACACAGTCTAGTCCGCAAGCCCATTCCACAAAATACAAACAGTCAAAGATAGTTTTCGAAACTATCTAGACATCTTTTACAAAGCTGCGTTGGGGCACTGTGGTTCACGCACTTACTGCCTTTTAGAGGACGATGGATATATGTATTTATTTTTATTTCATTCCAAGTTATTTCAAAAACAGTTTTAGTTGTTTATCTCCAAGGATTTCTCACAGTTCCAAATCACAACATTTCAGCAGGTGTGAAAAAGAATCGGTTATCCGCTGACGCGAACAGACAAAACGCGCTGCAGAGCTCTGATTTTTTTTTATTTTGCCTGGGAAGTACATTTGGTTAAGGCACTGAAAAGAGGATGCTCTCTCCAAAGCTGCATGAATGAAAAAAAGTTTACAATTTGTTTCAGGTTCTTTGGTCATTTTAGCAATCTTTCTCTCAAATGGCACTGTTTTCAACACGCCATAGAGCAGAACCCCCCATTTGGGTTTGCCAGCACAGATCATAACGAATAATCACTCCTAAATACCTAAAGCGAGAGGGCGCCACCAGCGCCACCGTGATCGGCTGTGCGCACACCGAGCTCCAGCAAAATCACGTCTACGTCCAGGTTCCTGACCTCGGATCGCCACCAACCAGTCTATAGGAGTGCTTACTTCATCGCCTGTACGCCTGGTAATCAAAATTCCAAGCGTTCTGCGCCATTTTCTGGGGCATCAGCATCTGCCTGGCTGCCCACGCCGGGCGCGCAGAGCCAAGCCTACATCTGCACCACCGGAGCAACGCCCCCCGCGCTCACCTGCATGCTCGCAGCCGGAACGGCTTGGAGCTCGCCTAGCCAGCCAGCAGCTCAGGCGCTGAATCACAAGCACTGTGCTCCCGCTGCGCCCCGGCAAGCCACCGCAGCCACGATCGTCATGAAATTTGCGAACCACCTCAACCTCGGCAACACTTTATTCCCTGTGCTCTGTCGGTCCGTCATGGATTCCGCCCGCCTAACCAAGACTGAACGTGAAAATACCTACATCAAACTCCACACCTCGCAAAACATCCTGGCCATCGGTACCCACCGCCCAGCCGCTTCTGACAAGCTGCTCCAACTCAAGCAAGTTTCACTGAACAACACCCAGTACGAAGTCACCTCGTACGTACCTAACGACCCCCTTAACGCCCGTGGTGCTATACATGGCATCACCACGGACTTTACCGAATATGACTTTGCCCCTAACCTTCGTGTTGACTGCATCCGACTCCTAAGCGCCCCCCGTCTCGGACGTACCAACACACTTCTGCTCACCGTCGAAGGGCCCCGTCTACCACGCTATTCCGTCTTCTACAGCGGAGTGTACCGCGTGTACCGCGTGTACCCGCAAAAGCTCCACAGCAAACAATGCACGCACTGTCACGCCATAGGACACCATGCCGACGTCTGTCCTAATAAGCCTAGCCTTGTTCGCTGCTCGATTTGCAGCCAACCGCTTCACCCTGACCAAGACCCAACGACTACCCCACATGAATGTGAACCAAACTGCTGGAACTGCAAGGGTGACCACACACTGTCTCATCCTGAGTGCCCCGCAAGGAAAGACGTCGACTTCCAGTCCTGAAGTGGCACCGCGCCCAAGGACGCCATCGCGCCCGCGCCGCCCCTCCACCCCGTAAAGCCGACGCGACCATCTGGCCGCCCCTGCCGACCACAAACCGGTACGAGGTCATTCAGCCCTCCTGAAGCAGCAGCAGTAACAGCCCGGGGCACAAGACCGCGCAAAGAAGTCAATCTCGAACCAAGTCCTCTGCCAAGCGGCCACCGTCCACCACTTCTGGTGCGGCAACCAGCACCTACACCTCCTCTACTAAACCGGAAGCTTCTGTGATGCAATGACAGACTCCACCAAGTCGCCAGGTGAACGGTCCATCTCCCACATCCATCGCATCCCCTCCCCCGTCCTTTCAACACCGGTTTTACTCACGTCCCTCCACATCTACTCCACTTTCACCCCTCCCAACCGACCATGTTATTGCTCTCATATAGCAATCCCTTCCTCCCGTCCAATTGGCCTTACAACAACTGACGGCTCGCGTCGAGCAACTAGAGCCCCATCCCCTCTCCCTCGCGTTCTCTGCCCCAACCTCTCCCGACACAGACTCCAATGCTCCCCCTCGAAAATGCGCTAGCCTCCCTCCAGTGCCTAACCTCGATACAATGGAGGAACATCCGCATGATGAATAATATTATCCGACACACATCCCCACCCCACAACCCTCTAATTCTTTGGCAGTGGAACTGCCGCGGTTTTCGTCGCAAGAAAAATGCCCTCTTGCAACACATGCGGATTACTCGCGTTAACCCAGACGTCATCGCACTGCAAGAAACGCACGGTGCCTTTTCTCTTCCGGGTTAAGACCATTTTACTCAGGCAAGTGTAGTCATGAAGAGAAAAGGACATCAAACGCCCCCTCCTCCATCGATTTTGACGGTTACATGCATACGGCGCACGATACCCACCATTCAGGAAGACACATCCCACCTCAACTCCGGGACGAAAGAGCATGTCCTGACACACTCCACCTATCAGGGTCACCGTATCAAGATTTTAAACTGCTACTGGACTCCCTCCGACTCTAACACCAACATCCCACCTTTGCATACGGCCCTCCCTGCCTCTAATGTCCCTACTACTTTCGTCCTTCTTGGTGACTTCAACTGCCCACACCCTGCATGGGGATACGACCGTACTTCAGCCTCCGGACGAAAACTCGACCGCTTCGCCAGTATTCATCACCTCACCCTCCTGAATGACACGCTCATGCCTACACGTCTAGGATGTGGAGCACAATCCGACACAAACCCGTACCTTGCATGGATTCGCAGCGATCTCCGCGCTTCTTGGAGTAGCGCCATTATGGAGACCGTCTCCCAACACACCAAACATATCCACCGATCTCCCGACTATCTATATATAGACACACACCTTCTTGGGCTATGGAAACAACGCGACCGGTTCATAAAAGCTTGGCGCAGCTGCAGATCTAGCCACACACTGAAAAGAAAAGTTGGTGACCTAACGCAAGCAGGCCAAGAATACGCTGACCAACTAGCCACGAACAACTGGCTTCAGCTCTGCGATGACATGGTCGAGAGACTCCACACTCCAAAAGTCTGGCACATTATTCGCCCCCTTCTTGGGCAGCGTAAACATCGTAACACACTTAAAAAGCTACAGTTGGCCCTCTCCGTCTCACAAGAAGAGCTGGCTGAGCAAATCCGAAATCAATTTTACCCATCCTCTACTTCTCCTGCCAGCTCTTCGTCATACCATTGCGCCGAAGAAGAAGCAGACGAGCAAGGAATGAATTCCGACTTCACATTCGCTGAACTTCAGGCTGCTCTACGCTCCCTTAAGCGAAACACAGCACCCGGCACAGATAAAATTACCTATGGTATACTCCGTAACCTTCCAGATTCAAAACTAGACGAACGTATTCAGATCATTAATACTGTTTGGCGCTCCGGGAAAATTCCCGCTGCATGGAAAGAGGCACATGTGACTATGATTCCGAAACCAGGAAAATCTTCTACGCTCATCTCTAACCTCCGGCCTATATCCATAACTTTTTGCCTTGGGAAGCTGATGGAGAAGATGGCCCTCACCCGCCTCAATGGCACATGCATACCAATCGCTGTCTCGCTCCCACTATGGTCGGACTCCTCGCCCACGTATGCACACAAGACATTAAACGCCAAATCTATGAGGATTTGTACGCCTTCCCAAGCATCGCACAGCTTCGAGTTTTGACCGGCGTGGCTATCAAAAAGGCTTTTGATAATGTCGCCTACTCCGCAATTCTCACCAACCTGGCAGGCACTCGCCCTGGGGTCCGCATGCTCGACTAAATCAAAGACTTTCTTACAGAGAAGACCCCCCGAATTATTGGCCCCGATGGCACACCTTCCGCCCTCTTTCCCCTCACCGCAGGTACATCACAGGGATCCATTCTTTCACCTATGCTTTTCAACTTGGCAATCAAAGAACTGCCCCGAAAACTGGCTGAAATTCCTGTCCTAGGCAACGCTATATATGCGGATGATATTTCTCTCTGGTCTACCACAGGGAACTAGAATCGCCGGGGAACTAGGATCCAGAACGTTTTGCTGGGGCTAGTTGGTTCTTTGTTATATGAGTGAAAACAGCGCGAAAGAAGCCCGAAGGCGAAACGAAGAAGGGACAGGCGCTCTTTCCTGTCCCTTCTTCGTTTCGCCTTCGGGCTTCTTTCGCGCTGTTTTCACTCATATAACAAGAATCCACTTTGCAGCAAGGCCTCGACCTCGTACAGGAACATGCACGCCACATAGGTATGAGTTGTTGCGCCGAAAAGTCGGAATACATCGTGGTTTCTAACGCTCCTCAAAAAACCGCTTCTTCCTACCGCGAACTCATTCAACTCTCTCTCGTGCAGATCCCTATTCCCCGACGGAGCCACATCAAGATCCTTGGCTTCACTTTTCAACAAGATGGCAAGTGCAACGTGTGGCTTAGCCAACTCCTGCAACAACTGAACCGAATTCGCCACATGCTGTCCCGTATATCTCGTCAAAAACATGGACTCAGAGAACACGAACTCCGTCGAGTTATAGAAGCACTCGTTTATTCGACGGTCATGTACGCCTACCTCTATCAGCGCCTCACATCCTCTCAAGTAAGCAAACTGGCAGCCTCTCTGCGCCGCTTCACTCGACTAGCCATGGGAGTTCTCCTCTACGCCGCAAATGCTCTGATCGCAGACGCCGCCATTTTCAACTTTCTCGAAGAACGCGCAGCAGCACACCACCGAGCCCAGACACCGTCTCTATACCTCCCAGCAAGGCAGAGACCACCTCAGCCTTTTCGGACACACCGTTTCTCAACTACCTCCGCTTCAACCATCTGCTCCCCCTTGAAAAGCCTCCCGCGTCTTACTGTAAACCCCATTCCACCCCCACATGTCTCCAGCGATAAATCCCGGGCGGCGCGAAGCACTGGCGAACCATATACCCGCACTGGGCCACGTCGCTTACTATACCGATGCCCATATCCTCGAGCACCAAGTAGTTACTGCAGTAGCCCGCCCTCGAAGCACCTCCACACATCTCCACACAGGAGTGCCCTCCTCAACCGACGAAAAGACTCTGGCCATAGCAGAGGCGATTAAGCTTCAGGACCACCTTTGCTCCACCATCACCATACCTGCAGACTCTCAGGCTACCATACGCTCAATTGAATCTCAAAAACTCCCTCCCCATATCCTAGACACTTTGGTGCAATGCCTAACAGCCCACCCTACGCTCCATGTCCTTGAATGGATTCCTGGTCATCAACGTATACCGGAGAATGAGCTTGCTCATGCTCTGGCCGGTGAAAAAATACCACCGGGCCCTCTGACTACCTGGCCTGCCCATTATAACCCCAAGGCAGACCGCGCTACACACCGACAGGACCGCCGCGAACACCTTCGCAATTTGCGGCACGTGAGACGAACCCTTCCGTCAATTTCCCATTTACTTTGCCGTGCCGACGCCAATCTAATTCGACAGGCACAGAAAACGCTCTTCCCTGCGAACTGTATTCCCACTATATCCTGTCTCGTGTGCGGAGAGCATCCCTCAAACATTCATACATATTGGTTATGCCCCGCGCCACTAACTCTGCCATCATACCTTCCTTGCATACCTTGCCTCCCTCCTTTCACCTCACGTGGGCACGATGGACTGCTCCACTAACCTCTCTGCAGCCCACCCTCTGGCCGCTCCTCGCCGCCCACATCCCACACATCCAATGAACACGTGCCCTACTCCACCACCGCCGATAAATAACGCCCACCAAATGAGCAGCTAAGAAGGCTCGGACTTGAGCTGAAAAATAAAAGTTATCTCTCTCTCTCTCTCTACCTAAAGCTCCGAAAACATCAAACCCTTTTCAAAGCTTATTGACAGCATTTGAATGAGTAGTCTGAAAAGCTGGGAATAAATAAATACCGGAGATTTTTGCCCCAGTCAGCGTTATGGCTTTGGCTACTGCGCTTCTTGGAGCCTCATGTTCTCGTGCACTTCAGTCTCATCCAACAGCATACATCGTTGGCAGTTCTCTTTATCCGTCAAAAAGCACCTGCGTCTTTTATGCCTTCGCAACCACAACGGCTGTAGTGCTGACGAGAGGCGGGTACATAAAGGCGTAAACAAAACCTCCCAATTTAAAATGTTCATGGCCATATACTTTGTTCTCCTGAGAAAGGTGAGACCTGCGACACGCTCACAAGGCAGTTGCTCATATGACCACATTCATTCCTAGAGATCGTTTTCGAAGTCTGGACGGCTCCTGTGTTTCGTACAAAACACATTCGAACAGCGAAAACTCACCAGAGCGGCGTCAATGTTCTTCCTTGACAATCTACACATTACTATAGGAATACGTAAGGCTAATGACGCCACGAACAAAATATGAAATGTACAGGGGGGCGTTCGGCTGCGAACAAAAAAGCGCCTCAAATGAAAATGTGACTAAATCGCCAGGAAGACTAGAAACGAAACTATGTCTAAACTTCCCTTTTGTGTCACTTTGATGGTTGAAAACTGCATAAAGCATAAAAGTGTTGTCTTCAACCTCATTACAGTAAGCTGTCTTTGCGGGCAGCCTTGTTAAGCGAGAGCAGGAGCGTAGCTGGGGGTTGGGGGAGGCTGTCAGCTTACCCACCGAGATTTTAGGGCAGTGCATCCTCCCCTCTTCTTTCGGCATTTTTTCGCCCGTGCTATTTACACACCGCATCGATTTACTGAAATGTAAAAAGAAAATAACAAGTGTGCCGGTCTTTTCTTGAAAAGATTGATGTAAGTACGTTCTCGCACCCCAACCCAACCCGGGATGACTGGGAGGCAACCCTGCTCGGCTGTTCTGACCTGCAGGACCAACGAGCCTTGGTCGGCCGAGCCCGGGCGGCGGCCGACGCCACTCGTGTCCCGAATTAGGGGCCTCCACCTAGTACTCGTAAGGGCTGGCCCCCTCTGGGCCATTTCATGCATAACTTCCTCAAGTGTATCAGTACATAAATGTTTTCCGCCACCCCCACCGGTGCTCTAATAGAAATTGGAAGTTATTCTACAAAGAGTCACTCTCCTTCGGCATCGCATGACGTATGGCACTTCTTTTAACTGCAGGCACAATTCACCCAAATAAACGTACCTTGTCACATCAGCCTTGTTTGTATACTTTGCGTTGTTCTCAAATTATGATGAATATAGCGAAAATAAAAAGTGCTGCTTTCCTTTTAAATCGCCTCGGTGGCCTCTCGCAGGTTAGTATGCACGGGGGATGTTATGACAATTACCATTCCTTCGCAGTTTCTGACTTTGATGTCAAACAGAAGCTTTTTGTTGTTGTATAGTTTGGGCCAAAAATGTAAATAGCCATGATTTTTTGTACGATGTTTTTTTTTGTAAGTAAACAAATGTTCTTTACGAATCAAGTCCTGCGAATCAAGTCCTCGGAGTCCTGCGTGGCTCGTATTTTTATGTATATATTAGAGTGAACGAAAACGTCTAGCCCTTCAGCTGTAATAAAGCAGAGAAATTATTAAGGTATTTATGAGATGCAGGTTTCCTTTTTTTTTATTTTTTACCAGCGGCGTATAACACGCTACGAAAAATATACAATACGGCCCGTCTGCTGCCGAAAAATATCCATTCCTACGTAGTGACAAGCCTAGATAATGGTTTTGCTTTCTCTCGCTCACCTCTTTCATGGAGGTCTGGAGTGCTGCATATGCGCTGTCCAATTTCTTCTGGAACACCAGCCTTGAATCATGGACCAGAGCTACAGGCCTGTCATAGCAGGGAGGCTTCCTCTTGCAGTGGTCGTAGCGGAAGTTAGAACGGCACGTCAGTGCGAAAAGGCGCTCTGCATTGCGCGCAAAGAAAACGTTCAGGATGCCCTGGTCTCCCCACCTCAACTTCCGCCCGAACTCTCGTTCAATCTCCAGCACGTAGCGTTCGAACTGGAATGCCCGCATGCGCGTCAGGTTCATCAGCATGAAACCGGCGTTGATACCTGCGCAGAATGCCAAGGGCAGCATCCAATTAACAAGGCAACTAAGAGAAAAGGTTGACTCTCCCACTGATCTTCGTTCAACCTGCTCAAACTATATGCCCATCTTACGCCTTTAAGTTTCCTAATGTATCCTCGTTCCCTGTTCGTCCAACCGCCAGCCATTTTTCTTTTTTCCTGGTTCCTGCTCTCTCATTTTTTTTTCAGATGGCAGAGTCTATTTTTGTCCCACGTTGCCTCCCCCCCCCCCCTTTAGTAGTGGCGAGATGCAGCGTTCCGCCGAAAGACCTTACAAGTCATTGTTTTTTTTTTAAACCGCAGCTATACACTGTGAATCAGTTGAACTACTACGATATCGCAGGCCCAGACATTCGCACATTTCTCCATGCGATCGTTTCTTTCTTTCTTTCCTACCTTTATTCAAGTAAATCCCTTGTGGTTATGATACCGAAATAGTTCCACAATTTAATGTGACCAGCAGAACGTGCTATAACATGAACTTATGTGTAGAAACTGCGGCTGCTTTAGCAGTTCACGCATTTACAGTAACAGTCTCCATAGGAAGCAGCGGTGCAAAGATGAGCTGATAATGCTCTGTGATTACACTAGAGAAAAGCGAAATACAAAACCACATGCGTCACAACAGCACACAAAATACAGCACAGCGACAAAGCTGTAGCGGAAAACAGAATCAGGACAAAAAAAGCGTATGATTTCCTGCTAAACTTTTCCAACTTCTTTTCTTTTGGAGTGCTATGATAACCTGACAATCCCTCGGTCGTACGTACCGGTCTTGGGTTTGCTATTCGCATATTTTACAGGAATTAGCTTCGTCAGTGTGGTTGACTTTAAAAACCCCCACAGCGCCCACCCAGCGCCTGCCACTCCGCTTTCAGGCTGGGCGCTTTGAAACGGCAGCACAACATTTTCTCTTCGTCTCTCGTTTAGGTTTGGTTTATTGGGATTTAACGTCCCAAAGCAACCAAGGCTATGAGGGACGCCGTAGTGAAAGGCTCCGGAAATTTCGAGCAAACGGGGTTCATTAATGTGCACTGACATAGCACAGTACACGGGCCACTAGAATTTTGCCTCCATCAGAATTCGACCGCCGCGGCCGGGATTGAACACCCGTCTTTCGGGTCAGCAGCCGAGCGCCATAACCACTCAGCCACCGCGGAGGCTTGTCTCTGGTTTAATAATGCGAAAGCATTACTAGGCTAGGTCGGCGAGGCATGTCAGCAAAACCTGACTGCAGAAGAGGTAGAATCAAGTGACTGGTTGTAATCTAGAGAGTACGATATGAGGATGACGCGCAAAAATGTTTGATGTCAATAAAGTGAATATAGTTATTAATTAGAGCTACATATCTCGAAAAACCTTCGAAATACTGAGGACGTTCATATAATTAATGGACGCGAAAACAGCTATGGACGACAAAATAGCGAAAAAATAGGGAAATGAGTAGATTATGTTTGAAATGAATCGTAATACGTTTGATCACTGATAATGGAAAAAGTTTGGCATAGATGAATTTGTTAATTAATCACAAGAGAAATTCGTTGGACGGTGCTGTAGGCTGGACGAAGAGTACGCGTACGGGAAACCAGCAGTGGCGCGAAATTCAAAAACCAAAATGAGCGATTGACGTGAAAATGGGTGTAATCATAGTAAATGCAATTAATAAGCTGATTAATAAAAATAAAATACGATTGCAATCAATAACCCTAATTAATTAAAATGAGTAATCAATATCAATTGGTGACAAATTAATATCTAATGAGCTAATGAAGGCTAACGCGATGATAAGTAAACGCAAATAAGGAAAAATAATATTAAAGAGAGGCAAAGAGTATCAAGGAGGGGCAAAGAGTATCAAAGACAGGCAAAAAGCTATGATGAGTGCCGTGGAGGAGTCAATGCTTTCGCATTCTCCCTATGCGGGTTGCCGCAGTGATCGCTAACGCTTTTTATGCGAAGCATATTAACTAGGTTTCGGGCCTTCGCGCGACGCCCGGCGGTGGCCACCATTGAACTTGAAGTGAGATCACATGATGTGACGTCACGTGATGACGTCACACCGGCTGCAGATGGGGCCTCATATCGCGCCGTCAGACGTCGCCCGGCGGAGGCCTCCACGCTTCGGTTCGCGCCGTCGCGGGCGACGCGGCGGCGGCGCCACGATCGCTGTATCACGTGGTATGTGACGTCACGCCAGGGATGAGGCGGCGCGCGCCCGCTGTCGCGTCAGTCTCTGTGCCCGCAACCGCGCCAGCGTCTTTGCGCAGGGCGTGTATGCGGTGAAGATGCCTTCAAACGCTAAGGACGTTAATAACCTAAAACCACGTCTCCGTTACTTAGCCCCATCCACACTGAGGCAGCTGCTTAACATGCTTCGCATCCACTGGGCTTAACCTTGATAAGCCTCCAATTTTTTCCTTTTTCATCGTCGAGTGGAGAGTGTTTTGCTGGCGCAATATTTTCCCCATGAACCGAATATTTTCTGAAATATTAAAGCCAATGCAATTATGTCTAGGCTGACCATGAAGAATTATCCGGAGTGCTCCAATATCGGATAAACTACTGAGAACCCTCTATGTACTAAAAGACATCAATAAACTGCTTTAACAAGAACGTTAATTATCTTTTCGTACTTGGGCTACAAACAGTTTGGCTAGGAAGCTGCTAAGTGGAGGCACTTTCAGATCATTCTAGACTACGCCGTTATCTTGAGCTGGAAAGTTTTATGTTCCTTCAAAAGAAAAAGGAACGCGTATGACTCAGTGTGTGCGCCTTAGCAGTGCTTTACGACCTGGCATGACGCAGGCGGCCGAAGGGACAATGGAGCGCATTCTGGAAAGCTGATGTCACCAAAACGCCGTCGCCTACATTGCGAAAGAATGGCGCTGCGCAAGAATGGCACTGCGAATCACGGTCGCCTGAGGAGGGGTTCTTAGAGCCTTACCAGCTCGCAGATATTTACCGGTTGGAGGCAGAAGGGTCTGGGGTTGGGGATAAGAGAGAAAACAGGATAGCTCAAGCAGAAAGTTAGGAAAAACATGACAACGAGCAAAACTCTGGTTTGAACTTCTGGATTATAACTGATAGTAACGCGTGCTGTCAGAAATTCGGTCAATGTAGTTGAGAAACTCGCATCGCTGCCTGCTAAATCCCCTTGGCAAATTCGCGAAGTGGCAACAGGGACTCAGTGTAGTTGAGAAACTCGCTTCGCTGCCTGCTAAATCCCCTTGGCAAATTCGCGAAGTGGCAACAGGGACTCAGTGTAGTTGAGAAACTCGCTTCGCTGCCTGCTAAATCCCCTTGGCAAATTCGCGAAGTGGCAACAGGGACTCAGTGTAGTTGAGAAACTCGCTTCGCTGCCTGCTAAATCCCTTGGCAAATTCGCGAAGTGGCAACAGGGACTCGGTGGTGGCCACGATCGTGTCACCACTTAGCACAGCTCCTACCTACCTGCTAGTGGTTTCCTACAACATTTTCTCTTCGTTTATGGAGTTTTAAGAAGAGGTCAGGAGATCTTGACACCGATACAAGGGCCGTGGCAGTTTGCTAAAGTTCTCTTTCGGGCCCAGTCAGACCTCCCAAGTTTAATACAGTGAAACCTGATGTAGCGAACCTCTATATAGCGAATTCCTTGATGTAGCAAAATTTTTCAAATTCCCAATGCCGCCCCCATTGGAGGGGGTGTATTTGGGGCTCCCACGCAACAAAGGTGTTGCAGTGGTTGACCTCGGTACAATGAATTGCCTAGTTCTGAGTTACTCAAATTAAAGAAAACCACGCGAAAGTTTCGTTACGATGAAGTATGAACTGACATAGGAGGAACGCCGACCGCAATAAGCAACCGCATTTGACACAACGCGCAGTGCCCAAGTGGCGTCGGTGCTTGTCCGGCGCTTTCTCTTTTGCAGCTTGATACCACGTGGCATTACAACAGTAACCAAGAAACCGATAAAGCAACGTGCCGGCAGCTTTGAAAAATAAAAAAACAAACTGCATAAATTTTCGCGGCATTACTTTCCTCGCAATCAAGGATCTACCCGATGGTTTAAAGGAAATTAGGTGACTAGAAAGAAATAAGACGGAGTGTGCACAATAAACACCGACAGTGGAAACACAGGCCCTCTGCGAACAGCCAAATGACAGCCTGCTTGCGTACGTCGAGGAGATGTGCCGTTTGTTCCGACGCGTTAACTCTCGTGAGAGAGAAGAACGTGCGCTTCATGGTGCGGGGTTCCAAAGCACAATTTTTTGGCAGATTGGTCCTACACCAACCGGGGACCTTTTGCTGAGTCCGCATCTAAACCGTCTACAATCGAGAAGACCCTCGACATTCGGGCTCGGCACTATGATCGAACACTACCTTAAGCCACGAGGCCACCTCAGCGACCACCAGTGACAGCCTAAAGGACATCATCTGTGAGAATGTCTGCGAGAAGCTAAGATGACGGCTGCAAACATCCCACAGACGCAAACTCCGGCTCTCATAGGCATGGCAAGGGAATCAGCGAAACCAGAACTTGGCATCTCGACTCCAACGGCCACAGAATCCCATGTCATGACCTACGCAACCGTAGAGCACAGCCAATTTAGACCTGCGACTCTACGCAAGAGCCCTCTGCCCCGCCTGAGAGCATCAGTCGCCCGCCGGCCCACGTATGCGGCAAGCTAAGCCAAGAAAAGCAGACCTATGGAGAAACCGGTATCAGCACCGCCCACTCTGCTTCCATTGCGGCCAACCTGGCCGTATTGCTTGCCACTACCTCTAAAGAATAATGGGCTTGCGTGGCTTCTCAATTCATGCTCCACAATCCTGCCCCGGCTAACGACCACGGGTGATTGTGGAGTATCTGCGCCGAGAGGATTACGCGTGGGCGAAGCGCGTACAGCGAACCCGCTCAACGTCACCGTCCACACTACGTTTTGCGTCGCCGGGCTTCAGCTACGCAGCGGCTGCTCGCGCAAAGTCTGCCGCACCCGTAGAGAAAAGTGAAGAAAGCAACTTTTGGAGGTCAAGCTCCTTGCCATGAGTCGACGAAAATCCTCCAACGACCACGCCGCACCAAGACGCCGCACCAACGACGACAATGCCGAAAAAAAGAAATAGTACAAAGATTCGCGGCAGTATAAATACACTTGCAGCTTTCGCTGACTCTCGCATTAACCAGTGGTAACCACCATGTTGACATATTAATCGATTGATCCTCAAAGCTCTTTAAGAGGAAGATGTTAAGAACACATTTGAAGACATCAAAATGAGAGAAAGCATTTAGTTCCAGACCCTATCATCTCTGCAGCATAACTTACCAACAGGTTCGACAAATGGATGAGGTGTGTTAGGGAAGTCTGCGTTGAGAGCAAGATCCTCGGTTCCAGGTGCAATGGCTGCAAGCTTCAGTTCATCCATGGCATAGAAAAGCCTCCACACATCTTCAACACGATGCATAAACATCGTATCAGTGTCGGCGTACATCACAGCATCAACATCTGGAAGGAGTGACTGCAGAACCGACATTAGTTACTACGTTTCTTGATTACCATTACAACATGACGATCTAAAACATTCTTCTTTCACACAAAGAATTTAAGCTTCAGAACAAAGCTGCTTAAACCATTCAGCATGTAGGATCTAAACGCGCCCAAATGCGAAGTAACGTCGGGCACCTATCGTCATCCGGTGTGATGCTTCGTAATTTGGGCTGATGCTTCTAATATGGCCGTTCTAGCAAGGAAGGTGTTAATGCGCTCCTTATCAAGTGATCAACAGGTCTCATTCCAAGGATAAAGTTTGTTCAGCATGGATGGACTTCGCTTGATCAGAATCTAACTTCGGAGTGTCATTGATTTGAAAGCTTTAGTTCAGTCAGCGCATAAGAAAACAATTAAAGGAGGAGGAAATATTAGAATGCCTGACTTGTACAAGTCAGAAAGATCCGGGCAGAATGTTGCCACCTCTGTCAATACCTCTCTAAATACAACGTATAAAACGCTTTTGTGTACAGAAGAACATCTGGATATTCATGAGTGAACGCATTGAATGTTGCTCAAGACAAGAAAAAGAAATGTATTCCTTACTGGGTTCTTGATGTGAAACCCCTGAGGCGTGGCTTATTGCTTGAATTAGCCTGAATTCCTGAACGTTAAGAACTTATTTAGAGATCATATTCTGAAACAGAACGTCTCTAAAACGAAGCTTCACTGCTACGCATTAGGTCTTGCTGCCGTGGAAGTTAATCGCAGACTATGTGACTAGTGACGTCAGGAACGTTCACAGGATTCACATGCTGATAAGAATCCACGCTTATGACTTCGGTGACGTCAAGCAATCGGCCGAGCGTGGGAGTAATGCGACGCTGCTTATGCGCCTGAAATGTTCGGCAGCGCTTGAAGACTTTCGTGGCAGGGTCCAATTTAAGAAAACTGTGAATCTTTTCCGCGATGCCCTTTATATGGCCAATTCTCTCTTTGGACATCCGTGGATTCAGCACCTTACATAGCTTCAGCATTTCCTCTGTGTAAATCACGCACTTGTCAACAAGGCACTTCCGCTCTCTGGAGCAAGGTCAGCTAAGCGCCTTTCTCTTTTGGAACGGAATTGCCGAAGCAGTTCCGGTATCAACTCGTTAAGGACGGTTCATGGTTTGCAAATCTCATTAGCTCGGCACCGCTCAGAAAGGAAACAGCATTGGCCAACTGAACTCCGTTATCCCAGCGGTTCTAATTGCTCACTCTCTGCTAATTCGCGATAAGGTCCGCGCCTAGTGATAGGGATTTCAAATGGGCAGTGCTGCTCCATGTTGATGCGTGTCTCTGTCCTGAGGTATTTTCACGGGAAACGAGGGCACTCTAGCGAGTCCAGCTCCAAAGATGTCGAGAGGGTTCCATGGTGAGCAATTCAACACCTCCACCCCACTAATACAAGCTGCATTTGCAGAGGGGAGTCGACCAGAGCTTGGTGCCTCAGCATGCAGATGCCGACCTTCTTGTTCGGCGTCCCCCGTTCGTTGTTCCTTCATAGTTCACATGTTCACAGTGGTTTGTTACATCTGACTGCTATCTTTCTGCAGTTCGCAATGAGTGGCCTCAGTAATATTCTTCAAAACGCTGCAAAATTTAGGCGTATTTTACGAGGGATGCTGCTATATTCTGAAGAGATGAACGCATAGGCTAGCCTAGACGGACAGCCTGAACAGTTCACGGAGTTTTTTATTCTCTGGTGCACGTGGAAAGATATGAGAAACTATCAATAATATGAAACAAATAGTTCCCCAATACAAATGGAGGCTAGCAATGCAGACCACTTACCGGTAAGAAAAGCCTCTGCGTACTGCACGCCCGAAACATGATGCGCCATTTTTCTTCGTCTCCTTTTGGGAAAGCCGTTGGCAGCACATCAACACGAACCCTTTTAAGGACGCTGAGTGGCCACGATGAGCACTTGTCGCATATGAAGAAGGATCAAAATTTGCCACGAAGGCGCACATAGAAGAAAAAAAGGCAGTCAGCACAGCGGATAGACCTGGAAATAAATCTTGCCAGTCAATGAAAATAAACAAAACCGGGACAAGTAACAGCACCCAAACGTGATCATCATCATTATTTTAAATCCCAGCAGCCAAGGATCCAGAAACCAAAGAATCAGCTGAGCGTTGCCTAACAAGTGTTTCTTTTTCAACGACCTTATTTCCTTCGATTTCAGTTCCACAGCTGCACACATCGTATGACAATGCGCCTCTGCAGACAAAGCTCCAATAGAGTAGTCAAGTTCGGTGTCGAGGGCAGAATACATTAATGTACGCGACATGTACGTCTTGAGTTCCACTAGGAAGCCTGGCAAAATGGAGTGAAGAAAAAATCCCAAGTGCATTGGTGTCAGAGGTAGCTTGCGGCAAATCATGCTTGAACGACAGCCCTGCTATGCACAATGTATGCAACTGCAGAACAAGGAATGCTTTCAGCTATCATGATGGCAAACTGTCATTGTGCTAATGATCTTCGTTTCCAGACGCTTTAAACTACTTTGCCAGAGCCGCATCCCCTCACGCAGTGTTTTCTGACTGGCAGCCTACGAACTGCGCACTGAATACCCTCGTCTTCCCTTCCTTTAAATAATTCATTTCACGCTTTCGATTGGTAGTATTATGGCTGCCTGCACACCCGTGTGATTGAGCCGGCTAGGTTGAGAGACAGATAAAGACAGCCACGTCTCCAACAACTACACTTTTCAGATGCATATGAAGGCTAGAAGGAGACGAAACGCCTCTCTCAGGGCGATACAAGTGGGCTAGCGTTATTACGGAGGAGGAGATCTAAATCAGTAAGCGACGCTTCGCGCCCTAATCGCCACATTAAACAGGAGTGGTTCAACACGTCGAACGAAGGCAGCCGCGCTGTAGACATAAGAAAGTGCACGACCGCGGAGGCAGTTCTAGCGGTGAAAGCAGCAAATTTGATTTTGGTCAAAAATACACTATCGAGGGAATAAGGTTATTCAATGTACACAAACAAAAAGGAATGTGTGATCTATATGTATTTTGTATTTTATTGTAGTGTTGTGTTCTCCACGTACTAGTATTGTTCTTAAACTGTTTTATTAATCTGTTCCGTGTTAATTTTGCTCACTACTTTTTATCCTGCCTCAGTTGTTCTATAGTTTTGTATGAATTGTGCTTTGTTTATTTTTCTTGTTATCAACTGCCCTTCCCCTCTGAAATGTATTCTGTACCCTGAGGGTATCACAAATAAATAAATAAATAAATAAATCTTGTCATGAACTGCGCAAAACCAATGCAGATAATGAAGTGTTTTTCTCGCGTAACTCTCGGGCTAGTGTCACTGGAACTGAGCGAACACTTTCTTTTGCAATGTGAAGCACAGTGGCAAACAAATATCTCGCCTTTACCTTTACCCTTCCTGGCCTGTGAAGGCATTTTCTGAAGAATGCATTACACATGCGTTGGGAGCGGGAGCAGTAAATGCGTATTCTTGGCTATACAAGTCGTAATTCGCATGCAAAAAGCTTAATTGTGGCCAGTGGCGTTTGAAGAGGTTTTTAGCTTTTAATACTGAGAAAGATTTGTGTTTATTGCTTCCTGCGGCAGGTATTTTACGTGACGGCTGTCAGACGTGCGGGATTTGCTAAAACAATTTCTAGCTCCAGTTTGCAGATTCAGTGGGCTGACTTACCTATCGCCTGTAAGACTTGGCGTAAACAAGAAGGCGACCATATGGTGCCATGTACCACTCGACAGCAGTCAGCACAAATTGAACGAGGACAGCGCTTTTCTTTTTTAACAAAGCGCATAAGGCATGATGGCCATAGAGTGAGCTGAGCGGAAATTCGATGGCTCATTTAATACCTGGCGCGGCATGACAAGTCTCCACTTCGAAAATTTTCTATGGTCGTGACAAGATAACTTGACAATTAAAACAACGCGAATTACAGGACCCGAAGGAGAAGGCACCTGAAACGCTAGCTATCAGCCGTCGATTACAATTTCCTGAAGCTTAGCAACACATTGCCAGGCGGCGGTCAAGTTTATGATTACTAAAAGTCTGCCAAAACCGCCACGTACATATATTAGGTAACGCTGCCACTTAAAACCGGCGAAGGTAGTGTCTACGGTGGTGTCTGATCGCGCCGCTGACAAGGCACTCTGGGAAGTGTTCATCTGCCACCGAACAGTTAAAAGGGCACCATTGACTACGAGTGGTCGCTGTTCCGTTGGAGCTACAACCCTATAGGCATGGGACAACAAACGTCGTTTTGCCTGGTACCTGTCTGCTCCTTGATAAAGCTGTCGGACACGTAACATGCATCATGCGCTGAAATGTGGCAGGAGCGGAAGATAGGCGAAAAGTAGAACTTTTCAATTCATAAAGGCCGTCTTCTCACGCCCCGTTCATCGACCTCAGTCTACCAGTAGCCACTTTGCACGTCGATGGACGAAAAATACCGAGCACGCAGGAGGCTTTAGAGAGTCGCGTATATATGGTAACTGGAAAGCTTCGTTCTTGTTGACTGCGTTCAGGCTCCGGTATTTGACTAAAAAATGTAACAAGCCGTCTTTTTTTTTAATGAGCACGACTGGAGAGGGCCATGGCTGTTGGAAGGCTGCATAACTGAATCTACGAAAATTTGTTTAACCTGAGACTGAAGACGCCACGCTCTCTCGACGAGACGCGTTAGGTGTGTTGATGATGCGGTGTACGTCATTGAACGTCACGATGTGGTGCTTGCCAATGGTTGTTTGACGTACTTTCGACGAGGGGCGAAACACTCTCTGAACTCGTGCAACAGTACACACAGCTGTTCCCTTTGATGGTTAGTACCGCGAAGGTGACATTGGGACTCTCGAGTAACAGCGGAGTCTCCAACGTTTCAGAGTATAAACACTCGGAAACTTCAGAGATGCGTTCGGCAAATGCTATGGAAGTGCCACCAGAAAGATTCAGATTCTCGTGCGTCAAATTGGTAGGAAGTACAGTCCTTGTGAAAAGTATACAGCTCTAAGGGTCTTCTTCTGAGCCCTGCAACACAGCTCCACTTACATCCTTAGGGACACTAATCTCACGAAGGCGGGAGGAACCTAAGTCCTCGCCGCTACCGACCTTAGCACTGTTAAATAAGCTTAAAAGCCCCGCTTCGTGGCTTGGAAGAAAACTCCTTGGGCTGTATATTTTTGATCAAAACTGTACATGTCAGTTCTTAAGTTGGTCAGACTGCGGGACACACACACGACGTCGTCAACAGTAATGAAATGTCGGTGTCAGTGATGGCTTCATAGTCCGGAAGTGCATCACCCTCGACAGTAAAGAGAGCACTGGTTCGACGTGGCAGGGTCCCAGTGTCATCTGAAACATGAAGCATCTAGCTTGGTCGCGCCGCATTACTGAGGGCGGCAGCATTCTCAGTTGAAGACATGACCTTGCAGCCTATGAGGTTAGCAACCCCTTTTTTAGCCCCCTTTTTAGCAGGGCTCTGGTGCACTGATAAGAAGACATTAAGCCGTGACGACAGCAGGGGATGGACAAAGTTCATCGGTGGGCAAGGGCGGGCAGAGAGCTTGCTGGACCTCCGCTTGGATAACGCTAGCAATGGAGCTGGCAATCGTGATAGGGGCGCCGTATAGCTTCCGGAGTTTGTCGCACACTATCGAAAGGATGAAATCACCTAATAAAGCGTACAGCGGCATCGGTGCCGTGCGATGGTAACGCATGGGGAACGGAGGCGCCAGCCACAGTACGATCCTACGGAGATGCTCTTTTGCTGAAGCACATACTCAATAGCGGAAAACTCCGTGAAAAACTGGGCGACAGTTTTTGGAGGACTTCGGACAAGGCCAGTGAAGAGCTGCACATTGGTTCCTCGCATTAGGCCCCGCAGCTTTTTCTTTCGTACATTGTGCGGTTCACGCGCTTGAAGAGGCGTGTCGTGTACTTGGCATACGCTACGATATTGTCGTTTTGGAGCGGAACGCCAGATTACAGAGCGCGTTCTGCCCGCTCGCAACGATCCAAGCTGCCTTAGGTTTCCAGGAGACGACACCAGTACCCACACCAAGAAGCGAGCTGCTCTACAATTTTCGAACCGTGTCCAAGCGCTGTCATCAATGCTTAAGTAGACGTTCCTCAGCTGGTTAGCGTCATCCCACTCATCGAAAGCGGCAACTCTCTCCTAGTGTTTCAACCATTCTGCGATGTCTTCAGAGATGTCGCCGTCGAAGAACTAAGAGGTGGGGGGGTTCCGTGGCGTGAAGTTGTGGGTGGTTGTGTCAGGAAAGAGGGATGTGTGAGGTCGCTCCGGGGACATGCCGAATGGGGAAAGCTCAGCTGTTAAGCCTCGCTGCCTGCGGCTTTCACAATGAAACGGCGTGTCCACGAATACAGGGCTCGAACTCCGGCCAAACGCCGGGAAGTGGGACATGGGAGCACCAGTGGATAGTTGTCGAAGCACTTCGTTCAGCTAACCTGATACTGAAGTCACAGAAATGTCCCTTCGGCTACGAATAGCTCTGATTTCTGGACCATGTCGTCAGCAGCGCCGGCGTCAAGCCTGACCACGATCAGATTCCAACGGTCGCGGAAATTCCAACCACAGGAGAAAGAAAGCTTTACGCCCCTGCCTCGGGCTTTGATTGTGCTTACGGCTTTTTATCGAAAATTTCGCTGATCACACTCAACCTCTGCCCCCAGTACCTTGGGACGCCACGCCTTCTGTTTGGACCTACGAGCATAAAGCTCCTTTGCTCGAACTACGCGTCCGTTTTTATGTTTTCTGGAGCAGTTAGTTTAGGTCACTTGTAATCATAAATACGCCAGAATGCAGCGGACCTGACAGCCGTCGCCGCAACTCAGTTGGTAGAGCACCGGACGTGCAATTCGGAGGTAGTGGGTTCTGCTCTCACCAGCGGCAAGTGGTTGTTTTATGCGGAACATATTACTAGAGCTACACTACAGCCCGTCGAGCGCGGCGGCGGAGGCTCCACATCAGTGGCGCGGCGGCTGACCACGTGACAACATGACGTCACAGCAGAGGAGAGATGGGCTGCCGGCTCGCGCGGTCGGCCGCGGCGGTGGAGGCTCCACATCAGAGGCGCGGCGGCTGACCACGTGACAACATGACGTCACAGCAGAGGAGAGATGGGCTGCCGGCTCGCGCGGTCGGCCGCGGCGGTGGAGGCTCCACATCAGAGGCGCGGCGGCTGACCACGTGACAACATGACGTCACAGCAGAGGAGAGATGGGCTGCCGACTCGCCCGGTCGGCTGCGGCGGTGGAGGCTCCACATCAGAGGCGCTGCAGCTGACCACGTGACGCTACAGCAGCGGTTTAAAGCTGAGCTTGCCTCGCTCTCCGGGCACTTACGAGGCGGCCAGGTGTTGGGATGCCGCCTAGAAGCAGGGCTGATTTGAGCGACGACCAAGCCTAGCCATCAATATGCTTCGCATCTGACTAGGCTTAACCTTAGCTAAGCATCCGCCATTTTTTTCTTCTGCTTCTCTAATCAATTATCTTTAATCGATGACATATTCAGTAGTATTCTTCAATGATCAACAACACAAAATAAATAAACATAAAAAATTCCCCTGTGTTTCTTGGTTCCTGGGGATGATGGCTTCTCTAATATGTATAATCAGCACCTTCCCTTGTTTGCTTTTATATAAATTGTAAGGATAAAGAAGAAGACGCGTCCGTTGACTGAAAAGACGAAGACGAGGTGGCTGTGTTCTCGCGAGTTTTGCCAGCGCTACGCTTGTGTGTGCTTCGCCGACCTGATCCCGGACTGTTGCCGTCGGCTTTCCCGTTGTATATATATATATATACATACAGGGGTACGAAGGCACAAGACTATATGCTGGGTGCCGTCCTGTTGAACTAGATTTGATTGACACCTCGAGATACTTGGTATCACGTCGATCTATGACGTCCCATTTTTGACAAGTTCGCACGGACGGTTACGCTGCCGAGTCACGAGCCTGTAAAGGCTTTCGCCTTAAAACTACCACTTACCACCCGCAGGTGATCGGACGGAAAGAGCTGTGGTCATGCTGGCGATATATGTCGATATTATCCTGCCCTAGGTGACATCCGCCTATAATACGGGCGTGCGTCGCCTCCTTTACAGCAGAGGGATTCTGGCGAAGCTAGGAGCAGTGTCCCCTTTCTCAACTGATGACCAGCTATCAGGCCACGCTGTGCAGTTTGCCGAAGATTCCGCGCAAGCTCCTCAACGAGCACGCCTCCACATCGCACAGCACCGGTAAAAGCTTCGGCACAGGCAAGTGAAGCATATACCGCAAGTGTGGGTTTGTCGTCTCCTGCGCGGTGTTGCGACAGTCGCACCAACAAATTACGGTTCTTGAGCTCGGCTGAGTCGCTGGATATGAGAAAAGCTGTGTCATGCTTTATGCTAACTGGAGCATAACAACGCAGTTTCACTTCAAGTATGAAATTTTGCACAAATATTAGCAGAGAAACCAGCTTTTATATATTCTGTGCTCTGATGTCCCGTTTGCGATATTCGGAAGATCGCGGCACGTATGACAGCCTCAGGTCGCCATTTTGGCCAAGTGTCATACACTGCAATAAAGTATTGCGTATTTTGCTAGTGCTCAGGTAGATACCTACAGCCAAAAGAGCCTTTTACCCCGCTTCTCCCTCTGACACATCGAAATACTAGCTTGAGGAGGTAGCGGTTCTGTTATAATCCCGTGAACAAGCTGTGTTTTACTTGAAGGTCAGCGCATGGATGTCGATTAGAAATTATTGGGAATCAAAAACACACGTGTTGCTTGAACATCCCTCAGTGAACTCCTCAATCCGGTTAGCTCTTGCTCATCGCTACGCCCTCGCGTGGATTACAGTCTTTGTCAAAAATATAAAACCCTGGGGTGAGCTTCCAAGCTGCGTGGTGGAGCTCTTTAGCAGATCGATAGCTCTAAGCTTCGGAGGATTGAGGACTTAAATTAAGTATTCAAGAGGAGCCGCACGATAGGGCTCAGAAGTTAGGCCCTTGTGCTGTATACTTTTGATAAAGACTTTGCGTCCTGACGCATACAACTGTAATTACTTACGGCAGCACAAGCAGACAGCAAGAAACTACTCAGCAGCGCAGAAATATTTTCTAAATACCGGCTTCAAGTCTGTAGCCTACCTGGTCGACTACCCTCGAATGTCACCTTGAGCAGTAACAATACCCTCAGATAACCGTGGTACGTCTGGCAGAGGAAGAATATGAGCTGCGATGTACACACACAGCCATGTACCTTCGACGAAGGAGGTCATCGACGGTTGAAGGAAGAGCACGCCCACACTGTTCGCATTTTACGTATGGCGCGCGCGCCACCCGCCGTCGACTCGTCCATGAGCGCCGAAAGATGGCGTCTTGTGTTTAAAGTAAGAGTGCGCACACAGACTGTGTGCGAAGGTGTTCCCGTGAAGCGTTCCTGTATGTATAGGAGAGTGTTTCTAGGCCGGGCTATTGATTGTTTATGTATACAGGCGAAGAAACGCATCATTACGCCATTTTTAGACATCCAGGAAGTGTCATATAGTTCAGAAGAATGAATACATTTTAAATCTCTTTTACCTTTTATATGGTCGTAAGGCAATTCCGAGAATTGCTTGATCATTTGCCAAGACATAAGGTGTGTGCCCATACTCACCGCTTTCTTAACCTTGTGAAAATTGTTCCGGTCTGCAAAGATGACTATGCGTATCGGGGACGAGGAGTAAGCCACAGCAGATTTGACAGCAGTCATGCCGAGATCAAAGTTACCCTCACAGATGGCGAACACCAACGTGATTGTGTTTCTGCATAGAACGGAAAAAAAAGAGAACGTAAGAGTAAAGGCGGGAAGAATAAGCCTACGAGCGTAATACATTCCCTCAACATAGGGGTCCAGCACACTGAGTAGGGAGAAGAAATAATGCAATACTATATAGATAGAGTACAAGCAAATGAGCGAAAAACAAAACCGTGAGATATACAAACTTCCTAACTGTGCATGTAGATAATTCTGGTCATGGTTTTCGGTGGCACAGAGAAATTTGCGTCCAAATGTCGACGGTGAGGATTTACCGCCCTATTATAAAGCAGGAATGCATTTAACGGCTACATTTTCAGATTCCTTTATCCGTGATACTATCCCAGCACGTGCTCTGCAAGTATGCAGCAGCCTGTCCGCACGGGATGCGTGAAGTGCGAGCACACGCTCGTTGCCTACTTTCGCGCTATTAGAGGGCTGCTTGTTTTATGTTTTTTGAAATTGACGTATGAATTGCGTGTTTCAGCAATAAACCCCTCTTGCGAACTAGCGTTTGTCTGCGTCGTTTCCTTTCCTTCCCACGTATTACTTTTGCGCTATTGTTACATCATGAACGTTATCCATTGTGCGCAACTTCCGGGTTTGCAATTTTTCTGCAACAATCAACCAAATTGGTCAAATGTTTAGGGGAATCCCCCAGGGTGGAGTAGATTTGTAATAAGGGAGTAATTACTCATTGGCATCCACCCAAGCGCAGCCATACGGCTACAAAGGAAAGCTATACAGCTTTCTCAGAAACTTCGTAGTTAAAGAAAAATTCGTCCTGGTCCGGGGTTCGAACCCGGAACCACCGCCACACCGGAGCAGTCGCTCTACCAATTGAGCTAACCGGGACGGCAAGCTTATGGTAGGGCGAGAGCGAATTGATCAGGAACTCGAAGTGGGAAGAGTGTTGCGTTAAATTAATAACGCAAAACAAGCTTTTTGTTTTGCGCGTTTTTGACAGCTCCTGTTTACAACAGCACGAGTGGGGTTCCCGCACAAAATAGCGTCCCAGTTTCTTGCGCGTGTGTATTTTTTTCCTAATATATATGGACCTCTATGAGCCCTGTGGTGATTTACAAAAAGATAGACATACAACAGTTTTGTTCTTTCTGTCACTCGGTGACGCGAGGACCTCCAATGGAAATCTCGCACTTAGCTCTAACGCATGCCTTGGGTACTTTTTGGGTAGCAGAAAGGCCCTGTATACGCACCGCAGCGCTAAATAACATAATAAAGTATGCGACTCTTAAGGCTTCGTCCCTAAACAGACAAGTTTTGTGCTCAGTTGAGATAGCCTCGCTTTTTATCTGTAAATACAGCTTGTAACCTAAATGCATCGTGCAATAGGCAGTGGAGACTGCGGCAGGAAACAGCCCTGAATATCTTCGCTGTACTTGCATGTCTTTTCACCTTACAAGAACCCTCCCACTCTGGACCACACGTGTGACAGTCACAACACCACAGCCCCAAGGATAAGGCTCATTTCATCACCGATCATGCAAACAACCTCCGTCACCACCGACTTTCAGCTATGCCCCCCATCTCCTCCCAGACCGAGCTACATGAGGATTGACACAAAAAAGCATGACCGTTAGGCATCCCAGCTTGCGGCAGTGGAGAGCTCTGGGTACCTCTTGCTCTACATGCAAGTTAATTTTTTCTCACTGAACACTTCTTGTATCTTTACCGTCGGACCCCTACTGCCCAGAGAATTTTTTTTTCACAGAAATTGCCCACTTACGCGGAATTTTTAAACGATGTTGACGAGGTGTATACAGAAGTGTCGGACCTGTGAGGCAGCCTTGTCGTGTTGAACCATCTCGACCAGGGAATGAGAATAGAAGCAAGGAACATACCGTTTTCAATAAGCGGCTTGCCAAAATCTTGGGCAATGATAAACAACGTTGAGGTTAAAAATATTATTCCACTGAAACTACGTGCTGTGTCGAAGCACTGGAATACATTGGTTCGGAAAATGGTCGCCCATATTCTAGTATTGATGGTGAAGTTTTCTCACCTCTCACAGCGAACACTTACATTGATATAGTAGGACGTTTTCTTTCCTCACCAAGAAGGTAGAAGTTACAGCTAGATCTTAAAAAGCACGCATTAACGTGAGGTGCATCGGATAGAAGCTCATAAAAACAAAGACCAGCCTCTCTTAGTCAACTATCACCTGACTGCAAAAAATAAACGCTTGCTTGGCAAACATATGCTCTCAAGAAAGAATAAAACTCGAAGTTTGTGTGTGTGTGGGTAATCGCAGTATCAAAGCAAGGAAAACCAAGGAAAAGGACTCGGATCGTATCTTTGGAATTGTTCTGTCTATTTTCACTTAAACTGCACAACAACGGATCACTAAACGTAATGCACTACTCAGTATTACCCAGTACTGTGTTCATTTTACAAACTTTACACGGCTAGCTGCTCATGCTTTTTTACAACTTGGTCTTTCTGAGATATGATTGCCATGCGGCGTTTCCAGACTTTGAGATCTTTCTGTTGATCAAGCTCCATACAGCATATGCGATCTAATCGGCGCTGTGGATCTGTATTCTTTATTTCCAAAACCGTATCATCCCAACTCTATCAAAACCTGCCGTTTCAAACAGAAAGAGAGAATCAATTTCTCTAGAATTCACAGGAACATTTTTACTTCAAGCGAACACACACCATTGGCTGTATTTAGCAGTAACAATGCATATTATACGAGCACTTTCGCTGCGAACTCTGATTCCTGCACGTTTAACAGGAAGAAAGTACTTCTTAAGTGGCAGTATGACAGGCATAACACGTTTTACTAAATTCTTTATACACTAATTGCCTGCTCGGTAATGGAATCGAGTACTATTAGCTTAGCTTATGCGCATTTATTTTTAAAGCTCTAGCACCCTCACAGATCAGGTTTTTTTAATATTATTTCGGCTTAGTTGGCGAAATACGCGGTTGCTGTTAATGCAGCCGAACGACATAACCACTGAGCTAGAGCGGCGCCACAGAACATCTTAAGGCGCATACACTTTAATTAACCTTAGAGACATGGCTAATGAATTTATTTTTTTTTTCGCACAAGGCTTCCTAACTTCCATGCAGCTTCTGTGGCCCGCGTCGATGCTCTTATTCTTTTTCCTTACGCCCTACTTAACCAGACAATATCCACAAGGTGGTTTCCAGGTCAAAAAATAGCGCTTCTGAGAACGACGCCATTCAAATAAAATGAAGCCATTTTCTCGCAACCTTTCCTGTTTCTCATTGAAATTATTATTTACTGAATTTGTGAGTGAATTTAGCGAATTTTGTGAGGGCTACTGCGGCTGAGTCTTTGAAGTTTCCGGGGGCGGGATTAGTTATACGCTGAACACCTGCGGCCGTGTAGCTTCTCGAGCTTGCGATAGCCGTTTAGACTTCTTCTGTCGTAATGGGCACATCTACTCGAGATTTTGAGTTGACTTCTTGTTTTCTTCATAAGATGGTATACGGGTAAAGTCTCCGCAGCATTTATTTTATATATCCTTAGTGAGGTCATCGTGTTGCCAGGCCAGTTGGCATTCGCTTTTGGTATTGTGTCGGTCTGCATTTGCCCTAAATTTGTCACATTAAATTCGCTACGCTTTGACTGTGCCCAGGGTCCCGTGCAGAGAGTAGCAGAATTTATCCCAGGTTATTCGCGCCAGTTGGCCTTTGTACTTCACTTCTTTACATGGTGCTTAGAAAGCAACGAAAACAGTGACCATCAACCTACAACAATACCTGAACAAGAGTGAGCAGATCCCGAACGCAATGCACGGCTCCCGAGCAAATTCTTGACCCAAAACATCCTCCTCCAGTTAAAAGAACAGGAACTCCCTAAAATCCCGGATGCAAGAGTGCAATCTAATTGCACTTCGCACCTAAAGTTGATCCAAAAGAACGGTTTGAAATTTAACACTACATAACACTACATAATATACCATAATCCAACCTAATCTCACATGACCCACTCCTAATTACCCAATTCAATGTAATCCAACCTAATCTCATATAATCGAGCCTTAATCCATTGCGATCCGCCAGATTTCACCGCAGTACGCCCGTAATACAACTTAATCCTACGTCTTTCACTTCAATCCACTAGAATCCACCCCTGTTCCAGAGCAATAAGCCACAACTCACCCTAATGCAGCTTTACTTTTTTGATGCAGACAATGCCGATGAGGGCACCCTCCTTTTTGCACCATCTCCCTACACAGGCGCGACCGGCTGTTCTCGTAATGGGCCATTAAAGCGCCTTAAAAGGAAATGAAAAAAATTTAAACTGTGCTTTCGGCACAACTATACGTGCGAAGTGCAATTACAACAGAGAAGCAAAGCCTCGCCGCTGCAAACCGCAGTATCTGAGCGCTGCGCGAGCCTATACTTGTTGAAAGCAGCGGCAAGGGAGCGCGGCAAAGCGGGAGCACCTTGTCATGACACACGATATTCGCGCCCACACGCCGCAGGCAGACATCCGCGAATATCCAGGCGCCCTCTTTCGAAGCGAGCCCCAGCTGCGAAGCAGGCGAAAGCCGCACATAGTCTTTATCAGGCGCGTTACGTAACAGCTCGAGAGTGCGGGCGAAGGCTGTCGTCACGCGGGGCACTCTCGCAGCAGCGCCGGTCGGAGACAGTAGCGCCACGGTGCCGCCCCGCGGACGCTCCGCCGGCGGAAGCCGTGGGCCGTGTATTTTTTAAAATGACTGTACTCTTCTTGGCTCTGAGTTTTGGCTCTGAGTTTGGCTCGCAACATGAAAGCACACTTGTGTATTTGATCCATAAACAAAGCTCACCTTCCTTCCAAAAAGTATAGGCCTGTGCACCCTAAACTCCGCACAGCCTTATTATCTTGGGCCGCACAAATAAAGATGCGTTAGCACAAATGCATCCTCACCACAGGCGTGAAGTCCAGTAGCTGCAGCAAGCAGTGCGGCTTCAGTGTAAGCAGCGTCGCCTCTAGAAACGCTATAGCCATCGGCCTCGTTGGCAAGACAAGGGTGCACTACACCCGTCTACTAAGGAAAGCCCTCGAAATCGACAGTGACGCAGACCCGCCGTATCTCTCTGTGAAACTCCTTACAGTGTGTGTTTACTCGCCAACATTTCACTGTTACATGCGGTACGTACGGGTGAACCGCTTGGTTCAGCAGCGCAGAAACAAGAGACTGCACCGAAGAAAAAAAAGCTCCAGAAAAGGAGCAACCGCAAAGTTGATTATTTACAAAGGGGCAGGGTTGCACTGCCAGAATATTTGCGTTAGGGTATTAAAGCCGTGTATTCATCGGGGCAAAAAATGCTGTTTTCAAGCAATGCCTAGAAGTCGCCATTAATTATATGAACACCTCTAAATCCTAACACTTGACATCAGTTATTAAACGGGATTGATGTTATTGAAAAGTGTAGACTCATAACAGCTAAAGGAGCTTCACATTTTAGATTCTAATGGCATGCAATATTCTAACGAAATACTGAATAGCTATACGACATGAGTATTTAGAACTGTGGATCCTTGTTTTCATTCACAAGCGGCCTTTCGGTGGCCACATTAGGCTGCCACTTACTTGTGAACTGGTCTCTTGCTTGAGGAAGCGCCAAGCTTCGTAGTCTCTTGAGCTGTGGTGGCATTATCATCAGCAAGGCCGATGAGCTTCGTCTTCACTTGATTTAAGATAGCAAAAATTTTAGAACCTGCCTCCACGTTTGCAGAAACGAAGAGCCGCGTACTGTCATTCAAGTCAATGCCAGGAAGGTGTAGGTAAGAAGGCATGTGCCGCGGCCTCAGAGTCGCCAGTCCAACCACGATGCACAGCAGGCTCAGGAATGTGACTGTCTTGAGGGAGCCCGGGATTCTCACGGAACTCATTTCAAGTTGACTTCACACTGGAACAGAGTGCGTCAAATACTTTACAGGAGTTTTGCAAGCTGGCATTTCAGCAGAACAGCTCTTCATCTTTTGCGGAAAAATGTGCTGGGATCTGACAGTTGCCTTTCACTGGGACGTTTGTTCACAAATGGCGCACAACACACTGAAAACCCCCCTCCGTTCACAATTTCCACAGAGAAACATTGTTCTCGTGAGCGAAACGTCATACTTTGAGGGATATGACCCGCGATATCTAGTCAGATCTACTTAATACCATTTCCTACTGTCGATTCACCATCGATATAGGCGCAGGCTTAACTAAAGCAACAATCAGGTACTAAGCATCAGGCCGTGTGCCCGTCTCTCTGCCGGCCTGTTTGCCGCCAAAAATTTTATATGCAGAATGAAATTTGCCACTGTCATGGGCTTCACCCCAGAGTCCCGTTTCGGCGACGTTTCAAGATTAGCAACTTTTTTGCGAAATAAACACCTCCTATCAGATGTTTTTTTTTTGGCAGCATGGTCTGAAATAAATTTTGTTTCATAGATCTTCTAAACTTTATTTCATTGCGAATGCGTTCTACCGGCCAATTAAAATCGCGAATT
Source organism: Amblyomma mixtum (assembly GCF_055824585.1). Lineage (NCBI taxonomy): Eukaryota > Metazoa > Arthropoda > Arachnida > Ixodida > Ixodidae > Amblyomma > Amblyomma mixtum. The sequence continues at coordinate 22,863,085 of NC_143020.1, read as the reverse complement.
CTCCCTTATACTTATGGTCCAAAATGATCCCGAGAAATGTGCTTCACCGTGTCGGAATGCTACTTCAGCATTTTTGTTTTGCGCTGTTCTTTCTGCACTCCATAGGTAGATTTTGTTTCCCTTGGGCTGTGTACTCTAGGGATTTCTAGTGCAGTGCAGATGAGTAGATCGTGCGTGAAAAGTAGGGAATATGAGTAGCACCTGCGTATTCACACCGCATTTTTCTCATAACCTCTTCGATATATTCCCACACTTACTCTAGACAATCTACCGTCACCCCCGTGCGGTATGTCTTCGTCGTTTGTCGCGCGCCGGACTTCGTCCTCTTCCGCTCGGCTCTAGGGTCGGTCGGCTGCGCTCTGCGCAAGTACTGTTCTGCCAGGGAGAACGTTCTACCGGCGTCTGGTGACATTTTGGTGCAGCTGCTGGGTAACGATCCACGTGCGAAGAGGTCCTAGGTACCTACAGCCCTCAGTCACACCCCCTGGACACGACATCTGTCCACAAGTCAAGCCGCCGCTGGAGAAGCTTAGCCCCCGAATACAATCCCCTCACCGCGTCACCCCGCACGATGACCTCTACGGCGGCCAGCCAGACCATCCAGCAGTCTGTGAGCTCGCCACCGCTACTTCTCCATACGCCTCGTACGCCCGCATCGTTTCATGGTGAGAAGTTTGAGGATTTAGAGGACTGGTTGAACGGGTACGACAGGGACGCTGAATTTAATGTATGGGACGAGGACCGCAAGCGTCGGAACGTCTACTTTACCCTCCAGGACGCCGCCAAGACGTAGTTCGAAAACCACGAGTCCGCCACCCACATCTGGCAAGACTTCCGGCGGCAGTTGCTGGATACGTTCAGCAGCGACGGACGGCGGGAGTGTGCTGAATTGGCCCTGCAATCCAGAGAGCAGCCAAGTGGTGGAGATGACCTGGCTTTTCAAATACGCTGATCCTTCGATGTCGGAAGCCAAGAAGGTGCGCCATTTGATGCGGGGAGTGAACGAGCAGTTTTTCGTTGGGCTCGTGCGCGATCCTCTGGCTGCAGTCGCCGATTTTGCAAAGGAAGCGCCAGGCATTGAGCACGCCCTGCAACAGCTATTTGCCCACTACGGCCGTCCCTCAAACATCACTGCTGTGGATTGCCACATGCTGAAGCCCGGGGACGAGAACAGCACCCTCCGAGAGCTCATCAGTAGCATCGTCCGCGAAGTGCTGCAGAAGCTTCGCTCTGTGGAGCAGCCTCCTAGTGTCACCGCCATTTCGGATGCTGTCCGTGACGAGATACGCCGCACGGTGTAGCCCATTCTACCCCCCGAACCGCCTGCACCCTATGTCATGACACACAGCGAGGCATTGCGCAGCCCTGCGCCACTACCACCGGCGTTCTACTCTCCTGCCCCTACCACGCCGTCCCGCCGATTCCCGTATACGACAGCGCTGCCAGACGACCCCCCCCCCCCCCCCCGTTACGAAGGCAAAAATGTGGCGCACGCCGAACAACACGCCCCTGTACTTTCACTGCGGCGAAGCAGGCCACATCCGTCGTCACTGCCCGTACCGCCGCATTGGCCTGCGCAGCTTTTCGCCACACGCACCCTCGCCACGCTATGGTGAACGTCCCCGCGAGATCGACCAGTACCTAGGAGCCAACGTCCCACCTGCACCCACTGCCCAACATCAGTCCACGTCACCGTCGCCTCGACGGTTGTCTGCACCAACCCTGTAGTCCTACATCCGGCAGTCCTCCAGCCCGCGCGGGGAAAATTGAGGACGGCGACCCCCGGAGGTAGGGCCGCCGTCACGAGACATAATGACGAACATCCTCCGCTCACTGACGTTAGCATGCGACCCGATTTACGACCCCACGCCGCGACGACCTTTCGACGCACAGAGACGCCTTCGAGCGACACTTCAATTGGACAATCTGAACGACCCTTAAGTCCGACGACCTTTCGATGAACAGAGACGCTTCCGCTCCACGCCTCAACTCGCCCGCGAGAACGATCCCCTAGTCCGACCTCCCCCACACAGCGTTTTTCTAAAGGTGACCAAGCTTCGGCTCAAATCCCGATCATCGTTGATGGCTGCCGCGTAACTGCTCTCGTAGATACCGGCACCGATTTCTCCGTCATGACTCGTGGTCTGGCGACTGTCCTGGGGAAAATACTGACACCTTGGCCTAGAACGCACATCCGGACAGCTGGAGGCCACCTAGTGACACCGCTTGGCGTCTGCACCGCTAGAATGGAGATTCGCGGTGTAACATTCACTTCCTGCTTCGCTGTGTTGGCTCAATGCTCGAAGGACCTCATCCTCCAGTTTTATTTTCTTAGGGAACACGGTGCGATGATCAACCTCCGCGAACTTGTCGTGACGTTCACAACTCAGTGTGCCATAGCCGACAGAAGCGAGCCCGACAGGCCTGTTTTTCGCGTAACCTGTCGTTACTGCTGCGCCAACAAGTCTGCGTTGGGCGGGGTGTTACTTCCCTCCACGGACTGCGAACGCAGATTTTTGTTACCAACTTCAGCGCCGAATACCGCCACTTGCCGCAAGCAACAGCCGTAGCCTATTTAGATGAAATTAATGAGTCAGTCTCCCACTGCGCCTTGTCCCTGTTCCACGATACCCATGAATCGACGTCTGACGCCCCCGTTATGACTGATGTGAACCCCGACCTAACCGCCGATCAGAAACACCGCCTCCACATGATCCTCGACTCTTTTCGTGACTGCTTTGCGACCACTTCTAAAGTCCCGCAAACATCGGTCGCTAAACATCGCACTGTAGTTGATGAAGGCGAGAGGTCTATACAACACCACCACTATCTAGTGTCTGCGAATGAACGGGAGGTGATTCGGAGGCACGTGGCAGGGCCTGCAATCAAACGGCACTGGTGCGTGGCAGTTAAAATAATAATTGGCCGTGCAAAGCTCCTCGGGAAGAGCAACCAGGATCGCGCCTCGATTAATATGAGGACTCAGAGACCTATGAATATAAATTTTAGATTGACCTCACGCAGCCGGTTGGCGCTTCCAAATGCAAGCTGAAGAGCCAGCTGTTAGGGAGAGGGGCGTGGGCAGCGGTAGTGCGGCCACTGCGATTACGATGTAACAGTAATGATCATAAAAGGTACGTTGGTGTCGCAGCGTAGAGCTATGCACAGGTGGATTTGCGAGCTGCGTGGTGTCGTGTTACATCGTGTCTGTTTCTGCAAATCTGTACCTATTATAACACTTTCTAAGCTCTCCAGTGCAGTCCCTTGCTCCTGGCCTAGACGGTTGCTGCGGAAGAGCCGCTTCAGGCGTTAACGGTGTTTGCTGGCATGTCGACCTCCTTGTTTTCAACCCTCGACACAGTTGTAAGGATGAAACGCCGAAGAGACTCGAAAGCATGTGCGCACGTAACGTAGAATACTTGATACTCGTGCTTAAACGCTCGAAGAGTGCATTCGACTCAAAATGAATAGATACCTCGCGGCACATACTAGTTTCTCCCACCAAATTTTCACGCAGCTAGAGCCGCATGGACTTCAAACCCACGGTGGAACTAGCGCATTAGCAAAATTCATCGGGTAATGTCTGATTTAAGTCTTCATTGTATGGTACGTATTAACTCGGATGCTTTGTAAAATTGCTACCCTGAGAGGTTTCCGTCTGCGCTCTCCATGCACAGGACAGCAGCATAGAAGGCGTTGATGCGATTATGGAACGAAATCATGGCACGTGACCGGATGACCATTATAAAGCAAGAAAACTGGGCGGTATACAACTTTTCATACTGCTGCCGTGAGCTCTCTACCGGCCGTGTAGAGCAGTTTCGCATTCAACGCTGCTCCTGTCTCGCTCTTACAGCGCTTCTACAACTCGGAACGCTTTCCCAGCCGGCATACACACACGCAGCCGTTGACATTGCAGCCTATCTATCCACACTTTACCGGTGCTCAGCTTCAATTTCAATTCCGCCTGTTCATTCATTGTTTTAGTGAATACTTTACGCAGATCATAAAGTCTTGGAGGCATTCTTCGGCCGCAGCGCTCGTCTGTAGTGCGTTTCTCGCCTCCGTGGCCGAGTTTACTGCACGTCGCCGTTTGTTACACCGAGTAGTATAGCTGCGGTTTGTTTTTACCTCAAACGCATTGCTTCGGCACTAAACATATTCAGACGGGTACACCAGTATCGTTCTCTTGAGAGAGTCGATAGCTGAATTTTACCGGTACTAAACTAACGGGAATAAGAGTGGAGGCTAAGAAAAGAGATGAGCTTAAGTTAAGGACAACGAGCCGAGCTATAGAAAGAAACATGATAGGTATAACGTTAAGAGATCGGAAGTGGGCAGAATAGGTAAGTTAACAAACGCCAATTAATGACATCCTAGTCGATTTCTAGAGAAGAAACGGCCTAGGGTAAGGCATGTCATGCGAAGGCTTTATAACCGCTGGTCCTTAAGCGTAAATGATTATGTCCCAAGAGAATGCAAGCGCAGCAGCAGTGTGGCAGAAAATTCACTGGGCGGATGAGATTAAGAAGCTTGCGGGGATGCGGTGGCCGCTGCTGGCAAAGGACAGTGTTAATTGGAGACACACGGGAGAGGCCTTTGCGCTGCAGTAGGCGTAGTCAGGCTGATGATAGCAACTGTGCTCGTTGCAAGAAGGCTGGCATCTATTTTCTCCCAAGCCCAGAATAGGCATCGTGCCCATTCTACGGCAGGTTTCTCAAACAGGCTTCACAGCCTTAGCTGTTGATATTATTCTAAAGACTTCCCACCGCACCTCTGAGAAAGTTCAAAAGCCTTTCGTTTCCTCGTCGACATGACGGCCAGCTAGATGCGATCCATTGGTGTGGGCTGTTTTTTTCTGGTCCCAACATACACGAGTGGAAGCTTTTCTTCCCCTGTCTCAAAGAGCAATCAGAATTTTCGCGCATCCCCTGTACACATCAAGTAACCGCAGCCTCGCCGCTTCTCTCGTTAGAATGGCTACTTGACACTCGTCGCAAAGCAAACGAGGCTTTGCTAAAAAACTTTTAACTCGGTAGTGCATCCTGGAGAAAATAGAGTTCCCCGTAAACAAGCTCATTCAAATTCAGCCTCCGTTATATATTTCGGCTGACCTGAAGTATGTTTTGGGGGTCTGCAGCCCTCGCAACATCTCCGCAATAGAACACTTTAGTGGCAGAGAGTCGCGCGCGGTCCCTTCCCTCTGATTACCCTTATCGCACCGGTATCTACACGGCGGTGTTGCTCAGAGGTCTCTCCTACCGCACTGCCGTACTATCGGGGCGTACGACTCTCGCCCACGGTTCTAACACTGGCCTCCCCGGCCAAAATGCCACCGAGCTTCAAACCATTACAGCTGGAGGCGTTTTCTTCTATTCTCCATGGCCTACGTCCATATTCGCACGGATAGTGAAGAGGTCTACTCCGCCTCTCTCCGGGAAACCATCCCGCTCACTGCCTACGGGATAACACGCCGTGTACACCATTCCCACCCAACCAGGCATGTTGACCTGAATGAATTTCATTACATTTGAGTGGGATACACAATGAGTGGGATACACAATGAGTGGGATACACAATTACAATGAGTGGGATACACAATTATGTAAGGATACAGTTAAGGAGGTAACGGATCAGCTGACCCAGAGGGGGATCCCTAACAAGTACTAGGTGGAGGTCCCTAGTTCGAAACCCCAGCGGCGTCGGCCGCCGCCCGGCCTCGGCCGACGAAGGCCCGTTGGGCGTGCAGATAAGAGCAGTCGTGCACGTTTGCCTGCCAGTCCTCCCGGGTTGGGTTGGGATGAGGGGGGATAGCATGGTTGAAGGGGCAGGCCCACACCATGTGGTCGGTGTCCGATGACTCCTCCGCACAGAGGGGATAGCTGCCCGAAAAGGAAGGGTCGAAGTTTTTTAGAGCTGCTGGGCACCGCAAAATATTACCATACAGGCGAACCAGAAAAGACCTTTACACGGGCGGGGATGGAGACCGTGGCCACATTGGTAAAGTAAAACAATGTCTTTGAAGGAGTAAGCGGGAGCGAATTCGAATTCATGATCGTCGGGGTCGGAGCCTGGTGAGACAGCACGCGCGCGGCGGCGTCAGCTCCCTCATTACCCGCAAAGGCCATGTGAGCAGGAGCCCAAAAGATACGCCGGTCAGCGGGGTCCCCGGTGTAGACGCTGTTTTGGAGAAGACGGTAGGCTAGGTACCGTACCCAGCTCCGTTCGACGTTGCGACAGGCCCCTCGCGAGTCGGAAATAATTGTTTTCGAAGCGGGATGAGATGCAGCCAACTCAGTGACGACCTGCTCCGCGTGTGTTATGTCACGGGTTCGGAAAGTAAGGCCGTATATCATCTCTTAAGGTAAGAGCCGCAGGCACGCACGTAGAATACGGCGGGTTTCGCCAAGTCAGGCGCCGTCAGTATGGTCATCATGGTTCATGTTCGCGGGAAGAGGGCGCACGTGAAGGTCGCTCCTCAACTGGGAGGAAAGGCGCGCGCACTCTTCCATGAGGGCAGTGTGTTCGATGTGAACCGAGTCGGCGACCGGACGATGTCTTGGAGAGACGTGTGTACTGGTAGGCCAAGTTGGCTACCGCGAGCACCCGATATGTGTTCACTACGCCCAACCCCAGACGACTCTTGTTCGAGATGTTCGCGGGGAGTTCCAGAGCCCGCTTAATAATTTTGCGGAGGATAACTGCGGGTGCATCCTCATGTTGCTTCCACAGGTGAAGGTGCGTGCGCCAAATACGTGCACCAGCCGCATAGCGTCCTTATATTGCAACCGCGGCTTCGGCCAATGTTGGCTTATGTTGTTTCTGACCGTCTGTCTTGATGATTAAATAGCCCCAGTACTCGGACTTCGATATTTTCGGGGATCGGAATTGTCTCAAGAGATAATGAAATTTTAAGGCGGAAGCCTTTAATGCCTCATCGTTGTAAGCAGGAGTTGTCGACAGAAAATGTCACGCTTTTCAATTGGTCGAAATGCTCGTGACGTCACAGTGCGCGAATTTCAAATGGGGCCAATTGTACTTTGGCTAGTAACCATGCAACCAATCAAAGGGATCGTATAGTGATGCTCCAACTAAGTTGGACTGAGTTTAGTTAATTGCTTAATTAATCAATTAGCCTAATTAAGATAGAGGAGAATGAAGAGGTCAGAAGAAAGAAAAGAAAGACGCGCGCCGCAGCGACAACAGCGTCCGCGGAAGAAGACGCTGCTGATAAAAAAACATAAGTACGAAACCGCGTTCGCTCCACCACCACGCACTTCGTTGCTCGTTTCATATACGTTGTGTCGAACATCCTAGACAGTTCCAACAATTGACAGGTGAATGACAGAACACGATGGATAGAAATACAATAATATAAATATGAAATAGTCTAATTAACCTTTCTAGTTAGACCGCATAAATCAATAAAACCGAGAACGAAATTGGTCGAGTTGGGGAATCGAACCAGGGTCTCCGGAGTGCGATACGAGCACGCTAGCCACTCCGTAATGCCAGCTGAATGGTTTGGAATGAACAAAGGCGCGTCTAGCTAATACGGCGTCTTCGTTCACTCCCATCTTCCCCCTTTCTCTTACGGCGAGGTGCAGGTGTCCACCCAGATATGCGAGAGAGATACATTTTCTTTCCTCAAAAAATAAATTTACCGTCCAGCAAGGCGTACAGCCGAATTGGCGATGGCGTTCTGTGGACTCCCTGGCAGCGTTGCAAGACGCTGTCGCGTTCCACTCTTACAGGCGAAGCTTAACATGTTAACCAGACATCAGTAACACACGCAGACAGCCAATGGACGCGTCATTCGCTGGCAGCACTTGAATCATCATTCACAACCACATTCGTGACAGAATGCTGTACTAAGGCTTTCGCCTTGCACCACTTTAGTCGCCAAAGTGACTCCTAATTTTTGGATGTGCACTTTGGTGAGGGGCGTATGTGCACAAATTCATAAATTTGGTTGGAGCAATGGAGGCCACCGCGGCGAACATAACGGTCTACTATGGTCGCCACCTCCTGCCGGTTGGCCTCAATGTCTCCGAGGGAGCCCTGCGTGGCCCACAGGGTGATGTCACGGGCGCGCAGCGCATGCTGTACACCGGCGACAGCGCTCAGGTGGGCCGGTCGGTGCATCTGAGCAAGATTGAATAACAGGGGTGGGAGCACTGCCCCCTGTAGCGTACCGCTGGTTCCTAAATGAAAAGGCCATGTTGCCTATCCTGGATTCGAATGTACGATTGCCGAATATATTTAAGGCTGTTTCTGCCGCTGTTAGTTTGAGAGAGGCGGGTGAGAATGATCTCTTCGGCAACGTTGTCGAATGTTCTCTTCAAATCGAAGGCGAGTACGTCCTTGTCATTGTGAGGAGTTGTAGCGGGAAATCCTTCGTGTCTGTGAAAAGGTGTTTGGATTACATGAACTCGGACAACCTGTCGTGTACCATCATCTCCGTGAGTTTACCCACACAGGAAGTCAGGGAAATGAGGCGGAGGATGTCTGTGTTGATGGTCTTGCAGCTTTAGGAATTAAGGTGACCTCGGAAGTCTTCCATCTGATGGGGAGTGGCAGTTCCTCAAGCCAGATTGAGTCTCCGTCTGGCGACGCGAGGCTAGACTCGACCACATGACGCCGCCGCCGTCACCGCGTCATGCGCCGCTGCTGCCGCCGTCGCCAGTCCTCGCTGCACCTTTATTTTATGATGACTGATGTCTTCTAGGAATTCTTCCAAAGTCCATGTTCACATTCTTAACAAGGTATAATAAAGGCCATCCACCCAGCTTAACGTGAACACGGCGCCTAAATGAGTAAAGGGACATTCCTGCATATTTCAATGTCCTGTATATTGCCGCCCTACCCCTATCCTTTCTTAATATCGCTGCCCCCTTTCTTTCCCTCTTCCTGACCTTTCATTCCCGCTAGCCGCAGCTCAGGTGATTCAGGTTTCGATGGCAGATGCCACGGCTAGCAACTTCTGTTGCTTCTATATTTATTTTGAAGTTTTATATTTCTTTTGACTACAAATACCCACTAACAACAACTTTCTAGCGCTGATATTTTGCAGCAATTTGATGCCCCTCAGGTAAGCTCTGCAACTTCGCTATATTGCACAGCCTGCTGTTGCTAAAATTCTCCCGGTAGGTAAATATTATGGGGGGTCCTTAAGCCCGCTTACGAGATGTGTGGGCAAAAGCATATTCCTTTTTTACAAACACAAAATCTACAGTAATCCATCCTTAATGCACCGTAATTCCCCCGTCTACTCTGATCCAACTTCTGGTAACCCACTGTTGTTCCACCAAATTCAGCTAGAATCCACCCCAAATGCTTCATATTCCAGTGAAATCATATTTGTTCATTTGCACTCCAACTTAATCCAAAGTATTGAACTCAAATTCCAACCTAAAGAAAGTAATTCCAGACAATCCACTCCTACCGAACGCAATCCACAGGAATCCAGCCGTGTTTTAGACCAATCCACCCTAAGGTAATAAATATTGCTGTACTTAACCTTTACGTATTGTATTCCACTTTTAATCCACCAATATTTAAAGTAATCTATCTACTATATTCAACCATATAGCGAATTCATTCAATTCGATCCAGTCTTAATCCCCCAGAACATGTAGTAATTTAGCTTTATACACCAGACTTTAAACTTAATGCAATGTTAATACATCTTAACCAACAGTAATCTATCTTTATCTGCCCTATATCCACCAATTTAAATGATACCAATTTTTAATGGACCACAATCAACTGCATTTCAACAAAATTCAACGTAATACCCTCATTCAACGTAATACCCGCTTCAATTCGCCAAGCGCCACTCATAATCCGCTACAAATATACCGTAACCCAACCTAATGCTACGGAGTCCACTCGGACCGTCTCTTATGTACACCCTACTTTTGTACCATCTCCGAGCACTGACACACGCCGCCGTCTTTTCTCGTGATGGAGGTAGTAAGGTCCCTGCCATAAAATTCACAACCGATAAGGCTAAGGATTTAACGCTGCTTGTTCCAGCGAAAAGCCGCTCACATTGTAGTCTTCACTATGGTCAATGTTGTCTCTGGTGCTTGTCGGCCATCAACATCATCATCAGCCTGACTACGCCCGCTGCAGGGCAAATTCCTCTCCGATGTCTCTCCAATTAACCCTGTCCTTTGCCAGTTGCGGCCATCATATCCCCTCAAAGTAATCTTATCCGCCCACCTAACTTTCTGCCGCCCCCTGCTGCGCTTGCCTTCTCTTCGAATCCACTGCGTTACCTTTAAGGACCAGCGGCTATCTTGCCATCGCGTTGCATGCCCTGCCCAAACCCATTTCTTCCACTTAAATAAACTAGGATGTCATTAACCCTCGTTTGTTCGCTCACCCTCTCCGCCCGCTTCCGATCTCTTAACGTTACACCTATCATTTTTCTTTTTATAGCTGGCTGTCTTGTCCTTAACTTAAGCTGAACCCTTTGTTCGCCTCCTCGTTTCTGCCCCATAGGTACTTTTCGCTACCAGTAATCAATTAGCGGTAGCAGCAGTGTGGCAGAGTAAACTACTGAACAGCTGAGACTCTTTTTGGTCCAGCTATGCACGTTGTGTGTGTGCGTGAGCGGGTGTACGAAGTAGATATGCTCTTCAAATGGAACCAAGCGGGTCACTGTTATTGCCTTTTGAGAATGATAGGAGTGAAAGAATGCGAACCTGACCACGGCGGCCACGTTTTTGTGGAGATGGAGCGCAATAGGCGCCCGTATGCTGTACGATCTCAGTAAATGCTAAAGGTCCCGAGGTGGTCGAAATTATTCCAGAGACGACCACTATGGCACCTCTTTCTTTATTCTTTCACTCCATCCTTTATCCCTTACCTTACGGCGCGGTTCAGGTGTCCACCCATATGTGAGAAAGATAATGCGTCATTTCTTTCCCTCAAAAACCTATTCCAAAAACCAATCTCCTTCCCTAAGTGGCAGCGATTGTGAAACAGCTCAAGCGTGACGCCATAACTATCAGTTTTGCGTCACCCCGTAACGTCATCTCGGTCGCATGCGGCCCGGGTTCCACTCCCACCAAGACCCCAAATTTTGTTTTGTTAATTTTTTAGCAGGAGCTACAAAAGTTTTCTGAAGCGCTCCGGTGGCTCAGTGGTTAAGGCGCTCGCATACCGAGCCGTATTACCGAGCTTCGAACCCGACTGCCGCGGCCGCGTTTCGATAGTGGCGGAACGCACAAGGCGCCCGTGCGTTGCGCGGTGTCAGTGCACGTTTAAGACCCCCATGTGGTAGAACTAGAGGTGCATCTGTTCTCGCTTCGGCGAGCGCGGCTTCGGCCGCTTATCTGTTTTGTCAGCAGCGTCCGCTCCGGCGGACGCAGTTGTTGCTGCGACGCGCGTCTTTTCTTTCCTTTTTCTCTTTCCTCTGATCTTTTACTCTCACCTATCTGCACGTGGCAGCGGTGGTGGCTCGGCTGGAGCCAGTTGGCAGGCCCGTGCAATTTCCTCTTCATCCTTCTCTGAGTCACAACAACAACAACAACAGAAGTTATTCAGGGGACCTCCACTACGGCACCTCTTTCTCTCGCTCTTCGTTCACTCCCACCTTCCTCTGTTTCCGCGCGGTTCAGGTGTCCACCGAGATATGTGAGACATAGCCCGCCGCTTCCTTTCCTCAAAAACTAATTTACCGATTTCCCATTTTTTTACTCCCATCTTTCTTCCATCCTTCTTTCACACTCTCCTTTGTTCCTTCCTTACGGCGCGGTTCGGATGTCCACCGAGATAGGTGAGACAGGTGCCGCGCCATTTTCCTTTCCCCAAAAACTAATTTTCATTCATTTTTTTTGTTTGCTCTTAGAAAAAAAATTGGCCGTGCTTAGCCAACACCACCTAGACGAACTTAAGGCCTCTGCGCTGAGAGCTGACGTCACAGCAACGTCACAAGGATGAGGCCGGTGTCGCGACGCGGCTCTGCTCCTCTAGAGCGGGCGCGCATCGAGGCACCCTAGCCGTGGAAGTCGTGACGGGGCGCGAGAAACCGGTCTGCCCCAAGCATGCCTTCCTTGAATTCCTAGACGGGAATCGGGAAGCCACTGCACGTGGCTCCGGCAGGAGCGGTCAGTCGCCTTTAGTGTCCGATGGTGTGTTCACGGCTTAAGGCCGGTTCACATGCAAGCGACTGAGCGATTGAGCGGCGCGTCGCAGCGAAACTTTCCAACTTGTCGAAACCTCGCCGCTCGTCGCAGCGACGACTCAAAACAGGTTTTTCCGCCGCGGCGACAGGATTCGCTAGCATTTTCGCTGGCATGTGAAACAGGCTTTATTTGGCTGCCGTCTATTTCTTCTGTGCGCGAGTGCTGTGATAAAGCTTCGACATTAACGCAGAAATGCCGAACAAATGTTGTGTGCCTCAGTGCCGAGGTAACTATAAAACGGGACCAAAGGTTCATGTGTTTAAGTTCCCGCAAGATAAAGCGCTGCACCAATCATGGATACGGGCCATTCCACGGAAAAACTTCGTCCCTTCTGAGCATTCCAGGGTAAGAGATGAATAATTTTTTTCCATTCGTCCTCTTTTGTAGCTTTTAAATGTAGCACCGCCAAACTTGCAAAACGTTTTGGGTACTGTTACGTTCTGTGCGAGCCGAGTGAGACGCGCGCCGGCGTTCTGGGCCAGCGGAGTGAGACGCGCGCCGGTGTTCTGGACCAGCCGAGTGGGACGCTTGCCGGCGTTCTAGGCGAGCCGAGTGGGACGCGCGCCGGCGTTCGGGGATGCTATATAAAGGCCACGGCAGAGCGCGGCGCCGCTCTTTCCTGCCCGTCTGCCGAGTTGGAATAAAGGCGTTCCAGACAACCTTCGGTGTCGCCGCTTGCTCGTCGTCGATCGTCGATTCGCCCGAAACGTAACAGTACCTTCTAAATGTGTATTTAATATTTGATCACGGGTTCTTATTTGTAGCAGGCTGTTACTTATATTAGACAAATATTTCTATTTTAGGTCTGTGAGCATCACTTCACAGACGACGACATCGTGCGAGAGGCGTCATAAGTCGACGATGCTACAGGTCGAGTGACGACAGCAGAGTTATCGCATCTGCGCCTTCGGTCAGGTGCAATTCCATCATTATTTCCAGGCTGCCCTAGTTACCTATCAAGCACAAAGACTTTGAGAGGAGCCAGAGGCGAAGCGAACACGCCTGGAAGCTGCTTCAATGCAAAGAGGAATTTCTGAGTCAATTCTGACATTTCGCAATGCCGAGGAAGCGGACAAAATCACCACCTTTTAAGGGACCTTGCTAGCGAAGTCAGAAGCCATAAGTCACAGTTCTGGCTTGTAATTGAGGCCACTGAGCGTCTCATGTTGGTGCACATCATAGAGGACGAAGCTCCATGGATTAAATATTCAATTGTAATAAAATCATACCTCAGTATCACATTGTTCTTTGTGAAGAAGCCGCTCACAAGACTGGGCCCTAACTTGCCTATTCTGAGTGCAGCCAGAAGCAAAATAGAAATAATAGAACTCTTCCAAAACGTTGAGAATTGGGACAAGGGCTTATATTCAAATTCTGGCGATGCAAACGGAGACATCGGCGACACTATTCGTCTGCTGCTGAACAAGTTTTCCACGACACCAGCCGACGACAAAGCCAAAGCAATAGAATTCCTGAGCGAGCAGCTGAACCTGCTTTTTTTGAAGAAGGAGCGGAGACGGTACTCCGTTGAATTCATGGTTTATTGCTGCATTCTTTTTACCGTATCACCGCACGCATATAAATACATCCACAGCTATGGATATGTCACCCTGCCCCACCCTATGACCATTCGGTCGATATGTTCGTCATTTGGTATGAACCCAAGACTGGAACACCATGGTCCGACGTTCCTGAATTATGTTACAAAGAGGATCTCGGAATTCGATGATCGCCAGCGCTTCGTTACCTTGATGGTCGATGAAGTCCATATTAAACCTTATTTTGATTACAAAGGGGCAATATAACTGGTGCAGCACTGAATTCATCGGAAGTCGCTACTAGTGCTTTCGTCTTCATGATACAGAGCGTCGCATGCCCTTTCAAGGAAGTGGCCCACATTGTGCCAGTGCACAAAGCCGATGGGGAGTTTCTGCACAATTTACTGAAAGATGTGATATGTGGGCTAGAAAACATTGGCTACAGAGTTTTATGTGTAGTCAGTGAGAACCATTCTGTGAACAGAAAGGCAATGTCTCAGTTTACAACGCCGCCAACAAATGCAATTTTATATCCGCACCCCTCTGACCCATCGAGACCTCTCTTTTTTGTAATTTATCCAGTGCATATACTCAAATGCATCCGAAATAATTGGCTCAGCCAAAAAACGACCAACTATGCTTTTATTTTCCTGACTTCAATGAAAATTCCAACCAGCCTCCACGCATGCTCACAGCTTCGTTTGCTACAATCAGAGAAGCTTACAAGCTCGAGAGTGATCAGCTTTTGAGGTACGGTTTCTGGCTCTCTAGAAAAGCCTTGTACCCGTCTAGCCTTGAGCGGCAGAATGTGAAGTTCGCCTTGCAGATTTTTAATGACTCCCTGCCACCAGCGCTTCCTGCTCTTGGAGAAAAACACAGCTTACTCTTTCCTGAAGATACAGCAAGTTTCATTGAAGTTATAGCGAAGTGGTGGAAGGTTGTGAATGTTAAAACCCCATGGAAAGGAAAACTACTGAATGACCGATTTCAAGAGCCAGTTTTTCCTTCGGAGGATGACATGAAGGTGGCTTTCCTCTACAAAATTTTGGACTGGCTTGATTCTTGGAAAGAGAAGAATCTGGACAGCGGGGTGCTCACAAAGGAAACCCATGCTTCTCTGCATCAAACAACCCATGCACTGGTTGAAGTCAGCAGGTATTGCTTCGATGAACTGCAGCTTTCATACGTCCTGCTCGGCAAGTTCCAGACGGACAGCTTAGAGGACCGCTTCGGGAAATACAGGCAACTTGCTGGCTCCCAATATCATGTTTCTATTAGGCAAGTTTACGAGAGAGAAACTAAATTACGGCTGCAAAATACTTTGCCCACAATCGCAAGTGCTTGCGGAACGAATAGCTCCTTCGATGAGCAATGGGAAGATCTGCGATAGCAGATAGAAACACCGCATCCTAACTCCAACGTTGTAGTTACGAGAGATGCCTTGTCAAAAATACAAGACATTATCCCCGTCCTGGTGTACGTGGCAGGATATGCAGTCTACGCGACTCTTAAGAAATTAAACTGCATGAAATGTCGGGCAGCATTGACAGTCGGCAAGACTATCACTGTCTCTGCAGCTCAAAAGTACTATCACTTGGTGAAAGATATAGACCGAGGTGGCCTCATTTTCCCAGCGTTGTTTGCTGTAAATGCTGTAACCCACAACTATGTTGTTGTTGAACAAGTGTCCAAGAAAGCGGAGTTCTTGAGGAGCCCGAACCAGCGCCGTCTAGTCACTGAACTCACATTACAACTGCTTGCAGATCAAGAGTCATCAGATTTTGACACCTGCGAAGATGGGCACACAGTTGAGCTTCTGTTGAAGCATGTGTTGTGGAACAGTACTAACATTCTGCTCAAAAACTTCTGCCGAAAGCTCAACGATGATGTAGCCGATGCAAATGCTAAGGCTAAGGAAAGAAAAGCTGCAACGCTTTCAAGGAAGTGAAAAGTTGTTTGTTTGTTTGTTTGTTGCTGGTGACTTTTAAATGTATATATTATTCCGCATCAAGAACAGTGTTACAATAATCGAAATGTAAATAAATGTTTTGTACCTGTGAATCTCTCCACTGATGTCTCAACTTGAGTAAAAACAATCTTTTGCAGCCAACTGTGCTGCCGCCTCATATCCTCGCGCAGTAGAAAAGAAACATACATGCTCCTCAGAAAAACCGGTGAGGCCCCATCCCTGTGACGTCACTGGAGGAGCACTGAGGCCTTAAGTTCGTCTAGGTGGTGTTGGCTTAGCAAAGGTTAAGACTGGATATCTCGAAGCGAAAATCTGCGGCAAGGCGGAGGAGGAGCCGCGCGTGTAGTGAATACGGTGCTGTCTCAGAAGGTTGCTTTAGAGACATGTACTGTGGCGTGCATTCCTCTCGGGTGTACACCAAGATATAACATACAGGCATTTGCTTTCCTTAAAAGCAATTTTCATTTCCTTTCATTTTCCTTAAGGCCCTTACGGCGCGGCTCAAGTTGTCCACCAAGACATGAGAGAGACAGGCGTCGTTTCCTTTCTTTAAAACCAATTTTCTTTTTATTTTCCTTCCCTTACAGCGCGCTTCGGGTGTCCACCGTGACGTCACGCAGTTCGTGCATGCGCACCTGTGGCTTTTTCTCACGATGGGGCCCAAGCTAGCCGCGGTGTTGACTAGCTTACTGAAGCTTTTCGCTTCAAAAATTCCACTGGCGTAAATACAAGGCGCAGTAACTGTCACTTCCCAGTGGACACCTCGACCACACCATGAAGGAAGGGAGACAGGAGGTATTGAAAGAAGAAAGTGAAAAAGAGGCGCGTTCAAAGAACACATCTGCGCGTTCGCATTTCGCGTGCAATGAAATATCACGAGCCCAGCCGAAGCCCATCCAAAGAACCTGAGGATAAATGAGGTTATGGGTTTTTGGGTGTTTAATGTCTGAAAGCGACTCAGGCTATGAGGAAAGCCGTAATGAAGGGCTCCTGAAATTTTGACCACATGGGGTTTCTCAACGTGCGCTCTTATCGCAGAATACGCGGGCCTCTTAAATTTCGCCTCCGTCGAAATTCGACCGCCACAGCCGGCTTATAACCCTCCTATTTTGTTAAGCAGCCGACCGCCATAACCACTGAGCCACGGCCGCTGCTTCCTTGAGGACCAACACCCAAACTCCGAAATGAGTGAGCCATCTCGGAGGGTTACTACCGGAGAGTACTCAGTCGAAGCTGAAAACAAAAAAAAACGGCTTTCGCGCTAGAAAATATCTCCTTCTGAGAGAAAGCGTTGTGATACATGGAAGGAAACAGATCCACTCACCCAAGTCGCCGAAGAAACGGAACCTTTCAAACGTTCTCCAGAAACTCACGAGACGCTATTCTATAACGTGTTAGAGTCAGCGATAATCGTCTTTGTCGTCTTCGGATGCCGTCTGTATAAAGTTGGATGAAAAGATTCCATTATGATGATACTTTTTGGCTGAGAAACCATGCAGCGGCAGACGATCTAGACCAGCTAGCCCTGTCAAAGAAGTTATTATCAATTACTTAAAAACGTTATTTAAGAAACAATTATGAAAGAATTCAGTAGGATACTAAACGTTGCACGAAGCGCTTAGAAGAAACAGGCGTTAGTTTTGTTTCGGAGTGAGCTAACTCCTGAGCAGCGCGGAGCAGAGTTGTGTCGACAGTTAGTGAATCTCTTTGGGGCTAAAAAGAAACCTCTTTATTAAATACTGTGACTAGAGATAAAACTTGGGCGAAACGTTTTGATCCAGACACTCATTGTAGCTAGAGTTACATTGGCCGTATTCTCGCCGTTTACTGTCGCTGGTGGCCAGACCGCGAGCTGGTGGCCACACCTAGCAACCACCGCGGCTGGCAGCGCCGCTCACCGCACCATCTGGCATGACGTCAGAGGAGCAGCCGGTGAAACCACGGTGCAACCATAGAGGAGGAGCCGGCGTTGCATTGTACACATATAAGGAGCGGCTGGGTAGGATTCGTCGGAAGAGATGGAAAGTAAGTCGAAGAGACTGAAAGAAGCCAGGCTTCGTCGTCGGAAAGAAACCAAGAGGAGGCAGCGAGCCGAGCAGTCGGAGGAAGAACGGGCAAAGAAGCATAAACAAGAACAAGAACTAAAAAAAAAGAACAAACCTTGGCCTCAAAGTACTGCGTCGGAGCCATTCCGATGGCTGCTTCCTACGTCACCGACCACCGGGCCGTCTTCGCGGCAATCAATAAACAACAAGATGAATACATTGAAAATAAATGCGTTACGCTTTAAAAATATCCAGTCTTTAATGTAACCACAACTTAACAATAGGTAACTACAAAACCTAAACACTGAGAAGTGCCAAACTAAACGATAAAAATGTAACCGTAGGGATAACCAGGCTAAACAATAAGATTAAGCGTAGCTTCGCTACGCACATCCTGGCATACCTCAGTTAAGCCATAGCCATTTTTTTTTAATCAGAACTGTTACGTATCCGGGCCGAGAGAGAGAGATAGGCATAACTTTTATTCGCACCCTTCAAAAATGACGCAGGAGAAGGCTCTAGCCTAAACCGCCTTTTGTTCCCCGAACCGTCGGCGGCAATTCTTGGGACTCGACGGCGGTCAGGGCGAGATGAGTAACTTTGCGTTGCTCTTCTGCTTCGTGCCCGAGTGATAAAGTGTTCCAGAATTCTGCATTTCTATTCGGGTAGTTATAGTTGCGGCAGGTCCAAACCATGTGGACTACTAGATCTGCAATGTCATTGCATTGCGTTCATCTAGGATTAAATACTTCCAGAACACTCTTCTCTTGGAATTCACTCTGTAACCCTTTAGAACTAGCGGTTATCTTGCCTTCACATTAAAGCCCTGCCCAAGCCCGTTTCTTCCTCTTCATTTCGACTGTGTCATTAACCCGCGTTTGTTTCGTCTCCCACTCCGCCCGCTTCTGGTTTCTGAACGTTACACATGCCATTTTTTTTTCCATAGCTCGCGGCGTTGTCCTTAACATATGCTGTACCTCTTTCGTTAGCCTCCACATTTCTGCCCCATAGTTGAGCACTGGTGAGATACAACTGTGGCATATTTTTCCTTTGGGGACTATTGGCAAATTTCGATTCACCATCTGAGAGAACCTGCCTTATGTGCTCCACCGCATTCTTATCGTTCGAGTTATTTCCCTATCATGACTCGGATCAGCAGCTACTACCTGCCCTGAGTAGACGTACTCCCTTACCACTTGCAGCACCTCGCTATCAATTGTGAACTGCAGTTATCGTGCGAGTCTGTTTAGCATTGCTTTGATTTGCTGCATATTAATCTGTGTATTAATCATATGTACTAACGGTGGTGCTGTATCCACCTGCCAGTCATGAGGTGGCGCCGGTCCTGTTGCTTCACATTGCTCCTTGTCCTCGTCAAATTCGCGCCTTCTCTGTTGTAAACATGCCATTACACGTTTAAATCTCTGGTATATGCTCAGTTAGGTAAGATGTGCACTTTCTTCAACTGCTTCCTTACATAGAAACCTACAATAAATCCTATTCTTAAAAACAAGGCTAACCGTTTGTAGACTAAACACGGAACAATTAACAATGTTTATTCCACCATCCGTAGACTGCCTTCCTTCGACACCTTCTTCAAACTAATTAGTCGGCCGTGGTATTTCAGGAAACGTGACTTTAAGTTATAAAAACTGAATGGCAGTCCACTTGCGAAAATTTCTCGCTCATTATCTCTGAGCCCGAACCTATTTTAGTGAATACTTAAGATCATATTATGTACCACAATGAGCTGTCTGGTTGTATTTTTCAATTAAAACTTCGCTGTCACACAACTGATGCAATTGGTAAGCTTGAAAAATTGTGAACCCTCATTGTAATTTCTCAACAAAAACTAAGTGTAACAGCAGCATAGGTTGTTGATGCTGCCGAACCGCTCCCTACAAGCCCAGTTGTGGCTATAATTTGCGCGCGTCCTGTATTTTGTCCCTGCTTTGAATAGAATACTCATGTTACCATTATATGCGGAATTTCTTCTCAATTTTTCATGCGCCCCTGTGAGTCCTCATACAAGGCCACTTCGCAACCAACTCCTCTCGAGCAATCATTAATTTAGCTGCCACCTGTGACAGTGCTCAGCTTGCTCTCAAACCGGTAGGAAGGTTCCGATGACGTCACAATGTCACGTGATCTAGACGGCCCACCTAGGTTGCTTCTCCGCGAGTGACCACATGGACCACCCTACATCCCCCTATTTCTTGCTCTCAACGCCGGTGATGAAGCCGGGTTTTCTTCACAACGTGAACCTTAACACTGACACGTAAGTATATTGCCTCATTCTAACGACTGCAGGCCTCGCATTCGAAAAAACGAGCTCAACGTGTCACGGTCTCGCCCGTCGAGTGACACATTCACAGTCAGCATAAATGATACCGGTTTATTCCACGCCAAATGAACGCCTGAAGCGGTGCACATCATTAAATATAGTGGCGGAGCCAAAGATGCAGTCGACGCTCTCAACAGCGCAAGGTTAAGCCTACGCGAAAGAATCTGCAACTGTGCGCGACAGAACTAAATTACAAAGAACAGAAAGGGCTGTTAAAAACAATTGCCGGTGATTACATTACTTCCTAATGCGAACTCTGAGTGCACCTAATCAGCAGTTTCAGCGTTTTGATAGACTGGGGCAAAGAATTCGACGGCGGCAAAAAAACTAAAAAAAAATTATCTGCTCTTCACTGGTTGCATGAAGTATGGTGGTTTCCCCTGCCTTCGTTTCGCATTCTTACTTGTACCACAACTTTGAACGTACGTCAAGACGTCTTTTCTCATCCAAGGCCATTTCACGATGCGACACAACTTTTAAGGCGGAAGCCTTTAATGGCTCATTGTTGTAAGCAGCTGTTGTCGACAGATATGTCACGCTTTTCTATTAGTCGAAATGATCGTGACGTCAGAGTGCGCGATATTCAAACGGGGCCAATTGTACCAGTAGCCGTGCAACCAATTAAAGGATGGTATAGTGATGCTGCATGTAAGTGGGACTGAGTTTAGTTAATTAACTAATTAGCTTAATTTGCAACCAATTAAAGGGATGGTATAGTGATGCTCCATGTAAGTGGGACTGAGTTTAGTTAATTAGCTAATTAGCTTAATTAACCGTTCTAATAGGACCAGATAAATAAATAAAACCGAGTAGGAAATTGGCCGAGTTGGGAAATCGAACCAGGGTCACCGCAGTGCGAGACAAGCACACTAACTACTCCGCCATTGCTGCTCGATGGTCTAGAATGAACAAAGGCGCGTCTAGTGAATACGGTGTCTTCGTTCACTCCCATCTTCCTCCATTCCTTTACGGCGAGGTTCAGGTGTCCACCGAGATATGCGAGATACATACACTTCCTTTCCTCAAAAACCAATTTACCGACGCGCAAGGCGTAGAGCCGCACAGGTCTGCACAGGATGTCCTTCTCTAGCACAGGTCTGCACAGGGATGTAATACGACCCACAACTATGCAACGCAATGACAAAGCCATCCTCGCCTTTGATCTCAAAGGGGCTTTCGACAATATGAAACACGGAAGCATCCTGGCCAACTTGTTCTACCGATTGTGCGGCTAGGATCTACGCGTATGTAAGAGATTTCTTGACTAATCGCCAGGCCTTTCTTCGGATTGAGGGCGAGGAATACGGCCCTTACTTGATGGGAACACGGGGTACCCCTCAGGGAGCAGTGTCATCACCGCTCCTGTTCAACATTGCTATGATGCGCCTCCCAAGCCAATTGGCCCGGGTGGAAGGCATTCAACACGCGTTATATGCAGATGATATTACAATTTGGACCATTCAGGGGAGCCTTGGGGACATGGAGGACCGCCTTCAGCAGGCTGCTTCCATAGTCGATGTGTATGCTAATGACTGTGGGCTCCAATGTGCTCCAGCGAAATCAGAGCTTCTGCATGTCAGAGCGAACCCAAAGGATAGGACAGCAATACACATCTCTCTGTCAGGAGGTCCTATTAGAGAGGTGGAGGAGCTCCGTATTCTGGGCCTTTTCATTCACCAGAGACTCAGACCGGACTCCACTATTGCGAAACTCAAGAGAGTAGGCGAACAGGTAGGGCGCATGATCCGCCGCGTTTCCAACAAGCGGGGTGGTCTGCGGGTCAGGGACGCGCTTCGGCTCGTCTATGCCTTCGTGACAAGCCGGATCCTCTACGCCGTGCCATATCTCCGCACTACTAAGCAAGACGAGGGGCGAATAGACGTCATCATCCGCAAGGCAACTAAGCGAGCCCTGGATCTCCCGGTGGCTACCTCTAATGCCAAACTCAAGGCATTAGGGATGCTAAACTCCTACCAGGAGCTGCGGGTGGCCCACTTCGTGAGCCAATACACGCGGCTCATGCAGACGGCTCCTGGGCGCCGCCTGCTAAACCGCTTACACATCCAACACGACTGCACTCCAGAGGAGGCGGAGCGTATCCCAGTACTATGGCGCCATATGCTCTGGGTCTCCACGCTCCCCGGTAACATGGACACCGACATGCATGAAAACAGACGACAAGCGCGGGCACGGGCTCTTGAGAGTCAACACGGCTCCCGACCCGGTGTATATTATGTAGACGTAGCAGGGCCACCGCCCACGGGATTTTACTCGGCCGCTGTCGTTCACCAGGAAATGGACGTTGATGGACTCTCCTTTCGAGCCCCGAATTCAATGCGGGCCGAGGAAGTAGCGATAGCGCTTGCTGCCGCCCACGCCAATTCGAGAATAATCATCACGGACTCCCGAAAAGCATGTGAACATTACTTGGCAGGGGACATCTCCCCCTTAGCTGCTTGTATTCTACGACGGACTGCCACTGATCCAACACCCAAACGAATCATTTGGGCTCCTGGCCACCAGCGCTTACGAGGTAATGAGGCCGCTGACGCGGCTGCCCGAGCGCTTACTCACCGGGCTCCTCATCCCAGCTCTTCTGGCTCGGAGACTAAC
This sequence comes from Amblyomma mixtum, assembly GCF_055824585.1. NCBI lineage: Eukaryota > Metazoa > Arthropoda > Arachnida > Ixodida > Ixodidae > Amblyomma > Amblyomma mixtum. The sequence continues at coordinate 22,840,379 of NC_143020.1, read as the reverse complement.
CAGCCGCTGCTGCGATTCAGGGAAATGTTAACACATTATAGCGACAACCAGCGCCTTTTCCCGGCCCCTGCAAAAGGGCTGAGTAAGGCCTGATTCTCACAGCCGTTCTCCTCTCCGGCGCGGCGGCGACGGAGCCGGGAACCGCGGCCGCAACGGAACGGATTTGTGTTCTAATCGAAAGAGGCGCCGGACACCGGCAGACCAGTTTGGGCGGGCGCTCGCTGCTCCCACGCGACTGTGCCTTTTTTTTTCTTCCGCGCGAAAAAAAAAAAAAAACGCTGCTCGGTGGTGTCCGTAGGACCACGGCCGCTTGATGCAAAACGCAAAGCGAGCCGTGGTAGGACATGCCGAAGTAGCGGTGAAAGTCGTCTGTCGTCTGCTTGCGCTTCGGTTCACTGGGCTCTTATCGGAGAAAAAAAAAACGATGCGATCTCGCAAGCGGTGGAAAAAGTTTGAAGTTAGTTTATTAAATCTACGCAACTCCCCTGTTTTCGCAGCGAAACACCACACGTACAACACCAAAACAAATATATATGAGTATAGCAAGCTACTTTTAAAGCCGCTGCAGAAATGAATGCTGCAGTCACAGTATTCAGGCCAATATGCACGAAATTGAACATATGTAGGGTGGTAATGAACTTTGTTATCAGTGGCTTGAGAGATTGGTCTTTATACAACCATTCAAGAATTAAGCCAGCAAAACAATTTAAACGGCTAATAAAAACAATGGGGCCTCAAGAGCTAGCAACGGGTGAACGGAATTTTGTTTTTCTGCTCTTTTCGTTATCTCCGCAGTTACCTCTCTCGCCCCTTTGTTCACCTGGATGGCTAACCTTTGCATCAGCCATCTCCTTCACTTCTCTTTAAACCTGGCAGCAGTCTTTTCGTCCCCCACTTCGTTACCCTCCCGAAAAAAACAAACAAATCATTTATCGTATATCCCACGCCTAGTGCAACGACAATGCTCATTCGGAGACCTGGAATAAAACTGTCATCCGCTCTCTGTTCCTCGACAGCGGGCGCTTTTCGGGGCGCAAGACGCGTGCATCTCCCGACGGAGAGTACAAAAATGAGCAGGCTTTTTGTATTTTCTTCCTGCCCGCGCACCCGCGCATCGCTGCCGCCGACGATGCTCGCCAGCGCCATCTCTTGGTCGCAGCAAGCAAGCCGCGGGTGACGTGAGGCGAGCTCGCGCTATGACTGGTACGTTTTCCGTGGGGCGGGGCTCCGTCGCCGCCGCTCGACGGAAACGTAGAGCAGGACCCGGCGGCACCGGCCGCCCGATTTGGGGGGGAAAACGGTCCAAAAGCAGCTCCCTCCGTCGGCTACCGGCGTGACGGAGGCGACGGAGCAAGGGAAAAACCGGCTGTGAGAATGTGGCCTAAGGCCTGATTCTCACAGCCGGTCTCCTCTCCGGCGCGGCGGCGACGGAGCCGGGAACCGCGGCCGCAACGGAACGGATTTGTGTTCTAATCGAAAGAGGCGCCGGACACCGGCAGACCAGTTTGGGCGGGCGCTCGCTGCTCCCACGTGACTCTACGTCAGTGCCTTTTTTTTTCTTCCGCGCGAAAAAAAAAAACGCTGCTCGGCGGTGTCCGAGAAACATGCCGAAGTAGCGGTGAAAGTCGTCTGCCGTCTGCTTGCGCTTTGGTTCGCTTGGCTCTTATCGCAGAAAAAAACCGATGTGATCTCGCAAGCGGTGGACAAAGTTTGAAGTTAGTTTATTAATTCTACGCAACTCCCCTGTTTTTGCAACGAAACACCACGTGTACAGCACCAAAACAAATATATATCAGTATAGCAACTACTTTTAAAGCCGGTGCAGAAATGAGTGCTGCAGTCACAGTATTCATGCCGAAATGAACGAAATTGAACATATGTAGGGTGGTAATGAACTCTGTTATCAATAGCTTGGGAGATTGGTCTTTATACAACCATTCAAGAATTAAGCTAGCAAAAGAATTTAAATGGTTAATAAAAACAATGGGGCCTCAAGAGCTAGCAACAGGTGAACAGAATTTTGTTTTTTCTGCTCCTTTCGTTGCCTCCGCAGTTACCCCTCTCGCCCCTTTCTCCTTTCTTCACCTGGATCGTTCCCCTTTGCATCATCCATCCCCTTCACTTCGCTTTAAACCTGGCAACAGTATTTTCGTCCCCCACTTCGTTACCCTCCCGAACTCCCTCTGTTCGTCATGTCCCACGGGCCGTGTTTTATTTTTTTAAGGTTTTTTTCTACCTTATGGCACGCCTCTGAACTGTGGAGCCACATGTTGAGCCACCGTTTCAACCTCCCAGGCTTTTCCTGATTTGGTGTCTTGGGTTTGCGAGCTTCTTGTGGCATGCAAGCGGAGTGCTGCAGTCGGCGCTGTTTGTGAACAGGCTTTTCTTTCGGGGCTAAATGTGAACGAGTGTGTTGACTCGGCGTGCCGTTTTCTCTATTTCTCTGTGCGTGGAGTGAACCTCAGTTGTTAGCCACCTCCCGTGTTGTGTCATTCACTCTACTTTTTCCGTGCCGTTTTCCCAAAGTAATATCGCACGAGATATTCCAGCTACCGCTAGCGGGAACGAAGCGGTGTGCTTCGTTCCCGCTAGCGGTATTCAGGCAACAAACACCGCAATGCTATTTCGCGTCAAAAAAAAAAGATTGCTTCCCCACCCCCCCAAAAAAAAAAACATGGACGTCGGGAAGTCCTCTTTGAAAAGGTTTTGGTGCTGTATTTTCATTCTTCTGACTGATTTCTTGAAAAAGTGTCAATTTAAAAGTTGTAGATCACTTTGACAAACGGCCGGCTAGAGTGTTCGCAACAAGGTATCGTCCGAGTAGTTTTTTCTTAAAGCTCTAAAAGATAGCGCATGAAATTCAAATACATAACAGTGGTGCTACTTGAGCGTCCCAGAAAAAAAAAAACAAATCATTTATCGTATATCCCACGCCTTGTGCAAACACAATGCTCATTCGGAGACCCGTTTTGGCTCGAACACCTCGTATATTGCCATATGAAATAAAACTGTCATCCGCTCTCTGCTCCTCGACAGCGGGCGTTTTTCGGGGCGCAAGGCGCGTGCATCTCCCGACGGAGAGTAAAAAAGTGAGCACCCTTTTTGTTTTTTCGCCCTGCCCGCGCATCCGCGCATCGCTGCCGCCGCCGACGCTCGCCAGTGCCATCTCTTGGTCGCAGCGAGCAAGCCGCGGATGACGTCAAGCGAGCTCGCGCTGTGACTGGCTCGCTCTCCGTGGGGGCGGGCTCCGTCGCCGCCGCTCGACGGAAACGTAGAGCAGGAGCCGGCGGCACCGGCCACCCGATTTGGGGGGAAAACGGTCCAAATGCAGCCCCCTCCGTCGGCTACCGGCGTGACGGAGGCGACGGAGCAAGCCAAAAACCGGCTGTGAGAATGTGGCCTAAGGCCACTGTGAGAATGTGGCCTAAGGCCACATTCTCACAGCCGGTTTTTGGCTTGCTCCGTCGCCTCCGTCACGCCGGTAGCCGACGGAGGGGGCTGCATTTGGACCGTTTTCCCCCCCAAATCGGGTGGCCGGTGCCGCCGGGTCCTGCTCTACGTTTCCGTCGAGCGGCGGCGACGCAGCCCGCCCCCACGGAGAGCGAGCCAGTCACAGCGCGAGCTCGCTTCACGTCACCCGCGGCTTGCTTGCTGCGACCAAGAGATGGCGCTGGCGAGCGTCGGCGGCGGCGATGCGCGGGTGCGCGGGCAGGGAGAAAATACAAAAAGCCTGCTCATTTTTTTTACTCTCCGTCGGGAGATGCACGCGCCTTGCGCCCCGAAAAGCGCCCGCTGTCGAGGAGCAGATAGCGGATGACAGTTTTATTTCATATGGCAATATGCGAGGTGTTCGAGCCAAAACGGGTCTCCGAATGAGCATTGTGGTTGCACTAGGCATGGGATATACGATAAATGATTTTTTTTTGGGGGGGAGGGGGGGACGCTCAAGTAGCACCACTGTTATGTATTTGAATTTCATCCGCTATCTTTTAGAGCTTTAAGAAAAAACTACTCGGACAATATCTTGTTGCGAACACTCTATCCGGCCGTTTGTCAAAGTGATCTACAACTTTTAAATTGACACTTTTTTTCAAGAAATCAGTCAGAAGAATGAAAATACAGCACCAAAACCTTTTCCAAGAGGACTTCCTGACGTCCATGTTTTTTTTTGTTTTTTTTGGGGGGGGAAGCAATCTTTTTTTTTTTTGACGCGAAATAGCCTTGCCGTGTTTGTTGCCTGAATACCGCTAGCGGCAACGAAGCACACCGCGCGATACTTTGAATCTGGAATATCTGGTGCGATATTACTTTGGGAAAACGGCACGGAAAACGTAGAGTGAATGACACAACACGGGAGGTGGCTAACAACTGAGGTTCACTCCACGCACAGAGAAATACAGAAAACGGCACGCCGGGTCAACACACTCGTTCACATTTAGCCCCGAAGTAAAAGCCTGTTCACAAACAGCGCCGACTGCATCACTCCGCTTGCATGCTACAAGAAGCTCGCAAACCCAAGACACCCCAAATCAGGAAAAGCCTGGGAGGTTGAAACGGTGGCTCAACATGTGGCTCCACAGTTCAGAGGCGAGCCATAAGGTAGAAAAAACCTTAAAAAAAAAACACGGCAAGTGGGTCATGACGAACAGAGGGAGTTCGGGAGGGTGACGAAGTGGGGGACGAAAAGACTGTTGCCAGGTTTAAAGCGAAGTGAAGGGGATGGCTGATGCAAAGGGGAACCATCCAGGTGAAGAAAGGAGAAAGGGGCGAGAGGGGTAACTGCGGAGATAACGAAAAGAGCAGAAAAAACAAAATTCTGTTCACCCGTTGCTACCTCTTGAGGCCTCATTGTTTTTACTAGCCGTTTAAATTCTTTTGCTAGCTTAATTTTTGAATGGTTGTAAAAAGACCAATCTCCCAAGCTGTTGATAACAGAGTTCATTGCCACCCTACATATGTTCAATTTCGTGCATATCGGCCTGAATACTGTGACTGCAGCACTCATTTCTGCAGCGGCTTTAAAAGTAGTTGTTATACTCATATTTATTTGTTTTGGTGCTGTACACGTGGTGTTTCGTTGCAAAAACAGGGGAGTTGCGTAGTGTTAATAAACTAACTTCAAACTTTGTCCACCGCTTGCGAGATCACATCGGTTTTTTCTGCGATAAGAGCCAAGCGAACCAAAGCGCAAGCAGACGGCAGACGACTTTCATCGCTACTTCGGCATGTTTCTCGGACACCGCCGAGCAGCGTTTTTTTTGTCGCGCGGAAGAAAAAAAAAGGCACTGATGTAGAGTCACGTGGGAGCAGCGAGCTGCCGCCCAAACTGGTTTGCCGGTGTCCGGCGCCTCTTTCGATTAGAACACAAATCCGTTCCGTTGCGGCCGCGGTTCGCGGCTCCGTCGCCGCCGCGCCGGAGAGGAGACCGGCTGTGAGAATGAGGCCTAATTCTCATAGCCGGTTTTTCCCTTGCTCCGTCGCCTCCGTCACGCCGGCAGCCGACGAAGGGGGCTGGTTTTGGACCGTTTTCCCCCCAAATCGGGCGGCCGGTGCCTCCGGGTCCTGCTCTACGTTTCCGTCGAGCGGCGGCGACGGAGCCCGCCACACGGAGAGCGAGCCAGTCACAGCGCGAATTCGCTTCACGTGACCCACCGCTTGCTTGCTGCGACCAAGAGATGGCGCTGGCGAGCGTCGCGGCTTCGGCGGCGATGCACGGGTGCATGGGCGCTGGCGCGAAGAAAGTGCTGCTCGCTGCTCAGCGAGGGAGCAAAAGCAGTGAGCAGCGAGCGCCCATCCAAACTGGTTTGCCGGTGTCCGGCGCCTCCTTCGATTAGAACACAAATCAGTTCCGTTGCGGCCGCGGTCCCCGCCTCCGTCGCCGCCGCGCCGTAGAGGAGACCGGCTGTGAGAATCAGGCCAGCGAACTTTAAGGCGCCTGCAGACAGGTACTCTACTTTGTCCTGCAATCATAAAACATTACGATCCTAACACGGATGGGCGATGCCCACACTGTGGGGAGACCTGTGATATCTTCCACATGGTGTGGGCATGCACTCAGAATCCCCATCTCCCCCCTTCCCCTACCCCTTTCAGAGAGGCATGGGAGACTGCCCTCCTCAACTGCTCCTCGCTTGAGTCCCAAAGGGCTCTGGTGAAACGGGCGAGAAACGGGGCCTCGTCATGCGGTGTCCCGGACTAGGGACGCCGACCATGTAGCGGGGCCACTCTGTGGCTCCCAAACTCTTTTTCACAAAATAAAAGTTTTCACCACCACCGAACGGGCGGTGGCGTTCTGTGGATTCCCTGGCAGCGTTGCAAGACGCTGTGCCGTTCCACCCTTACAGGTGAAGCTTAACATCTTAACCACACATCAGTGACACAAGCACCAACATCGCGCTCAAGGCTTCCGCCTCACCCACTTTAGGTCAACAAAGTGCCCGCTGAATTTTTCGCAAGTTTTCTTCCCGTCGCTATGGCCCGCGAGGCGTGTGTCGTGGAAACACTGCAGCAAGGGCTTGCAGAGGCACTTAGGAACATCTTCACGGAATGGGGATTCATCCCAACTGGTTTATACCGCAACCGAAAGGTGTTCTCTCTTCCTGTGTAGCAGCTGTAGGTCTGAAACAGGCCACTCTTGTGAAAACGGTGCTTTTATATGATATTAACGGCCGAGGAACTCAATTAAGGCGCCACCTTTAGTGATCCAATTCGCAAGTAAACCGAGAGTTAATCGCAGAGCCTAGTCTGTTGGATACTCCAAGATTGACTACACAACACGCGCCAATCAGTATGCCTCCTTGTGTTAGGTGACGAGTTTTAATCCATTTACGAGAATTCTTTGAAATTCAAAATTCTCAGCCATAAGTTGTATTCTTTTTTTTGCTGGCTAACAAACGCTAACGTAGCCAGAAAATACGACACGATAACTTTTCGCCGAGAACAGCTATCACATGAATTTTTCGTCAGTGTTGCTTCAGCCATGCTTGTTTTAAAAAATTATTTTAAAAAGGAGAGGCAACAGCGGGGCCACATCGGCACCATTGAGCTTTTTTTTTGCCGCTGCCACTTAGCTTTTCCATCACTGGCAAAAGTGAAGCGCCTTCTACTCAACCGATAAAAATTGAAGCAATCTAGGAATAAGCGCGACAGCAACGACTTGTTCTAGGCTTGTGAAAAAATCTGCAAGATAAAGCTCTGAATAATTACTGCTGGTTTCCAGTGCGCCTTGTACACTACTCTGCTGCGCACCCACCGAATTGTAAACGACGGAAGAAAATTTTGTCGCCACAAAAAATACCACCGCAATATATCACGAATATTTCTCTCGTCTTATACAAGGCTGTCGCGACAAGAGATTTTTTCATAACAAACAAAAAAATGGCCTCGCTGGAGCAGGCATTAGTGTAACTGAAAAAAAACCATATCTGTTGCAATGTATAACTTTTGTGTTGTATGCACCAGGTGTGCCAAATTTATCTCGCCCACTGTAATATTATGTTGCCCATATCAAAGCGTGAAGTGGCGGGTAGAATATTAATGATATACAATCGGATACTACATTCGGGTCAGTTCTGATCGTTTGGAGAGCACCATGTGCTGCTGAAAGTGAAATACACCATACGACGACTGTAATATCCCCCGCACGGCGCCCAGCTAGGGGCAGTTCTTGACTAGACAATGAGAATGAACATGCGCTCCGCCCGCCGCTGACGTGCTTGCAGCAGGTGCTTATGGAGGCCGTTTTCAGCAATTCATTAAAGCTCTAGTTTTAAGGAAGGGATTAGGAGCAATGATCATGATTTTGACAACCACATTAACGATCGCACAGACGCTATACCCAGTGTGTCATAGCAAAAGTACTCTAGAGATGTCACCAAAATACCACAACATTGATATGTTGTTGTTAGAGCGAATGACATTTACCCATATCTAATTCATGTTGAAAGAAAAACTGGTAATGGCGCAAGACACGGGGACACAGAAGGCACACAAAAGACTGAACTGACGCCATCCTTCTGTGTGCCTTCTGTGTCCCCGTTTCTTGCGCCATTGCCAGTTTTTCTTTCAACATGAACCAACTCGCCCAAACTAGAGTTTTACTTGACTATATCTAATTCATGTTGTACCAGTCATATGAGTCTCTATTGAATGTAAATCATACTGCACTTGCGAACAACGACAATCTCAAAGCTCTAAACGACATCTATTGCGCTGACAGTATGATGGTCAGTCATTTACTTTTGATATGAATACATTGATTTCCTCATACTTCACATTATATGATATGGGGACTCACATTGGAAGGTACAAGTTCTCGTCAGTCACAATTACCCTGTTGTGTTTGTTCAGCTCTCCACTTCAGTACCCTCCGTGCCTCTCCCAAATGTGCTCTATGGAAGCGAGAGAACATTATAGCTAGAAACTACAAAATATAGCTTCACAATTTCATTTCCCTTTTTCATCGCAAGGTGGCGATTTAAATAAAAGCCTCCGCATCCATCGCGCTAGATCACTCTGATGTTATCCACCGGGCAAAGTAGCGCCCATCACAACTACTGAACGAATACAGGCGTCCAATTGTGCACCAATACAAAGCACGCGCTGTGTGTCATTCAAAATGAAGGAGCTGTAACATGATGATTGCACTTTAGTTTCCGGAAAAAACGTTTCGGTAGATAGCTCCTGGACTGGCGCCAGCTCTTCTATTTTTTGTTTTCGGTGTTTTGCTTTTTTTAGCCGGCCATTATCTCCTACCTCAGCGGTGTTATGTTGCAATCGTGTAACGAACGAACACGACGCTCTTTAACACCACCAGTAGCGTTGCGTGCATATTCTCAACATCTTTAAAACAGCAGTGCATCGGTTCCACTTTATCTGAGTTAGAGGAGCGCAGCATCCTAGAGTTACTTCTAAGGTTTATATTCATTAGAAGGCGTCTCTGACACAGTGTTATAGTGTCACCGAATGCGAACGAGAGAGCGTACACGCCAATACAAGTGGTTGCACTTGGCCAGTAGGGCCTTGAAAGAGCGCCAAAGCGCAAACAATAGTTTTCGGCGGCAGAAAAGTACACATTCGCAAAGACATTAGATATTCCGAAATGTCAGTTTTTTTTTAAATAAATTCCAGGATACCCCTTAGACTTAACTGTAACAGAAGAATAGATTGACTACATAAAATTCATCACTGATTGTTTGGTACATTAGATTTTGTGTGAACTGTAAAAAGAGTGACTTTTTTTTCTAGGGTACATCAACGCATATTTCTCGCAATCCAAAGGTTACGAGTTGAGATGTTGTGTCTATTGCAGTCGCTAGAATAGATTCTTGGAGAAATAGTTGCCTACTCGGTCCTAATCACGATGTAACTTCTCTTGACTTTAGTATCGAGCGTCCATTTCTCACTTTGTTAAATAATTGCATTGATTGCGTTTTGTGGCATTGCGTTTCCATGTTAGTCTTTGTTTGTAGCATGTTATGCTAGACTAATCATTACTTGGTAATCTCAATGAGCCCTTTTGTTTAATTTCTTTATATATTAAAATTTGCCGACATCTCTTTAGTAAGTTCATGGAACGCGGTAGCGAGTAATAAACTATGCATTAAAAGGCAGAAATCAAGAATGCATTCTATCTGTACACTGTTTAGAGCACCACGAAGCAGGAAAATAAGGGCAATTTCATAAGCCCTCTGAGGCTTTAAAGAAGCCAGCGAATAAACTTTTGTCACCCTTTTCTATGCAAAGCTATCTGGAATACCAAGAGCACCCCCGGGGTGGATAGTTATGTTCAAAAAAACTTGACTGGAAATAAAAGCGATCACAAAAAGAACTCAGAAGACCTGAATAGAGGCTCACCATCTGTCAAGTGATCAACGTCTCAGGGCAGCAAAAAAAAAAAAAAACGTCACTTTGATGACACATTCCACATTTGAAAGGTTATTAGAGGTACGTTTGGAGCGAAGTATAAATCTCTTGAAGGTTTTCATATCGGACTGCCTTTCACCCGTTTGAACCATTGATGCAAAGCGCATGATCAGATTCACTTCCTGCTTATAAATCTTCATCCCGCGGTTCTGCCAAGCCTATACGTGTCCAGAACAGCTGCTTAGAAAATATGCGGCACATGTTCTTTTGCTTCGCTTTACTATTCTGCATTTCGACAAAAGTAAGTAACGCAATTTTGATTGACTCCACAGAGCGTGCCATATGGCTCGTTTTCTTGTTGTATTAAAATACCTGTTCGTAATAACCAGTGTCATATAAACTGCGCCTACAGACACAGTTTCCGTCCATTTAAACGAACATGCCTTCGTTGTGCTACTTAAAAAATTAATTTCCGCTTAAACTATAATTAACGTGGTTTCAGTTTGTATTGTTGCGACTACTTGTGGTTGCACTGCCACTGACGAACAGAAGTCCAGCCTCAGTTTCCAGACTCATCCAAAACACCGAATTCGCACGTACCTTGTTGCTGTCGACGTGAAGAGCATCACACTACAGCAGTTATTCAAGCAATTGCGGAAAATTAAAAACGCAGCACACAAGAGCGACTAGACAGGGTGAGCGCTGCACTCAGAATGAACGACACTACATAGCTTCAATTCGTCTAGTGCTAATTGAACCATGTCGAAATATTCCGCCGCTTCACGTTATTGTACTAAAGTGCACAGCTATACCAAAAGCAAGTTGTATTCATGCGCAGTAATTTGTAGCAAAACATTTTATATTTCCAGTACGTGGCTATTTTTAGCTCAAATATATTTTATTTGAAACCATGAGTGAGTTTTTATGCTGGAAAAACAAAACTTGCTCTCATTCAGGCTCATGCATGGAAGGAGTGGAAGTTCAACCACAAATGTAAGTCACTCCTGCATCCATTCCTGAGCCAACGTGAGTATATTCTGATTCGCAAAAGGCGGTCTAAAGACGGCCTAACGCTTTTTGTTCAGGCGTTGTGTATGTGAAAATGGTGCTGATTTAAAAGAAAATTACGTAAAACGGATAAAATGAATGGGGTAATTCTTTCGATACTATGGAATGCGAACAATCAAGAACTTTTAAAGGCTTAAGAACTTTTAAAGCCCTTGGGACTGTTAGTTAATCAAATATGCTAATCAAAATAGTACCATTGTCTGCTGCATATTTAGCACCTTCTGAGTAGCGGTGACTGCCCTGAGTAGCATTCGAACATAATATCTCTTATTGGTCCCGTAAGTTTATATTCTGCAAGCTGCAACGCCTCCTATTTGGAAGCTCGAGTGAGGTACTGGTAAAATTAACCAAGCGCCTTCATTGTGAACCAAGCCCAGCAAATCTCAAAGTGTACACAAGAAGGATTATAGCTCGGGTTACTACTTTGCCACACCTTCCGAAGAAGCTTCGAGCACGCGGCAAATCACAAGTTTTCATATGTTCAGGAACAAGGGGAAAATGTGTCGCTGCAGGAGCAGCTGATCTCGGAGTTGAACCCTTAAGAAAGGCTCAGCAAGACGCAAAATCACTTTACTAGCACTACGTAACATTCGCAGACACATTGGTTAGCGCGCTGCAGAAGCCACCCAGCTGCTAAAGTTTTGGCTCACTGACTGGTCTCGGCCTCTTACGGAACGCTTAGGTCCCGTCAAGCCCAGTTATTTTATGCTGCTTTTGCTGTAGGGCTGGGCGCTTCCATAACATACCCAATGAAATCTATCAATAAATTGCCGTTTGATTTTCAATTACTACACACAAAGAAATGAAGATTTTTCCCTAATGATTCCAATTATAAAATGGATGGGGTAATTCTTTCGATACTATGGAATGCGAGCAATCAAGAACTTTTAAAGGGTTAATGCAGCGGTAGCGTAGTGGTTTTTGCATCCGCCTACCATACGGGAGGTGCGGAGTTCGATCCCCAGTTTCTCCAGGTACCCACCGGTGATACAGTGGGTACAAACATTCCCCTGGTGTGGTGCTCGGCCTCTTCAAAGGAAAATGCTTGGGATATTGTCAGTGACCACACCTTGTGCAATGCAAACTACCTTATGCCATTCGCGCTCTTTGTAAAAAGCTGCTCTTGCGTCATAAAAATTCACCATCATCAAGAGCTTCGAAAGGTAACAAGTATAATGCGCACTGAAAACAGTAATAAATATTAGTTTTAACAGGTACCATATATTTTACCACTCCCCACGCCTCTAAAAAAACAATCACTCTGGAGTCCACTTAATCGTAATGTTGGTAAGCTCCCACGCAATCTGCTTATTAATGCATCTAAAGCGTACGCCCAAGTTAATGTTTTTTAAGTTAAGTTATGTTACAATGAGTAAAGGATTAAGTGTATCTACCAACCAACGTTTTTCACAAACAAATGTTTTTTTTCTGAGCTAATAACGAATGCAATGACTCATTTGCTTGATCAATATTTGCAGCCCAGTTAACTGAACTGTTTACCAAAATTACATCTCCCGTGCATTTCTTCTCCACGGCCTTTTAATTCTTTCATGTTGAGAAAGATTTCTGGGCTACATCACGTAGCTCCTCAAGTAGAAGGCTTCAGAGTGTATTTGTTTTAGCGCCTATTTTAGCTTACTTTTGATCTTCTTCATCGCGGCCTTGTGTTCATAAGTACTTGTTTTGGTGCCAAAACCGAATTTTTTGTAAGCAACTTTCATTATCAAGCGTAGATGTCTTCAAAGTTTTACGCATCTTTAAAAGAAATTCCAACCCGTTAAGCTGCATGCGAATCTTTTCTGGTTCATGGTCAATATCAATGTTCACATCGGTATATTTCCATCTCGTGCTTGTAAAGCAAGATTTTCTTTTTATTTGCAGTCTGCGGGTACAGCAGTCCTCATCTGTCACCTGGAATCGTAAATGGAAAAGAAACAAGCCGGACTTCGATGCCATGGATTGTAAACTTTTCTTTTTATGGCCCTAATGTTAATTTTATAAGCTCGGTGTTGGCAACTCCCACACTAAAGTACACATGATAGCGTAAAAACATTACACAACAAACACCGCGCAGCACATTACCCACTTTAAACCGTTAGTCGGTGTGGGTTGACGGTCCTCAAGTTATAAACAGTGTGACAAGATAAATGAGTACCAAGTAACTGCTTGTGCATTGTCTTCTCCATTCTACGTGAGCGTTTCAAAATTCTTCATGTCTCTTGTAATCATTTAACCTCAAGCCGAATCGAACACATGATTAAGACAAGTCGCAATTTGTGGGAAGTGTTTTACTATTGCTCCCTTTTATGTGAAAATTATTTTATATCGCATTCTACTTAACAGTGACTCTAGCTGGAACTGTGCAATAGTAGCTATTTCACCGTATTCATCATAACTCAGACTCAGTGCTTTAAGCATAGGCTTACAAATAAAAGTGTTAAGGTTAAGGCTAGGCTTAGAAACAAAATAGTTCGCGAATTAAATCCAAACCTCCCGAGGAAGTACAGTAATTTTCATTTTATCAGCACATCCTAGTTACACGCAATTGTTGCGAAGCCAGGTCATGGCCAACGTTTTTGTCTACCCCTTCTAGCCCACTCTTTGTGTACCCCTTCTAGCCCAAGTAAAATGCAACACTATGTTGGCTGCAGCTGCGAACACTTCAGGTTCCTCGGCCGCTCCCGCAGCTCAACCACAGCAGTATATGAGAAAAGATTGCGATGAATTGTGTAAGCGGGGTTCATTCTTCACAGGATTCTTGCATCATATGCGTGACATGATGTGAAACGTCAGCAGTGCTACTCACTGTTCGTTGCTTCCACGCAGGTGCAGCTCACTATAAAGAACACACGTGGACGTGTTTTCTTTTGCAGCGGAATCATTATCACTAACCGGGTGATCCTAACAGCTGCTCACTGCTTGTGAGTGCGTTATGCAACTTCTCTTGTCCAGCCGGAGAATTTATTCGTGTTTTTGCCTCTCCTCTATTCATACTTTATGGCGCACTGTGATCTGTCAGTGAAGGTGCTTTAGGCACGATATGCTTGGTCTGCGTCCACAGCATTCTCAACCCTATAAACTTCCTAATTCTCTCTAAAGTTCATCCCGAAAGAAAAACAAATCTCCGTCGGAAAGTTAGACGTATATGACGAAAACAAAGCATACTTAATGGACCTGAGCAGAATTTTAACAAAGGCGACAATGATGTCCACGCCAAAAATGGTGCCTTAAAAAAATCGATCATTGTCTCAATGCTCGCAGTTTCTTTTTAACAGGCATTTCTACTTAGGAACCGTGATCTGGGGGAATCCACGGTACATGTCGTCTCTTTCTTGTTCGCTTCCTAAGCCCTATTATCCGTCAGGTTTGCACTGTCTCAAAGAGCTAATCTTGAAGCTCTTGCCAGAAACCGTATCAATCTGAAAAGCGCAGGTTGTTTCTGCTCGGACGACACGTGGCGGAACTGCACGCGAACTGACAGCGGCTACGTGTAAACATATCATGCGGCGCGTATCCCACTCAAGCAGCGGGCTTTAAATTCAAGGTTCAATCTGAAGTGTTTCAGAATCACAAATTAGCAATCCATGCTAGATTTGTCGTGTCCTGGCCTGCGCTACAACTCACTCAGCGGAATGTGAGCATTCAAATCTTCACAGTTCATCGAGGTGATATGCAGAGAAATATTTGTATCTGAGTAACGAATAAATAAAAGTACTGGCATTGGCGTCAACGAAAGAAGCTCAGAAGAACAGTCAAGACAATTGGAAGGAGAGCGTGAGATAGCCACAGGTACTGCACACTCTTTGAATGGCGTGTGTGCAGCCTGTCGAGATGAATAGGGATGTTGTTTCGAAGGCAGGCTGAAAATACGCTAAAGGAAGGTACCTTTCACTTTAAACTAAGCTAGCTAATATTTTAACAGCGTTCTAATGAAGAAAAAGGTCACAGGCGCCTAACTTAAAAACTTCATGGACACAAGTTCACCTTAAAAGTATGACACAATGGCCTCAATGTGACCATTGGGCTTCTTGGTGGTCACCTGCCGCACCCTTTCGCATACACTCACATGCATTTCGGCATCACATGCTGCTTTTTTGCACATTTTCATGACAACTGTTGACGCCAATTGGTGGATCTAATTATGTCAGTGTTCCTGACCTCATGATTAGTTGCATCATTGCCCTACATCTCTAAAGCACAAATAGAATCACATTGTCTCAACATGGCAAGCTGTTCCTACCTAAAGCCCACAGGAATTACGGTAAGTAGTTAGCATTCCAGTTACCCAGTGGCCTCATATCATCAGGCAACACCACGTACCTTTCATCCATTGTTGAAGATATATTGTCTAAACGCATTATCTTTGACAATGTTAATTATTTTGATTTACTTTTCAGCGCTTCGTATTTTTCGAATTTATTCGCTTTGAAAATGATTTCCTTTCTCTGCCACTTTGAACCGTATTCATCTCCTCTCCAATAGCGATCACATCTCCTATAATATATTCAAATTGAATGTTATTAACGTATTTGTAAGTACTGCTTCCACAGGTTTGTATAATTTGTCATGTACAACCTCCGTTAAAAGTCTTCGTGCTGCAGCGTTCACTTGTAGTGGGTTGAATGGTCCTTGAATGCGCCGCGTAGGCGAATAGAGTAAAATTCAAAGAGAAAACTTCTGCGCCAGAAGAAACCTTCTTCTAGCATTTCAATTCCCTTTTGTTTTTAATTTTTCGGCGATTTGTCCATTATTCTGTTTCGAGCGAAACGACAATGGCCTGAAAAGTTTTCGGCAAAGACTATACGTAATGCTAACAATTTATTCATATTCTCCTTGCGCTTTTAAATTTTAGGGCGAAAGCCTTTAATGCCTCATACTGTTCGTGACCAAGGAATGTTAGCAAGCGTGTCCATGTTTTGGCGTCACTAAAAAAAACTGTGTCGAGGCAGGGAATCGAACCAGGGCCTTTGGCATTTAGAGTGGAGACGCCACCACTCCGCCATGGAGGCTTTTTTTCGTGGTAGAAAGAAAGTAGAAAGAAAGTATTTATTCAGCATAAAACATGAAATACAAACAGACAATTTCAGGGACCCAACAAAATTTGTTTAAGTGTCCCGACCACTATAAGCTATTACATATTACGTAGACGACAGCAACAAATAATGCAACTATATGACAATAAGCATGTTACAGCAGTAGGCACTGGATACTAGTGACAATATCAAAAAAACATGTTCTAATTAGAAAAGAAAAACACAAACCACAGCACTAAAGAATGTAGACTAGGTTGAATTTAGTAGAAAATGTTTTAATTGTTTCTGAAAGGCATGAAGTGTAGGTGAAATTTGAACGTTAAATTCAAGACTATTCCACAGATAAGGACCCGTAAATTGCAACGTTTGTCGACCATAATTTGTATGTATTGTAGGAAGCAAGAGCCGATGTCTTGTAGTAGACGTGTTCGTGCGTAGTGAGTGACGAAGACATACTGTAGTTAAATTGAGTGTGTTGTGAATTATCTGATAAATTAAGGAAGCGGTATTATAAGTTACTAGGTCATATACATTTAGGATACCAAGAACGGCAAATAATTCATCCGGATGAGTATGCTGAATGTTTTGCGCGACAATTCGAAGAGCTCTTTTTTGAAAAGCATATAAGGGGGCGATGTGAGATGAATATGTGCATCCCCAAACAGACACACAGTAATTAATATGTGAATGGACAAAGGCGTAATAAAGGTTAACAAGCACATCAACGGGGAAAAAATTTCGGCATTTGGAAAGTGCATGCAGGCCGTATGAGGCTTTTTTAATTACTGAACGGATGTGTAAATCAAACTTGAGATAGCTATCTATCACAATACCCAAAAATTTTGTGTTGGTAGCATGCTGAATAGGCCGGTTATTGTAAATTACATCTGTATGCTGAGACACAATTCTTCTGCCAGAGTGAAAAAGGATAAAAACGGTTTTATTAGGATTAAGGTTGACTGCATTCGCCATGCACCATTTATGTACATTTTGTAATTCTTTATTTACTTTTCTAATCAGGGCACTTTCATCGCGATCTGATAATACTAGAGTCGTATCATCGGCATATAATACAGTTTGGGCATAAGTTAATTGGGAAGGCAAGTCATTGATATAAAGCAAAAAAAAACAAAGGTCCCAACACGGAGCCTTGGGGAACCCCGATATTAATCACCTTTGCGGTCGACTGTGAATTTCCGAAGAAAACAACTTGATGGCGGTCCTTTAGGTAACTTTCAATGAGTGTTAGGGGTGTGCCGTTGACGCCGTAACCAATTAACTTTTCTTTAAGAATGCTGTGGTTTAGAGAATCAAAGGCTTTGGCGAAGTCGATACATATGCCTGCTGCTAGGGAACCCGAATCAATAAACTTCCTAACTATGTCAACAAAGGTCGAAACGGCAGTTGTTGTGGAATATCCTTTTCTGAACCCAAATTGGTAGGGTGACAGAATACTGTGTTTTTCTAGGTAGCTGTTAATTCTTGCTGCTAACAGTTAATTCTTGCTGTAACAGTACTAGGCGACGTTTTCGTGTATAAACTGTCCACCTTATAATCCAGTAAACTGATTCGCATGAATTACGTTGTTGTGGTTAAGGGAATAGGGTCACACAGTTGGTTTTGAGAGAAAAGTTTTTTTTTACAAATCATTTTCTTTTTTTGATTTATGAAGCGCACTGTGCCGAGAGGAGCTCTTCTTAATGCCCTTAACCCCCCTTTTTCACACGACATAGCCCCCTATAGAAAGTAATGAAAATTCCTGTGGTAAGAAAATTTTCAATAGCTTAGCTCATCTATGCCAGGATATACCTAGCCAGAGGTTCAGTATATCTGTGGTTACGTCTAGTTCTTTTAACTGCCAGGCTACAAGCTCGGTGTCCGACGACTCGAGTTCCTCCCGTCTCGTACGCCGCACAGCGTCGGCCTCACTCTCCTTGGCCGCGATGACAGTGTGTTTTTTCCACCGCCGCATCACCATCATTTATACAGCACGACTCTCCTCCTCCTCCCCTTACCGCGAATGCGCAGTAGAGCACGGCGCGCCAGCTGCATGTCGCGCATGCGCAGTCTCTGTCGGAGGCGAGCGGCGCCAGCAGCTGTGACGTCACTCAGCGGCTCCTCTCGGTCTGTGGCAAGTAGCGCGGCGCATGGCACACCAGCTGTGTGGCTATGACGTCACTCGGCTGCTCGCGCATGGACACAAGTGCCACCGAGAGCCCACAGCGAAACGGCAAGACGGCGAGTAATGTAGCTCTCACTAGAGAACAAACGCACGAAGGAGACGCAGGTGCGATATCGTTTTACGAGGAGTCAGCTGCGCTTGCGAAATGCGAAGTCCGTATATGGCATGTGCTGCCATCTGTCGCATGCGCCTGCAACTAACAGGAACTGTGCATATGCAATAGGAGCTGGCGGTTTCATTTTAAACCAGTGGAGCCTGGGGAGAAGATGCACGAATCTGCAGCATGGTCTTGTCAAAAAGGCAGATTCAGCTAAGGCCAAATGCTCTTTCCCCAGCATTTCACAACCTTATTCTTTCTTTTATTCAACCAGTAACTACGAGCTTGAAGCAGTCTACGTGCACTTCAACTCATCAACTCACAAGTGGGGCCCAGTACTGTGGGGAAGCAGCTATGTTGAGCATCCAAAGTACAAGAAATATGTTTTACATAACGACGTTGCCATGCTACAGGTAATACTTTAATGAAAACATTATTACCAGTGTTTCTCGCCTCAAACGTGGCGTCGTCCGGCGTCTAATATACCTCTGTAGGAAACTGCACTGTCTGTTCGTTTAAGTTGAGGAGGAAAATATATCAATCAAGCCACAAGCCCTGATGACGCTACCTTCAAAGTTATTACCTTGCATGCTTCCAGTCAATATTGGCGCTAGCTTCTCCACATTTACTTTATATATTCTTATGCCGCTCATTGTACTTTTTCAATACTTGACATTATGGTGCGAAATTCAAACAAGCAAAAACAACGATATTTTATATATAAAAGCAAAGATTTTTTCACCTATTCTTTTTCACAGATCTGTTCTAAGCAATCTAGTAACCTACTTTGCCGCTATTGTTATTTTGCCATAATTTCTCTGGATTACTTTGGTTTATTTTCGTTTTTCCTAAACGCTAAGTGTTACGGCGCTTGCGACGTCTGCTGAAATGGAGATATGTTAGCTACCATTAACCATCAATTAAATACTTGACACCAATAAGGAATAAGCGCCTATCTTTTTTTGTGTGAAAAATTACAGGTCCACGCAAATATTCACTTCCAGAGGTGGTTCCTGCCTGTGTGTCTACCAACAAAAAAGACAAAATTCATCAGCGAATACTATACCGCCGGAGGCTGGGATTCATATCCTCCAAGTAAGACGAATGTAAATCTATTCCTGAGAGCATGTGTTCTGAGAACTTTGCGCTTGTTCGAGGTTACACAACTTACCATATGGAGGCTGAGTTAAATGGTTTATTTATGCAGCCACTTGTAAGTGCAGAGTTTCCACGATTGTTCTATTCATGGTGCTATTGGCTTGCGTTGCGAAGCGCCCAAACTTCAGTTGTATCGCCGCTGCTGTGTCAAACGACACCGTGTCCGCTACGGAGAACAAGTTCAATCATAGGATGCTGCTTGGAAGTGCCAGAAATGCTTTTTGGTGTAGACCAAGGTCTGGTTAGTGCAGTTTAAAGGGAAACTTAATAGGTTTTACAAATCAACGAGCTTAAGAGGGTCGAATGTGTGAAACTTGCAGGTAAAGCATGCGAAGTCTTTTTGGGCTAGCACTTTAAATAGTGAAGTAATCGCTGATTAAAATCCGGACGCCGCCGCGGTGGCTCAGCGGTTATGGTGCTCGGCGGCTGACCCGAAAGACGCGGGTTCGATCCCGGCCGCGGCGGCTAGAATTTCTTTGGAGGAGAAATTCTAGAGGCCCGTGTACTGTGCGATGTCAGTGCACGTTAAAGAACCCCAGGTGGTCGAAATTTCCGGAGCCCTCCACTACGGCGTCTCTCATAGCCTGAGTCGCTTTGGGACGTTAAACCCCATAAACCAAACCAAACCAAACCTAAAATCCGGACGCCCTTCAAGATTCTCCGCAGCGCACAACGCCAAGTGGGGGGCGCATGATGACGTCATCGAAGGTATCGGTACATTTACAACGCACAAACTCCTGCTCTGAAGGAAAAAAACCAACGCCACGGAAGGCGAACCCTGCCGAGAGTTGTTTGGCAGCGTCTAACGCGTCAGGGTAGAGTATGGCTGACGACAGCGGTAATTTGAAATCATACCTTCCGTGACGTCACGCTGAGTTTTCCTGCACTCCCGCGGTGCATTGAGGAGAAGCGCAAAATTCAATCGTCGATTACGTCACTATTTTAAATGCTAGTGCAAAAACACTTGGCATGCTTTACCTACAGCCTACATAGATTTGAATCCTTGAATATCGCGAAACTTTCAAAAAACTGCTGCAGTTGCCCTTTAACACCCCAAAGCGTCTCAAACTATGAAGGAGGCGGTAATGGAGGGTTCAGGAGTATCTCAACCGCATGAGGTTCTTTAACGTGCTCTGACATTGCGCATTACACAGGCCTGAATCATTTCGCCTCCATCGTAGTAATCGGCTGAGCCCCATTACCACTGACTCACCGCGGCAGCTTGTGCTTTACATCAGTCAGGAAGAATAACATATATCATTTGCGGCGACCTTGCTTCTTATTTCAACAACTAATTTTTTTTTTTTTGCGATACCAAAATACTGCGCTTTTCGTGGAAGAAATCTTCGAAGAAAATAGACTACTCTCTTTTGTTCTTCTTTGCCTGCCGTTCAGTTTTGGTGCCATCTTGAAAATAAATTTTGCATCATCCAGGCCAACAGTATGTGCTAGGATCTAAAAGGGTAATTCACTGTTAATTTCTACAAATCTTTTACGTACCGTAACACATATCTAGTTGGTCAGAGGCTAGATCCCCTACTAGCTAAACTGGACATGAGGGTGACGAGCCGAGCCACCCAAGTGTCATGTGTCTGCTTCTTTATTAATGCGAAGGCATTATATGGCTATGTCGCGTAAGCAAATGTGCTCGAATTTATTTTCTGCGCGATTACCTCGTTCTTTGAAAATAAATATGTAAAAGTGTGCGTGTGACAGATAATGTGTGATAAAATCTTGCTTGTGGAAAATTTTGGTGGATGGGGTGTAAAAAAATGACTGAGGCTTAGCTTAGGTTAAGCCTAGTGAGATGCGAAGCATATTGTCGCCGAGTTGCATATCGAGCACGCCGCCTGGCTAGACGTTCATCACGCTCTTCATCAGTCTCTGTAGCACGCCGCAACTTTTGCTTCTCATTCCAACGAGCAGCCCTGTCTCCAGGAGGCATCTCTATCCCGTGTGCGCCTAGCAGAGGCAGGCGCACCCCCTTGTATACCGCCGCTCCAGCATCACGTGTTCACTACAGCGCACCCAGCGGCAGAAGCAGGAAACACATTGGTCGCGACGCCTCGCGCGACGGCGCGAGCTGCGGCCCCGTTTCTCCTATGTCGTTACGTCACGCATCACGTGGTCCTCCTTGGTCGCGACGCCTCGCGCGACGGCGCTAGCTGGGCCCCCGTTTCTCATCTGCTGTGACGTCACGCACCACGTGGTCATCCTTGGTCACGACACCTCGCGCGACGGCGGAAGTTGGGCCCCCGTTTTTCATCTGCTGTGACGTCACGCATCACGTGGTATGACATGGAGGTCACGAAAGGTGAATGGTAACGACACCGCCGCGCTCGAGGAGCTGGGTTGGGCTATTTTAGTATGCTTCGCATAATAGTTAATTAAAAGCCAAAAAGCGCGAAAAATACACTTCCGTGTCCAAATAGCCATGGAGGTCAATATAATACATGAACGGCCGAGCAACCACGGACGTCGGGCTAGTATGCGAACGTTTTGCTTTCACATCCCTCAAATGCGGGTAGCCGCAGTGATCTCGAAGGTTTTTTTCCCGGACGATTGGCTTCCAGCAGGCTGCGCCGGAGCGTGTCCTAGCAAAGGCGGAGCAACTTTGATGATGGCGGTAGCGCCGCTACACACCTTCGACGGACCAGCGGGGAACACTCCAGGACGCGTTATTCGGGTTTTGGTCATGTTTCACGCATTTGCATTGGGGCGTTAGCGCGGTTTCATTTCTCTACTTTAGCGACACGTTCAAGGGCCTTCTCGCATAAGGGAAGTGGTGATTATTTCACTTTTTGGTGTGCCACCCGAGGCTACCGATCTCTGCCTCAATAGCGAGCAACTCAGGGACGACTTGCACTCGAACCATGCATGTCGTGGCCCTAAGATGCCATATGTCTGGTAGTCAACACGCGGAATGTGACCGGCCCAGCTTATGTTATACACATGGCGCTACGACCTCTGCCAGCGTTCCAGGTGGCAGAGGTGCAATCTCAGAAAAAAACCGCCCAGCGCCCCGAGCATCCCTAAATTTGCACACGGCACTCTTTTGCTGTAAATCCGCGCCGTGCGCAAAGCCAGCGGACTAACTTCTGATAAACAGACTAACGGGGCAGCGAATCTTAGCATAGAAGCACGCGTAAATCGCGCCGGAAGACCTCGACTGCAACGGTACTCGATTTCTGAAGCGCAGGATGTCGTCTATGGCCAGCGAGATAAACGCCGCTGCCCGTGGCGATGCGAATAGACAGTTTTGAACGAGAGAAAGGCTTCGTGCAACCGAAACGCAGACAGCTGTGCAACTGCATAAACAAGTACTACGAGCTTCATTACGTGTGGAATACGAGCTGCAGAGAAGAGGGTTAAGCAAGCATATGTAGTTTTAGAAGGGTTGTTTTGTAGGCCAGCTGGTGATACATATCTCAATAAATGCTTCGGCGCGGCAGACAAGGACGAACGTAGTTTTTTCTAGCGTGTCTAATTCCCTCCGTTTCACCTCTGAGTTGCCATCTTCGCAGTGCATTCAATGTTTGGATTTAAGGTTATCTTTTGATAACAAAGGGCACATTTGTTGGCAATATCTCCCGCGGTGTACGAAGGCTACATTGCCCTTCAATTCCTGCCATTCAAAGCTTGTAAAACGCGGCCTTGTGGTTTCCCTATTTAAGTCCGCCCTTCTAAAGTCTTGCGAACACAAGGTTAACGACAGTTTTACAACTCAAACAGAGCGTCTTCGCATGGCCGGCTACAAGTCATCCCTGATGGTGGGAGCCGCGGAATCATTATTCAACAAGTTGAAGCACCAAGGCAGACCGGCCACATCACAGGAACCTTCAAGAGAAAAGAAATTTGAGGTTGTTTCATACATACACAAGGTTTCACACAACCTTAAAAAGGTGTCTAGGAAGCATGGTGTCAGCATGGATTTTACGGCACCTTTTAAACTCTCAACACTATGCCTGATGGTTGGCAGGGTGCAATCGTAAAGAATAGTCTGCGGCAAAAAACTCAACAAAATCCTTTCCTCCCGTGTGCAGTAGGCGTGATCTACAAAATCAAGTTCACCCGTCGTCAGTTTCATGTTGGACAAACCGGCAGGTGCATAAATGACAGACTAAGAGAATACTCAAACTCGCTCAAGAACAGCACTGGGGAGCACCTGCCGGCGCACTGCAAAGAATGCGGCTGTTTCCCGCTCTTCAGCGGTACAGTTATTTTAGGCCGCAGAAAAGACAAGCTTCAAAGAGAAATTTGTGAAGAAGCAGTCATTCTTCGTTCGGGGACAAACACATGAGTGAGCAGTCCATCTGTGGCGCTTCTCAAGAGAGAATTAGAATTCCTATCAGAATGGTTAGATTTGGGGCATGACGATGTTCGCTTGTGTCACGCGTGCCGTGGGTGCTAATCATTTTTTACCTAATGCTCTCTTCACTGCATGTTATCTTTTTTCTTTTCTTTTTTTGTCGTTGATGAGCGCAAAGCATATATTCGTTGACACGTGTTTCAATCAAATCAGTTCTTAGTTGGCGCTCTGTGGTGTGTTTTCTACGTTTGTCCTTGTCTGCCGCGCCAAGAATTTCTTGAAATATCTAGTTTCATTTCGTTGCCGTCTGTTTAGGAGCTTATATGATGCTGTGTTAGTCCCGGCGACGCTTAGCGAAACAGTGGGTGGCAAGCAGTCAATTCCCTGTCACCGCTGTCTACCGTTAGCAAAAAACGAAGCGGACCGCGTCCGTCTATATTTCTTTTCAACAGGCTTTCATGTACAGCTTCCATGTGGCAGGATTAAGGCCACCTTATAAAAAGAAAACAACTGTTGTGGTTGTGAAGTGCCGGTCGTTTAAATACACAGTTGAGTATTTTTTTGTTTTCTCTTTTTGTTTTCTGTTGATGATTTCTGTTTTTTTTTTCATTGTTGTTACGTGTAGCAAGGACTATCACAGCCTATCACCAATATATTAGGCTGGAAATGATACTTTGTTAGGACTTTTTCTCTAGACCGCTGCTGCCGGGTGCTAACTGTTCTACCAATTTCCAAGGAGACGAACAGTCATACCCTTTCCAGTTAGTCCCTAAGAGGACGATTGTCAGTGGCAGGTCAGTTAGTCTCCGAAAACATTAACCTCTCGCCCTCTGTTAATCCATTACATATAAATATCCGCGCAAACCAGCAAGACACACGACGAAGAACGAGGACACACAAGCGCTGACTTCCAACTGACATTTAATGGGTGAAAATTGTGTTTAAATATTCATTTATAAACAAGAAAAAGAGAAAAAAATATCTTTGTCACTTCTTCAAGAAGAGCAACTCCGCATCTGACAAAGCGATTGAAGGCGCGCTAGCACAATTATCTTGCAGTCCGGCTATCTCAGCAGCCTCCTTGATCTCCCACACTATCTGGTCCGAGTGCCTGCTGATTACCGAACAGCTGGCTAAGTCCGGGGTGCACTGCTCTTAAGAAGAGCAGTGCACCCCGGACTTAGCCAGCTTTTGTTGTTTCTTTTGCTGTTTTCTTTTTATTGTTCAGAGATCAGTATTTAAGCACATTTTTCACCCATTAAACGTCAGTTGGAAGTCAGCGCTTTTGTATCGTCGTTCTTCGTCGTGTGTCTTGCTGGTGTGCGCTGGTATTTATATGTAATAGATCACCAACTAGCCCGCACTCTTACCCTACTTTGTTAATCCCGTCTTCCTTAGAGCGTGGAGATGAGAGCTAGCGCAATGGCCGATTCCTCTGCAATTTCGGATGAGTTTGTGGAGATGGAGCCTTATGCGAGTAATTGAGCCCGATTGTTAGCGACTGCGAGGACCATGCGGGAGCCCGACGAGTACGCTGCCACGTCCACCTTGGAATCTGCGACTGTTCGCTAAAAGGCGTCTTCGCCTCAACAAGAATTGCGAAAAGAGTGGCAGCAGTCTCTCTGGAATTCTTGTTGAGGCGAGAACACGCTTCCCGAACAGTCGCAGAAGCTTCGCGTTGTGTAGAGTTTTCTAGAAGCATTTTCATTAGGTCAGCACGCTGGCTTTTGTGTGCGGGCAATCAGCCATTATATGAAGTTTTATGGGGCCCGTCGCCATTTGTACACGTAAGAGCTTGCCCGTTACAGGACTCAGCGCTCTGAGCTCCGGCGCAACGAGAGCACGGTTTTTGGTTGCCGAAGACACCGCTCGCAAGGCGAAATTTCATACACTTGTAGCAATGCAATATTTTGGTATGAGGTACAGCCCAGAATCTTCACCAAGCTTGTGGGGATACACATGAATCCCCTGCCCCATTGTAACGGCAGCGCGTAATTATCACGCGATGCTATGCGCGCGTCGTTCGGGAGGTTTTGCGAGGGAGGGCACTCTCGCCACTCCCGCTTCCTTTCGCTCCCCGCCGCGACGCCGCCACGGAGACTTTCCCTCTTTCTTCTCTTACAATGGAGAGACCTTCTCTCCACAGCCCGGGAGGAGACGCGTTTCTCCCGAGGCTCGCTTGTCTTCTGGCGGGAGCCGTGCACACGCACGGATCATAGATCTGCCACGGAGACCGCTGCCCTTATCGCCCGGCCACCGCGTGTGACTTGACCGCCGCGGGCCGTGAGCGAGGAACCACGCGAGGTGAGCGCAAACTTCTTCCCCCACATTTCTGCGTGCGTTCTGCCCCTTTGTGTTTTCACCCCCGTACGCGAGCGGAACACTCTCCCTCGTTACGGCGGTTGTATTGTTGCTGCTGCACTGTATTGCTCGGGAGCAATAAACGCTCATCCGAGTAGCATACTCGTGTTTGTCCCCTCTGGCCCGAACCCGCCGTGGTTGCGACTCACCGCACCGCGGGTTGGGGTTCACAGCTCTGACTGCTAGGGCTGGCACGCTGGTGCTAGAGAGCGACAACTGCTTCTAGCCCTTTGAGCGTTACTACAAGAATAACCCCCATGTTCTTGGCGCCCAACGTGGGGCCAGAGGTGTGACAAACCGAGTGTCTGCGTGACCGACTGCCGACATACAGACTAGCCATGGCGGCGAGCGGGATTGACATCCAGTCCCTGCTGTGGTTGTCCAATACGGCTTCTCAGCAGCAACATCCTGGTCACGGCACTCACTTGGCTGAGACGCCTAGGCGAGCCATCCGGACGCCTAGCGCGATGGGCGCTACTCCACCAGCGTTACGACTTTACCGCGCGCTACAGGAGGGGCAAGAACAACGTGGTGGCGGACGCACTTTCGCGCGTGCCCGTTGACGGCTTGGGAAGTAACAACACTGCCAACTCCGTCGCGCCCGACAGCCAGAGCAGTGCGACTGCCGCGCAGCTCACACAACGTCCCGAGGGTAGGGACACCCCGTCTTCCCAGGGCGAAAGCGTGAACCACTTGGAAGTCGTCAGTTCCGTGGTGAGCGTTTGCAGCAGAAGGGAGCTATTGGAGGCACAGCGGGAGGATCCATTTTGTCGAAAAGTGTTCGACGGGCTCAGGGAGCCGGACGGCGCGGCCGCGGCGCACATGGAGGCAACTGGTATTGTTGTCCGTGCGGGGCGCTCGAACACAGCTGGTAATGCTGTGAGCGCGATGGATTCCTATCTGCTCGACTCCGATGGCATCCTGCTGAGATATATCCCCTCCGAGAAGGATACACACGAGTCCTTCAAGGTGATGATTCTACGCACGTTGAGAGGAGCACTTTTACGCTACTTTCATGACACGTGCATCGCTGGGCATGCGAGTGGCCCTAAGACTTACCTCAAGTTGTGCCGCCTCGCTACCTGGCCTGGCATGAAGCGGGATGCGATACGCTACGCCCGCTCGTGCGACGTGTGCCAAAGGGTCAAGCCACGTGGTGGACGCCCACCTGGTCTCATGCAGCCGATCAATAGCCAGGTTCCTTGGTAAATTGTGGCTTTTGACGTCATGGGACCCTACCCCAGGACCTTCCCCCGCCAGCAGGCAGCCGCACCGAGACGCAAGGCTCGACAACAGAGCCCGGCGCGTCGTTACAACTTGCGCCCACGGCAGAACCAACTCTGACCAACGCGCAGGGAGTAATTTCTCCTGCTTAATATGGACGGAACACACCTTCCATAGTTCGCACCACGGCTTCCGGAGCAAGCACACGCTTTCTCGTCGGAAAAGACCGAGGGGTTAGACTAGCTCAAAGAAAAAAAAAGTGTAAATCGTTAAAGTAACTAGAAAGAAAAGACAGCTTTGCAGCCGCAGGCCAGCCTTCACAGCGTGCCCGGAGGAGAGCCAACGGACGCAGCAACGACCGTTGCTGCTTCGAACATCGAGAGCCAGGCCGTTTGGAGAGCGGCCGCATTCCAAAACCAAGAGCCCGCTGTCACCATCGGGCAACCATGCCCAAAAAAAAACAGCTTCCGGTCGGCCGCAGGACTAGCGAGCGAGAATTCGAAGAAACCGGGGCCTATGTCTACCATGGCGAAAACTGCAGCAGAGAAGCCGCCTTGAAGTTTCCCGTGTCCCCGCGGCAGCGGCTTCGCCCACGAGAGAAGCTTGGTGTCCCACTGGGCCCGCCTCGCAAGTCCTCCGCGGCAGAGGGAAAATGGGTCGGCGCGCGTTTGCCACCCCCATCGAGAGGAAAAGAGGGCGAGCCAAGAGCGAGCGGTTCGACAAGCTGAGTGGAGGCCTGCTGAACGCTATACAATGGGACGACACGGTGCGTAATTGCCCTGAGCCTGCCTGCCGCCCGCGCGTCCCGGCAAAGCTGCCCTGGCCGACTCACGGGACCTGCGGTCATCGACCCCCTTCAACCTTGGGCTCCACGGTCGTCCATGGCGGTCGTCTACACTGCCTTCCTGCCCTGGCGTCCACGGCCTTCGACGACGGCACTGCTGGCTGTGAGCTGAATCTTTTCTTAATTGGTTTTAAAGTTAAACGGTGTTAAGCGGTCTCCTTTCGGCCGTAGGGCAGTTTTAAGGAGGGGGGGGATGTGCGGATACACATGAATCCCCTGCCCCATTGTAACGGCCGCGCGTAATTATCACGCGATGCTATGCGCGCGCCGTTCGGGAGGTTTTGCGAGGGAGGGCACTCTCGCCACCCCCGCTTCCTTTCGCTTCCCGCCGCGACGACGCCGCGGAGACTTTCCCTCTTTCCTCTCTTACAACGGAGAGACCTCCTCTCCACAGCCCGGGAGGAGACGCGTTTCTCCCGAGGCTCGCTTGTCTTCTGGCGGGAGCCGTGCACACGCACGGATCAGAGATCTGCCACGGAGACCGCTGCCCTTATCGCCCGGCCATCGCGTGTGACTTGACCGCCGCGGGCCGTGAGCGAGGAACCACGCGAGGTGAGCGGAACCTTCTTCCCCCACATTTTTGCGTGCGTTCTGCCCTTTGTGTTTTTCACCCCCGTACGCGAGCGGAACACTCCCCCTCGTTACGGCGATTGTATTGTTGCTGCTGCACTGTATTGCTGGGGAGCAATAAACGCTCCTCCGAGTAGCATACTCTTGTTTGTCCCCTCTGGCCCGAACCCGCCGTGGTTGCGACTCACCGCATCGCGGGTTGGGGGTCACAGCTCTGACTGCTAGGGCTGGCACGCTGGTGCTAGAGAGCGACAACTGCTTCTAGCCCTTTGAGCGTTACTACAAGAATAACCCCCATAAGCTAGCATTGCCTAGACGTGATACCCGCACAATTATGGTGTCCTTTTGCAGGCCTCATGAGTACGGGCAAATTATCTTTTGTGACAGCCTAATTACGGTTCAAAAGAAAGCTTCAAAGCTGTGCCCTGGTATTTCCAGAGCACGTTTCCTTAGAAGAAAAGCTGAAGCTAAAAAAGTGCAACTCTATCTTTTCCTATGCTTTTTTTTCTTTCCAGACGGAGCCCCTCCCCTGTTGTCCAGCATCAACATTAAGCCGTGGCCAACGAAACGCTGCAAAAAAGCTTTGCAGAATTCCACTTATGCATCCGTAAACTTCTCTTCAATTATTTGTGGGCCTGTTGGTCCTTGCCATGTAAGAACTAACCCGACTGTCTGAACTGGAGTTTTTTGAGTTCGTTACTTTCTGCACTCAGAGCAAAATAGATGTTTCGCTGTTGGCCGTCGGAACTTCGTCAGGTCTGGTTATTTATTGTCGTTTATTTATCGGATGTGGTTAGAAATAATTTAAGTTCTTATATATTGTTGTTTATGTATGCAACTATAGAGCATTGTGAGAAACATTTAAGCGAATTTTCTCTGCTTCTCACTGTGCCCAATTCTTCTAGGGAGACTCAGGGGGCCCTCTGACCGGACTTGATAAACGAAAGCGCTCGGTACTGGCTGGAATATTGTCCCAAGTTTACACATGCGAAAGAGCACCCAGCATCTTCATGTCCGCAGAGTATTTCATGCCCTGGATAAAGGAGGAGCTGAGGAATCAGTCCTCGTGGACGCCATTGCCACAGCCTGACAGCTCGGATTACTGGCCTCCGAGATTAAGGATGCATCACTAGTGGCCATTTTGCCAAAAAATAAATCATTGAGAAATATGTCAAATGAAATGTCAGCATACACGGCCAGACGCTTGAAGTCATCGTTTGCTTTTAGACATGCGGCCCAATGTTTTCAAGCTGGAGGGAACAGACTGGAATCTCGCTCGCGGATACCCGCACGAAATTATCGGATGGTGTTCTCAGATTCCGGTGCAACCCCTTTGCGCACGAAATAAAAGAGTTGAGATCCCTTTCTGTTTGCTGTTTGAAAATTGATGCGTTCGGAAGTGCTTGCAATTTTGGAAGTTTAAAGATCCTTACTTCTCTAGGAGACCTTACTTTTCTCATTGTGATGTGAAGTGTATTTGAACAAAAGTTAGGGCGACCAATAGTTCTGCAAAGTGAAATATTTTCATATATTTTCTTTTTAATTTAAATGAGGAAACATTTAGGGTGCCCTGCGTGCCAGTTTATTTTCCACAGGTCAATGCGTCTAAATTCAGTGCGTGCCCAGCAAACGAGAGCTTTCTTCATAAGCGGCACTGCTCACAAAAGTCGGGAACCTTTATGTTTACTGACAGATGCCTTTGAGAAAGTGGAGTTATTGAGCTTAATGTTAGAAAAAATAGGTGCGCTGAAAACAGAGGCGCCACCTGACGCAGTAAGGTTACTATCACAATGTAATCTGGTTTTCTGAAACATTGCGGAAGGATTGCAGCAGCTGTGATGATTACGTTCCACCCTTCCACAATGTTTCCTAGAAAGACAGGAATTATATTGTAGGTGGTTCAACATGCCGATGGTTCTCTGGTTGCCTGGCGGTCGTCACTAGGCTGCGTGACCTCAAAGTCAACATTCAAAGTGTTTTGGGATCAAATTTTGCTGCATGATGGCTACAGCTGCCTTCTGCACTATGTTCATCGTCCACCCTCGTTGGATGGTGAAAACTTTTCAAGCATTTTCATTTCCCTTAACATCTGCCCCGCCGTGGTGGCTCAGTGGTTACGGCTCGGCTGCTGGCCCGGAAGACGCGGGTTCGATCCCGGCCGCTGCGGCTGAATTTCTCGAAGGCGACATTCTAGAGGCCCGTGTGCTGTGCGATGTCAGTGCACGTTAAAGAACCCCAGGTGGTCGAAATTTCCGGAGCCCTTCACTACGGCGTCTCTCATAGCCTCAGTCGCTTTGGGACGTTGAACCCCAATAAACCAACCAAACCAACCTTAACATCTGTTTGACGTGAGCGCCTACTTAGTGGACTTCGATTTTTCTTGAGTCCGCTACGCAACCTATTTTTCATTCTGTGTTTGGTTTACTACACTCGAGAAAGCGCCATTCGTATATGTTTGTTTGAAAAGTATTTATTTTGCACTCTACACTTCAGGAAGGAGCCCAAAAGGCGCGGTGCCTGACGAGGGCTCTGCTCCCTGGGGTAAGCAAATTGCATTCAGCCACATACACACGAAATAAATATATACAATAAATGTAGCGGTCATCATGATACCTAGCATGTATAAAAAAACAAAAACTGTACAGCATTATTACAGTAGCTTCAAAGTTGTTGAGATGCATGATGTTGGATTACAGGGAGCTATAAAAGGAAACAAAAAAGATAAAATCATATTAACTGTTCTCAATATTATGGGGTTTAAATTGGGGAGATATATCCGTTCTCCCCGTTTAACCGCGGCTGACACAGTTCAAAACCGCGCGGACCCCACCCCGTGGTCGCGTACGCTACCGAGCGCACGCCGACCACGGCGGGCCTTGCTCTGCGGGAACAAAGGAACTTCACACTGGCTGACAAAGACAAGGCATTTATTGGCTTAACAACAATAACGCCAGCTAGCAACAAAATACACTGAGGAATCGAGGATGTCCGACTCACCAGCACGGTTACGAGCGAACGTTCGCCCACGCTAGGGCAAAGGGATAAGCTCTGAGGCCGGACGGGACGGGGTGGCGGGAGCAAGTTCTGACTACGAGGCGCCCGCGGCGAAGAGCGGAGCTTTGCGCGTGAACGTCCACACGCTATCCGGGACCAAGGGAGAAGAGAGCCCGTCGCTCCTCGCGAGCGCGCAGCAAAACGCCATCCGTGGCGCTGGTGTTGCTGCGACGCGAGCGCCCTCCCCTGTTAGTTACAGTAACCCAACTGAGAAGAGTGCGTTGCGGAGTAGCTAACTACAGTAGGGGGTGCAATGCGGGAAAGTGAACGCAGGGGACGAAGGCGTCCCCACATCCCCCCAACCTTAAATAGACCCCCGCGCCTGCAAGTTACATGCTATGGAGGAGTCTCCTGGTCTTCATGCACTTGAGGCAGGTCTTGCAGCGGAGGTCACGCCGACAGCGTGCACGCAGTCTTCCGCGGTATTCCGAAGGCGGCGTGAAGGTCTCCGCTGGGACGACTCGCATGGCCCGCGGACTATGTGTCCGCGAAGAGGAGGGCCGGTTGGAAACTACAGTAGTCGCCAGGGTACCAGCAGCCGGAGGTGGCTGCTGTCTGGCCTCGCCACGGCTGCCCCGGATGGATGCGGCGAACAGGATACAGGCCACTCCGTCGCAGTAGGTGGCAGCGAGACGATGTGCACAGGACAGCAAGCCGGAGTGGCTCCACTGGATCTGCAAATTTTCCGAAACACACTCCGCATGCCTTTAACGTAGGTCACGGGAGGGGAAACGGCGTGCACAAGGGCCGCGTGGCTCAATGCTCAACTCGCTAGCAAAACGTGTCGGGCGGCTGTGCAACGCAAAGTTCGAGTGAACAAAGCCCTTTCTTGAGTGAACGAGAATGCTCAGTTCATGCGAGGTTAAAAAAAACGGGCGGCCAGCAAAGTGCGCCCCCTCTCAACACCACGGTCTGGTGGTCGTGTTACTTTTGACAAGGTGCAGGCAGCTATCAATAGCCTTAGGCCTCACTACCACTGTGACGGTCGACGACCCCAAACAAAAGAAAGACCCGAAACGGGTTTTGTGCGCGCAGCCGCGAGGAGACATCAGCGTTGTGGGATGGTCCTACCCCACTCACTGCACGAAGCAGCTTCTGAGTGATCGGCGCCCACCGTATCGGACGGTGTCGGAACGCCCGGTGCCGAGCTGCAATACCAGCGAGCTCGTAGCGGCACCCGTGGCTGCAGGCCATCCGGCTCCCGGAGCCGCGACTCCCAGAGTCGAAAAAGAGACAGCGAGAAAATATGTACAGAAAACTCGGACCACCCACGCGGCTTCCGTACTCACTCGCTTCGGGCTCGGCAACTCCGCGGGCGCTAGGCCTCGCGCTCCCTCGATGCGGACCAAGTGGTTCTTGAAGAAACTCCAGGAAGAAAACTTCACAAAAAATACACACTGAGCAGGTCGAAAAGTTCAAACATGCTGCAGCGCAATACACCTCGCACTCAAGAAAGCATGCCGCAGGTCCTAGCGATCAAAATTCACACTAGGCCTAGCACTTGTCAAGTCCGGACAAAGAGCGTTCCTTGAAACGAACAGACAGTCGTCCAATGTTCCAAGAGCAGGCCCCACGTTGGGCGCCAGTTATGGGGTTTAAATTGGGGAGATATATCCGTTCTCCCCGTTTAACCGCGGCTGACACAGTTCAAAACCGCGCGGACCCCACCCCGTGGTCGCGTACGTTACCGAGCGCACGCCGACCACGGCGGGCCTTGCTCTGCGGGAACAAAGGAACGACACACTGGCTGACAAAGACAAGGCATTTATTGCTATAACAACAATAACACCAGCTAGCAACAAAATACACTGAGGAATCGAGGATGTCCGACTCACCAGCACGGTTACGAGCGAACGTTCGCCCAAGCTAGGGCAAAGGGATAAGCTCTGAGGCCGGACGGGACGGGGTGGCTGGAGCAAGTTCCGACTACGAGGCGCCCAAGGCGAAGAGTGGAGCTTTGATCGTGTAGAAAGTTGGGCTAGTTGGTTGGTAGTACTATTATGATACATTCCAGCGGCTAAAAAGACACGGACGAAGGTAGACGAGACAGGACGAACGCCGGCGTTCGTCCTGTCTCGTCTACCTTCGTCCGTGTCTTTTTAGCCGCTGGAATGTATCATAATAGTACTTTGATCGTGATCGTTCACACGGTATCCGGGACCCAGGGAGAAGAAAGCCAGTCGCTCCCCGCGAGCGCGCAGCAAAACGCCATCCGTGGCGCTGGTGTCGCTGCGACGCGAGCGCCCTCCCCTGTTATTTACAGTAACCCAACTGAGAAGAGTGCGTTGCGGAGTAGCTAACTACAGTAGGGGGTGCAATGCGGGAAAGTGAACGCAGGGGACGAAGGCGTCCCCACATCATACAGTATGTCACATTATGTACCGGATAGTCATGCAGTCAACAGTGCAATCACTTTTCTCTTGTATATTTTTCGACTTCTGCATTGATAGGGGAGGGCATGAAAATTTCTGTTTTCATTCGAAAAGGTGGTCATTTGGTATCTAATAATTTTGAACCCGTAATTTGTTCTTGCTTTTGGTGATCTTACTGTCATGTCCCGAAGGGGTTATGGGTTTTGTGGTAGCTCTGGTGTTGCGAAAAACAGAGGTTCGAGATGAATTCTGTTACATGCCTCAAGCGCTAGACGAAGAGTTTTTAACTGAAAAATTGTCAATAGCTCCAAGCTGTTCCACCACGGGTTCGTGGTATCCAAGTAACCTCGATTATTAGTTGCTCGTATGGCCTTTTTCTGTAGCAAAAACAAAGCACTTAAATCATTCTCTGTTGAGTCTCCTCTTATCAGCAGCTCTGAATATTACATACTTCGTCTTCGTGATGTTTAATTCTAACCTGTTGGCCCGCAACCATAATATAAGGTTTTCTAACCAGAGATTTGCTCTACATTCTATTGCTTGTAAACTCGCGTGATGAAAGAAAATATTTGTGTCGTCAGCGTATAAAACTGTTTCGGAGCAGAGAAGAATATCAACAATATCTTTTATATGAACTAGGAATAGAATGGGACCCAGTATTGAGCCTGTGACATACCAATGCGTGTAAGGCCGTAGCTTGAATGTATGTCGTTGATCATTCACAATTGTACTCAGGATATTAAGTAGCGCTGAATAAGACTAAGCGGGGAGTCTCGTATCTCATGGAATAGCGGTGTTTTCCGTGAATTTTATAAGTTTTTGAATTTCAATTACTATAACCTGCCGTTACCGTGCCTAACTACTACAGAAGACAGAAGCTTCATTGCATATGCAGCTTCTTCTCCTCTCTCCGTGGCCATGTACTTCACAGGAATAAAACTGAATGTACTGACCGGCCTGAGCGCTCCAATTATGGCCGTGTATTTTCCAGCGCTAGAAAAGAGCCATACCATGGTGACGGCTAAGAAGGAAATTTCCTGAAGCAGCTTGTCAAAAATTTTAAAAAAGCCCTAGATGGTCGCTATACAGCATTTGCGTATGTGAGGTCTTTAAACGACCTCAGGAAACGTTCTGTCACCTAAATCAACGGATTCTGTAACATCTGTCTCTCAAGCTATGCCACGCAGTTTGATTTATTCAGCACCTTGTGCC
The DNA here is from genome assembly GCF_055824585.1 of Amblyomma mixtum. Classification (NCBI taxonomy): domain Eukaryota; kingdom Metazoa; phylum Arthropoda; class Arachnida; order Ixodida; family Ixodidae; genus Amblyomma; species Amblyomma mixtum. The sequence goes on along the minus strand of NC_143020.1, from coordinate 22,805,031 downwards.
AACTTGTCAGCTGCGCTAGTCGTAATATAGATTTACTCTCCTATCAAAGTGATGCGGTAAAAGGCTTTCATGTGTCCTATACGGCCTGAACAAGGTACGATCGCGACACGCAACACGGCGAGTGAACTAAAAAAAACTCTTTCGCCTTGAAATAGGTACAATGCTTTGTATGCCGATTTTTATACATCTTTTATGGCGTATAGTTAGGATTATGCCAGAAGAATTATGCCAGCAATGATATATTTATTCTTCCCCGGAACAAAAAAAAGATAGAGAACGTTTCGGGATTCGTGGACTGTACAAGCAATATTTATCAACGACGTGCAAAAGATAACTTCAGTTAAAATACAAAATTTTCATTTCGAGTGCGCAACTACTGAGTCAATACGGTCGGTTCACCTCTCACGGTGTTGTAAATAAGATTTCAAGACCCTTTTGAAACGTTTTTTTTTTCTTCTGTTTGACCATAGACGCGTAGTCACTGCCTGATGAAATTCTAAAACATTTTTTTTCTGTACTGAATACCTACATCAGCAGAAATGGTTTGCTTTGGTAAGCTTGAATTAAAGCTCAAACTACATACAGCACGCTTTTTTTGCTTCGCTGTTTTCGCTGTACTTGTCTTCTATACCCTCCTCTATAAACTGATGAATACTTAGGTCTACTCTTCGTAGTTTAGTAATGGATCAGACAAAAAAGAGCTATGTACGGTTGTGAGTAGTGACAGGAAGCACGCATTTCCCTGCCAAGAGGGCTTATTTCGTTGCATAATGTCATTCGCATATCTTGAAATGTAACAAGTTTAGGCATGTGTGTGTGGTTCAGTTTTCGTTATAGGGCCCTGAAGGTGAGAAAGAGGTGTTTGAGTTACGTATATTGCTAAATATTTGTGCCCCGCATCGGAGAGAAGACAATGTTACCTTTTTTAAACCAACCGCTGTGAAAAGTGTGGAGTATAGTTGCTTAATTAACGCCCTGAGTTGTGGCTCATTTGAAGAAGCAGAAAATGGCAATATTGATGTTCATTTCAGGAAGTTACGTGAAACCTGCAACTTACATCTGGAAGAACTGAAATGGTGATTTTTTTGTTCGACAATATGCATTCAAGTATGTAATACTAAACCTAAATATATGTTTTGGAAATCATTTCATTAACAAAATTTGTTGCAGCTCGAACTGAATCCTTAGTATGCGCAGGAACGAATCAGACGAATATGTTTTTTTTTCTCATAAGGTGGTTTCTTGAGCTTGATTTCGATGGTCGTTTTAGGGCTACAAGGCAACTAATCTGTCTGTTAGCGTGTTACATTTTTTTCACCAGGACTACTAACTACTTACTCTATACCGTAATAGGTGCCTTATAAATGAACTTATAACTGCAGTCGATAGACTGTGAAGCTGTGCATCTCAGAACAATTTTGGCGCCACAGCGCTCTTCCTTCCAGCATTCTGAGATGTATAAGGAACAGTTTGTGTGGGGCGCTCCTTTTAGTAATGAAATCAAAACTTCGCAACATACCTGACTTTCCTTGCTCATTTGCCCATTGGAGATTAAAATGAAAAACTAAAGTTACAATGGAAGGCAAAAAAAGTAAGCAAACCACCAAACATAATGGTCAGAACTGGCAACACACACTGTGTTATTGGTTTGTGGATATGCACAATGGGAATAGGAGCAGCAGAAAAGGACAAACCACCATATATTGTTACGTGGCGGCCAGCTGAAGAATGAGGCGCGATGAACGATGGACAAGAGACGATTAAATGGCAGTTGGCCTAGGACGAGAGCTCCGTCCCGCGCCACTGCCAGCTTCGTCATCTTTGTCATATCACCCGGGGCCACTGAGCGATCGTCCCGATCGTAAATAGAAGGAATCTACGAAGGGACGAGTGATACGGTGATTAGCTTCCGAGGCAGAACAGAAATGGCAAGGTGCTGAAGTGCTGGCCGCCACGATGAGCGATATGAGCAAATGAGTCCCGGTCCACGAAGCATCTGGGCCGCAGGTTGCCAGGAGACGACGGCCGAGATCCCTGGACGCACAGATCGGCATGTGCAGGGGGACATTGTATTTACTTGTCACTGGCGTCTCCGGTCGGTTTATTCATCGGTTCTGGTCGCGGGAGCGTCATCAGTTCGTCGTGTCATGTGGTCGAGGCAAGGGACGGGGCTGGGATGAGCGGTGAGGTCTGTTCAGGTCTGGCCCGATGGGGCATAGCCCGGTGGTGCGCACCAGGTACGCATGGCCGATGACCGCGGCTGGCGCAGGACGCCGAAGCTCTGGGACCAGGATGGTGATAATATCCAGCACTTCCACCAAATGTTACGTGGCAGCCAGCCGAAGAATGAGGTGCGATGAACGATGAACACGAGATGATTTAAAGCCCGCTGGCCTAGCGCAACCGCTCCGTCCCGCGCCACTGCCAGCTTGGCTTTCTTCGTCACAATATGAGGTGACAGGAATTTTGGTGCAATTTGGCTTGACCCACACGATTACAAAAAGCATAACGGTGCAGAAAAACGTGTAAATAGACTACTGCTATACAGTGGTGACTATATGTGCCATCGTCACTGCATTCAGAATCATCTAACAACCCAGCCTGCGCCGATGCACCAATGTCGCTTTCCAGTGCCGTCCTTCACTTCTAAGTAGCACTTGCTTCTAATCAGCTTATGTGAAGTTGAGCAGCATACGATTGCTGTCACCATGGGCTCCATATCTGATCAGAAAATAAGCTTGTTTTGAAGCTTGTGTAGTAAACTCGACGCGCTTTTTTTTAATTCCTACGCCCCTGCGAATTGGATTCAACGCGAAACATACATAAACTGCCGCAACCCTACACATCCCATTAGTGCGCGAATCTGGGAAAGCCGATGCATCCACAGAATGCGTTAACAGCCTCTTCCAGTTCAAAATGTTTTATTGAAGGCATGCTGATCATGATAAAATTTAATGGCGCAAGGGCAGCGATGATGAATGAGTGCCATGACACAATATGGTTCGGTTAATGTGAGATGGAGTCAGTGGTCAATGTGCTCGGCTGTTGAAAAAGAAGACATGGGTTCGATGCCGGACGCGGCGGTTGCATTTCGATGGAGGCGAACTGTGGCACGCCCACATACCAAGCACTCTGCGACATCAGTGCACGTTAAAAAAGCCCGGGTGGTCGGAACTAATCTGAAGTCCTCCACTACTACGTCCCTCATAGCCTCAGTCACTTTGCGCTGTTAAACGCCATACACCATCAAGCATTTCCGAAGCGGTTCATTCCCGAGAAGCCGAGCACCAGAACAGCAGGAAGCTTGCACTTAATCTATTGCCGGTGGGTACCCGGCGGTATACGGAATTGAACCCAACACCTCCCACATGGAAGGCGGATGCTCAAACGACTAGGCCTCCGCTATGGTAGCAATGAAGAGAAGTTTTACCATAAGCATGGTTTTACGTACAGGAAATAGGCCAGTTGATAGCTTAGCGCCCTTCCTGTGAGAGCAGCACATGTAACCATCCATTGCTTAAACTACCAACAATGCGGGAATATGCGACTGACGTACAGTTTGGTTGCGTTTCAGAGCCGAGTAAGAGCAACGTAACTGCTTTTCTCGACGGTACAGTTTTTTGCATACTATTCAATCGGCCAAAGATGCCTACGTAAATGAAACAAACACATGATATTGCAAAAAACCATTCTTTGCTTCTTTTATACATGCTTATGTTAATATTTGCCGGCAGCACGTGTCTTCAAGACTGCACGTTAGGTAAGAAGTAACCAGAGTGCCAGAGATCACGTGCGGTTATTTCCACAATATTGGAGACAATTGTCGTGGTTTAATGCATTTTTTAAAGAACGTTCGATGTTGTCATCAAAATCTTCGCGGCTAGAAGCTACCGCTGTTCCGATATACGACAAGTGGAGAGTGATTGCTGATATCGCAGCCACGGGGCTCTTCTGCTCTTTGTGTACCGAAGTCCGACCAATAACATTTTTCCTTCCATGCAGTCTTCTCACTGCCGTCCACGTTTTAATCGATTCTGTAATGATGCAAAGCTATAAATAAATTTACTACCGATAGTATCAATAGCATTGTTGAAGATATTGCCAGTGTAAAAAAGTATCAAAGTTATTGCCTCAGTTTCCTAGCGTTCGTGTTCGGTAGTGCTACCTATTGATTTACATTTGATGGGTAGCTATAATTCTAAGCGTTTTTCTCTAACTTACACTCAGCAACACCCTTGTTAAGCTGTCTTGTAAATTTTTTCTGAAAAGAAATGAATTATTTTTACGCTGCCTTTTTCAATTACGGGTATGACTATATTCTTTTACGAAAGTTACGAGTTTCATACTGTACCAGCAAAGCCATTTCTTGATATTCTCAACATAAAAAAATATTTTAACTTTATGTTTTATTTATCATAGGGCAGCAGGACATTCTAGTGGACAAACGCAGACATGTTAATTTTGTTGTCTGTTAGCTGTCTCTTCCTGTCTAAAATTATCTGCATAGGGGCAGAGAACAAGCATTATGCTCACGTAAACTTTGCCTGAATGTAATTACTTCAAAGCCACTTCAGAAGGTGGCTTGTGGTGCTTTAGCCACAGTCTTAGAATTTTAAACGTTTGCTGTTCCTTCCATGTGATTGCAACTCGACGTACAGGCGAACGATTGTTCTTTCTTAAGAGGTCGCGGCGGCGAATATGCCACCTCTTGAGGAAACATTGCACACTTAAGTGTTCCAAGGGGGTAGCAATCACTATGCAAACGTAAGTACATCGTTTTCGCCGTGATTATAAGCGTTCGCCACAAGCTTACCTGGCAAAACCAGCTACGTCTATTGTTCCGTAAGCTTCAGCTAAACTCCAAAGTGCACGAATTTCGGAATCACAACCATTCAAGTTATATTTCGATCCAATTTCGGCCCAGAAGCAGGCGCGCCAACAGTGCGTTTCCAGCCGCTAACAAGCCATATGAACGGCACAGGTTGTTGCTTCCAGCACTAGTGCGTTCGCAGTACTCTGAACGCTTAAGTCAATATACTACGGAGTTACGTTTGCAGCGCTTGACGACGCATGCACTGCGAGGACAGAATCTCTGTATTATCGTTACCGTTAGCTGCATGCCGCGTACTCCCCACACGGCAAGCCTACGCTGCTGGAAGTACTCAGGGAATACATCTACTTGGGTCATGTAGTGACTGCAGATTCTGGTCATGAGATTGCAATGACTACAAGAATAAGAATGGAATCGAGTACCTTGGCCTTGTTCTCAGAGATCATTAATGGCAGTTTGCCAATATTCCTCAAGAGAAAGGTATACCCGCCGCGTTGGCTCAGTGGTTACAGCGCTCGGCTGCTGACCCGAAAGACAGGGGTTGGATCGCGGCCGCGGCGGCTGCATGCATGTTAAAGAACCTCAGGTGGTCGAAATTTCCAGAACCCTTCACTACGGCTCCTTTTACTGCCTGTGTTGCCTCGGGACGTTAAACCCCAATAAACCAAACCAACCAAGAAAAATATACAACAGATGTATCTTATCAGTACTCACATCAGGAATACAAATGTACAGGCTAAATAAAAGAGATCAGTATAAACTGAGGACAACGCAGTGAACTAAGGAAATGAAATTTATAGGTTTACGAGAAGAGACAAAGACAAACGAGTGGATCATGCAAGAAAGTAGGTTTGCTCACATCCTACTTAAAACCAAGATGAAGAAATATGCTTAGGAAGGACATTTATTGCAAAGCTAGATAACCGATGGCCTTAAACGCAACGGACTGGATAAAAGCAGCAAGTCATAAGTTTCAGATGACTCTCAACGGTGAACTGCTTACTGAGGGTGCTTAAGCAGAGCATTTCAATGCCCACTACATTACTGATATGACTAACGATGCTCCTACTTGCGAAATGTCACCCTTCATTGACCACAACATCTCGGACAGTGTTTTTATGGCGCCACTGAATACAGCTGAAGTTTACAACACATTCACATCACTTAAAAACAGTAAAAGCATTGACATAGATAAAAATTAGGCAGTGGCTTAGCTCTGGTTAAGCCTGGATATATAAGCGAAAAGCTGTAGTTGTGCTTGGTTTGACGTCATGGCTGTCGCAGTTGGCGCACAATGCACGGGAGCAACACGATAACGGTGAAGGCGTTCGGCCGTCCACACACTGCCTGTAGGGAGGCGGAGGAGGAGACGCCAAGAAATTAAGCTTGGGGACAAGGCACAAGCAGTGTACTCCTACCTCCGCCCCTCCGACGGCACGCGCAAAGGGGTAATACAAGTGGTCCCGAGAGTTTCCGACGAAGACATCACGAAAGCACTTCGCTCCCCGGGTGTACTAGTGATGAGCGTGAGGAAATTAAGTTCCTCCAACGTGGCGGCCATCACGTTCGAAGGCAGAAAGGTCCCGTTTCACGTCTTCTACAGCGGTGAAGCGGTTCCCGTACGCCTATACAAAAAAACAACGCCAGCCTGCGCACTGTGCGGCAAACTTGGACACCGCGCGGATGTTTGCCCTTGCCCTTCGAAGTCAAGATGTGCGCAGTGCGGACAGCAAGATGCTCCAGATCCCACGACTGTCAACCCAAGTGCACGGTCTGCGAAGGTTCCCATCTGAAGGGGTCAGATCAATGCAAGTACAAGTACCGAACATCACAACCAACCAAGCCCAAGACAGGACAAGTCAACCACCAGTCAAGATCCAGGCTTCGCAACCGCTCCAGCAGCAGAGGCCCATCGAGCAGCGGGGACCGACTGACCTACCAAGGCCAGTCATCCAGCAACCACTCAGCACCACTTGGCTCATGCTCTTCAAGCAAAGGACCTGGGACTACCGATAAGGTGTCGCACAACAGCGGCAGCCGGCCAGCCGAGAAGACAACAGGACCCCAGAACAACGAGCAGCGCAACGGCGGCAAGGTGAGCTGGGCAGATGTAGCTGCCTCCTGCCCCGAAGCGTTGGCTTACAAAAGACTAAAAGCAGAGATTGAACAACTAAAATCCGAGAATAGCACATTTAAACAGCAATTAGGTATCGCATTCAATTAGAAAAATACATTACCTCCATCGACGCAACAGGCATGTCCGATGGAAGAATAAAAGGCAGAGCTACCCCCTAGGATTCCACACCAGTTAGACAATAGCACCACCGAGAGGCAAGCAACTCCACCAGACGCACCACACCAGGCACGAACTCCGCAGACACCACCACCGCAGGCACCAAAGCCGCAATATACGGAGCACCCCCAAACCGAGGAACGCGTAACTCGCTTGGAAAACAGAATTCAAGATCTCATTGAAAATAAATTACAAATTATTATCAAGACGACAATCAAAAGCATGTTCGAATCAGTTATTAAACTCATGATGGAAAACCTAGAACCAGTTCTAATCAGAATGCAAGCGCAGGAGATTAGAATTGACCGCAAACTTCAAAAATTATCAGATGTTTCTCACCAGGGCACAAAGCTACAGGGTAAAATGGGAACTCGTCGCCTACTAAGCACTCAGCTAGATGAACGAGCTGAGGGCGGGCCACATGATGAGACCCACGATTCTAATCCTCAGCATGGCGCCATAACCCAGACCTAAAGTTACCATCCTACAGTGGAACTGCAGGGGACTAAAACGGAAGAGGGAAACATTACAACAATATCTAGACTATCATGCCCATACGCCGCAAGACTCTCATGCCCATACGCCCAAACGCCGCAGCCTTGCAAGAAGTGAATTTGGAGGCTAAGATCCTAGGATACTCAACACATCAAACAAATCCCTCGACATGCATCTTGGTACACAAATCATGCACGGCAACCACTGTAGACCTTAATCTAGACACTGACATTGAATATACCTTCATAAAGCTACTACCACAGCACAGAAACAGCATGGGCACCTGCATACTCAATATATATAGTCGCCCCAAACAGCACCGCGTAGCCTTTGACGCGATCTTTCTTAAAGCACTAAGAGAAGCCCAAAAATCTCCCCTAGCTATAGTTGGCGGCTTTAATTCTTCTAGCCCGCTGCAGGGCTCCTTGAGGGAAGACGCTAAAGGGAGAAACCTAGCATCCGCCATCGCTGACATGGCCTTGACCCTACTCACGGACCCGCAGCACCCGACGCGAGTCGGCACCAGCATGACACGGGATACTTCCCCCGACCTCACGCTCGTTCGCAATGCCCGCAACTATGAGTGGCTCAATACGGGAGAAACGCTAAGCAGTGACCACTACGTGCTGTAGACTATCTTCGAAAGTAACAAGCACAGCAAACCACGAAGGCAAGCCAGAATTACAGACTGGAAGACATTCAGGAAGGACACCAAACTACCAACATCGGAACATATAACGAGTTACGAAGATTGGGCGGCCTCATTTCTCGACCTCAAAGAAAAGTTCACGAAGTCCCTGGCTACCACGGACGACCACCCAGCTGTTGACAACCACCTCCTACATCTTTGGGAAGCCAGACGTGGTCTTATAAAGCGGTGGAAAAAAAAAAGGCACAATCGGGAACTCAGAATTCGGATCGCCAAGCTTACTATTCAAGCGGAACAATAAGCATGGGACGTCGCTCGCACCAATTGGTTAACAAAGTGCGAATCCCTCAAAGGCCGCCTAGACACCAAGGACACGTAGAACCTTCTGCGATGCCTAATTGGCTCTCCGAAAGCGAAGAGGGAACAACACAGAAATTTGCATCTAGCCCTACACAGCTTTCAAGGCACGGATCACGAACTCGTGGATAAACTCACGCGTCGCTGTATCTGCAGCGCGAGAGACCCACAACCCTACAATAAGGAGTACCGGGGGCAACCGAACGAACACCTAGATAGAGACTTCAGTTTGAAGGAAATCAATCCAACACTAGCAGATATGCGCCGAGGCACAGCTCCAGGACAAGAGAAAATTATGGTCGGACTTCTGGCCAACCTCGGCACAGAGGCTCCGCAGCAACTCACAGATTACATACACGAATGCCGGCGCACAGGCACCATTCTACAACCATGCAAAACAGCCAGTGTACACTTTATCCCGAAGCCCGGAAAGAAAACCAGCATCAAAAACCTGGGCCCACTATCCCTCACGTCGGGCGCAGGCAAACTCATGGAAAAGGCAGTCCACACCCGTCTCCAACTATCTAAAGGACAATGAGCTATTGCCACACACGATGGTTGGGGTCAGGGCACACTTGTCCACCCATGATGTGATTCTGCAAATAAAACGAGAAGTCATTGATCCCGCACGCACAAACAGTAACCGAGCGCTTCTAACACTCGACCTCAAAGGAGCGTTTGACAACATCAAACACTCCACAATCCCCAACAACCTCCACAGCACGAACTGTGACTGTGGGAACTTATGCAGTTATGTACTCTACATAGCAAAGAGCAGATATCCCCGCAAGACAAGCGTCAACTTAAGAGACTTGTTTTTCAAGATGCTGTATCGCGTACAAACATCACGACCGCTAGTTTGTGGAGGAGGGCGCCCGGTTCTCGGCAAAGTTCTTGCGGACTTCTGAGAGGAGGCCGGGGTCTCGGAAGAGGTCGAGCCCCGTGAGCGCCATGGCCTTGGCCATGAGCAGCATCGGTGCCTGGGCGTCCTGGTGCGCCGCAGCGGCGGCAAATTCCGACGTTGGTTGGGCGCCGAGCAGATGGCAAACGTCGACTGAATGGTTTGCATGCTGTCGGACACGTGGCCGATGTCCGAGGACGCCATGAAGGCCTCCTTGGACAGTCCGCTGCGGGGCTCGTCCAGCCGAAGGCCCAACGCTGCGGTGTGCCTGCGGGACAGCGCATAAGAGCCCAGTTTTAGGCAGCTTATTGCAGGCCTTAAACAGTGCGGATAGCCGCATGTAAAGTCTGTCAAAAGCACTCAGTTACCGTTCCGTAACTGAGCGCGAGATAGCCGCTGGTACTAAAGAGTAGCGGAGTGAATTCGAAGAGAAGGCAAGTGTAGCAGCGGACGGCAAAAGGTTAGGTCGGTAGATGAGATTAAGAAGTTTGCGGGGATACAGTGGCCGCAACTGGCAAATGACAGGGTTAATTGGAAAGGCCTTTGCCCTGCAGTGGGCTAGTCAGGTTGATGACGATGGTGACCGTTCCATTTCGGCGTTCTTGTTCACTATAGTTGAAATAGTTTCGTCTCGGCGTTTGTGTTCACTGTCCGTGTCCGCTTGCGCTATAGTCGGATACAACTCGAGAGCAAAGCGGCTTTTTCGTGTCAAAGGAACGAACGCCTTCGAGTCAATGGCATCGGCTGATTCTCATGAAACTTCTATAGCGTGACAATGCACGGAGTGGCAGATGAAAAGGGATATTCCCCTCCCTCCATGGTCGGGGATAGTAGGCTACCTGCATTGCCGCGCCCATCCCTGTGTTGTCACGCTAGCAGGGTCATGAGAATCGGCGACGTGATTGGCTGGAAGTCGGTCCATTGACGGGGGAAAAGCCGCTTCGCTGTTCAGCTGTATCAGACTATAGCACTAAGCCTTTTGCTGAAAACGGGCTCAACAAGTTTGTGACTCTTACAGGTAGGGGCTCTGCTTCGAGCCGCGCAGTGGGATACTTATGACATCTATCAAGAGTGCCATCCGCATCCGTGAGCACAAAAAGTCTGCTTATCCTCCACAGATCAGAAGCTACGAAAGCACTGTAAGTGCCCAGCTCCACGGCTCCGAAACCTGCGGGCCAAGCTCTTTAGGACTGTGTGGTGCCATTACTCCTATATCGGACAGCAGCTTTGGGTACAGGGTACACAAAATCATATCTTCACAGGAGACAAGAGATAGAGCAGAGAATGACGGAGATAAATACAATGGGTTCATTAAGAGATAAAGTGCCGTGTGCATTTTCGAGCAGACTCTATATAGTTTAGATTATTCTTCTGTCACTCAAAAACAAGTGATAGAAAGTAGGTTTGGGGTTCAGGAGAGTGTGATGCGTAAAGAGGAAACAGGTGGCGTGTAAGGCAGGAAAGACGAGGTTAGAAGGAGTATAAAATCAGCGCCGTGAAGGTGGGCGACATCTACATCCATATGATGACATGGTAGATGAAGGAATCATTGGTAGAGAAAGACAGAAGTAAAATTTTATTTGAAGACTTAGGTTCAACTCGTGGAATTTGTCTGACGGGCAGATAAAACTGCGATTCAGGGTGGCGTGGTGACTTTCCCAAAAGGCAGAAGATGTGGATGCCACAGTGCTTACAGCGGTTTTAATCTGATGTTAGCAAAGGTAGTGAAACCAACAAGGACGACTATAGTTCTGATTTGGGCCTCTTGCAGTGAAGTTATGTGTAAAAAAAACTGCCGGCCTTGTCGCCCTCGCTCCGGGCATAGAACACTGAGAACCATAGTTGCGCGCCACACTCCCCGGCTTCCCTATACTTAAGTACTACACATGCGCCCATGGGTCCGCCCACCGCTGTTCCACTTATTTGAGGTATAGATCCGGCACAGTTGGCTATCATTTCAATGGTTAGCAGAAGAACACGAGCGTTTTCTATGAGGGAACCTACTATGCATAGTTTGCACCGAGTTCACAGCAGCTGCCATATACGTTTATCGCCATCTGCTCTGGCGTACACTGTAAAAACTGCTCCCAAAGACGGCTCCCGTGACGTCACAGCGGAGAAGGCGCAAATGCGCAAGACGAACAAGAGGGCGCAGAAAAGGACGACAGATCATGTCTCGATCCCCCACAGTGTCCGCATGCCATTTAATCGTTTGAGAACAGCATATCGACAACATGGCCCGTGCGGGATTATATATATACCTCCGGAAGGCGTCGGCCAGCGGGACGTTGCTGAGCAGCGGTTCGTAGCCACCCTGCCAGTCCAGGTCCACAGCACATCCCGTGGAGACGGCGGCCCCCTGGAAGCAGTTGTCGAGCAGCCGCCGCAGCTGCTACAGCTCGATGGCGTTGGGCGCCCGGTAGTAATATTACAGCTCCGCTTCATCCGGAACCACGCTGGCCACCACGCCGCCGTTGGTGATGACACCGTGGATCTGCAGCGTGGGTCGGGAAGGGGAATCACTCAGCTTTTAAAGCTTCATCGCTACAGCGCCGATATTGGATTCAAGAGGTCCAACGTATACTCCCCGGCTCAATCAGCCAGTTCGTTTCACTTATTACCAGATTACTGGCGATTGTTGATATTGCAGAAGCGTGCCTTGTTAGTATCAGGCAAAATTTTGGTCAGCTTTCAACCACAACTCCGAAGCACTTCGTTTCTTGCCTACAATATAATAACGGGGATCTTTGCACTTATTCCCGCTTTTTTTTTGCGTCACGAGCGTGGTTGTTTCGTTTTGTCCGCAATACACGCGGTTGGGCGAACGAATTCTTATGTTTCACGCCAGAAACATAGAGCAGGACGTCATGAAGCCGCGAGCAGCAGGTTGCGTGGGATGATACCACTGGGGCTTTTTATATTTGCTTTCAGATGCTTTTTCACTGAGCGCTTTATTATGGGCACATCATTCTAAAAAAATCCTTCAAGTCCCAAAGTATTTCGTTTTATTGTGCTTCCATTGTGCGTCATTTTTCGCAAACAATTTGCAAGGCACAGCTACTCAGCTAGCTCGTCAACTTTAGTTGTGCGAGAAATGATGACCGTCACGTGTGCCTGAGGCCTCCGGTTTTTCTGTCTTGAACTCTTTAACTCCTAATGTCGCGTATTCCCGACATGCCGTTCGCACGCCATGGACTAACTCGGAGCTTGCGCAGAACGTTTGACGTCAGCACGGCGGCTCGAGCAACACGTCTATAGCGCCATTCTTCTGCACATTGTAGGTTGATCCATGCTTGCTCAGAAACACCCGCGGCTGCCGTACGACCAGTGTCTGCAAGCCTTTAACGCGGCGTCAGTGGATAGTGACGCCCTTGATCTGTTTTCCTTTTCAACGATTCGTATCATTTGGCAAGAAACCGGTCACCGTTTCTGGGAACACTCGGCCATGGGCAGCGACATCTGCGTTCCCGGACTTCAATGTGGGGGGGGGGGGGGGGGGGGGGTGCTCATTTGGTGGCGCATTTTGGCCCCGACGGCGGCTGGAGCCACACGTCGATAACGCCGTTCTTCTGCACATTGCAGGTTGGTGGTCGTCACTTGTTCTAGCTGATTATCGCGTGCTTTCGCTGCTGTGGCTGCCACCTTGCTACAGTGTTGAATGTTTGAAATGCGAAAATGCCTCGTGGTTGTACTTGTCGCGGGACGCTTCGCGATGACGAACCTACAATCGTTTGCTCCGAGTGCGGGTTCGGCTTTCATGCTGTTGAATGTTCAGGCATGGCGGAAGAAGTGTTCTATTCGAAAAGTCGTCAAGAAAAGAAGTCCTGTAAAGGTGAAATTTGCAATACAAATGGTGTTAAGGGTAGCAATGCCATGGCATCTAGAAAGGATGACGCCGAGCTAGGCTAATCAAAAGCTATATTAACCCTTCTTCCTTCCACCGAGAAAGTAGACGGTATTGAACTCTCGATTCAGGTGCTGTCGAACCAGCTTGATGTAGTGAAAGAAAAAGTAGATGTACAAGAAAAGGAAATCAAGAAGATCAAAAGTCGGATAGACAAGATTGAGAGAGAAGAAAAGGCAAAGGTTTTGCACAGTTGCAATTAGACGTCGACGACCTGGCGGGGGTGCATCAGGCGAGTCCAGTATGCCAAAGGCTGGGATGTGGACTTGGCCTCGAGCAAAATTTATAATCGCAGTTTTAGAATCACTTAAAATATACCGGGCTTCCGTGCGCGTGATAGCAAGTGCAATGGCGGCTTCCTCTGCAGCCTCTGGGGAGGTGTCTGGAGGGAGAGGAAGTGTGAAGAGAGCGGATAAAGAGGAGTCCACCAGAGCTGCTGTCGCTTCATCACCCGTGCAGGCAGCGTCCATCCATACGGCGTCCGGCTCGCGGCCGTACGCTCGATGGAGTGCCTTCGCGCGGGCTCAGCGAAGCTGCTCATGGTGGGACGGGTGCATATTCCTCGGGAGCGGCCTGATGAGGAGCTCTCGGTGAAGGGTTCGTGGAATGGTGAGGAGGGTTGGGTCGCTGGCCGGTATTTTCATTCCGAGGGAGTCCAGGATATACCGACCTGTGGAGGTTTGAGTGAGCCTGATGCATTGGGCCTGTCGGTGGGCCTCCACCAGTTCCCCCATCGTGTTGTGGAGGCCCAGGCCTAGCAACCTGTCGGTGGGTGTGTTGAGGGGAAGGTGAAGTGCTACCTTGAATGCCCTTCGAATCAAAGCATCCAAAGCGTTTATGTCATTTTTGAATAGTTGTAAGTATGGGGTAGTGTACAGCGCACGACTGAGGAGAAAGGCATGAATGAGGCGACATAGGTCGCGCTCCTTCATGGCTCTATGACGTCCCGAAACCCTGCGGATGAGGTGCGATATGGCGCCTACAACCTGCTTGAGTTTTTCGAGGGTGGTGGTGTTTTTGGCATCGTTCTGGATGTGCAGGCCCAATACACGGAGGGTGCCAACCTCAGGTACCGCGTCACCATTCAGTTCAATGGCAATGGGGAGCGTGGGCAGCGGTGGTTCTTAGGGCGGATGAGGAGCAGTTCGGACTTCTCTGGGGAGCAAGACAGTCCGATCGTCCGTGCGTAATTTTGTGTGAGTGTGGCTGCTTCCTGTGAGGGGCTCTCTATGCCGCCGTCATTTGCGTGGGTGGTCCACAGGGTGATATCGTCGGCATAAAGAGTGTGCTTCAGGAGCGGAATAGTTGTCAATTTTCGGACGAGGGGGATGAGGGCAATGTTAAACAAAAAGGGGGAGAGGACGGACCCTTGAGGGGTGCCGATGCTCTGAAGCGTGTAGGAGGGAGAAGACAGAGGGCCGAAGTGTATCTCAGCCGTGCGGTCAGTGACGAATGCGTTAATGTAGGCGTACGTGCGCACACCCACATTCAATGGGGATAGAGCAGTCATGATCGCCTGATGTTCAATGCGACCAAAAGCTTTGAAGAGATCCAAAGCTGAGACTGCCTTGGGGTGACCTGGAAGAAGCGGGTCGAAAATGTCGTGTGTGAGTTGCAGCATGGCGTCCTGTGCCGATAGATGGGGACGAAATCCCAGCATGCTATGCGGGTAAAGATTGTTGTCCGCCATGTGACTTGTGAGTCTCGCTAACGCAACATGCTCGAGGAGCTTCCCGAGGCAAGAGGTTAGCGAAATCAGGCGAAGGTTGTGGAGTGTAAGTGGTTTGCTGGGTTTACGTATAAATATTACCTTTCCGTGGCGCCAGGACTGCGGAAGGTTACCCTCCCTCACTGCTTGAAGTATTTCGTAATGTGGGTGATCGATTGGTCATCCAGATTACTGAGCATGGAGTTTGTGATTTGGTCTGCACCAGGTGCGGAGTTGGCGCGGAGAATCAGGAGGGCCGCTCTGATTTCCGTCTCCGTGATGTCGAGTGTAGGATTTGCTTGTCCTGTGACAAGCAGTGGGTGGGGGAACCTGGAGAGATGTACATGGTTTGAAGTGTGTCTAGGAGGGTGTCGGGATCGTCAATGTATTCGTGTATGAGGCGTGTCACGTGGTGCTGTGTTGCTAATTTGGTGTGTGGGGGCTCAATGAGGTACCGGAGGAGTTGCCATGCGCGTTTGCTGGACAGGTGTCCGGCGATGCCTTCACATATCTGTCCCCAGTTAGATCTTCAGAGCTCCTCAGAGTGCTGTTGGATTTGTCTCTGCAGCGCGGCCAGCCGCTTTTTAAGCGTTCTGTTGAGCTTGTTGCCTTTCCAGCGTTCCAGGAGGCTGTGATAAGCCTCCAAGAGGTGGGCTAGGCGTGTGTCGAGGGTAGGGGTTTCGGTTGTGGTTCAATGTGTCGCGTGTTGTGGTGAACGTCATGCTTCAGTGACTGCACCCGTGCGTCGATGTCTGCGAAGGGTGTGTCTGGGAGGGCGGTGCGTGCACCGCGAAAGGCATTCCAGTTAATGAGTTTGTGTGTTGTATTTGCGTGACGGGGTGGTTTGTACGGGACAGTGATTTGTAAAATGTAATGATCACTGTCCAGTGTATGTTGCCTTCTGTTCCAGGTAACGCCGCGGATGCAGCGGGTCAGCGTCAGGTCCGGACTGGTGTCCATGCTGACAATGTTGGCGATCCGCGTAGGCATCTGAAATGTGTTGTGCACAGTGATTTGGAGGTTCTGCAGGAGCAGCCAAAGCCTGCGACCTTGATGTGTCGTGGTTGTGTACCCCCAGTCAGTATGCTGACTGTTGAATTCCCCACCGATGAGTAGGGGATGTTTCGCTGCTAGATGGTGTAGCTTTTGCATAAGTGATTCTAGCGGGGCCATCGGCAGGGACGGGGAGTGGTATATGTTTGTTATAAATGTAGAAGGAAGTGATGGTGTGTGATGTATAAGTTCTGTGATGACGCAGGGCGTCTCAGACGTAATGTGATGAGTTTCGTAGGTGAGGCTGCGGTGGGTGAGTGTGGACGCCCTGGGTGGGTTAGTGTTATCTGAGTGTGTAGATGTGTAGCTGGGGTGGGTTGCCCGGTGTGCAGTCTCCTGGAGAAGAAGTATGTGCGGCGTGGGTGTGATGGTGGGAAGGAGAAGTTGCACAGTGTGCGCTCGGCCCGGAAGCCGCGGCAGTTCCAAATCAAAATGGGGAGATAATTAGTGCTGCCCCCGCCATATTGGATAGGGGGTGGATTGAGGAGGGTAGTAAGACGGGCGTCAATTGGTATGTGTTGCTCAGAAAAGGTGGTTTGTGCTTGCGGAGGCAGGATGCAGGGAGAGGAGGGGGTTTGAAGTTTTTATTTTTATTTTTTATTTATTTATCACATACTGCGGACCAAATATGGTCCTAGCAGGAGAGGCACAGTACAGAACACTTAAGCACAAAACCTCGATCTTAAAAAAAAGAAGAAAAATATACAAACGACGAGACAAGTACTAAAAAAAAAGTTGGGCGAAGCGATGGGTAAGGCTATGTTCCAAGAGCTCCATCATCTTGGTAAGCATAGCGTCCATGCTCTGCTCAAGTTTTTCGGTGAGGGTGGCGGCAAGGTGATTGAATCTGGCCTCGATGCGGGCGTCTAGCTCTTTTAGTTTGTGTTCAAACTTGGCTTTGAGTGCTGCTAATTTAGCGTCTATTTCTGGGGGCACGGGAGGGGGTGTGGCGTTTGTGGTGCGCTGTTTCTTTGCAGGAGGGGTGTTTGAACTGTCTGGGGGTGATGAGGTCGGATTATTGACAGGGGGTGCGGGTTGAGGGGGCATGGACGGGGCGGGGGTGCTCAGGAGGGAGGAAAGGCGGGTTACCTCGTCACGCAAGGCCTTGAGTTCCTGGTCTCTGGGATCTGCCTGGGAGGACTGGGGTGGTGGTGGATGACGGGTGGTGTTGCCAGAAACGTGGTCTGCCCAGGTGAGACGCGAGGCATTCTTGCTGCCATTCTGCCGGGTTCTGTAAAGAGACCGGGAAGCCGTCGAGATGCGTCCGTTGGCTGTGCTGGGTTGATCGCAGCGGGAAAGCCGCGATGTAGACGGGTGAGAGAGAGCGTTCCTCGGGAACGCTAGTTTACGGCCCCGTGGCTTGCAGTTCCCAGTTCCGGTCATGTGAGGGCCTCCGCAGAGAGTGCAGCTGGGGTTGCATGAGGGCACATCTTCCTTGGGATGGGACTGCCCGCAGCGGGAGCACTTATGTGATATTGGTTGGACGCACACATCCGTCCGGTGACCTCGTACGCGGCAGTTCGTGCAGGCGTCTATATGCCCTCGGTATGGTGTACATCTGTGTAGGGCTCCTCCATAAAGAACGGCGCGTGGGAGAGGCCCAGTGCGGAATGTAATTAAAATAGAACGCGTGGTGCCCATTCGGCGTGAGTCCACGATGAGGGCGTCTGGGTTGCCGGTGATGTCTTCCACGAGCGCTGACGGGGTCTCGTTCCAGTACGCATTGGAGAGAGAGAGACTCTTTAATGAACAGCAGAGAATTTAGCCGGCGTATAAAGATCGCTGGCATGCTACTCTGCGTAGGGTGGGGAATTTGGGAGATAAAGACAGAAGGAGAGCAGACTGGAAGAGGTAAAAAAAAAACAAGAAAAAATGCGGCCATGAAATGGGTACTAAGGATGCAACGGCGAGTATTGATGTAACCTATGGAATGATGGAGTGCATAGTCCGTCAAATGGGCTGACGAAGTTCTCTGCATGAAGAATGCATGAAGGTATCGTGCAAGTGAATTTAAAGCTTATCGAGATGTCCAATGTCTTTTAAATATGTGAATAGAAAGTTCATTGCAAGTCTCTGTTGCCTAAGGCAGGCTAAGGGACCTAAAACTTTGTCCATTGTTAGGGGCACTGAGCAGAGCTTCTGCATTCAATGTTCATAGTACGCACGCTCGTTAGCATAAGCAGGACACTCAAGCAAGATATGCTCCACAGTTTCTATCGCGGCACAGTTGTCACAGTGTGGACTGTTCATTTGTCTAAAACGGTATCGTAAGCCGTTTGTATAAGCAGCATTCAGACGAAGTCGATGATAAAGTGTTTCCAGATGTCGAGGAATTCTGGGTGAGAGTCTTGATCTAAGATGTGGGTCGATTGAGTGAAGGAATTGGTACTGATGTGTCGGCAAACTCCAAAGCCGATAAGTTTCTTCGGAAGAAAAACTTTTAACCATCTGGGACGCATCAGATTTCGTGAAAAAAGTTCTAATATATCTCCGATGTTGATGGCCCTCACGGGCCGCTTCATTTGCTTTTTCATTAGCCTGAATGCCACAGTGAGCAGGTACCCACTGAAATGTTATGCAGTGGCCTGCGGCAATAGCTAAATGATGTAGATATCCGATGTCCAGGGAAACTGGCTGGGGACTCGTTTTCTTCAGCCGGTTGGCCAGGATCTGCAGAGCTGCTTTCGAATCAGTGAAGATAACCCAACGGCCGGCGGTTCGGCGCAGGATGTAAGAAACAGCTTCCTTAATGCCGTGAAGCTCAGCTGTCGTAGAGGATGTCCTCCGCTGCAGCCGGTAAGAAAGGGCATGGCCTGTTGAGGGCACATAAAGGCCACATGAAGAGGTTTCTGTAGTAGTTGAACCATCGGTGAAGATATGGGTGTGCTGCCTATATTCTTCCGTTAAGTAGGCGAGAGTAGTTTGCAGAAGCGCTGCCTGTGGCATGCGGCTCTTTGCATTCACACCTGGAACAAACTTCTTCACCTTTAGAGGAGAGAGTGTCCATGGAGGAAAGGCCAGAGGTAGTAGTTTTGTGGCTGATTAATAGTAGGGATGGGCAGGAGCTGCACTGCCTGGCCAAAGCTAGAGTTGCTGTGAGTTAGGTGGACACAGTGCAGGAAGTGTTTCTTCCCTTGAAGAACATGGCGGAGATGTGTACGCATAGTTTCCTGGGCGGCAATCACCTCTAGTGGGAGACATCCTGCCTCCGCTACTGTTCCTGATGCAGAGGAACCCTTTGGGAGGCCAAGGCATATTCGCAGGCAGTTCCGTGCGGCAACGAGATACTTATTGCTTGATGTAGATAATCTTTGAAACACTGGTAGACAGTAGCGCAAGGTTCCTTCAACGTACGCTTTTTCAAGCAGGAGCATTGATCGGCAGTTGCTACCCCACCTTGTTCCCGCCATGAACCTAAACACTTGCGATGCTGCAGTGATCCTCTCGCGGAGTTTTTTTATCTGAGGTGTCCATGACAGATTATAGTCGATTACAACACCCAGGAATCGCTGAGATCGTACATATGGTAGCGATCGTCCGCCTAGGAGCAGCGGATATCGGGTCATCGTTTTTCTTGTAAACGCCAGTGCAACTCTTTTCTGGCGAGAGACGAAGACCTCTGGAAGCCAGGTACATCGAAATGTGCAATAGCGCTCTCTGTAGACGTTGCTGGGTGATATAGCGCGAGCGTGATGCGGTCCAAATGCAGATATCATCAACATAAATTGTTATACGGACCCCTCGCGGAAGGTTTGTTCTTATGTGTATAAGGGCAATATTGAACAGGAGAGGGCTGAGCACCGCTCCCTGTGGTACGCCCCTCTCCAATGCGTGAAAGCGTGTTGGACCGTCTGGAGTGGTCATAAAAATTTGCCGTTCTTTCAAATAATGCCCAATCCATTTGTATAGCTTTCCTCCAAGGCCAAGACTGGCAAAGGCGGCGAGAATTGCATGGTGAAAGACAGAGTCAAAGGCGGCCTTGATGTCTAGAAAAACGGCTGTTGGGATGTACCCAGCATGAAGGTACTCCTCAATTGATGAGACGAGGGCGATGATATTGTCAGTCGCAGACCTGTTTTGACGGAACCCGTTCATTTCTTGGGGGAACTGATTTCGGCTTTCTAGGAACCAAGTTATGCGTTTGCAGATCATGCGCTCCATGAGCTTACCTACGCAGCTCAGTAGGGCAATGGGCCGGAATGATGCGTAGCTTGTTGGCTGCTTACAGGGTTTCAAAACAGGCACAATTTTCGCCAGCTTTCATTCCGTGGGGACCTCACCAGTCATCCATGAAGAACTGTAATACTCCAGGAGTCGAAGACGGGAGGTGTGGGGTAGCTTTGCAAGGGCTTCATAGGTCACCTCATCATGACCCGGAGACGTGTGTCTATTAAGGCGGAAGCCTTTAATGTCTCATCGTTGTAAGCAGCAGTTGTCGACAGAAAATGTCACGCTTTTCAATTGGTGGAAATGGTCGTGACGTCACAGTGCGCGAATTTCAAACGGGGCCAATTGCACTTTGGCTAGTAACCATGCAACCAATTGAAGGGATCGTATAGTGATGCTCCAAGTAAGTGGGACTGAGCTTAGTTAATTGCTTAATTCCCCAATTAGCCTAATTAGCTTTACTAATCAGGCCATATAAATGAATAAAACCGATTAAGAAATTGGTCGAGCTCAGGAATCGAACCCCGGTCTTCGGCGTGAGAGACGAGCATGCTATCCACTCCGCCATGCCAGCTCGATGGTTTGGAATGAACAAAGGCGCGCCTAGTGAATACGGTGTCTTCACTCACTCTCATCCTCCTCCATTCTCTTCCGGCGAGGTTTAGGTGTCCACCGACAAATGAGAGACAGGTACATTTCCTTTCCTCAAAAACCAATTTACCGACGAGCGAGGCGTAGAACCGAATGGGCGATGGCGTTCTATGGGCTCCTTGGCAGCGTTGCAAGACGCTGTCGCGTTCCACTCTTAGGGGCGAAGCTTAACATCTTAACCACACATCAGTGACCACACTTTAGGTCAAAAAAGTGCCCCCCTGAATTTTGACGGGTGTCCACCGAGATATGTGAGACAGTTACTGCGTAATTTCCTTTCCTCAATACAATTTTCATTTTCTTCATTATGGCTCCTCTTTATCTATATTCTTTCACTCCCACTTCCTCCCTTCCTCTACAGTGCGGTTCAGGTGTCCACCGAGATGACACAGAATTACTGTGCCATTTCCTTTCCTCAAAAAGCGTTGCGTTCATAGGGCAAGGCATCGCGCCGAACGGGTGGTGGCGTTCCGTGGCCTCCCTGGCAGCGCTACAACGCGCTGTCGCGTTCCACTCCTAAAGGCGAAGCTTAGGCGTCATTAATTAGCAGTTAATTAGTATTGAGGTATTAATCAGTAATTAACAATTAATTAGTGATTTGCCATCACTTAGTAATTATATGTGACGCCACCAGTGCCACAGAAACAGCGAAGGTGGCGCGGAAAACGCTTCCGCCTCTACCCGCCGCCGCGGTGGCTCAGTGGCTATGGTGCTCGGCTGCTGGCCCGAAAGACGCGGGTTCGATCCCGGCCGCGGCGGCTGAATTTCTTTGGAGGAGAAATTCGAGGCCCGTGTACTGTGCGATGTCAGTGCACGTTAAAGAACCCCAGGTGGTCGAAATTTCCGGAGCCCTCCACTACGGCGTCTCTCATAGCCTTAGTCGCTTTGGGACGTTAAACCCCATAAACCAAACCAAAGCCTCTACCCACTTTGGACAGTCAAAGTGCCCCCTGAATTTTTTGTCTCCGCGATAGCTGTGTATAGTTCTTCCATTGTGAAAGGCAGGTCTAACGCTGGCACTGCCGCCTTTGGGATGCCTGATTGACCATCTGCGGAGAGTGTCGAATGCCCTGACCCTGCCGACAGTAGCCTGCAGTATTCTTCTGAGACTTCTTTTATAGATTTTTGTTCGTGAAGGGAGAGTGCAGCGAAGGGGTGGAGTTGTTGAAGTGGCTTGCGCATACCTCTAAGTATCCGCCAAATATTGGTTACTGGTTGGCGCACATCCAGTGTAGAACAAAAGTCACGCCACTTTTGCCGACTGAGTTTATCCATATAGCGTCGAATGTGACGTTGTGCCCGTCGGCATGCACGTAGGTCATCGAGGCTTTTTGTGCGCAGAGCTTTCCTTTCAGCTCGCCTGCGTATAGCGCAGAGCCTTTGAAATGTGTCATCATTTGAAGGTACGCTATCATTTTTAGTTGTAATTTGTGTACTCGCTCTCAGGCAATACGCCATTGTCGATGCTAATTCGTCATTGCGAGTTGCCGCAGTAACTCCTCTGCTTACAGCGTCCTTGTATGCGTCCCAGCCTGTAGATTTTGTAAGGAATTTCTTTGGGTTCCTCTGCGCATGGGAAGCCGATATGAGGATTGGGTAATGGTCGTTTCCTCGTGTCTCCAAATCAGTGCACCAGCCAAAGTTGTGGGCGAATGAAGTTGTGACAAATGTCACGTCGATGCTGGTGGTAGTCGTCGGTCCTCGGAGGTAGGTGATGCTGCCGTCATTTAATGGCTGAACTGAATGCTTGGAGAGAAGTTTTACCAGCTTGGCACCTCGGGCACATGTATGTGAGCTGCCCCATATTTCATTATGAGTATTGAAGTCTCCGCAAATAATAAGCGATGAGGGCGTCCTTGCTATCAAGTTATCAAGTCTCATAGCATCAAATGGCGTGCCTGGCTCAAGATATACTCCAATCAGAGTGTACTGTTGTCCGGCAATAACTGTGACAGCGCACACGTATTCATTGTCGCTGTGAGGCGGGACATCAACCGACGAGGCCGAGATATCCTTGCGAAAGCCTATCAGCAATCTGCTGACGTTATCTGGTCGTTGTGAATGATGGAAATAGTATCCTTGGAGTCGGAAAGTTTCCTCGAGGCGTGATTCACAGATGACTATGAAAGGGAAGCGGTACGCTCGCACGAGCTGTCGGAAATCTGAGTTTAGAGCGTAGCCCGCGAGCGTTCCACTGGAAAATGGTGCATGTACGAAAGATGTTGTGGATTGTAAGCTGCGCCGAAGTTCTCGCTGTTGAAGCCATGATTACTGAAGTGTGGCATTACGCCCCTGCGGAGCGTAGGAGACCGACACCAACGGCTCCATTGCAACGACAGCTTCTACTTCTGGGAGTCCTCCTGACGAGGGGTTTCCACGGATAAGAGCCTAGATGGCTGCAAACAGCATCGGAATGAGTAGGCTTGTGATATCTTGTTCAGAGCTTACGGTTTGCTGCCTGTCGCTGAACTTCCTGTCATGTTGTGGCGCCTTAGGCTCAGAGCGAGCGACGCTGTTTGTCGGGTCTTGTGCAGTGCGCTGCAGCAGCTTTGATGAAGAAGAACCAACGGACTTCCCGCGCTTCTTTTTTACTGCATCTGCGTAGGTCTTGTCAGCTGCTTTGCCACGCTGTGTAGACTGATTCTCGGAAAGAGCTGCCGTAGTCGTGAAAACCACGTCGGGTTTAGGTGGTGGTTCATGGCGCTTAGGGGGTTTCCCTTGTGTTTGCTCTGCCGTGCGAGCAACTGTGGCTGCTTTCTTTTTATAACACCCTCCATAGGAAGCAGGGTGCGGGCCACCGCAGTTAGCGCATTTAGGTTGTGCTCTCGAAGAGCATTCTATGTGCGAGTGGGGGCCAGCACACACTTTGCAGCGCACGGGGCCATTACAATGTCTTGATATGTGGCCATGCCTCTGACATTTATAGCACTGAGTTGCTGCTCCGATGTATTCAGTTACAGAGTAACTACAGAACCCAAGCGTTACTCTTTTTGGTAGCGGCGCATCTTTTGCGAATTCCAATATAACTGTGCGACGGCGTACCTCTTTGATCTCTCCACCACCCTCAGGAGTGTAGGCGGTTAGCCTCCTTGCTGAAAGGACACCTTGGCCGCGTAGATATTCCTTCAGTTCTTCGTCTGTGTAGGTGACAGGTACATCTTGTATTTTGCCATAGCTTGCCATGTAAGAGTATGGGACTCGGGCCTCTACGGCCACTCCAGCCAGCTTAGTTACCGTGAGCAGATGGTTGGCGGCGGGCAGCGTCGATACTGTAACCATCAGGCTCCCATCCTTGTGAATGCGATGGCTGAGGACGTTTTCTTGTGCCGATGCTACAACCGCCGAAGCCACAGTGTTGGGGTTGGCTTTCCATAGGCTTCCGCCTTCCTCGGTGGGCCTGAAGACTACAGGAACACCGGTAGCTATCTTTTTCTTGTACGAGACAACTGTGAACGATGCTTGGTCCATGTCCTCTGGATGGTCGGTCAAAGGCTCGTTGCTGGCTTGGTCGTCACGCAGCCTCTTGTTTGCCGGGCCCTGGTCTATAGCCGCAACTGCAGGGGCCGCTGGACCCGCCGCTGCCGCTGCTGCCATCAGTGAGCATGGAGTTCAGCTGGTGGTGATGTTCCGTGTCGGCGTTGATACGGCGCACAGCGCCGAGGAGGTCGCTTGACGTGCTTTTGCCGGCGGCCAGGGACCCCCAGGTAGTCGCACGTCGAGAACACACGCCACAAAAAACTGAAAAACCTCTGAAGTGAGAAAATAAAGCCGAAAATTACGGACCAGTGTCAGACAGCCGGCCCACTAATCATCGTCTTCTTCGTCTCCCACGCATTGGAGATGACTCCGCGTACCGCTCCATCCGGGATGTAAGCTGAGACGGCGATGTCCTTGCCTTGGTTCTTGATGTTTGTTACGCGAACCAAGGCAAGCGCTTCAGCTTTTAGGGGCGTGCTGACAGTGCACGTATTGATGACTGGGTGTACCCTGATTTGGGCACGCATTGGGTCCTGAAGCTGGGATGCCGCTTGGAGGATCGCCTCCCGTAGTTGCCGGGGTGGAACCAGGTCCAGCTGCAGCCCGCCTTGTGATCTGAAGACGATCTTGTAGTCTCCAGCAGGAAGCGGCGGCTGCTGCCGCGAACGCTTCACAGCTGCGCGCGTTTCTTGCAGGTGCGCTGACTTGTCAAGGCATGCAGCCTTGGGGTCACCTTCAGCAGAGGCTGCGGCCTCCTGGCGTCATGTTGTTGAAAGGACGTCGTTGGAGCGGGCAGGCACGCTAAGAATGTGCGTTCAGTCCCTAGGGTCGTGGTCGTGGGGGTTAAGGACCTCTCCTTGCATCTGCATCTCCATGATGGCGTTGGTGGCGGAAGCATCCGTCGTAGTAGGCCTAGCTCCCAGCGAAGCGAAGCCTAGCTCAGGCGAAGAGGTCACAGAGAGAAGAAAAAGCCGTGGGTGCCCGAAAAATAGCGTAGTCGGGCCAAAAATTGATGGCGTGCAGCGCTGACATTCGCAGATCAGTGGGTGGTGGAATTTAGGCCGATGATGCTGGCGATTGGCGAATTCCGCTGTCTTTGTGCGGAGTCGATGCGGGCTGCGCCTGTACTACGCGGTCCTCTAGCGGCCAGTCTTGAACACTAGACCCATTTCAAAATTTTGACTAGTACCATCTACAACCAATGTGTTATCAGCGCCCGCAGTGCAACATTTCATTTATTGGTTTTGTTTGGCCAGTACAGAGACTGCAAACAAGGGAGAGCAAGCTAAAGGCGCCTAGTAGCGCCTGACAGAGGCCTGCCCTCCCCATGTAAAAAAAAAAACAAAGTGGCATTTGGCAATGGTACAAAGTTTCCATAAGTAACAGAAACTAGAAAAGCAGCGGATATATTGACAACGAAACAGAGATCAGGCATGCATAGAGCTGCATAGAGATCAGGCATGCATTAGCAGAACAGGTCGCGATTGCTCTCGCGGTCCCACATTCCGACTCAAAATACATAATCACCGACTCGCGAGGGGCCTGTCGGAACGTCGAACAAGGCTGCACTCCCTTCCCAGCCTATTGAATCTACGGAAATTGCATGTGGGATACGGACGCCTGTGTTACCTTATATGGGTCCCTGCTCATCAGTGGTTGTCAGGAAATGAGGCACCACACGCAACCGCCCGCCCGCTGTCTTACCGGGCCGGGGTGGAAATGTGCTCTTCGATTTTTCGGCAAAAGGCATAGCCATTCACCCCAACTCATGCAAGTTCTCACACAACGGCATCCGTGACGTTACAATGACCGTGTGGATAGCAAAATTTGAGGTGGGAAACCATTTTTTTTTCCAATTTTGAAGGGTTCTTCTACGAACACCGTGTCGCTGCGAGCTAAGCCTAAAGATAGCAGGGCCTAGCGCCCGTGCTTAGGCGTGCTCCGGCGCGGTCATCGACCTCACCAAGGCCCTAGAGGCGAACTGTTTCAAGAAAATGGCGTCCGCTATACATGTCCAAGTGGTGGGGGAAGATATCACGCCGGAGGAAGTTTCCGAGAAGTTTGGCTGGCGCGTCGCCGGAGAGAAGAAGACCCAGGAGCAAGACAGCAAGCTAAGTCTAACGCCGCTTTACGGGGGGCCGGCGGCTGCCGGGTATCGTCGCCTGCAGCGGAAAAATTTCAAGACCAAGCTACTCAAGGCAGCGAGGATGCCTGTGTTGCCGAGGCAAGATATCAAGATCGTCATGCGTCTCAGGGGAGGCCTGAACCTTGGGGAAGTATCTAGAATCGAGATCAGCCGAGCCATCATCGGAGCTGCGAAGGTGAGTGGCGAAGAGGTGACGCAAGATGTTATCTGCCCGAACAAACAGCAAAACATAGTCGTTATCAGCACTCCTAACCGAGAGAGCGCCGACTGCTACTCGGCAGTCAGAAACCTCACTATCAGCGGCACGGCCCACCAAGTAAGCGCCTACGAGACCGCCCCCCACGGCACCGTTAAGGGCGTGAGCAGGACCAGTGAGGACAGGACCAGTGCCTCCTAGAAAAAAAGGCCTCTGCATTCCCCCTGTGACGTCACGCACCTTGCCCAGTTCGAATTTAGAACACAAGAAGCGACTCCTGCTCAGATAAGAAGCAACGGCCTCCAAGATCTTGAGCCTTGTGTTCTTAATCCATGACATGATATTGCTAACAGGGCAAGGTACATGACGTCACAGGAGGAGTGCAGAGGCTTTTCCTTTCTAGCAGGACACGGATGAAGCATAATCTTTTGTGTGCTCCTGTCTCTTCCTTACGTCCATCTTTTAGAGCAGGAGAGATGCGGAAAAGGCGATTTGCACGTAGATATGAATCCGAGAGCATAAGAAGTTCCATGATTCCAAAATATGTACATAAAATTCACCCATTGGATGGGTGAACTAACGCCATCAGATCGAAAGTGACGTTAGTTCTGGCAAAGGCATCGGAAGCTGCTAATGCGTCCACGTTGACAACACATAGTGGAATTAGTGTCCCTTCGAATTTATCTCGCAGCTATCGCTGGGTTTATGGCAGTCGAATAAAATATTCGTGAATTCTTCCAGGTCCTGTTCTATTGGCTTCCTCCTCAAACGTATCGCGGAGTCTATATTTGCTGTAATGTCGGAAATGAACTAAAATGCTTTGTCTCTTAACTATATTGCGTCACTATTATTGTTGCCCTGTCACACTGACGCTCTCATTAACCCATTCGCTCTTGAGCTTCTTCACCATTAGATCTTCCTCTGCATGGACAGTCCTTTTGGCGTCTTCCCATCGAATTCAGATTTCATCACCTTCCTTGCAATTTATTCACCTCCCCTCATTACATGACAATAGTATCGCAGCCATCCTTGAATTTTTCATTCGGTATATTGTATGTGCCTGTTCCGTACTCTCTTATCTTTTCAATCCACATCCGAACTTAACGTGCTCATTCCTATAAATATCAGCATGTAGGCTGACCTTTAGGAGTGCCTCTTCTGCAGTGTTATAGGAAAAAACGTGGAACACACAGCATATACGGCAGTGTTCCCGTAGTTAAGTCTAGTGTCGAGTACGACGTCCTTCCCCAAGATCTATACGGAATGTTTGCAGACCGTCCATGTATGACACTAAAGCAGGTCTGCTTTCGCGGATCAACTGGCTTACTACGCTGCTTCGCTTAATACTCCACCGGCCAACGTTTATAGATACTTTCTTAGTTCCATAACTCCTCCTCTGAAAGCGGGCGCTGCTTGTACCCGGGCGGTTAGAGGGCGCTGCAGTCGAGGTTTGCGCGGTCGCCGGCACGCGCGCGGGCGCGGCTCCTCTCCTGCAGTTACTACTTATCCCGTGCGCGGGTTTGTCGTTGCCCTTTTTTGTCCATTTGTGTTCCTGTGCGCTCTGCGAACACGTGGTCCCCATCGTGCACTCAGAACAACAAACGCTGCTGGCCGTGAAGCAGCTTTCGAGCGCGACGATGCCCACTTGCTTCGTGCCCGGCTGCACCAGCGGGTACAAGAGCAGCCCGGAGAAACGCCATCCGTACGGAAGCAAGAGGAAATACCAAACTCATTGCATCAAATAAACCGTTGAGTCCCTGAGGGTGACATTTATATCAGTGCTGTCCATTATAGACTTCCTACACAACAAGAGCCTCAGCTATATACTCACAGCGAAGTTAAACCAAGACTCACTTGAGGTAATTAGACTGGCACGTTGAAAAGCCTAGAAATGCTCATATATAACGTGTTTTTTTTAATTCAGAGATTTTTTGGCCTAGTGAGGTCATTCGGAGGTGACGAAGACCACCCTACAGTGACCAAGTTCAGCCAATTATTTAGGCTGCTTTCTTTTACACACCTGTTGAAGTAGCTGTGAAAGGGAACTGTGAGACGGGAACTGATCGTGTCTTAATTAGTGCCTTCCAGAGCCTCGGAGAAAAGCGTCGCGACGCCCTCATGCAGAAAAAGGCTAGAAAGAACAGATCTGGCAGGAGCTGATGGCAATACCTTTCAAGGACCTCTCCGATGCCTCCAACGACCACAGGTACAGTGTTCCATCACCAGAAGAAACAGCCTTGTATTATTTGGCAAGCTATGTGGCTTTCAAAATGAAAAATAAAGCGCAATATGAACTCTGTGACGCAATGTGACGCACTTGGCACGCAGGATTCTCTGCCGCCTGAGGCTATACTCATTATTGAGCGCGAGTATGTTAGTGGCAGTCTCGCGTACCCTTCCGAAAAGATGTTTGCCTGTGTAAGCGCGGTAGAAGGTGCTATAAAACAGGCTTGAAAGGGCGAGTTGTTCGGCGACCTGTTTTGGAACGTGCTTGATTCTCTTGTAAAAAAAGGCACGAGTGGTGTCGGTTGTCCAGAGCATGCTGAGGTGTTTACAGCTTAATTAATTTGCTTTTATTTAGTGACGCGCATGCATTTCTTTGCGCGAGCAAAGTGCTTGGAAAATAGTAGCGCCGTTAGAGCTGAAAGAGAGCGAAAGCAGGGGAAGTTTGTCACACAAATTAGTTGACAGCAAATTTGTCAACAACGATGTTTAGTGGGTTTGTGAATAAAATTTTTCTATTTAAATGCCAAGGGCTTTGAGTTGCTCTTGCATTTCGCCTACACCGGTACCGCCTCGCGGCTTTGGGCCGTAGCCATTGAGACAGCGGCGGGTTTCATTTGCATCAGTATTGCTGTAATAAAACGTAAATGTAATTTTGCGCGAAATGCGAGACAGAACAGCCAGTCGCGAAAAACTGGTTCGGCGGATAATCCGAATCTGTTGAAGTATAGAAAGGTTAGGTTGATCTCACGAGAAGCAGAATCGAAGCATGCATTTCGTCATTGCCCGTACAAAACGGCCGCTTGTGACACTGCTCAGAATACCGCTCTCAAGTTCGCAAACACGCTAAGCACACATATGTTATGGAATACCTCCGGGCAAGAGGTGGAAACAAAGAAACAGCAGTCGCGCAGCGATGATTCGAATGCGAGTGCTCGTGCAAAACGCTGCAGGCTAGCAGACGACTCTCGCCCACCCAGCTCAACCCGCGATTGCAGCGCCGCGGTGGCGGGAACGGCGACCGGCCGCCTGCTCCCTACGGGCGCTGCGAGGAGTTACGGAACTAAAAAAGTATCTATGAACGTTGCCACCGGCGGCTTATTCAGCGCATGAAATACTAATCACTTAATTACTGAGTTCTGGCTGGCGACCGCTCGCACCTAAACTCAGATCTTGGTTTTTAACCATGAAATGTTTTAGCTCCCGTTGTCGGCAGTGTTGTGACGTCACGCCGAGACCGAGAGCCAACATCCGGGCACTGAATTCCACTCATCCGGGCACTGAAACGAGAGCATCTGGGCACAGTACGAGATTTAACGATACGCTCTAAGTGAGAGGGGCGCGCTTCCGCGCCGTCCACAAGGATGGCGCTGCGGTCCCACGCTCAGGCATGTAAAAGACCGGCCGCTTTGCCTTCAGCTCATGAAGTTTCCTCCTGTGACAGGCAGATGTATACACGCTCGTGTAGTATTCGAACGCGCTGCATATGCATTCTTGTCAGGCCTGCGTCTCGTCGTGTCCGCGTACGCTTCTGCATCGTCCTGAATTTCAATGCCGCCACCGCCGCAGCTGCTTAAGCCGAGCAATGGAGCCTGATGAAAGCAGAGGTAGGAAGCGTCTTGCGGAAAGCGATCGCTTTGCGAGTGATACGCCACAGCAGAAGACTGCTTGCCACTGCCGACAACGCCATGATTATGCGGCCGCTCCCGAAAGCGACGAGGCCGCCACGGTTCGCGGCTGCCTACCTAAGCCCGCACTATTGCAGGCGATCGCTTCGACGCCACAAGAATAGTGTGGTGTGGTGCGGTGTGGTGTGGTGTGTTGAACTCTAGACCAATTTCAAGATTTTGACTAGTGCCATCTACAACCAATGTGTTATGCCCGTAAACATTTCATGCTTACTCTACTCTCGGTTACGGGAGAGGCAGAGATTTTTCGGTAAGAATATATCTCTCTTTCCAAGAGAAGTGACCGGAATACAGGTGTAGAAGCATGAACGAGCGATAAACTCTTAAGGTACAATAGCAGGGGACGTGCTCGACTGTCAGCGAGAAAGCAGTGTTCGACCACTAATTCCTGTGGTCTTGAAAGATAGGGTTTTGATCCGATAGTATATATATTTTGTCCCCTTCTATACAGCAACTTTAAAAGTTCGTACAGCACCGAGAAAGCCTCTCCTCCGCGTAGGTCCTGCGATGCATTCATTCTCACAACTACGCCCGCCCCTGTGCACAGGGTGTGAGCTCGGAAACGTCGCGTTCAGACGACAAAGGCCACTCTCGCTTTCTAGCACTTAGCGGTGTAGAGAGCAGAAGAGCAGGCCAATCGTGGGCTATAGGGACCGCTACGGTCCGGTGCACCACGGCAGGCAGTTTTAAAGCGAAAGCTTTACTACTTGCACTTTCAGCCTTTGCCGTGGAGCGGCGGTGCCACCATTGACCTTTAGTTGACGTCTGTGTGACGTCATGTGTGACATCACGCCGAAAAGATGGGCGACCGACTCGCGCCGTCGCAAGCCGCGGCGGTGTCACCACCGGCGCCTAACTCCTGCGCTCTCCGCTAGGAGCGCAACAGGTGTTGTGACGTCACGCCGAAGAGCTGGAGTTAGGGCGGTGCCACCACTGCCGCCTAACTCCAGCGCTCTCCGCTAGGAGCGCGACTGTGGCGTTACGCTGAAGAGATTAGGCTCTAATCACGTCGCTAGAAAGCAGTAGCTGTGCCAACCACCAGCGGCTTAACATTGCTTCGCGAAGTCGCGCCGTCAGTGTGCGACGGCGGTGCACATGAACGGCGCCCTGACTGTACTGGATTGTATGGGACTGGATTAGAATAGATTAGATTACATTAGATTATATTGGATTGGATTGGATTGTATAGCAGATGCATCGCCACAAGTCTAACCACAAGCACCACCACCAGCTACACTACCAGCTGAACCATGGTGTAGGTACGGATATTGCTTTCGTAATTACCGGGCTTAACCAAGCTAAGCCACAGTGAATTTTTTTAGACAAGGAATGGTACATTGAGAATATACTTGCGCAACCAAGGCTCAAAATAAGTTTCTCGCAAGGCACGAGGCGGAATTAATCCTCCTTTGTACGTGTGTAAAACGTGTTTTGTTGCTTCCTTTGAGGGGTGTGCTGCGCAGCTCACCGAACTGGAGACGAACTTGGAGAAGATGGTAGACATGTCACCCTCCCCGGAAGCCTCTGGCTCGAAGCAGGGCCTTGGAGAAGGTGGCTCGCAGCGCCAGTGGAGCAGCCTCGTCGTAGGCTCCAGTCTGCATTCAAGACAGGCCAGTAATCGCAGAAGTGGCGCCAAGGCCTACGTCCTCGATTCCTTAGGCCCTGTTTGTAGCATTAGCTACAAGGCGAAAGCCTTTAATGACTCGTAGTGTCATCCGTCCGTTAACAAAGCATGTCACACGCGTTTAACTCGGGAACTAAAAAAGGTAGAACACCAATGGTTGCCTCATATAAAGGAGGGAAAAATTAACCTTGAAGACAAGTTTGATGACTGTAGAGGAATTAGTTAATTATAGGCAAAAATGTCGAAATTGCGCCGAAATAGCGCGGACGTCGATATAGTGACGGGAACCGTGTGACGTCACATCCACCCGCAGTAGTCACGGCGTAGTGGAACTTGTCACAAAATGACCGAATAAACGTCGGATCTGTGTCAAATTAGATGGAAAAATGTGCAATTAAGCGTAATTAACACTTAACATCCCCGAAAGATGCATAGTTTGGGTATCGATATAGCCACGGGATAGGTGTGACGTCACATCTATCTAGTCGCCACGGCAGTGTCCTCTGCTCTCGCCTTTCAAGACTTCAGTTGCCAAAGAGTCCTTGGTATTTTTGTCAGTAGGAACATAAATATACAGGCTGTTTTAAGGGTAACGAACTGGATACCAAGGGAAGGCAAGCATACCAGGGTGCGGAAAGAACTGCGGTGGGCGGATGTGATTAAGAAATTTTCGGGAGTAAGGTGGCCGCAGCTGGGACAGACCAAGGTTAATTGGAGGTGTATGGGAGAAGCCTTCGTCTTGCAGTGGGTGTAGTCCGGCTTATGAAGACGAAACTGGAAATGGGAATATTTCTGTGGCTTACAATTGAGGTATTAACGAAGCCCTCCGGTATAGAGTTCGACTATTTGCTTAGCGAGCCTTTTATACGCGGCTTGCAATTCTCCACGTATACTAAGTGAAAGACGAAGAGGCCAAAAAATTCGAGACTTCTTGGTGCACTCCACATACTAGGTGGACATTCAGTTGCTGCCGGTAGCGCCGTTCCGTGGAAGATACCATGTGCCACTTCCACAAGGCATAGATTCGCTCAGATGCCAGTCTATAGCGAAATAAAGACCGCTACTTGATTGAGCTGCATTTTTGCGCAGCTGACTGTTTCCTGACAGGAGGCATGTGATAAAAATTTGGAGGACGCTTAAGCTTCGCGTTTAGGAGTGGAACGCGACAGCGTGTTGCAGCGGTGCCAGGGAGTCCACGGAACGCCATCGCCAGTTCGCCGGCCCCCTCGCACCTTTGAACGCAACGCATTTCTGAGGAAGGAAGGAAGGAAGGAAGGAAGGAAGGAAGGAAGGAAGGAAGGAAGGAAGGAAGGAAGGAAGGAAAAACTTTATTTTACTGTAGTCCTTTTTCCTGCGGTTTGGGGGCATCTTCAGAGACGTTTTCTCCTTGATTCTACCCCCAGGAGTCTTCTCTGTCGAAGTCGTCCGCCTCTCATCAGTGGTCGGTTGCCCTCAGTCCAGGGCTCCGCTGGCCACTGCCGCCCGTTGAGCTCGCTGTACCAGACCTTCTTGGTCTTCACAGCGGTCGCTGGACAGCAGAGTCTCCCACTGCTCAGCACTCGGGTTTTGTATTTTGGGGACCACGTCTATGTTTTGGCAGGCCCATGTGATGTGATAGAGAGTAGGTTTTTCGTCGCACCAGGGACATTTGTCCGCGTATATGGTAGGGTGCATTTTGTTTAGTATATGTAGGTTTGGGAAAGAGCCTGTTTGTAATTGTCTCCAAGTGACAGCTTCCTCTCTGCTGAGAGATTTGTGCGGTGGGGGATATCGCAATCTTCTGCCCCTGTAGTTTTGTAGTACGGCCGAGTAATCCCTGGGTGCTGGCGCGAGTTCCGCGGGCTCGTCGGATGCTCGGAAAGTAATGTATCCTCGAGCTATCCTGTCGGCCTCTTGGTTCCCTGCCACCGCCGTGTGCCCCGGTACAGACGCAATTTTGTGCGGGATCTTGTCGCTTTGTTCTTCCTTGTTTTTAATTCTGTCGCTCGCTGTGAGGAGTATACGGTGCGCGTGACGACCTATCCTGCCATTCATGTAATTTCGGCAGGCTGTTTGAGAGTCGGTGAGTATTGTTAGCGACCTCCCGGTTCTACAGCCCTCCGCCACCGCTAGAGCAACGGCTACTTCCTCGGACTCTGCAGCTGTGCAGCCTCGGAGAGACGCGCTGGTCATTTCGCGTAAAGACGAATCGACCACCGCCGCCACAGCGATTTTGGTGTCTCCTCCTCTCCAAGACGCGTCTGCATACACGGTCGTGGCTTGAGGAGCGTATGTTTTTTCGATGAATTCGGCCCTCGCTTCTCTTCTGCCTCGATGGAGGTTGGGATCCATGTTTTTTTGGTATTGGCGCTACCTTGAGGGTCTTGCGAAGCTCGTCGGGGATCGTTGCCGTCCTCGTCATTTCTCGCATCTGCTCGCGGTATCCGAGCCTCTGCAGGAGCTCTCTTCCAGTCGTTGTCTGCAACAGCCTGAGTTTTTGCGACTCAAGCTGCGCCTCTCGTAGCTCCTCAAAGGTGTTATGTAATCCCAGGGCCATGAGTTTTTCTGTTGACGTGTTGCGCGGAAGTCGTAGCGCTGTTTTATACGCTTTGCGTAGCAGGGCATCCGCTTGTTGTATTTCGTTTTTGTTGAGGCACTGGTAGGGTAGGCTGTACGCGATTCTACTAACTACAAGGCTTCTGACTAGTTTGAGTGTGTCCTCTTCACTCATGTCATGTCGCCTGTTGGTGATGCGGGTGATCATGCGTGAGACTTGTAGTGTTGTTGCTTTGAGCAGGGTAAAAGTATGAGTACTGTGCTGGTTGGATTGAACCCACATGCCTAAAATTCTTGTTGTTGTCTTTTCTGGTATGGGTGTCCCGTCTAGGTAGACGTTGAGTTTTAGGTCCTCGTTGGTTGGGACGGTCCGGTTTTGCTTGCCTCTCCAGACTCTCAGCAGATCCGATTTCTCGGTCAAGCATGCGAGTCCTCTTTCTGCGAGGTATTGCTCTACACAAGCAGCCGCTTGCTGTAGCCTTTCTTCCTTCTCTCCGAGACAGGCCGTGTTTGTCCAGACTGTTATATCGTCAGCATACATTGCATGCCTGATGCCTTCGATGTTCTCTAGTTTTCGAGCTAGGCCTATCATAGCTATGTTGATGAGTAGGGGGGAGATAACTGACCCTTGGGGTGTTCCCTTGTTTGGAGTGCGAATTTTGTCCGATCGAAGGTCTCCTATGCCGATGGTGGCAGTTCTGTCGGACAGGAAGGCTTTGACGAAGCCGTGGATTCTGCGTCAGCAATCCAGCTTGTCTAGGCCCGTAAGGATCGCTTCATGGCTGACGTTATCGAATGCCCCCTTGATGTCCAGGGTCATTAAGACATTTTCTCCCGTCCGAGGTACGTTTCTCAGCACATCTTCTTGTATTTGGAGGAGAACGTCCTGCGTCGAGAGCTTTGCTCTGAAGCCGAACATGGTATGTGGTACACAG
Source organism: Amblyomma mixtum (assembly GCF_055824585.1). Taxonomy (NCBI): domain Eukaryota; kingdom Metazoa; phylum Arthropoda; class Arachnida; order Ixodida; family Ixodidae; genus Amblyomma; species Amblyomma mixtum. The sequence goes on along the minus strand of NC_143020.1, from coordinate 22,769,198 downwards.
TCGTTATCTTCCATGTAATTTTGCAGTCTTAGTTACCACCCGTTCGTAAAGTTTGCCAAGGCACGACGTGAGTGATATGGGCCTGAGGTTTTCAATTTGTAGCTTTTTACCAGGTTTAGGTATCATTATTACTTTGGCGTATTTCCAATCTTCGGGAACCGTCTCCGCCTCCGAATGCTTGTTAAGAAAGCTGACGAGCTCTTGTATGAGGTCGTCGCTCAGGTTGCGGATTAGGGCGTTGTCGATTCTGTCCGCTCCGGCTGCCGTATTTCTGGTGGTGTTTCTTATGGCCGCGTAAACCTCTTCCACAGTTATGGGGCGGTCGAGTTTCTCGTTTTCGGCTCCTCGATACGTTCCTTGGTATCGCGGGGGGTTGTGATCGCCGAAACATTTTTCTCGTGCCTTCTCCAGTAGGGTGATGTCTGATCCCTTGAAGGAGTGGATGAACCTGTGGATGGCTTCATTGTTTTCTGATTTTATTTTGGTCGGATCGATTAGTGCTCTTTAGAGATTCCAGGTTCTGGCCGTCCCTTGAGTTCCCTTAAGCGAGTCGCTGAGTTGTTCCCAATTTTGTTTCGCGAGTTGCATCGCGTATTCTTCCGCCTTTGCCGTAATTTCTGCTATCTTTAGTTTTAGTTTCCTGTTGTGTTTTTGCTTCCGCCATCTTTTGGTGAGACTGCGTCTCGCTTCCCATAGTCTGAGGAGGTGGGCGTCTACTTCGGGCGTTGCTGTCGTTCTCCTTAGACTTTTTGTGCATCGTTGTCGCGTTTCTCTCAGCATGCCGCTCCATTCCTCCAGTGATTGGATACCGCCTTCAGATTTGTTGCAAGCCCCGCGAAACGCGTTCCAGTCAGTGATTTTCACCTGTCCAATCTGGCGTCTTATGGTGTCGGATGCTATTCGTGTCCGGAGGATAAAGTGATCGCTGCCTAAATTTTCCATCATGTTTTCCCACTGTGACTCCCTGCTCTTCATTACGAAGGTGAGGTCCGGGCATGTGTCCATGCTCACGCTAATATCCGATTCTCGTGTGGGTCGCAGGATCTGTGATTAGACTGCAGCCAAAGTATTCCGCTACTTCCACTAATGTTCTTCCCTTGATGTCTTGTTTCTGGTATCCCCAACTCCTGTCATCCCCTCAGCTGCTATCTCTCTACTGTGGCACCTCCCCTGCATGCACCCTGTGCGGCGACCCTCACGCCACACTCTCCCACATCCTTTTAGGCTGCCCTGCTGATCCTCCCCCGCAGGGACAGCCCGCGTTATCAAGTTGGGAGGACTGGGAGGTGGTGCTCTCGTCTCCGGACCCGCCATCGCAGCTTGCTGCGGTGCTTCGGGGTGCCGACGTCATGAACAAACACCGCATGAACGTTCCGACGTAGAGTGGGACCGTGCGGTGGTCCAGGGACCCAAGGGGGGTCTAAACACACTTGCCATGATAAAGTTTTTCTCTCTCTCGTGCCTGATGGCGGTAATGGTTTTGCTGACTAGGACGGCCGCTTTACCTTCGTTTTGACTCTCGTAAACCTCGTACCCTTGTAAGGTCGGCTTGATTCCAGTCTCTTGGAGCGCAATTACATCAGGAGGTGTCAGTTGTGTGTTTCTGAGGAGACGAAATGGCGCAGTAATTGCATCAAATCTAGGTGGACACTCGAACCACGCAGTAAGGGAAGGGAGGAAGGTGGGAATGGAAGGAAGAGAGAAAGAGGTGCCGTACTGAAGGAAATGAAAATTGGATTTGAGGAAAGGAAATGACGCAGTACGTAACTGGGTCACACGTCTCGGTGGACACCTGCAGCCCCTGATTTTAGGTCACCGATTCGAATTCCTGCCGCAAGCTAGGCTCTAACTCAACTAGTGAGTTTATGCTGCACGAAACGCTGGATCCTATGACAGCATTCGGAACACTCTGCGGCAGCGGTTTGCATGATAAGAATTAAGCATGGAATGCTTTTAGCTTCCGCTGTCGGCAGTGTGGTGACGTCACGCCGAGACCGAGATCCAACATCCGGGCACTGAATTCCACTCATCCTGGCACTGAAACGAGGTTATCCGTGCACCGTACGAGATTTAACGAGACTTTCACGCCCTCTTACAGGACCGGCATACAAGCGCCGGTTGCTTCGCGCCGAACGGGTGGTGTCGTTCCTCCCTTCCTGTACTATGCCTATGCGGTTCGGGTGTACACCGAGATGACAGAGAATTGCCGGGTCATTTCCTTTCCTCAAAAAGCATTGCATTCAAAGGGCAAGGCATCGCGTCGAGCGGGTGGTGGTGCTCCTCCCTTCCTTTACGGTTCGGGTGTCCACCGAGATGACAGAAAATTACTGCGCCATTTCCTTTCCTCAAAAAGCCTTGCGTTTAAAGGGCAAGGCATCGTGCCGCAAGGCCACCTTTTTCGCAAGGCCACTCTGCGCATGCGCGCCTCTTCTCCTCCAGCTCCGCTGGTTCGAAATGAAACCACCTGCCCCTACTGCGCATGCGCAGTTCATGATAGTGACAGGTGCATGCGACAGATGATGGCAGCTGTCAAGCACACACTTGTGCCACGCCGGAGGCGCTGCGTCTTCCACGGGAGTTCATTTTAAATCAGTAGCAGACGAATTTTCGCCACTCCCCAGAAGGCGTCACATCTTGTGAAAAAGGTGGATTGCTGATAAGCGATAATGGTGATAAAGACGAGGTCTTTATCTGCCGCTCCTGTGTACGCAGACTTGCGCGTCGGCGGACATGGTCAAGCTGGCGGCCAAGCGCTGTCCAGGGCTGCGTCACCTCCAGGTTTGCGCGGCCACCAAGGATGCCATGTCAAGCGTCGGAGAGTTCAAGGTGCGTTTCGCAACTGATGGCCCGCGTGCAGGGCTGTAACTCTGCGCTGTTCTCGCTTCTCTTGCGTTCATCTTTGTTATCGAACAGCCTTAGTTCAGCTGACACCGTTTACCACTGAGGCTGCACTTCCGTCAAACTGGTGCACAGGTGAGACCCGTAGCGTCAGTGGCCGAAACCTCTGAAGCGTTGGTTAACCCAAATATGTCAGTCGTCGGAAGCGTTGTTGAACCCTAATGTGTCAGAACGTGTTACTGCGAGGAACAAAGCTATGGAAAATATTGGAGGAGACACTTAAGCACCGCATTAACGGTGTGACGCGACTGCGTAATGGGTTATTTGCCAGATATGCAGAAGGTCATTCTCTGCTTTACATTCATAGAGCCCTGGGAGTATACCATTCCAGGCGTCATGGAGGAAGGAAAGAACTCGGGACAGATGGTTACGTCACATTTTTTGGAGACAATGCAGCAGACGACGCCACTGCGCCCAGCTTTACTATTGGCTGCGCCGTCATCCAGACTCCCAGCAGCCCTTGCGAACGCGCGAGGCTCCTGGCACATGTGTTTGCCGTGCAGCTGAGATAGCGAGGGCCTCTCCTGAATTCTCCTTCCTCCATGCCTGGCGCAGTGGTGCAGGAAAGGGGGGGGGGGGGTAATTTGTTCGATCCTATGTGCACAGAGGACGTCACTGTCCTTAGCTCCTAGTGTCCCCTTCGTGCTATGTTAATGACGTCATTAAATTTATAAACGTATTCTCAACCGCTGTCGCTGTCGCTCTTCTCCGTCACCGGTATTTATAGGAACTGCGCTCTTTGACGGTGCTGCTCTCCACAGATCAGAGTCCTAGGCCTTGCCCGTTCAGCGCCGTGTCCTCCGCACTGTCCAAGCTGCCGTTCGAGCGAATCGTCCTGCGCGGTTTCATGGCTGTCAGTGTGACGGGGCTGGCGGAAAGCTGCGCCGAGCTGCGGCGGCTGCAGCTGACAGATTGCGAGTTGTGAGACTTAGGCTTAGCCGACCAGGTCAAGCAACCTTAAGACAAGATTGGCGAAATCAGTGAGTGCAGGCTTTAGTGCTAGCTTACTGAAACTGGAGGCGACACTTTAGCTCCGCCTTAAGGGCATGACGCGATAGAGCAGATGCACAGTAAAAAAATTTGCACTCTTAAAGGTGTAGCGCTCATGGCTGCACCGTTTCCACACCATCATTTTTTCTTATTTTTTTTTAGAAAAGGGTGCGCTGAGAACGTTAGCACCTTTAATGCACCCATGGACCCTTCAAAGCTTCACGGGTGCAAGGGTGTTGTAGCCCCTTCGGGTGTAAGGGTGCGTAAGGGTGTACGGTATTCTTTGACTTGTCGAACAACACTCCAGTAGTTCAATCAGGCGTGCTTTTAAAATGATGCGAGCTATTCGAGTTTTCCAGTAAAAGACAGCTCCAACCCTGATGCGAGCAGCTTTGACTGGAGTCTGTGTCCCCAGAATGTGATAATTGACTGAATTATTTTACCTGAAGTGCTGAGCGTCACTGATTCCAAAAAGGGGGTCACTGAAATGGCACATTTAAACTTGGAGAAAATTTGAGCGGAAGGGTATCTGTTGTTTCAGGCGACGTCTTCGCTTCGGCGGACGTGGTTGTTGCCACGCGCGTCATTGTACAGCAAGGAGGTTAAGAAACACCGTGAGACACACAGCTGTGTATTATAATTATAGTTTTAGATGCCATAACTTTAGTGCAAAGTTAGACAGGTCGTCGGCAGCTTTTCGTACGAAATGCTTAGCTTCTATTCAAGAGTGCACCCCCCAAAAAAATTGATCACCGCCTTTTAAAGCAATGAAAACCTATGAAACTTTAAAGCAGTCAGAAAAAGGGTGCGACAAGTTTACTTTGCACCCTTTTGCGTAGCCAAAGAAATAAGGTTGCAACTGTAACCATCCCACCCTTGCTATGGGTGCCACGAGCATCCTTTGCACCCGTTTGGGAGGGCGCAAGGGTGTGAGTTATAGACACGGAAAAGCGCCCTTAAGGGTGCAGATTTTTTTACAGTGTGGGTTAATGCTCATGTATGCGACATTGATCATTCTCGACTTAGTATTCTTATGTTGATGGGAGTCCTCGTACCCCTCCTAGCGCAGTAGTGCAGCGGTTAAGCGATGCGCCAGTGCTACGATAGCAAGTGCTGCGATAGCGAATGCTGCAATCGGTAAAGCTCGTGAGATTCAGGTTGCTCTTCTCGAGCTACCTCTCGCGGCCAATCATTAACTGAATTGTCACCTGTGACGTTGTGACGTCATCAAAGGCAGGTTGCGATCATGTCACAAGGTCACGTGGCCTAGGTGGCCCACCTACCATATAGAGGGGTCACCTAGGGCAGGCTGCCCACAACCCGGTGGGCGCACACAGGGACCGTACATACGACGGCTAAGCGGCTGATATGAAGCTATGGTGCGAACGCGTTAAAAAATTCCAGAGTACCGCAATCCTTTGCCACAAGGCGCTTGTTTTGCCAGCCTCATGGGTGCAGCCACCTGTGGCTGCCAGTACATTTAGTGCTACTTCGTGCTGCCTAGAACTGTAGCCTAAATCCAGACCAGCTCTGGGCGGAAAACGTGGACAAGTTGCCGTCAAAATCAGTTAAAACATTTCATTTCGTGTATTTCAAACAGCAGACTTGCTTAATACCCAATGTTCTATGTTGCCAAAGCCGCATATGCATAACATCATACAGCGCGGCGAAAGGCCCGGAATTAGAGTCACTTGAAAATATTTATAGGAATACGTTGAAGGCCCTTCTTGTGCTGCTAGCATTGTCGGAAGGGTGTAAGAATCTTCCAAGGCTTGTGGCACGCGAGAAGACTCGCGGTACTCTGGAAACATTCTTTTCCAGTGGATGTGATGGCTTGTGTGCGGCGAAGGCTGGTCACATATCGAGAACTGTAACATTTGTTGGCTATTGCAGAGGCAACAATTCTGGACAAAAGTATTTTTGAACAGGAACGAGTTTATCAACGCAATTTTTCCTTTTCCATATATTGTAAGGTTTCACTCTACCAATCAATATATATCCAGATCTCCCGTCGACCGGCTTGCATTTTCTCAACATCTTTTGTACCGTCAGAAGCTTCCCCATTGGTTTTCTATGGCTGTATTAACTGCTTGATGCGAGCGATGAAAAAAAATTGATATTGCAATGCATCGTAAGAATATACCATTACCTTCAATATTTTCATAACAGTACCTTGCAATTTCTCAATATTCAAGCATTTTGTCCCAGAATGTTGTACATGTTTGCACAGAGGTAGTAAGCGAGACATCACTTCGTGCTTTATGTGACCCTTTGCATGTCACGCATGTGACCATTTGCATGCAAATACTCTTTAAGGCAGTCCCAAATATACCGGACAAATATGCTATAGGGTGAATTGTATGTTTTAACATTCAGAATGCTGTTTTCACATTTCATTTCACATTGCCTTTGATAGCCGCTGTAGGGCCGCATTTTTGAAATTTGAAGGCAAGCATTCTTGTCATTCATGACACGGGTGTGGTATTTAATTCGTCACTTCCACGAAAATGTAACTAGAATACAAAAGATAGCTTTGGAAGCAGTGACAACCGCAAGGTTGCGCAATTAAGGTACTGGCAGTTTTATTGTTTACTAAAGTGACTATGTATTACTAACATTTTTAGTTTTACTACTTCAATTTTAAGTTGTTCATTTTGAAATACTACGCGGCGTACCGTACACACAGCCGCTCCTTCTGTCCTGCCCATATGGCCAAAATATGTGTTCCAAAAAAACGGGACAGCCAAAAATAATTCTGCGCGATGCCGCCCACTCATAAAAGACGGCACTGTCCATCGTGAAACAGCCAACAGCCTCAATCTCTGGCGAAGACATGCCAGACGCGTTTTTCTCCACCTTACAAATTTTTTAGACAGTCTATAGACTGTCTGTAGACTTCGGTCTATAAAGTCTACATACTCTCTATTGAAAAATCATAGAGGACTGTCTATACGCAATATAAGTGCATAATCTATAGATTTATGGCCATTCACTTTTAGTAGGCTTTCGTCCTTCGGCAGTCTATAGACTATAAATAGACAAAAGAAAATATCTTTAGGAAGGCAATAGAGTCTATAAGAAGTCTAGAGACTGTCTACAGACCATTTTATGTGGTGCGGTGGCTGTATTGTTCGTCAGCGAACGCTCACCCTCTCCTGCTGCTAACAGAGTTTACTTCAGCGTATACAGTGAACTCCTGTATAAAACCGAGCATAGTATTCCCATTCACCCAACTAGTACTTCAAAATATGCGAAAAGCGAGAGATAACATAGGTAGGACGCATGGTGTCGTCTCCAACTTAGTCACAAATCTCTCCTCACAATCGCTGTCTCCAGACTAAACACGAGCTTTGGCCGAAGGCCTCGGGCTAGACATCATTTCGACGAGACAACCTGTCGTACAAACAGTGACAATCGCGGAAGAGGAGACCAAACATGTCAAACCCATCGCCCGCGAAGTTGGGCTGAAGGTCATAGGTTGTTTTCAAGCCACCGAACCGCGAACGACCGGACATTTGCAAAGATTGATTGAAAAACATTTATCGCTCAAAAGGGAGGCGATTCTCGAAGCTTTCATCATTGGCGCAGTCAGCGCTCTGGCGACTCTGGGAGGGCAAATACATCATCGTGCTTCCGTCATACAAATCCTCCCGGTCGAGAAGACCGGGAGGGTTACCAACGAAAGATGGAAAACAACCCTTGACGTCTCAGCTTACGAAAAACTGCAACAGGGTCCAGCTTCCTAACTTCGTACTAAAACGAACATACTTGTCGTGGAAACGGGTAACGGAGTCAAGAAGCCTCTATTTACGCCTAATGTGCGTGCACTAATGGCTCAGAAGTAGATTTTTACCGATTTACGAAAGCCCACAAACCATGGTGTCCTATCCAATCCCGTGTCGACTTCATCACCTCGCCGCTTTTTGCGCTGTCGAATATCTCCAGCGAATCTTTTCCCCCCGTGCGACTCTCCGAGGCTGCACAGCTGCAGAGTCCGAGGTAGTAGCCGTTGCTCTAGCGGTGGCGGAGGGCTACAGAAACGGGCGGATACTAACAATACTCACGGACCCTCAAACAGCGTGCCGAAATTACATGAATGGCAGAATATGTCGTCAAGCGCTCCGTATACTCCTCGCCGCGAGCGACAGTATTAAAAACCAGGAAGAACAAAACGACAAGGTCCCACACAAAATTGTGTGGGTACCGCGGCACATGGCGGTGGCAGGGAATCAAGAAGCCGACATGATAGCTTGAGGATACATTACTTTCCGAGCATCCGACGAGACCGCGGAACTCGCGGCAGCACCTAGGAATACTCTGCCATACTACAAAACTATAGAGGCAGAAAAATGCGATATCCCTCATCGCACAAATCTCTCAGCAGAGAGGAAGCTGTCACTTGGAGACAATTACAAACAGGCTCTTTACCAAACCTACATACACTAAACAAAATGTACCCTACGATATACGCGGACAGATGTCCCTAGTGTGACGAAAAACCTACTCTATATCACATCACATGGGCCTGCCAAAGCATAGACGTGGTCCCCAAAATACAAAACCCGAGTGCGGAGCAGTGGGAGACTCTGCTGTCCAGCGACCGCTGTGAAGACCAACAAGGTCTGGTACAGCGAGCTCATCGGACGGCAGTGGCCTGCGGAGCCCTGGACTGAGGCCAACCGACCATTGATTAGAAGCGGACGACTTCGACAAAGAAGGCTTCTGGGACTAGAACCAAGACGTGTCTGAAGAGGCCCCCCAGCCGCAGGAAAAAGCCTTAGTAAAAATAAAGTTTTCCCTTCCATCCATCCTTCCTTCCTTCCTTCCTTCCTTCCTTCCTTCCTTCCTTCCTTCCTTCCTTCCTTGTTTCCTTCCTTCCGTCCTTCCTTCCTTCTGTCCTTCCTTCCTTCCTTCCTTCCTTCCTTCCCCCGCAATGGTATGGCACTGCCCTGGACGGGGCCAATTCTATAACTGCGCCCAACTTGACAATAGAGATCTTTGAACGGAACCTTTTTCAGTCCGTTCTACAACAGCAACAACAAAAGGTGGTCAATTTGCGTAATTAGGCCAAATGTGAACTACGTGCGCCAGCAGTGCGGTGTTCCCTTCGATTTCGGTGTTCACATCCACTGTTCCCGGATGGCAGTTGTTCGGACAACAATAATGGGTTGATGTCTATCCATATATGCGGAATTGGTCATTCTGTACATTGCATTTATAGATCCCCGGGAGTCTTCCTACCATTCCTGGCGCAGTGGTGCACCGGCAAAGCGGTGCGCAACTGCACAGCTGGAGCAGGTGCTGCCATCTGTGGGACTTGGGTTACACGGTCTGGCGGCCACCGGAACCAGCCTGCCGGATATCACGGCGGCAAGCCAGTCGCGAATCACGGAGGCCAGATGCCTCACGTAGCTTCGCGTTCAGCTGCGTTTCGCTGCCATGCACGACATCGAAAACAACAACCTGGAGTTATGGAGGGCTGCCACAGACTGCAGAAGAAACAGCTGATCGCTCTTGCGCAACCGTATACATCGGCGACGACAAAGCGAGCGTGTGCCTTCGGTAATAAGGAAGTAATTACTCATTGGCATCCCCCCAAGCGCACCCATACGGCTACAAAGGAAAGCTATACAGCTTTCTCAGAAACTTCGTAGTTAAAGAAAAATTCTTCCTGGTCCGGGGTTTGAACCCGGGACCACCGCTTCACCGGAGCAGTCGCTCTACCAACTGATCTAACCGGGACGGCAAGCTTATGGTAGGGCGAGAGCGAATTGATCAATAACTCGAAGTGGGAACAGTGTTGCCTTCGGTGTACCGTGTGCTTCGGGGTACCGTGTGTAAGCTTCGATAAATACTCAAAAGCTTGCGATCCCCAATTGCAGTCTATCGTCTTTCAGTCGACACCACATCGCACGGATAAACTGCCCGTGTGTTTGTTTACTACGCGGTAAGTATGGCTGCTATGACCGCGGACGATCGACCCTGCATGGTGATTGGCTCTGCTGTGGTAGTTGCGATTTCTACTTTCGTGAACTGCTTCCTGTGGGCTGCAATCAGAAAAGAATTGGGATACGTTGCGTTCAACTAGAGTCTGTCGGCCGCCGGATTTTGCTGCCGGCAAGGAATGCGCACATAACCTCGACAAAAGCACGTATCAGCTTGTTAAATGTTCATCTAGAACAAGCGGGTGTACTGTAACAATTTAGCTGCGTGTCGTGTCTGTAATATTGCAGCTTTACCGCAGAGAACTGGCACTGGAATTAAAGGCGCTAAATCAAGCTCTGGTGTCGGCGTCTCACGTACCGCGTGTGCTAGCTATGATGATCCGCGCAGGGGAATTCTTCTTTTTGCTTCATTAATGAGCCAAACACGAGGAGATGCATGCGCACGGTACTTCTCAGATATTTTAAGCATTTGTAGCAGAAGGTCCGAGCATCCAGCTGTACAATAGGCGACGACAAAATCAGCACTCGCCTCAATCGGCTGCCGTGACCATGTGTGGCCCGCATAGATACCACGAGCAATGGGCTCTTTTAATAAAGGTCGTGTTTCAGTCAATCAAGCATTTCTCAAAGCACATCGGCCATCCACTGCGCAGAACGCAATGAAGACCATACGTCCTGGTATCGCGTTTAACTAACACCTCGCCAATTACGTTCACCGCATGCATGTATGCGTACGTCTGAGCGCCTACTCGGAGCTGGAATCTGCAGCTGCTCGCGTGAAAACCCTCCAGCACCATCGCAATATTATTTTTTTTATTTATTTATTTACATGATACTGCAGTCCTTTTTGGTCCAGGCAGTAAGGGCAAAAGCAACAAGAAATGGTTACAGAGCATCTTACGTGCATACATAAGTTTAAAATTCATGCATGCAGATATAAGAGCACTCCGAGATACAAATTCGTCAATCTAAAATAGTCACAAATGCAAGTTTCAGAAGGGCATTTTCAGTGGTTAAAAGAGATTGGTAATGGCCTCTTTGAAGATAGCACACGTAAAAACCTATTCAGGTAGTGAGTTCCAATCACTGATTGTTTTCGGCAAAAATGAAATCTTAAGGGAGTTTGTTTTTGCGAAGTGAGGAGTTAAGCTTCAGTTGTGTGTGTGTAGCGTTTTTCGAGCTTATGATGGAGTAACATAAGGACTTGCCGAGATGACAAACTTTCCCTGAATTAAGCAGTGCAAAAATTCTATTCTTGATATCTTTCTTCGGATGCTGAGAGGTTTGATCTGGTTTGATTGCATAAGGAGAGATGGAGATTCGAAAGTTTTATATTTATTGTATATTAGCTGGGCGCACGAAGTTCACAGCCGAAACATTGTGTGAATGGATACTGTGCGATCACGCACAAGTACGCAAAACAAATCAACAGCGCGAACTAACGCAAAAGGCGCCATTGCAAGCGATACAGACGGTGTGCACCACGGAGGAAGGAATAAGTCTTCCTCTGTGGCATGCACCGTGCTCTTGCGCCTGCATCGCATGAAACATCGCGTGAAGAACCGCGGTCCTTCTAGTCCATAACAAAATGGCCGCACCCTCTTCCCGCTACCATAGCACCTCTCCGATGTCTGCTAATTACCCAGGCAGTTATCTCAAGGGTACGAGAAACCGGCTGCGCTAATATGTGCTTAACCATGGAGGAAGGAAAGAAATTAGGAGAGCCCGCTGCGTCAATTTTTTTAGGAGCCGAACAAGGCAGCTTCCCCCGCAAGTTGGCCGCCGTTTCGGTGCGCTTGCGCATGCGCAACAAGCAGCGAAGCTGACGAGGCAGCGCAATCGGCCCAAGGCTCCATGTTGTTGTTGTTGGAGCCTACGACAGAATGGCACATACCCACTCTGGGGGATCGGCCAAGAACCGGTTGGTCCTTGAGAAAACACGCGACTTCAGGAACTTCTTTCTTCTCTCTTTTGTAGTGCAGTTGGGATAGCGAGGGCCCCTCCTGTCGGAACGAAGTGTAAATGAAAAACGCCTTGTTGAACGCTCGGTCAGAGTCCACGCTTGGATTAATAAAGGATTTCAACTAAAAGCTTGAACGAAGACCGCCCTGGCTTTATTAATCAGGGAGGCATGCTTTGAATACGCGTTGATATCGCGCGGTTTTTATTACCCTAGGGACATCCTCGCTATTGGGATTGGAGTAAACTTTATTTGTGCCTGCAGTTGGGCGCTCGCGCGCCCCGACGAGGGCCTACGTCGTCTACGAGGCTGCCGTTACTCGGCGCGGGTCTCCGCTCGCCGTTGCCGGCTCGCTGGGTCCCTGCCTTTCGAGCGCCCCGAGGACCTGCTGGACGGCCCATAGCTGTTGGTCATGGTCGTTGCTCTTCGCTGCTGCCTCCAGCCGCGGCGGGATTGTTCCTGATCTTGCTTCCTTTGGATTTCTGATGCAGTCCCACAAGATGTGCGTCTGATCTGCCGGCTCCCTCCGGCAGACTCTACACGTATCGGTCGGGTAGGTCTCGGGGTACATGCGATGCATCAGTCCCGGGCTCGGTAGCGATCCGGTCTGGAGCTGTCTCAGTAGTACCGCCTCCGCTCGACTCAGCCTCGGGTGCGGGGGTGGGAGAGTCCTGCGAGCCAGGCGGTAGGCCTTCGTGATTTCGCTGTAGTCGGTCATGCGGTCCTTGGCTCCGAACCACGTCGGACGGTGTGTTGCCGGGGCGCGGTTGGTTAGCGCTCGCGCCGCTGCGTGTGCCGTCTCATTGTGGTTCGCACTGCGTTCCGACGCGTCGCCCGCGTGCGCCGGAAACCACTTGATTCTTACTCTTCTGTCTTGCAGTTTAGTCGCTCGTAGTACGCGCTCGGCCTCACTGCAGACTTGGCCTTTGGCGAAGTTTCGCACCGCCTGTCTCGAGTCACTCAGCACCGTGTAGCAGTCTGCGTCGGCGATGGCCAGGGCGATGGCCACCTCCTCCGCTTGTTCCGCTCCGGCGCCTCTCACGCTCGCTGCCGTCCTCGTGGCGCCGGTCGACGCCTCTATGACGACCGCTGCGAAGGCGTTCCGTTGGTATTCGGCCGCGTCCAAGTAAAGCAAGGCGCAGGGCTTCGATGAGCAGCTATGCGGCACAGACATCGTCAGATGATCAGAAATCCTGTGCGGGGTAACCGTGATCAAAAAGGCGGTACCTCCAGAGTGAGGAGGCGTGGTGACAATGCGCTGAGCTCTGCCATATGTTATATGGGCACGTAATTTTTGTAGTGGGGGACGGCTTCGTGTCGTCCCCCGGTAATCTAATCAAAAGTTAGTACACCTAAGCCTAATTGCTTAGGTAAACTGTGCGAAATCGGTTCAGCGTTAGCTGTTGTAATACATTAAGTTGTTGGCAGGGTTTTGTCTTTTTTTCGGCTACTGGCTGATTGAGGGGCGTGGTACGGACTTGAGAGACTCCTCCTGCACGAAAGTCAGGCTGTCCACTCCCCGGCACTGGCTTCGCAGTTGACGGGAAGCGCGTAACTGGCTCGTTTTTTTTTATGCGAAGCGTATTCCTAGAGCTACACTACAGCCCGTCGAGCGCGGCGGTGGAGCTACCGTTGACCTTTAGCGTGACCACGTGACACCACGTGACAACATGACGTCACAGCAGAGGAGAGATGGGGTGCCGTCGGCCGGCCGCGGTCGGCCGCGGCGGTGGAGGCTCCACATCACAGGCGCGGCGGCTGACCACGTGACAACATGACGTCACAGCAGAGGAGAGATGGGCTGCCGTCGGCCGGCCGCGGTCGGCCGCGGCGGTGGAGGCTCCACATCACAGGCGCGGCGGCTGACCACGTGACAACATGACGTCACAGCAAAGGGGAGAGGGGCTGCCGGCTCGCGCGGTCGGCCGCGGCGGTGGAGCCTCCACATCAGAGGCGCTGCAGCTGACCACGTGACGCTACAGCAGCGGTATAAAGCTGAGCTTGCCTCGCTCTCCGGACACTTACGAGGCGCCAGGTGTTGGGATGCCGCCTAGAAGCAGGGCTCATTTGAACGAGAAGCGAAAGCTTCATCGTGCCACAGAGACCGATGAAGAGCGGGATGAACGTCTGGCTAAGCGGCGTGCTCAATATGCGGCTCGGCGACAACGTTCTACAACAAGTGAAGAACAAAGCGAGGAACTTTACCAAGCCTATCCATCATTATGCTTCGCATCTGACTAGGCTTAACCTTAGCTAAGCCTCAGCCATTTTTTTGTGGACACCTGAACCCCAGTGCTAGAAATGAGGGGAAAACATCATGCGACGCTTTGCGCGATGCAGACGCTTGTTTCGACTAGACCACGGTGCATATCGTCTGTTCGCCTACAATGGCACCTGTTAAAGTAGTTCTCGCTGTTTATTGATATTTATTGGTTGTGTATGCGCGATCATATTTCGATCGTCTCACCACCTCGCAAGCACAAACGCTCGCTTCTTGTTACGATAGCATATTTCTGAATGACAAAATATATCGGCTGTTAATTTCGTGCGCCCGGCTAATATTGCGATGATGTTCAAGGCCTTTCACGAGAGCAGCCGCAGATTCCAGCTCCAAGTAGGAGCTCAGATGCTCGTATAATGCATGTGCTGTTGCTGTTTTGCGAGATGCTGGTTGAGCGGGATATGAGAGCGTACATGGTCTTTCTTGCGTCTGGCGCACTGCAAAGGCGGATATGCTTTAAAAAACGCTTGACTGAAACATGCCCTTTATTAAAAGCCCTCACGAGCACGTTGCCCGAGGCATCTCTGCTGGCATATGTGTGGCCACTCAGTTACGGCATCCGACCAAGTGCTGATTCAGTCGTTGACAACGGTTGCACAGCTTGATGATCGGGCCTTCTGCCACATACGCTGAAAATATCTGAGAAGTACCGTAGGCAACCTCTCCTCGCGTTTGGCTCATTAAAAAAAATGGCAGAGGCTTAGCTTGGTTAAGCCCGGAAGTTGCGAAAGCAACATCATCCGTTTCTTCAGTCCGAATCCGCCGTGTCTACCGCCGTTCTGCGCCGACGGTTGTTGTTGTTGCGACTGAGAGAAGAATGAAAAGAAAAATGCACGGGCCTGCCAACTGGCTCCAGCCGAGCCACCACCGCTGCCACGTGAAGATACAGGAGAGTTACAAGTACAAGGAGAGTTACAAGTTACAACGAGAGTTACAAGTTACAAGGAAAGATACAAGATAAAGGACAGTCACTAGGAGCCCATACAAGATCAGAGGAAAGAGAAAAAGGAAAGAAAAGACGTGCGTCGTAGCAACAACCGTGTCCGCCGAAACGGACGCTGGCTGAAAAAAACAGATAACCCTTATAAAAATTTCTATAGACAGTCCATAGACTGTCTATAAACTTTAGTCTATGAAGTCTATAGACAAATTCTTTAGACTGGTCTATAGACAGTCTATAGATTTATGGGCATACACTTTTGTTAGACTTTTGTCTATAGACAGTCTATAGACAAATGTATACTGAAAGTCTATTGATCTATAGAGAAGTCTATAGACAGTCTATAGACGATCTATAGACTTATGGTCATAAATTTCCTATAGAGTTGTCTATAGACCGTCTATAGACACTTGTCTATAGGCGGACTATAGACAACCTATAGACTTATAACCATAGACTTCCTGTAGATTACTGTCTATAGACTTTCCATATGTGTGTGGCCTGGCAGTGCTATAGACCTTTGTCTATAGACAGTCTTTAGACCTCTGTCTACTAAACTATTAGTAGACCATTATCTATAGACTGCCTATAGACAGTCTACAACCTTTGAAAAAGGTCACCAGACAGAGTTCACAGATGACAAAATCATTATACTTACAAATTTAGTTTATTTCCAAGCTATCCAGGCTGGGAATATGCAATACATGCACCATAAGAATGCACCACAGTGACATAAATGTTGAAAGTAACAGTCCGGCTAGTTTCCTCAGAAGCATTCTTGCAGCCCGTTGTCTGCAGTCAATCACCCGGCCATGCTCACCTGTACAGCACAAAGGAAAAAAAAATAATATAAGAGGAAATGAAAAAAAATTACCATTCCATCTCTACACATGTGCTTTACAATGCAAGGCATATCCTGGCTATGCCATTCTAGAAAGGCAGTCTTGATCTTTTGGTTTGGTTTTATGGGGTTCAAGGACCCAAGGCGACTCAGGCTACGAGACACTGAAGTGATAGGCTGCGGAATAATTTCGGCCACCTGTGCCGAGTACACAGGCCTTTAGTATTTTGCCTCTATTAAAATGCGACCGCCTAGGCCGGTACGAACCTGCATCTTTCAGGTCGCCAGGAGAAATGATAGCCACTGAGCTATCACGCCGGCTCCATCATTTCAGTAAATACACGACAGATTATAAGTGTCGTCATAAAACATTGTAACAAAAGCCCATAATTCTTGGAGCACTGTACTCTAAATCCAGTACTGATACTGATTTCTGTATGGCAATACTGTTAGAGCCAATACTGATCTCTGTATGGTAATCCTTTTATATGTAACAGAAGACTTCGAACAATTGTGCCACATATCTGCATTGAGTCGCAAGTAGCTGTTAAGAATGCCGCCTCCATAAAATACCGATTCAGTGCACCTTACACAGGGATCCAAAAAGGAGATTGTTGCAGCATTTATTCTTACAACCACTATATAAGAAGCGCTTCAAAATACCCTGCGTGAAGCCTGGTACACCCGGCCAAATTTTTAACTGGCTCGGGTGTTGCATCGCTAAATGCACCTTGTAAAAAAGGTGCCTTTCGGCTACACTGCTGGCATATTCATGCTGTAATTTGACGAGTGAAATGTCATTTCATGGTTCCGTTTTGTTCATATAATGTTTGAGTGCAGTGCTTGCGTGTTTAGATCAACGTTATCAGAAACATTCGTCTGCCATTACGAAGAGCTGAAACAAGCGGCATACGTAACAATGGAACTGGTCCACATGGCCTTATCCTCTGGGTAAAGTACCATTCCTTTCATGGCGGACAATTCGTTTACCCAGATTAAGTGCAAATGCGCCACCAGAATCACTGCTGCGTATTCCGCTTGTTTCGGCTCTTCATAATGGCAGACGATGAATATTTCTGATAAATTTGATCTAAACACGCAAATACTCCACTCAAACATTATATTAACAAAAAGAAACTATGAAATGCCATCTCACGCGTCAAATTACAACATGAATATGCCAGCAGTGTAGCCAAAAGGCACATTTTAAAAGGCGATTTTAGCGATGCAACACCAGAGCCAGTTAAAGATTTAACTGTAAGCCGATGTAAGATGTAAGCCGATGCTCAAACGGGCACAAGCTATACAAAACCAGCAGGCAGAAGCAACCAGTTCACCACAGATTTGCGCCTATAACTTGAAGCACAAAGACAGAGCAGCATACTCATACATCTGCGCGCGCTCTTAGAAACAAGCGGGTTTTAGCGCTTCCATGCCGCGCTCATTATTCAGAAAACTCATACAGCACACAGAGGCTGCAGCTGCGCCGTTTCAAAAGCAGTCGCGAGGTTGTGACAAGAAATTATTGTCACGATAAAACACCGACTGAAATTCACTTAGTTTTTCCTTCAAGTGCAGCCCCAACAGCGCAGTAAAGAGGTGTGTTTCTTGCACGGAGGTAGCCTAACCCAACGCTGCTAGTAAAATCAGTGAAAGTACTGAACATGCTCAAAGTAGGAAGTATTTCAATGAAGCAATTAACGCCTTCAACAGGCGCATCTATAATAACACGAGAGCTTAATTTAATTTTAGGCGCAAATAAGCGGCGAGTTGCATCGGCGCTTTCGTAACGTAGCAGTCTGAAATCAGAAACAAATACTTTGACTCTCGCGCAAATGGTATTCGAGAAATCTGTGCACGCGTCAGCGGGATTCATGATCGAACCACTCGGAACGAAATGTAAGCCACCTCTTATCGAGCTGACCTTTACCCAGCTTTCAAAATGAAGTGCCCGCAAGCCAGCGGCGGCTGCCAACGGCTCTGATGACAGACCCGGAAGAATCCATACGAGTGCAACGAAGAGGAAGGAGATGGGATGGAGCTCGAGGGTTCTTCGCGGTGTTTGAGCGCGCCGGCCATTCGCGCCGGCAACGAATTTTATTTACCCATCACACTATAAGCATTCCTCCAGCGCCGCTTGACTACAACTTTGACAAATGTCTCGCGCTTCAGTCTATAGCGTTACAAGACACCTTTGCTGAAACGTCGGCGACCACGACGCGCACCGAGTGAGCGTCCATACGTAGCAAGCAATGCACACCTCAAAAAGAACAGCACTCTATGGTCCAGACAGGCGATAACAGAAAGATTATAAAATAAATGTAATCCACCACAGAACGAGAGTGTATGTAAGTACGTTTCCGGAGGTGCAGAGTAAATTGAGCTCACACTAACGCACAGTTCCATTTCGGCCGTCATTCACAGGCTAAACGACATTTCCGGCCGCGCATCTACCTTGAAACATAAAAAATCTAGCAGACAGCTCGCGAGGAGCGGCTTATCATCAAGGGCATCGCACAGACTGCCTTTCCGCGCGTTAGTAAAGACAGCGGCACAGAGATAAGTGGCCTTAGTCGGGAACCCGATGGCTTCCACCTTAGAAACGAAGATAGGACATTTGTCACTGCGCAGATAATCTGTTCTGCACACAGAGCTCTGCTTAGAGTGGTTTAGGAAACCAAATGAATAAAATATAAACGTGTAGACTTACCGTAAGCGGACGATGAAGCTGGATTTTGAAGAAAACGTAATCCGCGAGAAACACGCCAACGCCATTGCAGCCACGCACAGGGTTGTTTGCAGCCCGAATGATTTTCCGCCGTCTCGCAGTAAAATGGGTAAAAGGTGAAACAGAAACCCATTTCACGGTCGTATCTTTATCGCTCGCACTCTTGCCGTGTGCAGCTTGATTTGACATCCAAGACCACAGAAGGCAATTGATTTATAAGCTTAAACTCTTCGCTTAGCCTCTAAAAATCTCATTGTTTTCATGAAAACAGAAGCGAAATCTAACTTCTTGTCCGTATACGCGCCGCATCTCCCACAGAATAGTATGTGGTACAATTCTGAAATAATAATTATAATGTTGCATAGCATAACGTCTTTTTTGCGTGTGTTCGTGTTCAGAAAACTGATATGCGCGGCATCAGCGTCTCGTCGGCACAGAGCAACAGGTGCAAGGGTAGGAACAAAAAAATACTGGCTTTGTGATTGTTGCGTCGCATCACTTATTCACGTGAATACAAACTGCAAAGGTAAAAATGGCAGATGTTAATCCCACAGAGGACCAGGCTCTTTGAGACTCTTGTAAGGTGTTTCTAAGGGATGGGCGCTTCCTTGAATTCTCACACCCATTTTTCCCCTTTATTTTCAGGACGTTTTAAAGAGAAATGTGGAACTGTTGAGAAATGTTTCTGATTTCAGCGCGTTGGACAGTAACGATCGAAAGATGGAATGAAATTGTGTCGAGCGATTCCTTTAAAGGAAAGCGTATTCGTTCGATGTAGTGTAGTTTGCGGGCGCCCTTACTTCAAGAACGCCTGCCTTTCCTCGGCTTACTTGTTAGCATTAAATATTTAATTGTATTGACCATATATGTCACGATATAACGAAAAGGAGCTTATCAAGGCTCCTGAAAACAATACACAGGAGGGTTCTGTAATGTCCTCACGCAATACTTTTTAATTTCCGTATAGCGAAGGAGGTGAAGGACTCCCGACATAGTTGCGGTCACCAGATGCAGGTCCCCTCAGCATGCAGTGCAAAAATAAATTCACATTGTTCTGGACTTAGTCGAAAGTCAGTGTATCGAACATTGTTAGATAAAATTAGGATTGTTATAGACTGGTCTATAGACAGTAGACTATCTATAGTGTACAGTCTATAGACGAAAGGAAATTGAGGTAGTTGTAGACTGTAGTCTATAGAGAGTCTATAGACCTTCTATAAACGTAAGGAAATTGAAGCAGCTATGGACCGTAGTCTATAGAGAGTCTATAGACCGTCTATAGACGAAAGCAAATTGAGGCATCTATAGACCTTAGTCAATAGACAGTCTATAGACGAAAAGAAATTGAGGCAGCTATAGAGCTTGGTCTATAGAGAGTCTATAGACCATCTATAGACACAAGGAAATTGTGGCAGCTATAGACCTTAGTCTATAAAGAGTCTATAGACCGTTTATAGACAAAAGGAAATTGAAGCAGTTATAACTATAGCCTATAGACAGTCTATAGACAAAAGGAAATTGAGGCAGCTGTAGACCTTAGTCTATAGCGAGTCTATGGACCGTCTATAGACGAATGGAAATTGAAGCAGTTATAGACTTTAGTCTATATTGAGTCTATAGACAAAAGGAAATTGAGGCAGCTATAGACCTTAGGCTATAGCGAGTCTATAGACCGTCTATAGACGAAAGGAAATGGAGGTAGTTATAGACTAAACTCTATAGAGAGTCTATAGACCGTCTATAGACAAAAGGAAATAAAGACAGCTATTGACCTTAGTCTATAGAGAGTCTATAGACCATCTATAGGCAAAAGGAAATTGAGCCAGCTATAGACTAGTCTATAAAGTGACTATAGACAGTCTATAGACGAAAGGAAATGGAGATAGTTATAGACTTCAGTCTAAGAGTCATTAGAGAGTGTATAGACAAAAGGAAGTTGAGACAGCTATAGACTTCAGTCTACAGAGAGTCTTTAGAGAGTCTATAGAAAAAAAGGAAGTTGAGACAGCTATAGACATTAGTCTATAGAGAGTCTATAGACCGACTATAGACATAAGGAAATTGAAGCAGCTATAGACTTTAGTCTATAGATTTTCTATAGACTGTCTATAGACAAAAGAAAAAGTCTATAGGATGGTTATAGAGTCTATAAAAAGTCTATAGAAAGTCTATAGACCATATTTATAAGGGAATCGGCCGTAGCCGCGCTTGGACGAGCTGGAGCTCTGTTTATACAACTGGTATGACGTCACTCCGACCGCAGCGCTCCTAGCTGGAGAAGCGAGAGGCTCACCGCCCGCCGTGTCTACCGCCGCTCTCCGCCGACGGCACGAGTTGGGGCCCTTCTCTTTCACTGATGGTATGATGGATGGATGGATTGATGGATGGATGGATGGATGGATGGATGGATGGATGGATAGGAGCGCCCCCTTTGAAACGGGGTGGTGGCAATTGACACCATGCTCAGCTTTTCTTTCTTTCTTATTTCTTTGTTTACTGTGTTGGCAATTCTCATTAAGATTCGCCATCACCTTTACCTACGGTTTCCTACAATTTTAACCTTATGCCACATCTCTGCTTTTAAGTCACCAATCCTCCAATCGCTTTTTGCTGACTTCCACTGCAGATTTATTTACATGACCATTATTATCTTTAAACCCTACGGCCTCAGAAAGAGTGACTGTGCCTGCATCGACATCCGGATGGATACCATCACATTTGATTATGAGGTGTTCAATTGTTTCCACAGATCTACCACACACTGCACATGTGTCATCTTCTTCGTTAAATTTCTTTTTGTAGCTGCGCGTTCTAAGACACCCTGATCTAGCTTCAAAAAGTAGGGCACTGCCTCTTGATGTCACTCCGACTGCAGCGCCCCTAGCGGAGCAGCGAGTGGCTCACCGCCCGCCGTGTCTACCGCCGCTCTCTGCCGAAGGCACGAGTTGCAACCCTGGTTTTCTCAGCCGGCGTGACGTCACATCCGAGGTCAAGCAAAAGGTCAAACTGCGAGCAGTATTGCTATTGCGATAAAAACAGATAAGCGGCCGTAGCCGCGCTTCGTCACCGCCTCACGAGCTGGCGCTCTGTTTATACAACTAGTATGACGTCACTCCGACCGCAGCGCTCCTAGCGGGAGAAGCGAGAGGCTCACCGCCCGCTGTATCTACCGCCGCTCTCCGCCGACGACACGAATTGGGGCCCTTCTCATACACAGATGGTGTGACGCCACTCCTACCGCAGCGCCTCTAGTGGGATAAGCGAGAGGCTCACCGCCCGCCGTGTCTACCGCCGCTCTACGCTGACGAGCCGAGCCGGGGCCCTTTTCTTCCACAGATGATGTGACGTCACTCCTGCCGCAGCGCCACTAGTGGGAGAAGCGAGAGGCTCACCGCCCGCCGTGTCTACCGCCGCTCTACACTGACGAGCCGAGCTGGGGCCCTGTTTTCCACAGCTAGGATGACGTCACGTCTAAGGTCACGCTAAAGGTCAAACGTGTCCACCGCCGCGCTACGCTGAAGGGCTCAAACTGTGAGGAGTATTGCTTTCGCAATAAAAAGAGATAAAAAGAAGCTCTTAGCGCTGATCATCACGCAAGCACACGCGGAACGTGAGGCGCCTACACGCAGGGCTTTATTGTAGCGCCTTTGATTCCAGTGCCAGTTCTCTCCGGCAAAGCTGTAGTATTACAGATACGATACGCAGCTCAATTTATACAGTACACCCGCTTGCTCTAGATGAACGTTGAAGAAGCTGATATGCGCTTTTCTCGAGATGCGTGCATTCCTTGCCGGCAGCAACAGCCGGCGGCCGACAGACTGCAGTTGAACGAAAAGTTTCCCGATTCTTTTCTGATTACAGCTTACAGGAAACAGTCCACGAGCGTAGAAATCGCAACGACCGCAGCAGACTCAGTCACCATGCAGGCTCGATCGTCAGCGGTCATACCAGTCTTATATGATGATTAAAGGGTTGTTCACTCAGAAATTCTTGATGTCCCTGTTTTTCCTCAACTCTGTGTATTCTCGTGTTTTTCTTGTTGTGATGTGCCTTGTAAATATTTACTTTAATTATGTCATTGCAAAAGTATGCACCTTCCTCCTACTTTTACATTGTATAATTATGTGTTGTTTTTTGTAATGAGAGTGTATGAAGCTCTTGCTTCTTTTGCCGCTTGTCCTGAGCATTGTGTCGGGTGCTTGGGCCCCGTCAGGCAGAGTGCATCTGCCTTTTGCCCCTGTATCCGAGACCTTGTTGTCTAAAATAAAGATCTATCTATCTATATACATACTGCGTTGTAAACAAACACGCAATATCCGAGATTACGGCGCGTCGTTTCATAAACAACGCACGGGCAGTTTTTCCGTCTTATGTGGTGTCGACTGAAACACCTTTTATTGCGATTGCCCATCGCATGCTTTCGAGGATTTCTCGAATCTTACACAGCACGAAGGTACACGCTCGCGTTGTCTTCGCCGTTGTATACGAGTCCGAGCTTGACCAGCTATCACAGCACCTAAGTTTATCCCGTTGGGTCTACCCTCCGCCGGCTAAGACACTAGATAAAGGGGAGCAACAACACTTCCGAAAGCTACAGACCAATACTTACAACTACCCAAGAAGACTACACGCCATAGACCCAGAGTCGTTTGACTCACAATGCAAATTCTACGGGGAGAAGGCGTAACTGTAACATATGTTTGTCAACGAAATCGGGCGATCACTGTTAATAACCAGCCAACACAGGAGGAATGGGAGGCATCTCTGACCAGCTCGGATGAAAAGTCAAAAGCAACTCTTTAAAAGAGCCCGGACACCAGCCTACACCAATGGGGTTCCGGACTGAGAGCTCCAACCGCCGCTACAACCTCCTAAACTATTTCATTCAAAATATTTCAACCACCACCAGGAGGAGACGCGCGTGTAGTGAATACGGTGCTGTCTTAGAAGGTTGCTTATGAGACATGTACTGTGGCGTCCATTTCCTTCGAGTGTACTGTGGCGTCCATTTCCTTCGAGTATACTGTGGCGTCCATTTCCTTCGGGTGTGCATCAAGATATGAGAGGCAGGCATTTCCTTTCCTGAAAATGAATTTTCATTTCATTTCCCTTACGGCACTTACGGCGTGGTTCGGGTATCCACCGAGATATGAGAGAGATAGCCTTCGTTTCCTGTCCTTAAAACCAATTTCGTTCTGATTTTCTTTTCCTTATGGCGCGGCTCGGGTTTCCACAGATATATGATAGTTTGCTGGCGCACTGTTTGTCTTTTATTTATTTTTTTTGTTTGTGCCGCGTGTGACGTCACTGGGTTTCGCGCATGCGCAGCATTGGCAAATCTTGGCTCCGACGGCTCACGGGAAACGCGGCAGTGGTGCGGGTAGTGAAGCTTTTCGCTTGAACATCAAGATTCAACCAATCAAATACGTCGTCGTCGTCATCTGCGCAGCACTCGTAGAGATATGTAACCTTGTTTAGGAGACAGGTTGTTTCCCGCTCAACATGAAACGCGCACAGGTTTCAGTTCTACTTAAAGTCAGCGACAAAAATGTGCTTCCATCTACCGATCAGGGTCAGTCCTCACAGTTTTTTCAAACGGTCTGCAGAAAATCATTCTGTCCCGGCTATGCCCCTATTTTAACAAGCATAAACTACTTTCTGAATGTCAGTGTGGGTTCAGAAATGGGTTCTTTACCCAGTGCGCCTTTCTGGTTCTAAAGGATTTATTACTGCAAAACATGGACGCGAACAAACTGAGTGAACCTCATGATCCTGGTCATGAGATTGAAGCCACTGCCAATATGCCTCAAGAGAAAGATATACATCAGCTGTATCTTGTCATTGCTCCCATCTGGAACACAAAAGTGCAGAATAATGAAAAGTTAAGTTTAAATTGAGGACAACACAGCGGTCTATGCGGGGACAAGGTGGCCGCAAAGGGCACAGGACATGGAGAGAGATGGTAGATGCCTATGTCCTGTATTGGACGTAGTAAGGCTGATGATGATGATGATGGTTACGATGAGTACGTAGCGTAATCTTATACTACCTATATTACTATCTATATTTTTTCATTATCGATAGCTTAATTGTGTGATATACTTAAGATGGAGCCGATAGTACTATCGGTAGGCTTGTATCACTGCCGTTTTGACATCCCCGCTGTATGTGCTGCTCTCATTTTGGTTTTGACGGAAAGTATGACGGAAGTTAACTTTGTATTCAATACTTCATAATGCGCGCCTCAAGAAAGAAACAGCGGGCGCTAAATATTCCTGCTGTTACAACAACACACTTTCTTTCACGAAGTACTAATTTCGAGGGAATGGCGTAAATATTTCCATCATTAGTTGACGCTCAGTATGTATTATATTCTGAAGAAGCATAGAAGCGATTGCACCTGATCACTTATGTTTCCTGTGAAAAACAGTCTCACGGACAAAAATATTTTCTTGGTTTTTGGCGGAGATTTTAATATTAATGACATTGCAGGTAGCACCTCTTCTACCGAACTAAAAAGCAAACATACAGCCTGCGGGTTTCAAACCATCATCAAAACACCAACGTGTGTCGCATCAGCAGCTTCATCAGTTTTGGACCTATGAATTTCTAATAGCAACGCACCAGTAACAGCAGCCGGCACCTTCAATTGAAGATTCAGTGATCACTGTCCTGTTTTTATGGCTTATTGAGCCGTAGCTGTGCGCCGCGTACCTTTTCGTTCAAAGTTCAATTTTAAATGTATGAGTGACACTTGTCTCGACGATTTCAGGAACGAAATTACTAGCAGTGACTGGTCTCCGGTTTTTGCAGAAAGTACTCCAGATGAAGCAAATGATTCTTTTACGACCATGCTTTCTCAGTTTTATAAGGCATGCTTCAAATTAAAATCTTTTAAGCAGCGACGAACGATAAGAAAACCTTGGTTAACCTTTGAGCAAGCAAAAATGATCGAAGAGAAAAATAGGCTGTTTGCTCTGCTCTTAAATACGCGTAATCCTTCTATATTTGCGAAGTTCAACAAAATATGCAACCGAATCATATCTGAGCTGAGGACCCCTAAGGTGCAGTGCTTTAAGCAGCAGATTTAGGATGCCCCCGTATCTCCTCCTGATCGGATCTGTAGAATTAAACGACGCACTTGACTTGCCCACAGCTGCGCCTAATCAGTTTCAGATGATTGCCCGCGGTGATCTTCTGACTGAGGGTGTTCTAGCAGAGCATAACTCAGCACCCACTACATTACTACTGTCACTAGCACTTCTCCTCGTGAAACGTCATCCTTTCTTGACGACATCTCGGACACTGTTTTTATAGTGCCAAAGAATACAGCTGAAGTTTACAACATATTCAGGTCAATTAAAACAGTAAAAGCGCTGACATAGACAATACCCTGACTCGAGCCGTCAAATATGTTGTCGACGTCACCTGCCCAGCCCTAGTACACGTTTATAATCTTACTTTGGCGACAGGTTGCTCCGGCTCAACGTGAAACGCGCGCAAGTTCCAGTTATATTTGAAGGTGGCGACAAAAATGATTCAGCCAACTACCGAGCAGTGCCAGTTCTCCCAGTTTTTTCAAAGGGCCTTGAGAAAGTCATTCTATCCCGGCTCTACCCATTCTTTCACAAGAATAAACTTCTTTGTGAATGTCAGTGTGGGTTCAGTGTACTTTTGGTTCAAAAAGAATTAATATTCCAATACATGCAGGCGAACAAACTGACGATCCCAGTCAAAAAACACAACAGAATTACAACAGAAAATTTCTGTTGTGTTGTCTGTCATGTTTTTGGCATGTCGTATCTGTTGTCTGTCTTGTTGTGCTGTAGTCTGTCTTGTTGTGCTGTAGTCTGTCCTGTTGTGCTGTAGTCTGTCCCGTTGTGCTGTAGTAACGAAGCGAGCTATGCAAAGAGAAATGGCGGGTGTAACTTTAAGAAAACAGAAACGAGGAAAGTGAGTGAAGGAACAAACGCGGGTTTGTGACATCCTACTCAAAATAAAGAAGAGCAAATTCACTTAGGGAGGACATGTAATGCGAAAGCAAGACAACCGCTGGTCCTTAACAGTAACAGAGAGCATGCCAACAGAAGGCGAGCGTAACAGCGGATGGCAGAAATTTGGGTGGGCGGATGATATTAAGAAGTTTGCATGGATAAGATGGCTGCAGCCGGCAAAGGACAAATTAGAGAGACATAGGGGAGGCCTCTGTCCTGCGTTGGGCGTATTCAGGCTGATGATGATGAACTTTGCTTCTAGCAACAGCCAAGGGGAATGGCTGCGGGATGCACACTGCTTTTACGGTTGCAGGGCTAGCGAGGTAAGAGACCGTGAACGACACTCGAACCCTCGGTTTCGCCTGTACTTCGGCGTAGCGTTGCGTACGGTTTTTAGCATGCCAAGTAAGGATTGACTGACTGCCCTCAGCGCCAGGGGATACCTGCGAGAGTTCAAATTACGGGAATATCTCGGACAGAATAGAAGGTTGCGTGTAGTTCTCGTCATCTACACCATTTCCTCTCTCCATACAAACGATGATCTTCTGCAGCGCCCGCGGTTGCTCTTGCCGTCTGCTCTATCACGGCAGCCGGAGCTATCGTTGTAACCGCTGCCTCACTCAAAGGCGAAAGCGAAGGGCTAGCTGGCGCCTCCGGATAATCGCGCACCCTTTCTGCAGCTTTGCGAATTCCTGTCCATGGAGTGCTACTATCTGAGCAGGTCAGCTTATCTGTAGGGTTGAGCTGCTCCGGCAAAGCTTGCACGACGGCACTGTCAGTCTCCACCTCTCAACGGAAGAAAGAGCTGGAAATAGTCCGCTAGCCCTGGCCTTCCACATTCGTCCAATGTCGGGAAGGGTGACTCATACCACGTTAGGGCGATCTGCCATGAGCCTTGGTCTGGCAACCGCTCCTCCTTTGTTTACAATGTAGCGTGAGACTGCCTGCAGCCCACATCGTGGACCTTGACCGTCCGAACTATTTCATTCCAACCGTGAATGACTTGGAGGAGACGAAGAGGCAGCCGGCGATGCAAGTGACGGAACTAAGAAATATTTAAAAATATATAAAAAAGTCACCTTAAAGTTAGACACCTAAAATCATAGAGACAATGACAAATTCTTACTGACAAAATGATCTCAGAGACGGAAGCAACTGTACACAACCTTCATTTTAGACAAAACACTTTGATTTAAAATTACGTGTTATGCACAAAGCCTCTGCGTATACTGCTGTTCGATGCTTTCGTGCGTTTTTAAAGCCACCGGAAGTAAAGAAATTCAGACGGTTATTCGCTGTGACCTTCCCCTGTCTGTAACAATCCATTGAAATTCTGATGCACCTTTTCAGCGGTCGAGGGAGCCTCGAACCCAGGGGTGCGGTAAAAAAAGAAAACAAACAGCTATAAAATGTTCAAAACCCCTCTCCATGCGTCACCTTCTCACTTTCCATTCCCAGCAGGCTGCCTTTGCCTGGGACATACAGCGAGTGCTCCTACAATGTGTCAGAGGGTTTTCAGAGGGCGCGTGAGGCAGTGGGATCACTGTGCTTCAGACAAGGGAGATGTGTGAATCCCGCGAAATAAAGCGAAAATTCTTGCACTTATCGCTGTATTCGCAGCTCCTAGGACGAATCCACTGTCGGTTCGGAGGGGGCAGCGGGCTGCATGGAAACAGACGCTGCTGAACAGCCACCCTTGCCGCGCGCTCCCCTTCCTAGCTGCTTTCGCCGGACCCGGTTTCATTGATCTAGAGAGACGACCGACGTCATGCTCCACAAAAATGTGTGACAGGGAAAGAAAGGTAACAAAAAGGGAAGCGCGAAAACAGTGAGAACAGTGCAAAATAACAACACCTAAAACGGACAGTCCAACATAAAAATAAACAAACCAAGAAACCAAAACAATGCCGAAAATGTGCACATATGAAAGGCAGCTAAAGAACTACGCTTTTCAGTTCCGTTTAAAACGACAAGAAAGAGAAATTAAAAATGTCCACACGTTCAGAGTATGTACTATACGAGGACTGTTAGACGCCAATGGGAAAGTGCCGACTGTGTAAGTTATCTGTCATGAAGGGACGGTTTGAATGGACTATTGTGTTTGTTACGCGAACGATGACTAAAAATCTCCTTAGTAGGTCACCGCTCAAAATAGCCCCACCAATAAGACTGGGCCTGCACGGGACCATGAGACGCCATCCACCTGTGAAGCCGTTCGGCACACTGTCATCGATCTCACGCAGGCGTCGCACTGCTCAGAACACAACGGAGTTATATGGAATGCGCACCTGCAGGAACTGACGGTGTGCGGAGCACGTGTCAACACCTTGGCGGCTAATGAGTGCCAAGGAGGACACGCCACGGTTCTTACCCGTAATCTCGCCGTCTTTCGTTACTTGTACGAGCACGTGTACAAGTATGGGTCATCCTAGGGATTCGTTAGTACACTTCGTAGAGCCTTGGTTTTTAAAGCTTGCGCCAGACGCAGGAGGGTAGGCTCGTGGTGAACTCATCAGAGACTTGTGTGGGGTGGGCCCGTCTCCTCTCACGATGCAGAAGTTTTCTACTAAGCTAAGCTGTGTCTCTGCGCTCTCTTTTGCATACCGACTTCTACTTCATGTAAATAGAAACGTTTCTTAGTTCTTTCAAAAGATCTCAGAGCGTCCGCCCCTCGCAGTGCCTTGGTGGCAACCTCAACGTAACTCGAGGCACATCACCATGCATCATCATGATCATCATCAGCCTGACTACAACCACTGCAGGGAAAAGGCGCTCCCAGTTATCTCCAATTAAGCCTGTCCTTTGCCAGTTGTGGCCACCGTATCCTCGCGAACTTGTTAATCTCATCCGCCCACGTAAATTTCTGCCGCCCCCGGCTACGCTTACCTTCTCTTGGAATCCACTCCGTTACCGTTAAGGACCAGCGGTTTCTTGCCTTCGCATTACATGCCCTGCCCAAGTCCATTTCTTCCTCTTGATTTTCACTAGGATATCATTAACCCCCGTTTGTTCCCTCACCTACTGCTCCCGCTGCCGATCTCTTAACGTTACACCTATCAATATTCTTTCCATGGCTCGCTGCGTCGTTCTTAACTTAAGCTGAATCCTCCTTGTTAGCCTCCACGTTTCTGCCCCATAGGTGACTACCGGTAAGATACAGCTGTTGTATACTTTTTTTTTAGAAATATTGGTAAATTCTCATTCTTGATCTCAGAGAACCTGCCATATGCGCTTAATGCCATTCTAATTGTTCTAGTTATTTCCCTCTCATGATGCGCATGGGCTGTCACAATGTGGCCTAAGTAGACATATTCCCTTACTACACACATCTCGTAGCCAATTGGGAATGTGGCCTAAGTAGACATATTCCCTTACTGCACACAGCATCTCGCAGCCAATTGGGAACTACAGATCCCGTGCTAGACTGTTGGACATTACTTCGGTTTTCTTCATGTTAATTTTTAGCCCCACCATTCTCATTAATCATGCGTTTTAGTTCACGTGCCGGGTGACTTAGCAAGCCAAATGTCATCAGTGAATCGCAAATTACTGAGTTATTCTCCATTAACTCTTATCCCCAACTGTTCCCAGTTCAGGCCCTGTAATACTTCCTTGTGCATCACCGTGCACAAGTTGGAAAAAGAAGAGAAAATCAGCCCGCGACCGAGTAGGAAGCCTTGCCAGGAAAGACATGCCAACACTCGTGCCTGCCTTCAGATTACAGGAACGGTGCTCGCAGATAGGCAAGAGCTTATCTTGAATTCTGTTAATACGGTCACTCTTGGATTGCACGTTTTGTTCCATACAGCTGATTACTATTCTTAAAGAGGTAGGCAGAGGGATGTATACAGCTTTAAGAAGGGAGACAGAAGTCGGAAATCTCTGCAAAAGCGGCAAACTGCAGCAAGGCACGGAACATCATGCCGAGTAATCCATGAAACATGGAGTAAAAACGTCAGGGAAAAGTAGAAAAGCACCCTTAAACCGGGAGTTCTAGTGGCCCTCCGGAGAGTTGTGCTTCTGATCTAGTACAGATACAAGTTTTGCTGAGTTTTTCGGCTATAGCCGTTATGAAAATGGTCTATAGACTTTCTATATACTTTTTATAGTCTCTATAGCCATCCTATAGACCTTTCCTTTGGTCTATAGACACTCTATAGAAAATCTATAGACTAGAGCCTATAGCTGCTTCAATTTTCTTTTGTCTATAGACAGTCTATAGACTCTCTATAGACAAAGGTCTATAGCTGCCTCAATTTCCTTTCGTCTATAGACTGTCTATAGAATCTCTATAGACTAAAGTCTATATATACCTCAATTTCCTTTAGTCTATAGACGGTCTATAGACTCTCTATAGACTGATGTCTATAACTACCTCAATTTTCTTCCGTCTATAGACGGTCTATAGAGTCTATAGACTGATAACTACCTCAATTTCGTTCCGTTTATAGACACTCTATATAAAATCTATAGACTAAAGTCTATAGCTGCCACAATTTGCTTTTGTCTATAGACGGTCTATAGACCCTCTATAGACCAAGGTCTATAGCTGCCTCGATGTCTTTTCGTCTATAGACGTTCTATAGACTAAAGTCTAAAGCTGACTCAATTTTGTTTCGTCTATAGATGGTCTATAGACTGTCTATTGACTAAGGTCTATAGCTGCCTCAATTTGCTTTCATCCATAGACGGACTATAGACTCTCTATAGACTACACTCTAGAACTACCTCAATTTCCTTTCGTCTATAGACTGTACACTACAGATAGTCTACTGTCTATAGACCAGTCTATAACAATCGTAATTTTATCTAACAATGTTCGATATCCTAATTTTATCTAACAATGTTCGATACACTGACTTTCGACTAAGTCCAGAACAATGTCAATTTATTTTTGCACTGCATGCTGAGGGGACCTGCATCTGGTGACCGCAACTATGTCGGGAGTCCTCCACCTCCTTCGCTATTACGGAAATTAAAAGTATTGCTTGAGGACATTGCAACACCCTCCTGTATATTGTTTTCAGGAGCCTTGACAAGCTCGTTTTCGTTATACCGTGACCTATATTGTCAATACAATTAAATATTTAATGCTAACAAGTAAGCCGAGCAAAGGCAGCCGTTCTTGAAGTAAAGGAGCCCGCAAACTATACTACATCGAACGAATACGCTGTCCCTTAAAGGAATCGCTCGACACAATTCCATTCCATCTTTCGATCGTTCCTGTCCAACTCGCTGAAATCAGAAACATTTCATGAACGGTTCTACATTTCACTTTAAAACGTCCTGAAAGTAAAGGGGGAAAGACGGGTATGAGAATTGAAGGAAGCTCCCATCCCTTAGAAACACCTTAGACGAGTCTCAAAGAGCCTGGTCCTCTGTGGGATTAACATCTGCCATTTATACCTTTGCAGTTTGTATTCCCGTGAATAACTGCTGCGACGCAACAATCACAGAGCCAGTATATTTTGTTCCTACCCTTGCACCTGTTGCTTCGGAGCCGATGACACGCTGATGTCGCGCATATCAGTTTTCTAAACACGAACACACGCAATAAAGTCGTTATGCTATGCAACATTATAATTATTATTTGAGGATTGTACCACATACTATTTGGTGTGAGATGCGGCGCGTATACGGACAAGCAGGTAGATTTCGGTTCTGTTTTCACGAAAACAATAGGATTTTTAGAGGGTAAGCGAAGAATTTAAGCTTATAAATCAATTGCCTTCAGCGGTCTTGGATATCAGATCAAGCTGCACACAGCAAGAGTTCGAGCGATAAAGATACGACCAAGCGTCACGTGCTGCTTGGCGGGAAAAATGAACTGCTGAACGCCGCGACGCTTCAGCGCGACCTCCGGGTGATCTAGTTACAGCTCCTTCTCTCGAGCGGTGGGAGACCGTGCTGGCTAGCTCTGACCCCAGAACGCAAGTTTTGGCGGTGGAGTGGGCTGACAAAGTCGTCGAGGGCTATGTACTCTCGACCACTTAACGCGACCTCTTGCCAAGCTCTTCCCGGCGAATAAAATGTTTTACAATCAATCAATCAGCGCGACACCCGACACGAGAACGAAGAAGACACGACGAGTGCCGACCACCAACGCTATTTTTAGGTAGTCAGTTCCCGTTGTGCCTTTTTCCTTCGTCCTCGCCTCAGGTTTTACGCTGAATGTCGCAGGTGTAGCGCTGAAGCGATGAAATGTGACGCCGCCAGACAGGTTATCGCTCGCACATCGTGCAACCACACACCTCTTTTATGCGTACGGGGGCCCCATGGCCATAGACGATGCCCTTTTGGGGCAAAAGCGACAGAACCGCACCCAACCGAACGAAACTACACAGAAGCGCTTGAAAAAAGGGAAAAGCGGAAACTGTACACGAACGATGCACACCAAGAACTCGAGCAACAAGCAACGAGGAATAAATAGGGCTAGCAGAATCGAGCATGAATCGAGTTTCAAACAAAAGCAAGCAGAATGGTCAAAAGATATGACAAGGGTATGACATCAGAGCACCGTCAACCTTGGCATCGTCCCACTGCCATTGCCGCTACTCTGAGCGAACGCTGTCATAAAATTTTTACAAAGCAAACGCTATACTTTCTAACAAAATGAACACAACTAAAACATTTTAAAAAGGAATCACTGCAATTGTTTTTGAATGCTTTTGAAACACAAAATATGTCCTAATTATTTTCCTCTTCTAGTCGTGTTTGTCCACTCATTTTATTTTGGCGCTTTAGTTCCACCACTAATTTGATGTCGCTACAACTTCGTTCTGGACCGCATTCAAGCTCCGGCTTCGCGACCTATTTCAATTGACCTTGGTTTTACCGCGAGACGGCGGAAAATCATTCGGGCTGCAAACAACCCTGTGCGTGGCTGCATCGGTGGCGTTGGCGTGTTTTTCGCGGATTATGTTTTGTTCAAAATCCAGCTTCATCGTCCGCTTACGGTAAGTCTACACGTTTATATTTTATTCATTTCGTCTCCTAAACCACTCTAAGCAGAGCTGTGTGTGCGGAACAGAATATGTACGCCGTCACGAACGTCCTATCTTCGTTTTTAAGGGGGAAGCCATCGGGTTCTCGACTAATGCCGCTTATCTCTGTGGCGCTGTCTTTACTAACGCGCGGAAAGGCAGTCTGTGCAATTCCCTTGATGATAAGCCGCTCCTCGCGAGCTGTCTACTAGATTTTTCGTGTGTCAAGGTAGATTTGCGGCCAGAAATGTCGTTTAGCTTGTGAATGACGGCCGAAACTATGCGTTAGTTACCGCCGTGTGAGCTCAGTTTACTTTGCACCTCCGAAAACGTACTTACACTCTCGTTCTGTGGTGGATTACATTTATTTTCTAATCTTTGTGTTATCGCCTGTCTGGACCATGGAGTGCTGTTCTTTTTGAGCTGTGCATTGCTTGCTACGTACGGACGCTCGCTCGGTGCGCGTCGTGGACGCCGACGTTTCAGCAAAGGTGTCTTGTAACGCTATTGTCTGGACCGCGAGACGTTTGTCAAAGTAGTAGTCAAGCGGCGCTGGAGGAATGCTTATAGTGTGATGGGTAAATGAAATTCGTTGCCGGCGCGAACGGCCGGCGTCCTCAAACACCGCGAAGAACATACGAGCTGCATCCCGTCTCCCCTTCGTTGCACACGTACGGATTCGTCCATGTCTGTCATCAGAGCCGTTGGCCGCCGCCGCTGACCTGCGGGCACTTCATTTTGAAAGCTGGGTAAAGGTCGGCTCGACAAGAGGTGGCTTACATTTCGTTCCGAGTGGTTCGTTCATGAATCCCGCTCACGCGTGCACAGATTTCTCGAATACCATTTGCGTGAGAGGCAAAGTATGTGTTTCTGATTTCAGACTGCTACGTTACGAAAGCGCCGATGTAACTCGCCGCTTATTTGGGCCCAAAATTAAATTAAGCTCTCGTGTTATCATAGCTGCTCTTTAAGGCGTTAATTGTTTCATTGAAATACTTCCTTCTTTGAGCGCGTTCCATGCTTTCGCTGAATTTGCTAGCAGCGTTGGGTTGGACTACCTTCATGCAAGAAACACACTTCTTTACTGCGCTGTTGGGGCTGCACTTGAAGGAAAAACTAAGTGAATTTCAGACGGTATTTTATCGTGACAGGTGACAGTAATATGTTGTCTCAACCTCTCGACTGCTTTTGAAACGGCGCAGCTGCAGTCTCTGTGCTGTATGGGTTTTCTAAATAATGAGCGCGGCATGGAAGCGCTGCAACCCGCTTGTTTCTTAGAGCGCGCGCAGATGTATGAGTATGCTGTTCCGTCTTTGTGCTTCAAGCTATAGGCGCAAATCTGTGGTGAACTAGTTGCTTCTGCCTGCTGGTTTTGTATAGCTTGTGCTCGTTTGAGTATCGTCTTAAGTACACCCGGCCAAATCTTTAACTGGCTTTGGTGTTGCATCGCTAAATGCACCTTGTAAAAAGAGCCTTTTGGCTACACTGCTGGCATATTCATGCTGTAATTTGACGCGTGAGATGGCATTTCACAGTTTGTTTTTGTTAATAAAGTGTTTGAGTGGAGTACTTGCGTGTTTAGATCGAAGTTCTCAGAAATATTCATCGTCTGCCACTACGAAGGACCGAAACAAGCGGAATACGCAGCAATGCTTCTGGTGGCGCATTTGCACTTACTCTGTGTAAACGACTTATGCGCCGTGAAAGTAGTGGTAGTTTACCCAGAGGATGAGGCCATATGGACCAGATCCATTGCTGCGTGTGCCGCTTGTTTCAGCTGTTCGTAGTGGCAGACGAATATTTCTGATAACGTTGATCTAAACACGCAAGTACTGCACTAAAACATTATATGAACAAAAAGGAAGCACGGAATGACATTTCACTCGTCAAATTACAGCACGAATATGCCAGCAGTGTAGCCTAAAGGCACGTTTTTTACAAGGTGCATTTAGCAATGCAACAGCCGAGCGAGTTAAAAATTTGGCCAGGTGTACCAGGCTTTACGCAGGGTATTTTGAAGGGCTTCTTCTATAGCGGTTATAAGAATAAATGCTGAATATTCCCCTTTTTGGAACCCTGTGTACGGTGCACTGAATCTGTATTTTATGGAAGTGGCATTCTTAACAGCTCCTTGCGAGTGAATGCAGATATGTGACAAAATTGTTCGAAGTCTTCTGTTACAAATGATGTAAAAGTATTGCTATACACAGATCAGTATTGGCTGTAACAGTATTGCCATACAGAAATCAGTATCAGTACTGGATTCTGAGTAGAGTGCTCCAGGGATTACGCGTCTTTGTTACAATGTTTTATGAAGACACTTATAATCTGTCGTGTATTTACTAGAATGATTAAGCCGGTGCGATAGCTCAGTGGCTATCATGTTCGTCAGCTGACCTGAAAGATGCAGGTTCGATTCCGGCCTAGCGGGTCGCATTTTAATAGAGGCAAAATGTTAAAGGCCTGTGTTCTCTGCACAGGTGGCCGAAATTATTCCGCAGCCTTTCACTGCAGAGTCTCGTAGCCTGTGTCGCCTTGGGTCTTTGAACCCCATAAAACCAAACCAAAAGATCAAGATTGCCTTTCTAGAATGGCATAGCCAGGATATGCCTTGCATTGTAAAGCACATGTGTAGAGATGGTATGTAAATTTTTTTCAGTTCCCCTTATATTATTTCTTTCCTTTGTGCTGTACAGGTGAACATGCCCGGGTGATTGACCGCAGACAACAGGCTACAAGAATGCTTCTGAGGAAACTAGCCGGACTGTTACTTTCAACATTTATGTTACTGTGGTGCATTCTTATGGTGCATGTATTGCATATTCCCAGCCTGGATAGCTTGTAAATAAACTAAATTTGTAACTGCCGGTCTCCGAGTGCCGGTCGTTCCCATTACAATATATTGATTGTGTTATATTTTGTGAACTCTGTCTGGTGACCTTTTTCAACGATTGTAGACTGCCTGCCTGTAGGCAGTCTATAGATAATGGTCTACTAATAGTTTAGTAGACAGAGGTCTATAGACTGTCTATAGACAAAGGTCTATAGCACTTCCAGGCCTCACACCTATGGAATGTCTATAGACAGTCTATAGACATATGTCTACTGGACCAGTAGACTTTTGTCTGTAGACTATCTATAGACAGTAATCTACAGGAAGTCTATGGTCATAAGTCTATAGTCCGTCTATAGACAAGTGTCTATAGACGGTCTATAGAAAACTCTATAGGAAATGTATGGCCATAAGCCTATAGATTGCCTCTAGACTTCCTATAGACTTTCAGTAGACATTTGTCTATAGACTGTCTGTAGACAAATGTCTACTAGTGTATGGCTATAATTCTATAGACTCTCTATAAACCCGTCTAAAGGATTTGTCTATAGACAGTCTATAGACTTCATAGATTGAAGTCTATAGACAGTCTATGGACTGTCTATAGAAATTTTTATAAGGGAGTAGAGCACTTTCATTGTCGCCGCATGAAAAATTTGATTGCTATTGAGGCATTACCAATGAAATGATAAAAGGTCAGCCTGGAGTACGTTGCCGTCCCCAGCTCTGCGCATTTCTTTGAAGAATTGTATGTCATTGCATGCAAAAAAAAGAGTTCTGCATCGCGGAAGCAAGATCATTTTTTTTTAAATAAAAGTTGGTTGCTTGGTTTATGGGGTTTAACGTCCCAAAGCGACTAACGCTATGAGAGACGCCGTAGTGGAGGGCTCCGGAAATTTCGACCACCTGGGGTTCTTTAACGTGCACTGACATCGCACAGTACACGGGCCTAGAGGACCGCGTACAGAACTCTGTCGGAGACCACTGCTGTTTGTATCAGATAAAAGAGCAGGTGTTTCGGAAAGAGAATCAAAATATTTCAAAAATTTGGTTTTTTGATGTGAAATTATCGCTTTTGCGGAATAGTATAATCATTGTTGGCGGACACCAAAAAGCCGGTGAATCACGTTAAGAAGTAAGCTCGATAACTAATTTTTAGTAATTAACTTTTTTACTAGGCTAGTTAGGCGCCTAGCTGGAATCAGATTTTTTAAGCGGTTGTTAGTAATAGTCATATCAGCTTTTGGAATTGTGAAAACGCGATTACATTGGACGCTGTGGCTCAAAAAAATGTGGCTTTTTTGACTAGTTATATGCAGTCGAAACATTTCCTGCATGCTTTTCGAAAGCGCATGTATTTTGTCACGGTATAGCGAAATTTTGTTGAGCACCAGAGCCGAGGACAATTCACATTCCACACGAATCACGAAGGTTCGTAGACTGGGAAAGGACAGGCTGTGCACCAAGAAAACACTACTCATATACGAGGGGGTACCCAAAAGAAACCGGACTTATTTTTGTTTGAACTTATTTGTTCACATTTTAAGCACAGACCTTCAATCTCCTTCAAAGTATTCCCCAGTGGCAATGATACGCTTGTCGAATCTTTCATTCCACTTTTCAAAACATTGTTTAAATTCATCTTTTGTGATGCTTGACAGTGCCTCCGTCGTTTTTTTCTTCACCTCAGCAACATCAGCGAAACGCTTTCCATTCACCTATTTTTTCATTCTAGGAAACGAAGAAAGTAGCACAGGGCAAGGTCGGGAGAGTATGAGGGTTTAGGAATAGGGGTCATGCCATTTTTGGTCCAAAATTGTCGTAGAGACAGGGCTGTGTGAGCAGGGGCATTGCCATGATGGAAAAACCAGTCACCCGACCGCCACAAATCTGGCCGCTTCCACCGCACGCTGTTGCCCAATCTTTTCAAAACATCCAAGTAGAAAGCCTGGCTAGCTGTCTGACCCTGCGGAACAAATTCTCAATGGACGACGCCTCCCACGTCGAAAAAACAAATCAGCATTGTTTTGAGGTTTTGTTTCACCAGACGAGCTTTCTTGAGGCGAGGGGAATTTGAAGTTTTCCATTGGCATGATTGTTTTTTTGATTCAGGATTTGATTCAGGAATACTTGAGTTGTCCCTGTAGCATCGTCCTTGTACGTCTTTCTTAATATTTCAAGAGTTTCCATTCAACTTTTTCCGAGCAAAAATCAGAATTTCACTGGCGCAAGCTGTTCACGAAAATCAGCCATTGCAAAAACGACATTCACTCAAAACAGTCGTCACTCTAAAACTCTGCCTACACTAGTCTGACCTCCTTTAACGACGGCACTCGGCTTACTGACTCTGGAATGTTCGTTCTATGCGTTCCTAGTGGCAAAACGCGGTACCACAGAAGCTTTGCCGACCAAAAAATTTAGTCCGGTTTCTTTTGGGTACCCCCTCGTATATTCCAGAAAAGTCACTGCTCTCACGAACCAAAAGAAATGTTCGGAAATGGCAAGCTGGCCTTTCAAAGAAACATTTGTTTATTATATCCGCGTCCGCATGTGTCGTTGACGGAGGCGTTTGAAAATGTATGAATTATTTAGTATTTTGATGGCAGTGAAACGGGGCTCACATCTGCGACTGCTCAGAATTTTTCAGAAAATAAAATACATATTTCTAGGCGCAATAACAAAAGCATGCAGCACGAAGTGTACCTTTCGCGAAGCGACAAATTGGTAGTATGCTTTTTGAGCCTTATATGCGCTGTACAGAGAAGAATATAGGGTACCGCCTTATCCTGACCTCCCTTTAAGTGTTGGTACAGTCCTGTAGCGATATTTCTTTACGTTCATACGAAAAAACAACTTCAGCGCAAATGAAAGATAAACTATTGAGTATATATCTAGGTATTTAGTAGTTCCTAAAAGCCTCCTGAAATAAGAAAGCTATCAACTGAAACTAAAGCAGGATGAGACCATAATAGAAATAAAAAAAGAATTAAGGGAACAGAGAACCTTTACGTTAAGGCCGTGACGCCATCACTTGGCTGGTGTGTAAGGGGGGGGGGGTGCTTATGCATACAGGACTGGTTACTCTGCACTTAACACTGATATATGCATGAGAATCATCATGCCGCTTATTGCCCAGTGTTGCAACAGTTGAGCAATGCACCGAGCACTGCGATGGAAGGTTCTGCCGTTTGGGGGGCTTGTGTGACCCATGTTGCCCTTTGTGGGCACCTGCGGTGACCAATGTTTATTATGGCGCAATAAGGTTGCGTGACATAGGTAGCTCACCTGCCACCTAGTTTGCTTCTGTGGGGAGTTTTGCCACACGGCCCACGACGCCGACGCCGATGGGGCCGGATATTCTGCGACACCAGGTCCTCTACGCTATCAAGTTAGCAATCTGCCCCGATATTTCCAAATCCAGACGTTCTAGTAGAGTGAAAACAGGCCTCAAAATATTATTAGCCACTTGTTGCTCGCTGGGCAAACACGTCTAAAGGATGATGACCGTGCGACCGGACAGAAAACGCATATGATAGCTTAACATTCCAGGCTTCGTGCAGGTCTCAATGAAACTGATTTTTTTTTAAATTCAAGCAGCGCGCCCAAAACGCTCACGGCTACCTCGAGCAGACCTACACTAATCATTTCAATACTCGATACAAGGCCGTAGTGAGTAGCAGAAGAGGTATTTTGTGAGTTCACCTGGCAATAATGGCTAGTACTTTTAATGCTATAGCATTACTGTTGTCGGCGGTGAAAAAGTTCGCCGGTGTCTCTGAAGAGGTTTCTTGATGGGGCAAGACGGTGATAATTCCAAATGTGTCACGAGGCCACCAGTGACTAACCACCGCGCGCCGCGCCACCCAGAATAAAACTAACTGCTATGTAGAGTAGTCGTTTGAGAATAAGAGAAAACTATAGAAACTACAATTGAGCACATATGCGATCATGGATTAAATGGCGCCTAGGAAAGGCATTTGCGAATTTCTCACAAATGTATATCTGTAGACTCTGCGAAGCGACCAGAGCCCTCTACACGGAAAAAAAATGAAAATCCAACTGACAGCAATGTCATGAACACAGGATCTCTCGACTCCTCTTAAACGCATGTTTCCAGCAGTAATCCACGCAATCGAAATGGGAAGAGCTAGTGACGAACATAAAGAATAATACCTTAACATTCTCCGATCTGCTGGTGGCATTGCCTCAG
Source organism: Amblyomma mixtum (assembly GCF_055824585.1). NCBI lineage: Eukaryota > Metazoa > Arthropoda > Arachnida > Ixodida > Ixodidae > Amblyomma > Amblyomma mixtum. Next base: position 22,728,595 of record NC_143020.1, on the reverse strand, counting down.
GAAGTGATACTAAGGAGGAAGTGAAAATAATGGCTGAGCACTTCTCAGGGACTACAAGGTAGAAGAAATAACATAGCAATATTCTGCAAAATCAAAACAAAAAATGGCCGCTGGTTAGCTCAGCTAACCCTGGTTGTGCAATTGAGAGTCAGGCTTGCATAACCAGCTTCAAGGGACGCTGCGACCTATTGCTATAGAGCAGCGTGTCTCCCACAGCGTTAGCCCTAACGCATGCAGACCACATATCTTCCTCACCACAGCAATGTAGATCAAAGTGTGATTGAGCCTTCCACTGACACAGGGAGCCAGGCATATGTCCTTCCTTTCCTCAAAATCATGGGAGCCTAAAAAACTGTAAAAGCAAACGCCTATGAACACAATGACTGCCTCTAGCTTGGTTTTGTTTAGTGGTCAATTGGGTTTAACGTCCGAAAGCGACTCAGGCTACGACAAACGCCGTAGTGAAGTGCTTCGAAAATTTCGACCTCCTGGTGTTCATCAACGTGCACTGAAATCTCACAGTACACGGACCTCTAGAATTTCGCCTCGGTTAAAATTCGACCGCCGCGGCAGGGATCGAACCTGCGTCTTTTAGGTAAGCAGCCGAGCACCACAACTACTGAGTCACCGCGGCGACTAAGTTTCAGTGCTGCATTTCTTCCACAAAATTGCCATTGCCAACACATGCAGCGTACTTCTATCACTATCGCCACTTAGCGTAAAGCACGCATGAAGCTCAAAAGGAGCAGAATTCTCTCCAGACGCGAACTATGTGCCTTTCGTTTGCTTTCGAAACTTTTGCTCTTCAACTGTTTCGGCTGCCTGTTAAGCGTGTTTACGCTCCCTGTCGATCGCTAAATCTCTCGCATGGTTTCCAATGTCGACCGGATGATCAGATTGGGCCCAACGTCTGCGAGCACCCACTCTCGAAGACGTGGATTCGGCTTACTTGCTTCGCATGGCTGCAGCTGCTGCGACACACGTGGCACGTCTCATGGTTACTTACGCAGCTCCGCTCCTCGTGTTCAAGTTCATTCGTCCAGGCACAGCGAAATTGGCGCAGTTAGGCTATTAAAGCTTTTGCTTCAAGATAAATGCATATAGCACTGCTGAAGAAGGGTACAGCAGCCTGGAGGCATAAAAAGACTTCTATTAATGAGCTTAAAAAGCTTTCAAAGGGAATTCTTATGTGCAACGATGAGAGATAGGAAATTCATCATCATCATCATCAGCAGCAGCCTGACTACACCCACTGCAGGGCAAAAGCCTCTCCCATGTCTCTCCAATTAACCCTGTCCTTCGCCAGCCGCGGCCACCATATTCCCGCAAATTTCTTAATCTCATCTTCCCACCTAATTTCCTCCCGCCCCCTGCTACGTTTGCCTTCTCTTGGAATCCGCTCCGTTACCCTTAAGGACCAGCGGTTATATTGCCTTGGCATTACTGCAGGTCAGTTCAAGAACGCAAGGTGATATCGCAGCTGTGCTCAAAACAGGCATGGCGTTGGGACCAGTTTTATAAAAGCCCAACGATTAGTCTCAAGACATTTTCTCTGACAGCCGTCGCTCCGAGGAACAACAATTTTTTTTTCCCACCGCCATGATTCTCTGCCTTGTCTAAAGCAGGGTTCTGAAGATGTCCTAAGTTGAATTTTTTTGCATACTCAAAAAGTTTGAATTGAATGCTGCCTTTTTGAAGCATTCTCATCTAACATAGTTACCTTGAACAAATTCTGTACAAAGCAGTGAAAAAAGAGTTAGGTTTCAACAAGGGAGACATTTCATAAATATTTCGGTCTTCACCGAATAGAATAGACCGTTTATCGATTTTTTCGCCATTTCTCTGTGATCCCTAAATTAAATTTCTATTAACCCACGTTTTAGGGACATAAGCCGAATAAAGGTCAACAGCTACAGGTGAATGCACTTGCTTTGAAATGCTGCCTTGCTCTTTTGTTGTCGGAAAAAGCGCTACTGAGGTCGAGCATTTGCATCTCACATGTATTTATTCCTATGACGTATCTGCAACGTTGTTCCTGAATATGCTTTCACCACGACCTTCCGGGGAACGCCAAATGAATTCCTGCAAACACAATTATCACATGATTTTAACTAATGTTTTTTTTTTTCGGCACTCTCAACGCTCTAGACACATGCTATTTTCAGCTTGAGAGTTCGGTACTGACATACTCTTTTGTCATGTAATATGTTTGCTAACCAAAGAAGACTTCTAAGCCATGCTCTGCAAACTTAATAGCAATGATCGTTGGAGATTAGAGCTTGTCTCATTTTAAATCATGTGGATGTCTAGTGCTTGGTCTCTTCGTTCTGCAGACAGCATCACGATAGTGGACTCGATATTCGTGTCCTCTCGTAAAGCGCCAGGCAAATAGTATCCTACAAAACAAGGGGGTGATGAACTCATTGTTAATGAAATTGGTCCCCCTTGGGTCTAGAGATAAGGGCTAATTATTTCAGCACTTCAGGTGAACTGGAGGTGCCGGTACGAACTCGAATTAATAAAGGCCACATTGATGTTCGGCGATGCATATTACGAGAAACGGTGGTCGTGTGCATTCCAAACGAAAAAGGGCGTGAACAAACAATCGAGAAAACTAACTGTACCGAGGCCCACTATGAGCTAAACATTTACTTCAACAAAAAAATGTGTTAACAAGGCCTAAAATATATAAGTTTTGTAAAGGGGATAGTATATTTGCCGTTTTTTTCCTTCAAACTAACCTTCACTTGAAAAACGGCTTCGCGCTCTGTATAGTTGCTTCGGTTGTTGTCCCTGCGCGAATTCTTTTCGAGGAATGAGGCACAAAGTAGCTCAACTTTCCGTTATACTGTCGCCTTTGTTAATGCTATTCATACGATGGTTTGCATAAGAGTTAACAAGAACATTTGGCAGTGTGAGAGTGATTCCCATCTGCTATTTTTGCGTTGGGCTTACGTTGTCCTCTTCTTGCATTTATACGAACGACAGCTCGCTTTTATTGGTGGAAAAATATAGAATACCCTCCCCCACGAAGTAAAATACGCTGAAAATTTCACTTCTACAGCGAAAAAATTCTTTCTGCACATACATACTAAGAACTAATGCTTACTCAACCTGCTGCGTGCATTCGTTTTTATTATTATTATTATTTCTTTTTGGACATTTACAATGTTTTTCATATTATAGAGTTCTTCCTCGTGATGTTTTTTTCTCTTTTCCCGTTTCTGCACTTGTATTCATACATATGTATCTCCCCGCTGTTACAAGTTCTAATTGCATTGTACTGGAGTGTCAGTATGATTGTATCTCATTTTTTGGGCCCATGACTAACCTACGGCTACGGGTCCAGACGGTGTTGGACACGCTGTTGTGTACTTTTAAATGTAAATAAAGAATTCGAATTTGAATAAGCGATATTTTGCTTGAAATAGTTGTCGCAGCAGAATATCGCGTGCTCTCGCATGGTTTTGACTCGTAACAGGCCGACTTCAAAATTCCCATGAATCACTCCTGATCGCAGAATAAAAAAAATGCCTTTTAGATCGACCAACGAACCTTGTCAGTAAGAAAATCGACTTTAATAAGTAAAATATTGTTACTCGGTAACGAAACTAGCATGAACAACCGATTTAATGATTACTGCACCATATTATATATACACCTTATGATAACTGCACTGGGATGTTAGGGCGAAGAGCCTAGGCGAAGAGCCCGCACTTCGCGCATTGTACAGAAAGAACTGCCTCAGTCTCTTTACATACAAAGCAAAACGCAGCATCACTAAGCTGCCGAAGTTGATGTAGGGATATTAGAGCACAACGCTTGCTCTTCACACCTGCCTTGGGGCGGTCTTGGTGCAGTGGCAGGACGGCATCGAAAGAGTCATCCCTTACTCAAGGTGTTTGCACTTTCCCGCTCAGAACTATTCAACGAGTGAGAAAGAATGTCTTGCGATACTCTGGGCCATCAGTAAGTTCCGCCCATACCTCCACAAGAGACACATTGGCGTTCTCAATCAGTAACGACCACTCGTTATGCTTGCTGACCAGCCTAAAAGACCCATCTGGGCGGTCGGGGAGGTGGAGCCTCCGTTTACTGGAGTGTGACGTAACGTATGACGCATGACGTATCTTGGGCGAAAGCACCAAGATGCAGATTGTTTATCACACGCGCCAGTGGACCCGGCTTCCCCGGAAACCATTGAAGACTCCCCATTTCTCGGTGCTGTTAGCGCAACCGGTATGGCACGGCATCAGAGGGTGGACCCAGAGTTATCGCCGCTCATCCCGTTCCTGCAAGGCTGCGATGGTGCCCGTCTGCCTCGTGTTTTCCTTCGTCGGCTACAATTTCTCACTCTGCAAAACGTCGTCCTCTAGAAGCGCAACTTTGATTGAAACAGCGGAACATTTCTTGCGCGTAGACACGTAGCAGCTGCGACTCGATACCTTGAGCGCTTGCCACGAAGAACCATGTACCAGCCACCTGGGAGTGAGTCGTACCTTAGCAACAATTCGACAGGAGTACTACTGGCCCAGATTACTTCCATCAGTGCGACTGCGACTGCCACCCTTCAAACCAGCCTGATTTCTTCACCCCAATGCTCCTCTGAAAACGCCTTTCCAACAAGTACGAGTGGACCTACGCGGCTCTTACCCGGAGTCATCCACTGCAAAACCCTGTATTATTGTCACGACGGATTATCTGGCACGATACGCTGAGACAACGGCGCTTGCAAACGGAACTGCTGCCGAAGTAGCCACGTTTTTTGTACGCAACATCCTGCTGTGTCATGGCGCCCCTGGGCTTATTATTACTGACCGTGGAGCTGTGTTCACGCCCTGCTTGAATCGGGCAGTCCCATATCTGACCCACACCGGCTATAGGCGTATTACGGTGTACAACCTACAGACAAATGGCTTCGTGCAACGCCTTAACAGAGCCCAGGCCGACATGCTCTTCGTGTATGTGGGTGTGGAGCATAAAAAGTGGAACCAAATTCTCTCATACGTAAAATTCGCTTACAATACGGCCCTGCAGAAGACAACATGGCTCAGGTCCTTCCAGCTTGTCTTCGGTCGTCCTGTTATTACTTCTCTGGATGCCATGTTCCCCGCCGACCCTTAGTGCAATCGAGAGCCTGATCTTGACGTCGCCGCTTTCATTCAGCTGGCTGAAGAAGCAAGTTCAATGGCCCGGCAACAAATACGCTGTGAACAGCACGTCGGCGCTGACTGCTACAATCTCGGACGGCGATTGGTTACGTACTAGCCAGACGACCATGTGTGGGTTTGAACACGAGTTCGTTGCCGTGGGTTGTCCTAAAAATTGCTGCGCCGATACTTTGATCAATACCTTTTTCTACCCCGCATTAGCGACGGGACGTACGAAGTTTCACGGGCAACCCCAGTTCGCTCATCGCGCATGCCTCCGCGTCCGGATGTTGGGCACCTCGTTCCTATGAAGCCATACCACGACCGTCCTGCTCACTGTCCTTGAGGCTGAGTGCCACCGGTTCTGTGTCGTGATACCTGTGTTTAACCTTGCGTATTTTCTAGTGAAGCAGCGCAACGGCACAAGGCCAACGGAAGAAGAGGACAAACACAGCGCTGAACCAAGCATTCGCGATTTGCATGACGCATTAGCAATGGCTGGGACAAAATGGGACGGTTCAACAACAGAGGACGAATAGATAGAGCCCCTTGTACAAGAAATAAAGTTGTACAACATGAACTGGTGGGCGAGTTGGTCTGACATATTTTCTAGTGAAGCAGCGCAACGGCACAAGGCCAACGGAAGAAGAGGACAAACACAAAGCTGTGTTTGTCCTCTTCTTCCGTTGGCCTTGTGCAGTTGCGCTGCTTCACTAGAAAATATGTCAGACCAACTCGCCCACCAGTTCATGTTGTATAACCTTGCGTGCCCAACCCCTTTTTCCCACTGTGAAAGCAGGTCGCATCGAGGCGATGCTGCAGAGGAGGGAGCAATGATACAACTCAGAAGTGGAGGAAGTAGAAGTGTTTCGCCATTTTGCTTGCGGCCGCTCGGCAGGCTGGAGCAGTTGTACTGTCCCCGATTGTGTGGCGTGTAATATTCGTGACAATGTAACACTATTTCCGTATGTGCAAATGAAGGCAGGCAAAAAAGTTTTAGCGCACAATTATGGGCACATACAAGGCTGTTTTAAGTGCTTGGTCGACTAAATGAGGTCACTTTTGCAGAAAAAATACTTCAGTGGCTCTTTGCACAGTGCTCTGTACACCGAAATTTTTGTGAAATAATAAGTCTGATTGCGAAGGTACGCTGGGTAGCATTGTTATTGCTATCGGGGCTGATGAAGTGGTTTAACTAAAAGGGGGTACACCACATGACGTTATCTTTCCTTTCTGCCCACATGTTGGACGTAAAACACATCACTAGATATTAGGCAGAGTATAATCATTGTGAACCGTTTCGAACTTCCATATTGCAAAGCTGTAAATTGAAATTATAGTTATCCGATAAACGGCCGGTTTGAGTTCTATAGTGGAAGTCTGAAACGTGCATAAGAAGTAATGGTTGCCGTGAGCCGCGCCGTTTGCACACCCTGCATGAAATATTTGTAGCCCTCTAGGCTTTCTTCTGTGCCATGCAGAGTACCTTCCAAAATCGTTATCCTAAGGAATTTCATAAAGATGAACGCTCATCTTCTCGTCTTCGAAGCTAACACATCCCGCGCTGCTAGAAGGCTACTTTGCCTAGCTTAGTAGCAGGAGCCTTCGATTGTATATTTTTTTGGAAATGCTACTCACGTTCAAGAAATTAGTTCTTGAATTTAACTGCACTAGTGCACCTAAATACAATCACCAAGCCCACGAAGACTTTTTATTGATTGCATGTGCTTTATACGAAAATAGCTTTTAAATGGCATCGCTGTCGTGCGCTGTGCAAGCATTTTCACGCAGTAATGCAAGACGTAGAACTTATCAATAAGCGGCCTTCATAATACGGAATGAAACAGGCGGACCGAAACTGTTCCTATTGCAATGCGAGGGATGTAGGGAACGCTAAATAACCAAAGGAAAATACTTCTAATGTTTCGGGCTGAACCTTCCTGATTTAGGCTAAAATATTTTAACTCATGTTTGTATCAAGGCTCACTCTTCTCTTCCCTAACTGTTGAAAGCACCATAACCATTGTGTTCCTCGATTTGTTGTGGGCAGTTGAACTTGAATCTATGCGTACTTTTAGGTTCCGGTGTGAAATTGCAGTTTTGGAAAGTTGAAGTATAGAGTGCACTTACTGGCGACAGAAAGCTTGAAATGCATTCAAGTGATTTTGTGTGCTCCTAATTATTTCAGATGCATGGTCTTTCTGAGGGCCAATATAGTTTAAGATGCGTTAGTGGTCATCTCAGGAAAGACCTTGGAATCAGTCCAGATTGACCTTATATTTCCATATTTCCAGGTCTTTAACTTTGCCTATTGGAATAAAGTAATGCGTTTACTGTGGCTTCCGTATGCCATATATAAATAGTATATGTATGAGTTTATTTACTTTTCTTTAACATCTTGCTACTCTTAATTTTAAGCTCTGGGAGGTATGAGGTAATAAACGTAGAGTGCTCTCTCCTCAGCAAAAGAGAACATAACGGGAATACACATCGAAGGCTTGGAAAAAAGAGAGTTTTAAAATTAGCATAAAAGGTTACTTATTGTAAAAATTTAGGTAAATTACAGTAATCCCTAATTGAAATAATTTATTTTCCGCGTTCACGTGCAGAAAGACAAAGCAAGCAAAACTTTAAACAGCAGGAAACTTAACGGGTTGGTCTAGTTTTGATTTATAAGAGGGATACCTAAAAAAATACTTAGTTTCACTAAGCGAAACAAATCTGCACCTTTCTTGGAGAATCTCGGCTTGGAGAATCTCACAAACAAGACAATGCGTCCATTTGAAAACTAGCTCGGTCGTTTGCCTACTGCAGCTGTACTGTGAACATGACCAATAGCGCTTCACTTCGGTATGACGGCTGCATCTCATTACACAGAGGGCAGCAAGGCATATATAAATAGCATGTACTAATGAGCCAGAGACTATGCTCTCGAAAAGGCATTCAGTGAATTAAGAAGATGAAAACTCGCTTTGTTTCTCTTGTGCTTATTTTTCACATCTTCAGTGCCATTCAGTAAGTAGAAGAGTTGTTCCAAATCTCATATAGGGATGTTATTTTCCACATTTTGGGAACATTTTGTTATGTGGAATTAGAGATGCACTGCCTCATTTCATCTGAGGCGCGTAGAAAACTCAGGTTAACGCAAATCTTCAGGAGAACAAGAACACAACTATGACCACTATGACCATGACTGCAGCCCGTGCAGAGCCTTTCTTCTAGGGGAGCAGCATTCTTAAAAATTTTTGTTGAGCTTGACTCTATCTCATCAAACCAAATGCAGATTAATGTAGTCGCCTTACCAAGGCAGTCAGTGCCATGGCTGGCAAGAAGAATGATCTATAGGTAAGCCTGCTGGAGATGGCTGAATGTTGGTCACTATCGGTTCTAATCGGGCAATGATATTTACTGAATATATTTTTACGGTTCCCGGACAGAATTTCCCACAGCTGTGCTTCGCACCGGCTGACATTGCTACACTGTCATTCTTAACACTACTTATCCCGGCTGCAGTCAACTTATTCCCTATGTAGCGAACACGCACGAAACACATCATAAACGTTTTTCGTACTTGTAGGAAGTTTAAGAAAGAGGTCATATTCTCTTGACTGATCTGTCTAAGCCAGAAACAAGAACAAAGAACTTGATCCCATCTTCTTATTCGATCGCATATGTGCAAGCTATTACACCATTACTTTGAACTTAATCGTTGAAATAGACATAAGCTTGAACTCAGACGAGTGGAATAATTGTTTCGCCACATTAATACCACGTCTTTTGAAATGTAGGGTTTCTTCAGGAATACTGCGATTTGCAGTATGGAGGCATGTTCGTCACGTGCTGCCGGTGTTTCATCAGATTTGGATTTTTATGCAGTATATAGTTTTCGGTCTCGTGCCTGTTTAAAAATTCGGCATTGTTTAACGATTAGAAAACCACTAGATATCAACAGGTGCTCATATTGCTTACACTTGATAGACTGTTCAAGAATTTGCAATACTAGGGCCGCTAAGGCATTAACTTCATTTTTGTGGAAACCGGCTTCTGGCTGCAAGTGCGCAAATATTTTTCTAGTTCGCAGGCTGAACCAGTAAATTTTATATATATTTTTTAAATTTTATATGTTATATATTATTTTACCCATCCAATTATAAGGCAGATAGCGGAGCATCATGTTTTTGAGAGTTAAGATATGCATTCCAAAGCGTGCATTGCTGTCATTCAGAAGTGACAGTGCACGTCCAGCTTATTATTAGGACAGCATTTCGTTGCAGAGGCAGCGTTTTTGGTAGCCAGAAACATCGATATATATTCATGCAGGCATTACCTGCAGCGAGAAAGCATCTTAGGTAGCAGCCATTTCAATTAATTGTCTCAAACATATTTTACATTTCACCAGAACCCACCAGTACAGATTGTCAAACGGCATACGCAGTGAGCTATCCGAGGAATAAGGAGTTTTTTTTTCTAAGAGCAGCTAGACCCTGAAATCTAAACAAAGTCAGTTCTTGCTGAAAAGAACAGGCCTTGCACAAATTCTAAGTTTACAAAAGCTATGAGAAAGAAGGGCGCCTATAGCGCCTAGAAAAGCAGAGTGCAGTATCTCTGCTATATTAGAACCAAGGTAGAATCTGGTGATGGAACGGAGCCAAGTCTATTCCAGAGCACCTTCTTTGATGGATAAATCCTCATAGGTCGAACTACATGCAACGTGGTTTTATTGAGTCCCCGCGAGTGTACTATCTCATGGACGGTGAAGTTTATGAAGAAACTGGCGGAAGATCTGAACATAAAAGACGACGATATCGAGGGGATCATTAGCCCGGTCACCTACAAGGCAGCATTACGTCTGTGCTGCTTTGAACGTAAAAGTGGTTAGCTGGGCTAGTTGACGGCGGCCTTTTTAATTCATTCTTAAAAACGAAATGTCACAGGCAGAGAGGAAACGACCAAACTACCCTCTGACTAATCGCTTTATGACCTATCGCTTACAAAAATTTTTAGTAACATTCTTTAGAAAGTATTTAGGCTATTGTTAATAGAACCTATCAGCATTGAACAGAAAGTCTTTTAAACGTCTTTATACATTGTAGTAACAAACTACCAACCGTCTTCCGACAATTGGCTACCGATATCCAAAAGACTCAAGTACGTAGAAAGTCTTTATACTTCCTATGATCCCCTTACCGACAGTTTCTATACACTTCCTATTGAACCCTTACCGACAATGTCTACATACACCCTATCAACGGTCTTCCGACAATTGGCCACCGTTATTCAAAAGACTCAAGTAAGAAGAAAGTATAATTCCTACATCAACGTTTAGAAAAGTGTGTGTTACCTACACAGTACGACACTTTTACGAACATAATTTTATCACTTCAAAATCATTTTGTGTACACTCTATCCTGGACTGCTTAAAGAATAATAGAAGCAAAATGCGAATTATTACATTTATTGTGCACAAGTGTACATACGCGCTACAAGACATGCATGATGCATCAAAATAATTTATGGAGAACAATAGAGTAACAGAATATTGCCTTCAGCACAGTTCCCCTCAGTTCCCTCTTAGTAACAATGACTGACACACAGATATTGAAAAACATAACAGGTTTTAATTCACGATGTTTCGGCTAGAGGACCAGCCTCTTTCGTGGCTGGTCCTCTACACCATTCGAAATAAAATCTCTGTGCTTCAAATGCTGTAGTGCAGTTGAAAACGGCTGGCCGTCCAACCAAATCGTCGTGAATTAAATACTGTTAGGTTTTTCTTAGATATATACGAGGTGCTTCAGGGAAGGCTAAGTAATTTTCAAAAAACAGGTATTTTGAGATGAATATATGGCTTTTTCAGCATGGTATTACCAGTGTTGGCAGGCACCAGAAAACTGGTGAATCGTCTTACGTAGTAAGCTGGTTAACTAATTTTTATTAATGGACCTTTTAACTATTAGAGTTAGGCGTCTAGTTGCAATTAGAGATTTTGTTGTGATGCGTGGTTCATGAGACGCGCGCGTTCATGAGCGCGCGTTCATGCGAAGGAGCAGGCAAGTTTCCAGGGGCGAACGCTGCGTTTATTCCCGCATGTTCGTCGGTGCGTGGCTGGACGAGAATAACCCACCCGTAGGTTGCGGCGCACGCCTTTTATTAGTTTTTGGCGCGCATGCGCATTAACGACGGCGGCAGCGATAGCCGGACACCACAGATTTGTAGCAGGTACATGCACTCGAGGGGTTGGTTTCCCTGTGTGCTTTAAAAAGCGCATGCATTTTCGCACGATGCAGCCAAATTTTGTCGAGCCACAGCGGTGAAGGTAATCATGTTTTGTACATTCTAAAAACTGATATGGCTACTACTAACGACTGGCTAAAAGTCTATAACTGCAACCAGTTGCAAACCTGTGTTAGTTAAAAAGTTAATGATCAGAAATTAGTTAACCAGCTTACTAAATACACCTCACCAGCTTTCTGGTGTCTGCTAATAATGGTAATACTATGCAGCAAAAGCCATATTTTTGAAAACTACTTGTTCTTCCCTGAAACACCTGGTGCATATAAATATTGTTCACTTTCCTGTACAACACAGAAATGAAATAATTTCTTCTGTAACATGAAGGTTCCATGTGCCACATAACAAACCCGTGGAAAAAACTGTGCATACATACACACGCACCTCTCCAAAACGGTTAAAAATCCCTCACACTGAAACAATGCTTACACTGTCTTAAGACCAACATTAAAGGCTGCAAACACTAGTGAATTAAAAGTCAAACAGGATGCCAAACATGCCAAATGTCCACATGGATGTAGATATCAAGCTATGAGCTGATTTTAATAAATATACATCAGCACAAAAATACTTAAGCAACTTTGTTGGTGCACTATCCTGACCCTTGTCCTCAATATCAGGCAGCCTGCTTGTTCATCATCATCATCAGCAGCCTGACTACGCCCACTGCCGGGCAAAGGCCTCTCCCATGTCTCTCCAATTCACCCTTTCGTTACTTGTCTGCATCACCAGCGGAAGGGGTAGCGTCCTGATGATTAGACGTGTGCACCAACAGATAGCCTCCTCCATAGCGGAATGCAGCAGCAAGAGAACTGCAAAAGAAAACATTCAAGGTATACAGTTATAGTAACTTCTATTAGAATCAAACACAGAGAAGCAACAATCAGTTAAATGTGCACTAAAATGCAGCACTCCGAGTGAGTTTGATAAGGCTGCTGAATAATAGCATAAGCAGCAGTCACAAGACTACAGCTAAATGCAATGCTTCCTTGAACAAGAAGAAGCTATAACATGCTGTTGTCTTGTTCCGACTGGTTTAAACACTCATTCTTCCCACTAACCATACGCGAATGAAATACCCTTGACCCAACCATCACAAGCTGCTCATCATTAAATACCTTTGTAGCCTTCGTCGAACACCAACTGGGTACGGAATAAATGCTTGACGTACTTTTGCATATGTACCCGCCTTCCAGTCAGGCACAGATCGTATTCATTGTGTGCGCATTTCTACATGTTCTTCCGTTGCATTACCTTCCATTTTTGCCTATTATTTTTAAAATATTGATTCATTGGCTTCCAGTGTCTGTTCTGTGTTCCATGATTACTGTTCTCTGTTCCGTCCATTTGAAAGTTTATACCCTTTACTTCTTTTCTTGAGTTCCTGTTAAACATCTTACCCTCACAACGTTGAGTGTTTACCTTTGTGTTATGCTTGCTTGCCTTATTGTGCTTATTTATTAGACTGTTCAACTTATGCCCTTCCTATTATAATCCCATATGGGATTGACAGTATGTACCAATAAATAAATAAATAAATAAATAAATTCTGCCCCCACATTCAAAGACTGAATGATATTCACAGGAACTGACATTAACGTGTTACGCCTAATTAGGCTACCACAAAGAGATATTTAGCCATTCCAGTCATGTGAAGTTAAGATGCAGGCCATCAAATATGAAAATTGTCTTGTGTTTGTGATTTGTCTGTACAAAAATTCAGGCAGCTTTTGTTTTGAAAAGTGATGGCACAAACACATTGCAATATAACGCATATGTTTCTTTCTCCTAGAGCGGCTAGGAGGGAGCAACTTAACTTTACTTGCTGTTCACTTTATTTACCAGCTTATAGATAATGTAGCATCATTTGGAGCTATACCAGGTGTTAGAGAAAAATGTATGAACAAATAGTACAGAGGTGAGCAAGTTCGTCAGGGCAAGAGTGGCACGAACTAAAGCAAATGAATCAAAATATTAAGGCACACACTGCGTCAGCTACAATATTTGTAAGTAAAGATGCATGGAACTACAAGCGATAAAAGCCTCAGCAACGTGCCCTAAGGAAGCAACTGGACTGGTAGTTTTTTATTTGTCCCACAGCACATCCCTCCAGTGCCGAGGCCTGCTCATATCTGTTTAGCTAAGAAAACAAGGGAAACAAGCAAACAAGCTTTCCAGAGGAGTACTTAGGTTCTTTTTTAGGAAATTACCTGTAAATAATTGCAGAAATAAATACCTCGAGAAAGTAAATTAAGTTATTTACACAACTTATTACAAACCTTGATGGCACGGTAGAGAGGCAACATCAAACGCATTGGTTCAAGTAAAGCAAGGGGTCTTGTCAACGTCACAGCAATATTTGTTGACTTAGGCTCAGCTAGTGTAATGCAACCAGCAACTGAAAGTTGGCATGAATAAAAATAACAATGCACCAATACTCAATTCCAAATGCATTTCAACTGTACAGTGCAGTCGGTTCTGACAAAGGGAGTGTGAAAGAAAACCTTAGCAATGCTCATGACATATCGAATAAGCACCTTTCTTCTGTACAGCTTCAATATAAGCTTTACAGGGTTTCATGCAACGCAAAGATAATCTGATAAGGTATCAATTATTGATGCTAGCGACACCTTTGCTTCTGGTTTATGATTTATGGGGTTTAACGTCCCAAAGTGACTAAGGCTATGAGGGAGGCACCTATGCTTCTAAAGCAGAGAGCTCCGCGTGAACGCTAATAATCAATTATGCAATTATGCCCGTTAGGCTATGCCTGCCATACAGTTATCACACCACCAGTTCCCTTCAAACATGCCATACCTTGTAAGAGGTAGCTACTGCTGAAGTAAACATATAAAATTTATTTGCTGTTATTGGATCACTGTATAAAGGTGATGAAGCAGATAATTGTTTTAATTTGGTCTATATTATTATCAAGATTCCCAAGCACGAGAGGCATGAGGGAAAAAACTATAAAAAAAGCATTACACACTATAACACCATGCACTTGACTAGGGGAGTGTTTCATGACGCCCGCAATATATTTTCCCTTTCTCTTCGCCCTCTTTTAAAAGATGAAAAAAAAATAAAAGAGAGAGGGAGCCTGGACCAGAAGCTTCTTGTGAGGCTAAAAAAGAGAAGGAAAAAATACCCACTTGTCCATCTATCTTTTTACAAGTGGCACATGCTTCACATCCAGTGTCAATTGCCGATAGGCTGCACCAGCAGGTCTTGATGTCATTTGCCTCAGGTTGAGGTAGCAGTGGCTCGATGACAGATGAAAGCTGGTGCAAAAGTATCGTGATGATAACGGTGGAGCAGCTGTACAGAGCTTGACTGCGGGCACATTTGAAGAAAGGCTATATTAGAGCCATGCTTTCATAAACATCATCACAGAAGCCACATCCGAATAGTTTGCCTCCAATAGTTTGCGTAAAAATGGTTGACAAAGCTAGTCATACTTTTCTTAGAGGTATTATTCGCGAATCACGTTATAACTTATCGCTTCGGGCTGAAAATATGGGAATTACATAAATTTACCGAATGTAATTCAAATAAAATGACAACAAACTTTCCATTGTGCTATTACCTCAGCTGCACTGCAATGGAATGGTTCTGCTATTTTTAATCGTCGTTTCGTTGACCAGAGGTATTAAGAACCACAGCACTTGACGTGACTGAGATGTGGAACGGGCAATGCTCCATATCCAGTAAACACTCAGACAGCAGCATCAAGAGACGCACGCCGCTATAAGCACTTTTTGTTCTTATGGTCTCCTTTTCACGCGCTGCTCCTGTTCAGTCGGAATAACGAATCAAGCACCACCCCATAGTTCTCAGCGTCCAACCAAATTCTATCACATAACTTCTAGAGGAGCTGACGGAAGGAGCGCTTGGCGGAGGGTTAAAAGTCGCATAGTTGGCAAGCGAGCGTGTCAGAACACCTTCACTGCAAATCGCGTGGTGCTCGCATTTTGCACCTCTCTGCGAACAAGACGTGAAGACCGACCCAAATGCATTCGCGGCCCTCATGCATCCCCCGACACATCGCAGAAGTCACTTTCCAGTTCTGTACTTACATTCGTCCACGTTCGCGGCAAGCCGTTTCTTGTATCAGGCATCGGGCGTCGGCCGCTCTCGGCGTGGTTGGGTGCAGTACGTCAGAGCAGTTTTTGAGCACTGCATGCGCGTAAGAACGTCTTCCGCAGCGCAGGGGCCATCTGTCACCTTCCGAGTTCAGTCACACTACGACAACACTAACGAGGCCGCACATTCAACACAAAGAAACTGAAGAAAGGAACCCACAACTTCACAACCGGCGCACCCCGTCAACAGAGTCGTTTCAGCGTTCTAAAAGAGGTAGTGTAGCGCGCGGCCAACATGAGACGCGCAATCCGCCGCCAGCGAACGGAGAGATGGCGCTAATGTCGCCTAACTTTACACGCGTTAAAAAAAGAATTGATAAAGCCCTTTTTGCCGCATGCTTGTTGCATTAAATGACAAAAGATTTTGTTTCAATTACAAAGTCAGCAAATTGATAATGATTGAGGTGAAAAAATGCGGCTACTCACAACCATCTGTTTCTGGCGGCGCTGCGAACGAAAGCTTGGAAAAGCGGGCAGCTGCAGGCGACGCATCTGTGGCCAGGAAAGCCGCAGCCGCTGCACGGCTGCACTGTCTACATAGTTCTAAGGCTATAACTGAGTTCCCCGTGCCTGCGTCGCGGTATAAGGAATGATGATCACGTTGCCAAACGCTACTGGTTTCGGTTTTCATTTTCGCATATTTTGTGGCTTAGCGTACTCTACATAGCTTGGCTCATGCCATTTAGTGTACGTGTGTGTACTTTGGGAACATGACCGTTCGCACGCCGCTCTAGGATGACATGCAAAAATTTCAAGCCCGCGCTGCAGCATCTCGTCTGTTTTGTGTGTGTTTATATCACGCAATCGGACACCTTGCACGCTGTCTGCTCGAACGAGCCCCGCTGACAGTCTCGCTACCGTAGTATTTTGTGTGCTACCTTAATTGAGTTTTGCCTCTGCCTTTCCCTGCCCTCGGCTCTGCCTCACGTCCGCTGATTTCAGTAAGAAGGGGCGAAGAATGAACACTTGCGTTTGCATGTCTACTCGGTTAGACTGCGTTAAAACCCAACACTTTTTTCCCGGGTCCCTAAGTCGTTACATTACGGGAAGATAGAAAATACAGCTATCACCACGTTTTCCCTAGCCACAGCTTCGTACCGTGTTTGCGTTGAAGGAGATGCAAGTGAAGATGCGGAAGAGGCACTGCGCCTGTGCTGTAGCGGTGCTCAAAGGGGGGCTGCTCTCACCTTAGCTTTTTCTATACTGGAAGCTCCTCTGTCGCTGAGTACTAGTGAAAAATGTAACAAGTCAAGAATGAGTGCTTAAAGTGCTCCAATTGCTGTGCACCTTCGTCATGCAAAATCCTTGTTACCGTAGTTGAGTACAGCGGGCCGCTGTTACCTGTTTTGTTTCTCTATACTTCTGTTTACAGAATCGGCCTCAGAACATGAACTACACACAGCCGTAGGTTATGAGAAAACACTTTAAATAAGCTCGATTTTATTACCCGTGTCCCTGCTTCACTTTTCAGCTTCATTTCAGGTGTACATTCGTTATATGCTGGCAGCAACTCTCCCCCCCCCTCCCCCAATTAAAAAAAAATTAATATTGTCTTGCCCGAAATTTCGCGTGTACAGACGCTCAGTAAGGAGGCAACTTGAGTTCTCGAAGCTGTAAGCCTGCACATGTTACACAGAATTTCCTCAGAGCGCGAAGCGGTGCGGCCGTTTTCGGGCGGGGTTTTCAGTCTCGTGCGATCAGCCATTGCTGGTCGCTCGGGGAGGAGGGTAGTGCGAGGATTTAAATTGGGCGCTCCAACGTGGAGTGGCATAAAGTGTACGGGGTGCTTTTATATGGCGGGCAGTGCGCAGGGTATTACGAGTGGAAGAAAGTGTGCTTGGGGTAGAGGTTGGTTCAGGAAGGAGTTCTCCTGGAGCTGGAGATATAATTTGGCGCCTTTTGAGCTAGCGAGAACGTGTCATTAAATGGCGTGGAAACACATCGGTGCGATACTAACCTTGAATTTTTTTTTCTAGCTCGCAACAATAATCCCTCTGAAACCTCAGAGCGAAACGCTTTTAGCACTAAAGTGTTTTATCACCGTCGTATGGTAAATTACTGTAACTGCTGCATGTTAACATACGACCTATCAAGAATTGCAACAATAGCAACACCAACGTGCTATCGAATTGGTAGAGTGGTCGTACAGCTCTGCTGAAACTCTTTGTTAGTTCTGAAATATTAAATTTGTTTAATGACTGCCTGAGTACAAAATTTATGGTCGAATACGCAGCAGAAATCATTTTTTTTGTCTAGAATGAACCATCACTGAAATTAATTTTTCTGTAACGAACTCATCATTGTACTTATGTAACACAATATCACACTAACTCCTATTTTTTTAGAAAGTTTTTAATTTCTCTGAAGTGCGAGGCAACAATACCTGAGTATTCTACCGGCCAGTTTATCTATACACCCACTTCCTCTGCCCAATCTGTCTATAACCACAGTACAAAGCTGCATAAATGCAAATGCCAATTGTCGCTCTGTGCCGAACTCGATATCTGCAGGATATTACTTCATCTGTCCGGCAGCCCTTATATATCTTCACGGAGCTAAACCCCTCCTACGCAATGGCCACTCTTACTGGGTGTCGCAGAACGGCACTAAGTAGCTGGCCACTGTGTTCCTGAAAAATGAATACGAAAATGTGTGAATCAAATGTTAAATTCTTATTGTTTCATCTCTAAGTTATTGAGTAATGATGGAATTTTTTTGCAGAGAATGTACATCATGTCCGTCTTGCACCGATGAGCCAAAGTGTTTTGGAGAAGTGAGTAATGACTATGCTCATTTACAGCCCACGATTGCAAGTACAGCACCAAGTGTCCGTGTTCATGAAAAAGGAAAGCTACGCATGCCACAATACACGCTGAAAATATGTGTTGCATGTTTTCAAGAAGAAGCTTCTGTTAGTGTGTAGTAAGAAAGAAGCGTTTTGAAGCCTCCTTAGCCACCCATATCTTTCTATAGAGTTCACGACCCAGAATATACGTACTGTGCCAGAAGGAGTAAAGAAAAAGACGTAAGCAGAAGAAACAGCATCTTTTTTTTCATATTCAGACACACTAATGTTAATAGCTCTACCTCCGAAGCAAAGGGTAGCCACATCTAATAGCTCTTTAGCAAGAAATCAATGACAAACGTTCGTTCGACTTTGTCTGAAGTCCCTGAAGTGGGTGGTCTCCTCTTTACTATGTCCCAGGAAACCTGAACCTATTTCTCTTTTAGATTCTGGTGGTGCAAACTATTGATTAACGTGTGTGCAATTTCGATGCTTGACACAGGCAGTTCCCTATCTCAGAAGACTATCGCAACTGTTCTTCCCTAGTATTACCACTTATTCAAGATTTAGGAATAAGCTAGGGATCTTATGTTTTCTTGGTGTGGAGAGAAGTGCTACACGTGAAGTCAGTGCTGTCGTGGGTTTTTGGTTTAATTTGGACCGTTAAGATGCCATCTACTGTGTGTTTAAAAATCGCGTTGTTTCTAAAATTGTAGTGTGGGAGAGTTCTGTTTTGCACGCATGATTTCGACATTTACGTAACTGTGTAGCACAAAGGAGGCCAAGGGTTCGAGCTCCATTTTGTTTTATGATTGAGCTTGCTGCTGCGAATGACAATTAATAATTCCTGCCGCTTCACTAAGAGAGGAGTCGTAGCCGTTACTAATTCATCTCTGCCAAATATGTATTGAAATATACTCGTCAGTGTGCAGAGCTTTCTGTTTTTGAGAGCTCAGAGAAAGGTATTAGATATGAGAGGATTATCATGGAGGGGTAATGTAATCTATTACTAAAAAATATTCACTCAAGGAGAACACCAGAATTTTTTGCTTAGTTCGCAACACAATTTATTGGCACCGTGAGCAGCAAGAACTGAACTGGGCTCTCTGACCGTATGTGGCCATTCGAGCACCAGCCTGAAGCATGCATTCACCGATAGCACTGCCCCTGCCGAGTAGACGCACCGGTGCCGTCGCCGTTCTAAGGGTCCCTGGGAGGAAGGAGCCATTCTGGGGACTCAAGGCATGGCGTACATTAGGCGGGCATGATAAGGTTTCAGGCAGCTGATGTAAACTATTGCGTGGCCACGATGGCACAGATCAATTGGAGGTCATAGGTTTGACGATATAGTACACCAATGAACTCTGACACACACAAGGGCAAACGTCTTGAAATTTGGAGATGAAACCGGACAGCAGCCGAGCACTGCCTGAAGGAATCTAGAGAAATATGAGCAAGCTGGTAGCGAGAGAAACGTGGGTTTCACCAGCGTCGCGACTGCCTGTGTGACAGTTTTTATCATCCGACAAGATAAGCCGGAGAGTTGATGGCATTTTTTGGCAGTTTTCAACTTCGGAGGCAAGAGTTCAGTAGGACGCATCAGGAGGCAGCGAAGTATTGTATCAACCACTCTTGTAGGTTCGCCTCCGCAAAAGCGAGAGAACGGTGAAAACTCGATGGTAGACTGGACGGTGGTATTGTCGGCGTAAGTGACGAACGGAGGTACCAGGCCCCAAACAGTCCGGACTGTTGTACATTGTAGGCATGCTACCGAGCGTCCCGTTGACTCGTCTGGTTAGCCCGTACTCTGAGTACTGTATACCGTGCGGCTTCTCTGAACAATGCGGAATTCTTCGAGGAGCGCCTCATCACCGCCTGAATAAAAACACGCGGCCATGGTCACTCCTAAGATCGATAGAGGCGCCTTGGAGGAAAAATAAAAAAGGCACCTTTCTGTCTGTAGCCGCCGGAAGGTCCGCTATTTGGGCATATAGCACAGAGGGTCGACGGTGACGAAAATCCACAAATTACCAGAAGTGGGTAGGCTGGAGGGCCCCGTGAAGCTCCATGCCCACACTATTAAATAGAAGGGCACAGCAAGGGAAAGGCATCAAGGCAGGAGCTAATGTACCGCCGTAAAAACTGTGCATCCACGCCAGTAGTAGCGATTGCGAAGAGGGGTTAAGCTTTCAAAACACCGCCGTCAACATTCTAGGGGTCGCCATAGACAGGCGCGGACGTCAGTCGGTATGTGGCGAGGAATGACGAGTAGCCATTTGCGATATTTATGTATAAAATTGTAGTGGAAAAACGAGCGGAATGATGCTGACGTATTGCACAGATAGTGCACAGATCTATCTGTTTAGTCTACGTTGCCGACTGGTATTGGCAAGGTAATCGCAAATAGAATCGCTACAACATTGGACTTTCTTTCTTTTTTTATTTGAGACTGACAATTAAATACAAACTGGCTCAGGAGGCAATAACAAAAGGCCCTGGTCGTGCCTGACTAGGCTATGCCCCCCGACAGCAGAGGCAGCACATGTGTACTTATGTTTGCACATAATACGCATAACCAAGTATAGCACGTCAATACAAATATGGAAGATATACAATATCTTAGGTTATTCTCTAATCTGTCTGTAGCAAGGAAAGAAAAATACCTTATTTGAACTGTAACAATACAAAAACAATCTCTTACCTACCCATTTTGTTTATCAGTAAACAAAAAGGTTTCAGCAAGCAAATATTGATTATGTGATCTATAGTGCGCGACGGTAGTACCACACAATACAGGTTAAAAGCACCAAGAGTTGGCTCAGTAGTTTAACCCATGCACCTCCTGCTCAGATAGAAATATTGCTTTAACTTGCTTTTTGAATTGAACTGGAGAGACAACAGAACTTATTAAGTTTAATATGTAAGGGATTTGGATGAGAGTTGTGGTATTTGCTACGGTAAGATCTGTAAGCCATAGCTGGTACGTGATCTGGCCGTAACTACTTCGCTCTGTCTTAGTTCATACAGGGACTGTTTAGCTTGATAAGCTTCTTGAAATTTGGTTATATCAGCGTGGTATTGGCGTAGCTCTACCAGATATAGTTTTTGTTTAAACGGTTGTTTTATCTTAAGTATGCTATATCTGATAAAATATAGGGCAGTGCTTTCCGGGTAAGGCACCTTTCCTATCACCTGTATAGCTCGTTTTTGCAATGATAATTGGTATCTGAAATTTGTCCCAGTTGTATTTGACAACACCAGAAAACAATAAATGACACGCGAATGGATCAGCGCATAGTATACTTTATGTTTAGCCCCAGACGGGAGAAATGATCGTATTTTATTCAATAAGCAACTGCTCTAGCTACTTCTGCTGTTAAATCATCGACATGAAGTGATCATGAAAGGTTTTCATGGAGCACGATTCCTATGATTCGGATCGCTGATGCGTGTTTAACAGATACTCTCAGAAATTCTATTGATGGGGGTAAAAATATTTGTTTGTACTTTCCACCTAAACAATATATATTTTGTTTTTTTCGTATTCAGTTGCATCCTATTTCAGTTTAACCATGTTTTTAGATTTCTGAACTAGTCATTAGCTTCCGCGCATATTTTATGTATGTCATTCCCTGAGAAAAATACATTTGTATCATCTGCTTAAAAAACCATTCTTTTTGCTCTTGAATATTAACAAGATCAATAATGTATAGCAAAATAATAAAGATCCAAGAATAGACCCGCGGATCTTCATATTGGATAGTCTCCATCTCCGAATCGACTTTATTTATTATTTTGATTGTGATCTGGAAATTAAATAGCTCTTTATTAGAGCAAGTGCTACAACTCAGATACCATAATAGGGGAGCTTACGCAAAAGAAGTTCATGCTGTACGCAGTCAAATGCCTCTCGGAATTTTAAAAAGATGCCTAGTGTGAAGAGTTTTTTCTATGTTATCAAGAATTTCTTCTTTAATTCCAGGAAGTGCGGTTTCAACCAACCTATTTTTTACAGAACCCGCAACTGCTCCTTCGTTATTATGCTGTGTGTGCATAGAAAACTGGTTATCCTAGTACTTAGAAACCCTCTTGCGGTCATGATAAGGTTACAGATGTGGGCTAGTGGGACTGCTACAATACCATTCACTGCTTTTAATGGTTTTGGCTATATGTCGTCGGTGCCAGAAGCTGAATTATCTTTCACGGATATAATTACTTCCTGCACTTCATATTAGTCTGTTCAGGCCAAAAAAACAGTCGAGGAACAGTTATTACGAATAAAATCTTCACAGGGTATGGCAAGAGGGACATCAGAAGAGGAACCTACTGTGAGAAAATGTTTGTTGAGCATGTTGGAGATCTCTTTATCAGAGGCATCAGGTTTATAAAAATTAACCTTCTTGGTGTTTGGTTTATTCTTTACTAATTCTCTAAGTGTATCCCACATAAGTGTGAAATTGCTGGCAGTATTAAGGAATTTGTTTATATAGTCTTCAGACTTAGCTTTTTTCATGTCCTTATTCAGTTTATTGCGTGTTCTTTAAAATCACGCCGATCACTTTCATATCTTGTGTTTAAAAATTTTTGGAAGAAGTTGTCGCGAGATTTCATCCTCTGATATTGTTCCGGGCTTATCCAGGGTTTCCGCAATTTTCTCTGTTTTTTTAAGCTTCACGGGGAACACTGCTCGTAAAGAGACATAAATTATGATATGAACACATAGTAGAACTTACTGTATTCAATTTCTACTAAAACATCATTCCAGTCAAAATTTGACACAAAGTGAACGAACTTTTCGACTTTCCGATCAGAGTGTCTTCTTTGCAAGAGCTCTTCATTTGATCGAGTTGGTGTATTCTCAATCACAAAACAAAATATTGGGAAATGGTCACATATATCTCATTTTAAAGCAGCCGCTTTGGCATCCTCAAAATCAAAACTGGTGATACCGAGGTAAAATGTCGATTCCGTGGTCAGTGTTACTCAGGTTGGTACACTGATTACATTGGAGCACATATATGCGTCTAAAATTGCTTTGAAATCTTTGTACATTAGGTTGTCAGAGGTTACATTGATGTTTAAATCAACAATCATAACAGTTTGAAGATTTAGTTTAGAATCTTTTTCTAGCAACCTTTCTGTAAAGGACAAAAAATGTTTGAAACCAGCACATGATTATCTTTATACAACAGAAAACAATATCTGAGCACTCTATGGCTCTACATTCATGACTCCCATCTATTACCTCAAATTCAGGAATTATTTTATACTGCAAATCAGTGCGGACATAGATACACACACCTCCGCCCCATTTTCCTCAACGAGGTGCTATGACACAGTCGTATCCATCAAGTGGCAGATATTCCTCTCGGATGAGAACCATGTTTCGCTAAAACCAATCAAACCAAAAGAATGATTCATTGTAGAGAGGAGTATCTGAACTTCATCAAACTTGTTATGTAAACTTCTCGCATTTAGGTGAAACACTGATAGCTTACAGCTCGATAAAAATCAGCAGCTGAAAGCAATATTTCAAATTAGAATAGCCAAGGATTGTTTGCACTTCGTCCAGCTATTACATCTTATGAGGCGGTCAAGGTCTTTCCAGCGGAAAACATTCGCGCTTTCACCGCTTGCGCGACTCACCAGGATTTTACCATTGACATGCCATACAAACTTATAACCTGAAGCTGCTGCTCATTCCTTTGCTAGGCCGCCGCGTTGGCTCAGTGGTTATGGTGCTCGGCTGCTGACCCGGAAGACGCGAGTTCGATCTCGGCCGCGGCGGTCTAATTTCTATCGAGGCGAAATTCTAGAGGCCCGTGTACAGTGCGATGTCAGTGCACGTTAAAGAACCCCAGGTGGTCTAAATTTGCGGAGTCCTTCACTACAGCGTCCCTCATAGCCTGAGCCGCTTTTGGAAGTTAAACTCCCATGAACCATAAACCAAACCATTGCTTTGCTGTGGTAAGGAGGTTACGGGTGTGCCTGATCATGTTCTCGCAGATATATATGCTGTCAGTTACGTCATTCAACTCCTTCCTGTTTGACAGCCAGTTATCGCGTATTTCGTGGGACTGTAACCGGAAAAATACGCCGGGCGTCTTGCCTGCTCTCGCACGTAGTTTGTGTACATTTGTGATGTTTGTCACCGGCGGCACTTTCAGTGCCATTTCGTTCACTTTCTTCAAACGATCTTCGTTTTCGCTAGCGAGGATTCTTTGTATTAACGAGCATAAGGTGGACTCATAATTTTATCCATGATAGTTCACAATTCATGCCTTTGCAACATTTGTGTTATATACGTTTGAAAGCTGAAGCTCTCAATTCATTGCAGTTTTGCAGTAGACAACGCAGTTAAAAATTAAGCTACATTATCGTCATATTTACTCACGGTAGTTACTCTTAGATGCCTGGTGGTAAAAACTATCGCAATAAGGCGCTTTGCCTCGTTCTGCTCCTCTGTCCAAAAAGGCAGAAAAATTTTCCCGCTGCTTGCATGTGTTTTGTGATAAACTTAATTTACTGATGTGGAAAAGTGAAACAGGGTCCGGAACCCAACCGTTCGGCTTCTAGCAGGACGGACCGCGAGCTCCTGCATGTTATTCATAATGGTCGCAAAGAAATCCACAGTCACATGAGCCCCTTTATTGATGCGCAGCAGTTGTTGATTGCTCTGGCGCAATACAGGAATAGGAGACTTGTTCGACTTACTGTTTAGACTGTTAACTGCTACTGCCGTTAAAGTAACCGCAATTGTGAGAGCCAGTAACAAAACTGATGAAAACATGGTTTCAGTGCTCACAAAGCTCAACGGACTTAAACCGCGCTCCCGAAGGAACCACATATTCATTCACTGCTTCAGTGAAGAAGATAGTGAAAGCTGCAATAGGTCTCCGAAGTCATGAAAACGTTTTTTTCTATTTAACGTAGCTTTAAGTATACTTTGCTAAAATAGAGCAGTGTCGTAGGCTTGGTTCTTAAGAGCTAGAAAAAAAAAACACCAGGTATTGTCAGGCTCGTTGCTTTCGCGATAGGGTTCTGACCCTCAGAAACAGCCACATCTTAGAGGATCTTGAATGTACAGCACTTTTATTGTTTACTAATTTCAGGGGAGTGCCGACCGCGTGGCGCAGCTGCGCCGGGTGGCGAATGTGAGGGAGAGCGTATTAGGGCTGGGACATGCAAGCACATCCCGCTGCGGGAAGGAGTGGCATTGGGTAGGCTGTTCTCCTTGGTGCACACCAACCCCTGCGCAGCGCATTTAAGATTACCGTGTCTGGGCGCCCTTGCTCCGTTTCCATAAAGCCTTTCTGGCTCTGGCTGCCCTCAAATATGCCGCGTTCATCGCCACCTCGGTTACGTTCACGATCACTGTCCCGAAAGGTCTTGTCTTAACGTTTATGAAGCGGAGGAAACGAGGTGCTCGAAGAATTCGTTTTAAAGAATTAGCTTAGACACACACTCAGGCGGCAATTACGTGTAGGTCTCCCTAATAACGCGGAGCTCTACGCCGCGACCTGGTGACCACCCCGTACGCGCAACTCCTGACTCGCTCCTGTTGCCTACTACGTTACCATCGGGAAGGACGCGCGGTCGTAGCACGCTGCCAGGTGTTTAGAAACGCCGATCGGACGCTCTGTGTTCCTCATGTCGGTAATAGTAGTTAAATGAAAGCGCGGTAGCAGACTTGTCTTGGGTGAACACCTCCATCGGTAAATTTATTTATTTATTTACAATACTGCCAGTCCCATCGGGGACCATAGCAGGTGGGCGAACAAAAATGACAAACATGATAAAAATTTGAGCAGTGCGCTCAGGAATTCATAAAAAAATGTGAATACGAATCAAACACAGGTGAACAGAAAGGAACAAGCAAAATAAAAGGAAAAGTAAACATTAGCAAGGAAAAAGAAAAATACATGTCTAGGAGTCAGGTGATGCATTTCCATAAGGAATTCACTAAGAGCACATGGGAACACACCAGCGGAAATAAGAGACTTTCTTCACGATTAATTAACAGTCTAATGAAGTAATGAGAGGCGATTGAGTATGTCAGTGAAACTGCATTATTCGTTAATTGATAAGGATTCTATCCGTGACGTGAACTGAGATAATGTGGTTGCAGTTATGATTGAGGGGTCAA
This sequence comes from Amblyomma mixtum, assembly GCF_055824585.1. Lineage (NCBI taxonomy): Eukaryota > Metazoa > Arthropoda > Arachnida > Ixodida > Ixodidae > Amblyomma > Amblyomma mixtum. The sequence goes on along the minus strand of NC_143020.1, from coordinate 22,702,081 downwards.
GGCGATTCCATTATCTGAATACGAGGCGAAAGTACGAATACATGAACGTGTCGGTATGGCATGTGTATTCTGTTATCGCGCGTGCGTGTTTATGCCTCGACGGGCGTAATTGTGAGAAAGATATGTATTTTGATACGTATGTCTTGTAGAAGTGCATCAGGTGAAATAAAAATTTTAGTCGTGCTTGTTGCACTCTTGATGATAGCGTCGCTAAACCCGAAATAGCCGCGAGGTTAGTTGGTGAATCAGTGCGCTTATATTTGTTGTGTATAAACCACAATGGTTTACGCTGTACTTTTTCCAGTTTTGTTACATTAGTCACTGAACGGGGGAACCAAACTGTGTTAGCGCACTCTAAAACTGGTCGAACGAAAGTAGCATATGCGAGAAACTTCGTCAATGTTGGTGCAAGGCGCAGACATCTTCGAAGAAAAAATAGTTTGCGTAATGCTTTCGATGTTATGCTAGCAATGTACGCGTTCCATCTGAGGTCAGAAGTTAGTGTGGTGCCTAAGTACTTATGCTGGTGAACCTTCGTCAGTATTCTGCCATTAACAAAGTATGGAAAATCATAAAGTTGCTTTTTTCTTGTTACCGTCATGCAAACAGATTTAGTCGCGTTTATCGTCATTTGCCATGTTTTGCACCATTCGGATATTTTGTTCAATGAATCGCTGAGTGAAATGTGGTCTTCGTAGCTGTTAATTGTTTTATAGATTATGCAGTCATCGGCGAAAAGTTTGATGTTAAAAACGATATTGTTGGTTATGTCGTTGATGAAAATTAAAAATAACAGTGGTCCCAACACAAATCCTTGAGGTACACCTGATATGACGGGTACTGTCGCAGATTCCATGTTCTCAAACAGTACGAATTGTGTCCGGTTGGATAACTAATCTGAAGTCCAATCTAAAATTTCCCCATCCCAGATAGCACCCCGTAACTTTGCTATTAATTTGTTGTGGCAGGCGCGATCGAATGCTTTATAAAAGTCCAATATTATAATGTCAGTCTGGCTACAGTTATTGATGGCAAATGCAAAGTCATGCAGAACCTCTGTAAGCTTTGTGACGGTTGATAGCCCATGACGGAATCCATGTTGGTTTGATTATAACAGATTGTGAGTATCAAGAAAGTTTGTTAGGTGCTTAAGGATGATATGCTCGAGCATCTTGCAAGCCGTGCTGGTGAGAGATATTGGTCTATAATTCGATGGTAATGTGGTATCTCCTGTTTTGTATATTGGTATAATCTTTGCCTTCTTCCTGTCGTCGGGCAAAGTTGATGACGAGAGATATTCACGGAATATCAGGCCCAAGTATCTGCTGCACCATTCCGCGTATCGCTTCAAGAAATCGTTTAGGATACTATCTGGTCCGGGTGATTTTTTAGGGTCAAGCGTAAGTAATGGATTAAAAATGCCCGCATCTGATATGATTAAAGGGTCAATGCGTGATGTTTGATTGCCAAAAAATCCGGGAGATTACTGTCATCTTTTGTGAAACTTGAGTGAAAAAACGTGTTGTACGCATTAGCATTGTTAGCACTATCCTCAGGGGACAAGTCGGATAACGGGTTTTAGTTGGGCGGAAATGGTTCCAAAATCTATGCGGGTTGTTTGTCAGAAAGTTAGGCAGCGTTACATTAAAATAGTGTTTCTTGGCCTGTTTGCCTATCTCTCTGAGCTTCGCGATTGCGCACGCTAGTTTTGTAGTTTTAGAAGGGCATGAACCGTGATTTTTGATAGAAATACGCAACCTTTTCACATGACGTTCAGCGTAGAGGACATCCCTTGTTACCCATGGACTCTTTTTTTTGTGGACGCTTGTTTTTTAGTGGAACATGATTAGTTATGCAGTGCGAAACCATAGTGTTAAAATGAAGGCAAACCCTGTTAATATTGATTGAGGGGTCGGAGACCATTTCACTGAATGCTTCAAATTCATGTGCGAGGTAGGTTCATATGCTGGCATCATCAGCCTTATCGAAGTTCAGTGTGGTCTTTACATGAGATCGTTTTTTTATTGAGCAGTCTAAAGGTAACACACATAATGGTATGTTGTGATCGGAGATGCCTTCGATGATTACTGTCTCTGCTTGGTGTACTGAAAAGTGATCACTGATTAGTATAAATCGCGGATATTGTTTGCTGATCCTTGCTTGCACGTTGGTTCAAAGATCATTTGGTGGAGATTAAACGAGAGCATTAAGTCAAAAAATTCAGGGGGCACTTTGACTGTCTAAAGTGGGTAGAGGCGGAAGCGTTTTCCGAACCACCTTCGCTGTTTCTGTGGCACTGGTGGCGTCACATATAATTGAGTACTAATTACTAAGTGATGACAAATCACTAATTAATGGTTAATTACTGATTAATGCCTGAATGCTAATTAACTGCTAATTAATTACGCTTAAGCTTCGCCTTTAGGAGTGGAACACGACAGCGCGTTGTAGCGCTGCCAGGGAGTCCACGGAACGCCACCACCCGTTCGGCGCGATGCCTTACCCTTTGAACGCAGCGCTTTTTGAGGAAAGGAAATGGCGCAGCAATTCTCTGTCATCTCGGTGGACACCTGAACCGCACCGTAGAGGAAGGGAGGAATTGGGAGTGAAAGAAGATAGATAAAGAGGAGCCGTAATGAAGAAAATGAAAATTGTATTTGAGGAAAGGAAATTACGCAGTAACTGTCTCACAAAATTCAGGGGGGCACTTTTTTGACCTAAAGTGTGGTCACTGATGTGTGGTTAAGATGTTAAGCTTCGCCCCTAAGAGTGGAACGCGACAGCGTCTTGCAACGCTGCCAAGGAGTCCATAGAACGCCATCGCCCATTCGGTTCTACGCCTCGCTCGTCGGTAAATTGGTTTTTGAGGAAAGGAAATATATCTGTCTCTCATTTGTCGGTGGACACCTAAACCTCGCCGGAAGGGAATGGAGGAGGATGAGAGTGAGTGAAGACACCGTATTCACTAGACGCGCCTTTGTTCATTACAAACCATCGAGCTGGCATGGCGGAGTGGATAGCATGCTCGTCTCTCACGCCGAAGACCGGGGTTCGATTCCTGATCTCGACCAATTTCTTAATCGGTTTTATTTATTTATATGGCCTGACTAGTAAAGCTAATTAGGCTAATTGGGTAATTAATCAATTAACTAAGCTCAGTCCCACTTACTTGGAGCATCACTATAAGACCCCTTCAATTGGTTGCATGGTTACTAGCCAAAGTACAATTGGCCCCGTTTGAAATTCGCGCACTGTTACGTCACGACTGTTTCCACCAATTGAAAAGCGTGACATTTTCTGTCGACAACTGCTGCTTACAACGATGAGACATTAAAGGCTTCCGCCTTAAAAGAGCTTCTGAAGATGATCATGTGTGTTGCATAGTTATCCAGTCCACGTCCGGAATGTTAAAGTCACCCATGAGTATGATTCTAGTGCTGCAAGCATATTGTTGAAGGAAGTCATGAATGACAGAAATGCACTCATCTACTGAAGAGGGGCTCCTATACAGACAGCCTACACAGACAGTAGTATTGTTGCAGAGAAGTCTGCAGAATACGCTTTCAGCACCTGACACATCTGGAAGCGTAACAAACGGCAGGGTTTTCTTTATCAAGAGAGCCAAACCACCGCCACGAGAGCCTCGGTCTTTCCGAATGTCTGAGTAGTTGGGTGGTGCGATTTCATGACTCGAAATTTCTGGTGAAAGCCAAGCCTCCGTGACGGCTACAATATCAGGTTCCCGATCAATTAATAGGTTTTCTAAAAATTCTACTTTGTTTACCATGCTCCTTGTGTTTACAATTATGATGGTCAGTTCTTTAATCGTGCTCTTCCCCGTGTCCTTGGTGGGCTCCTTTTTTCGATTGTCTCCTCCTGCACTTCGTTTTTATGCGAAGCATAGTGCTAGAGCTACCACTCACGCCGTCGCCGTGGGACCCCCACGTGACACCGTGACGTCACACCACGTGGCACCGTGACGGCACACCACGTGACACCGTGACGTCACACCACGTGACACCGTGACGTCATACCACGTGACACCGTGACGTCGGACCACGTGGCACCGTGACGTCACACCACGTGACATCGGATGAGACAGCCGGCCTCCACCTCGCGCCGTCGCCGCGGGACCCCTAGCCATCACACCACGTGACACCGTGACGTCACACCACGTGACATCGGATGAGAGATCCGGCCTCCACCTCGCGCCGTCGAACTGTGTTTCAACCAGTGCGGACAGTGGTGTATCGACTCTGGTGCAAGAGTTAAACTGTGCTTCAATCAGTGTGGACGGTAGTGAGTGTAGTAGTATGTCGACTTGTTTGGAGCGTCCGAATGCCTATAGACGACAAAGGCGCGCCATGGAATCCTCCGAAGAACGAGAGCACCGGCTGGAACAGCGTTGTTTCTAATACAACCACTTGAATTTCCTTGTGTCTCATACTATAAAGACAAGTTTATTGACTTCCAAACGATCAGGACAAAAATCTCTGCCTCTCCCGTAACCGAGAGTACAGTAAGCATGAAATGTTTACGGGCCTAATGTCATCTCGGAGGACACCCGAACCGCACCTACAGGAAGGGAGGAACGCCACCACCCGTTCAGCGCGATGCCTTGCCATTTGAACCCAAGGTTTCTTGAAGAAAGGAAATGGCGCAGTAATTCTCTGCCATCTCGGTGGGCACCCGAACCGCACCGTAAAGGAAGGGAGGAACGCCACCACCCGTTCGGCGCGATGCCTTGCCCTTTGAACGCAGCGCTTCTCCCCCGGGCCCGGGCCCGGGGTAGCAGTTTGGACTTGGTTCTGTATAGAAATGGAGGAAGACTATACCGAATAACTGATGTACACACTAAGAGTCACAGCTTTACAGATCACAAGAGTGTATTCATTGGTTTGCAAAAAATCAACGATGATGAATGACATTCTGGTGTTGTCGTGAATTAATCTAGCTACAACATAACCAAGGTAAACCAAGCTAAGCCCTAATATGCTTCGCATTCCCCAGGCTTAGCCAAGCTGAGCCTCAGCAATTTTTTTTATGCGAAGCATATTGCTAGAGCTACCACTCACGCCGTCGCCCTGGGACCCCCCCGTGACCCCGTGACGTCACACCACGTGACACCGTGACGTCACACCACGTGACACCATGCCATCACACCACGTGGCACCGTGACCACACCACGCGCCATCGGATGAGAGAGCCGGCCTCCACCTCGCGCCGTCGCCGCGGGACCCCTAGCCGTCACACCACGTGACATCGGATGAGAGAGCCGGCGTCCACCTCGCGCCGTCTGTGTTTCAACCAGTGCGGACAGTGGTGTATCGACTCTGGTGCAAGAGTTAAACTGTGCTTCAATCAGTGTGGACGGTAGTGAGTGTAGTAGTATGTCGACTCGTTTGGAGCGTCGGAATGCCTATAGACGACAAAGGCGCGCCATGGAATCCTCCGAAGAACGAGAGCACCGGCTGGAAGAGCGTTGTTTCTAATACAACCACTTGAATGTCCTTGTGTCTCATACTATAAAGAGAAGTTTATTGACTTCCAAACGATCAGGACAAAAATCTCTGCCTCAACCGTAACCGAGAGTACAGTAAGCATGAAATGTTTACGGCCCTAATGTCATCTCGGAGGACACCCGAACCGCACCGTACAGGAAGGGAGGAACGCCACCACCCGTTCAGCGCGATGCCTTGCCATTTGAACCCAAGGTTTCTTGAGGAAAGGAAATGGCGCAGTAATTCTCTGCCATCTCGGTGGACACCCGAACCGCACCGTAAAGGAAGGGAGGAACGCCACCACCCGTTCGGCGCGATGCCTTGCCCTTTGAACACAGGCTTCCGTGGCAATCCAGGCGCTCACCCAACGCGCGTCTCGGGGTTAGTCGGCGTTCCGCTGTAGCCATGCCGTTGTCTTCCCCCACGACGAAGGCTTCTAGTGGTTGTATTAAATTGACCAAGTATTCAACCAAGGAAAGCCATGTATTACCAAGCCTAGCCACTAATATGCGTCGCATTCCCCAGGCTTAGCCAAGCTGAGCCTCAGCAATTTTTTCAACGGAACTTTGTCGTTCGTTTCGTCATCCCAAACAAAGGCGCTGCTGCTTATAAATGATTTGTCGAAGGCGAGCGAAACTTTGACCAATTTTTGTGGATTTCTGATTTTCTGATTTTTCGAATTCTCGGAGAGAAATCTTCCCCAATGGCATATTTCGTGTCTTTAAGTTTAAACCTTGCTTCAGTATTGCCGACTTGTTACGGGAATCCAGTAGTTTAAAAATTACCGGCCTATACTTATTAGCCTGCGGTCTGCGTAACCGGTGAATACGTTCAAAGGCAACTGGATTGAGCTTTAGGGTATCTTGAATGAACTTTTGTTGACAGCCTGCTCCAGAGTTTCGGTTGATTCTTCTTCCACTTCTGGTAGCCCATAAAAAATTAAGTTGGATCTCCTGCTTCTGTTCTCATGATCAACTTTTTTCCCAGGGTTTCTATTACGTGACTCATGCGAAAAACCTCAGTTTGACAAGACTGCAGTTTAGTTTCTAGAAGTGTTATAGCATCTAACTTGATTTCTATGTCTGCCAGCCGTTTTTCCTTTATTTCTTTAATATCTTCCGATATATCCTTCAGTTGTTTAGCGATTTGTGCCATTTCAGGGCCGGGATTTGTTTCCACGTCCCCTGACAACAGGAGGAGTTTCCACAGGAATACAGCGACATCAAACACTTCAAGACACAGCTGCGGACACGGCAGCACTACCAAGAAACGGTCGCTAGAGCGGAAACATTTGCCAGAACGCCTGCTCACCTGCCCAATGAAGACGAAAGGATTAGCGAAGCGCATGCTAGTAGTGCCGCCTTGCCCACTGCCGATGCAGTTCCTGGGAAGGATATATATAGCCCATTCATGTGGCGGCGCTCCCAGGAGATTATGCGTAGAAATTTGCTCGCACGTTGCTGCTCCCGGATGATGTGGTCGAAGAAATTCTGCTGGTGTCAAGGAATCGCACGCATGGAAACGAGTTCCGTTCACCGGCGAGGTTACCCAGGCTATCTCGGAAGATTCGATGCCGCTGGCAGTACCATGAAGAATCAGTTCAAGGGCTTGCTGCACAATGAAGACGAAAGGATTCGCGCACCGCATGCTAGTAGTGCCGCCGAGCCCACTCGGCGGCGTGAATCTAGGATGGCCGAAAGGTCACACGTACGAGGTCTGTTAGAAAAGTATCCGACCTTTGGCCGAAGAAAAAAAACTGGCATAACTGGAGCGTTGGAAACCTAATAACCTTCAAAGTAGTCTCCTTGGGGCTCCATATACATCTCCCATCGGTGCTGCCATTCTTGGAAGTATTCCGAAAAGGCCCTTTTCGGAATGGAATTTAGCTCTGCTGTCGTTGCAGCCACAATGTCCTTTCTTTTCTGAAATGGCACTCCTTTCAATGGCCTCTTCATTTTAGGAAACAGCCAGAAGTCGTAGGGGGACATATCAGGAGAGTAAGGAGTCTGTTGAACTACAGGAGTCTGGTTGTTCTACAGAAAAGTCTGAATGAAATGCGAGGAATGTGCAGGAGCAATGCCGCGAGGGATGCGCCAATTTCTTGTTGACCTCAATTCCGGTCTCTTGCGCCGCACAGCACCATGTAGGCGATGGAGGACATCCCTGTAGTACTATTTAGTCATTCTTTGACCCTGTGGGGAGCGTACTCGTGGTGTGCCACACAGAGGGAGTCAGAAAAGCAGTCAGCATCACTTTGACATTGCTGCGCACTTGGCGGGCCTTCTTTGGTCTTGGTGACGTGGAATGCGTCCTCTGTGATGACTGGGATTTGGTTTCCGGGTCGTACCCGTACACCCAAGACTCGTCACTAGTGATTACGGCGTCGGTGAAGTCAGGGTAACTGTTTGTAGAATCCAGCATCTCCTGTGAGACTTCAACACGAAGCTGCTTTTTCTCCACCGTCAGCAGCTTCGGCACGAATTTCGCCGCATCTCTCTCCATGGCCAAATCTTCGGTGATAATGGAATGTGCAGAAAAATTGCTGATGTACACCTCTCCCGCGATTTCTCGGATAGTCACACAACAGTCCCGCATCACCACAGCGTTCACTTCGGAAATGGCCTGGTCATTTCGGCATGTTGATGGCCGACCGGAGCGTGGCTCTCTCTCCACGGATGTGCGGCTGTCTTTAAACCAGTTGCACCACTGCTTAATCTGTGTGCTGCTCATAGCATCATCACCGAAAGCCGTCTGAACATTTCGAATGGTTTCCACTTGGCTATCGCCAAGTTTCTGGCAAAATTTGAGGTAGTAGCGCTGCTCCTCTCGCTCCGCCATTTTCCTTGCAACAAAAAACCGACGAGAGCACTGCGCACTGCCTCACTCAAACGCTGCTTCCCAGCGACTGACGATATCGGCAGGCGGGAAAAAATTCGCTGCTGTAAGCGCGCTTGTTTCACATCCATCAGGTGTTCGTAAAAAAAAAAATAAAGTCGGATACTTTTCTAACAGACCTCGTATACAGACGAAGAGTTAACGAGTGCTCTCGCCGGCTTTCGCAAGTTGCGGACTATAGCTCTAGCGTAGTATATTACTCAATGTTAAAAATTTTACGGGCTATCGTTCAGAAGCAACACATGGTCCACTAGGCATGCTATAGCAAGGGACTTTGGATCAATTAGGACCACCTGTGGTTCATCAGGCGTAGTGGCTTATTTTAATTATTAGTGACTAGTGGTTTTTTTATTCGTGTTAACTGTGACTCTTTCTTGGGAAAGTGTTCGCTGTTAATCGCAACTGCGTGTTTTTTTATTCAATGGCAAGAGAGTGCACTGTATGGTGCTGCCGGGTGACATCAAGCAGGCATATAAGCGTCGTGTTTCGCTCTGTGGTAGCGATAAGTGGCAGGGGTTGTTCGCACTAAGATGTCATCCTTGCAGACTACGCTTGGCCTTAGAGCAGTGCTGTCCGCGCGTGCCACAACCATTGCCCTCTTGCCGGCCTTGTTCGCTCCGGCCACCAGTGCATCGTGGGGTCGAGGCTCCCAAGTTATTATTAAAATTTTTGAGCGCTGTACATCCCTGCAGACATTTCACAGAACGTACGGCAGATCAGAAAAGCTCGGCGATACCGCTGAATGCCGATAACGCGAGAACAGCGTTAAACTTTCCTTCGATAATATTTCGATGAAAGGAAGCTCTACGCTTGACACAATATTAGGAATTATAAAGCCTTCCATCGAAACGCGGAGACAATTGAGAAGATAAATGTTATCTCTCCACTCTGTAATATGCACTGGCGAAATGCAGGGAGAAAATTGGCTGTGGTGTAGTGGTGATTAAACCTGGTAGAGTCGCAAGAGGTACATACCCCAGGCTACGCTTAAGTTTCTCTTGGAAGTAAGACACACGGTTTACGTACGGTTTGAACTTTATTGTTTATACCAATGAACACGCTCCGGTGGTCAGGTAAGTAGTGGGACTTACGCACAACTCACGAGGCGGGCGGCGTCTGCTAAGCCGTCGGGGCAGCGGCGAGGCGCGCAGCGGGCACATCGCTGCGTGCTCTAATGTCACTCCGCGCATGCGTACAGCTGGCGGAGCGGTGGTGTCACCGATTGTGGGGCTAGGGCCTACGCGTATGTAAGAGATTTCTTGACTAATCGCCAGGCCTTTCTTCGGATTGAGGGCGAGGAATACGGCCCTTACATGATGGGAACACGGGGTACCCCTCAGGGAGCGGTTTTATCACCGCTCCTGTTCAACATAGCTACGATGCACCTCCCAAGCCAACTGGCCCGGGTGGAAGGCATTCAACACGCGTTGTATGCAGATGACATTACAATTTGGACCACTCAGGGGAGCCTTGGGGACATGGAGGCCCGCCTTCAGCAGGCCGCTTCCATAGTCGATGCGTATGCCATTGACTGTGGGCTCCAATGTGCTCCAGCGAAATCAGAGCTTTTGCATGTCAGAGCGAACCCAAAGGATAGGACAGCAATTCACATCTCTCTGTCAGGAGGTCCTATTAGAGAGGTGGAGGAGCTCCGTATTCTGGGCCTTTTCATTCACCACAGACTCAGACCGGACTCCACCATTCTGAAACTCAAGAGAGTAGGAGAACAGGTAGGGCGCATGATCCGCCGCGTTTCCAACAAGCGGGGCGGTCTGCGGGGCAGGGACGCGCTTCGGCTCGTCTATGCCTTCGTGACTAGCCGGATCCTCTACGCCGTGCCATATCTCCGCACTACTAAGCAAGACGAGGCGCGAATAGACGCCGTCATCCGCAAGGCAACTAAGCGAGCCCTGGATCTCCCGGTGGCTACCTCTAATGCCAAACTCAAGGCATTGGGGGTGCTAAACTTCTACCAGGAGCTGCGGGAGGCCCACCTCGTGAACCAATACACGCGGCTCATGCAGACGGCCCCTGGGCGCCGCCTGCTAAACCGCTTACACATCCAACACGACTGCACTCCAGAGGAGGCGGAGCGTATCCCAGTACTGTGGCGCCATATGCTCTGGGTCTCCCCGCTCCCCCGTAACATGGACACCGACATGCACGTAAACAGGCGACAAGCGCGGGCTCGGGCTCTTGAGAGACAACACGGCTCCCGACCCGGTGTATATTATGTAGACGTAGCAGGCCCATCGCCCACGGGATTTTACACGGCCGCTGTCGTTCACCAGGAAATGCACGTTGATGGACTCTCTTTTCGAGCCCCGAATTCAATGCGAGCCGAGGAAGTAGCGATAGCGCTTGCTGCCGCCCACGCCAATTCGAGAATCATCATTACGGACTCCCGAAAAGCATGTGATCATTACTTGGCAGGGGAGATCTCCCCCTTAGCTGCTTGCATTCTAAGACGGACTGCCACTGATCCAACACCCAAAAGAATCATTTGGGCTCCTGGCCACCAGGGCTTACGAGGTAATGAGGCCGCTGACGCGGCTGCCCGAGCGCTTACTCACCGGGCTCCTCATCCCAGCTCTTCTGGCTCGGAGACTAACCAGCCGCTGCTGCGATTCAAGGAAATTATAACGCATTATAGCGACATCCACCGCCTTTTCCCGGCCCCTGCAAAGGGGCTGAGTAAGACGGAGGAGCGAACTTTAAGGCGCCTGCAGACAGGTACTCTACTCTGTCCTGCAATCTTAAAGCATTACGATCCTAACACGGATGGGCGATGCCCACACTGTGGGGAGACCTGTGATATCTTCCACATGGTGTGGGCATGTACTCAAAATCCCCACCTCCCCCCTTCCCCTACCCCTTCCAGAGAGGCATGGGAGACTGCCCTTCTCAACTGCTCCTCGCTTGAGTCCCAAAGGGCTCTGGTGAAACTGGCTAGAGACGGGGCATTGTCATGCGGTGTCCCGGACTAGGGACGCCGACCATGTAGCGTCGCCACTCTGTGGCTCCCAAACTCTATTTCACTAATTAAAAGTTTTCACCACCACCACGGTTCAGCGCGCAGCCACGCTGACCTCGCGAAGCGGCTGGCGTAGTGTAGCTCTCGCAAAAAAAAACCTTTCACCATTAAGACGTAATTCTGAACCGATGGTCATCGCACTAAGTGAAACATTGCTTCTTTACGGCGTACACTATACCAAGTTTGACCCAATTTAATACAATGTTTTATCCAAGAGATGGCACTTGTACAGATGGCACTGCAGCGCTCATCGTGAAAAAAATTTGATTAGTGCGCAAGCCTGGCGAGATAACACTGAATTATTATTCTGTAAACTATTCTGAGATAACCACAGCATAATCGTAAGAGTTATCTACAGACCACCCTAGAGACCCTTTGCGATGACTAGCTTTCCTGGTAATAACTCGTATACATTTCCTTCCGTCACTGATAATATCCTTCAAAGCGAGGGCCTTACTTGTACTGCATTTAGTTTTGATTTCTTTCAATTTGTTAAAAGCTACACGCATATTCAAGAGATCATTAAACGAGTTTTCTACCGAGTATTCACGTGAAGCAACATGCAAGGAGTTAAAATGTCGCAATGGCCGGTTGGTCTGATCGTATGCTTGGCACTTCACGTCTTCGTACGCTCGTCCGGCGACACGTTGCCGCTTGGGGCAGCAACTCCAAACTTCTTGAGAAGCAAAACTTATTTATTCAAGACGGAACAAATACAAGAACTTAGAGAAAAAGGCGGTTTAAAAAAGGCTGTTTAGAAGAAGGGCTGTAGGAAAGCGGCCGAGACTGCGGCTCGGAGCGCTCGTTCCGCTCTTTGTTGCAGCGGGTTTTAATATATTCGATAATTGGGCCGAGCTTTATTAAGTCTGCTCTCGCCCAATTTCAACCAATACCGGTGCAATGGCACTGTACATGCAAGTGGGCGGAGCCTAGTGCTCGCCAGAGCCCGACTCTAGAGGCGCCAGCAAAGTCTGCTGCTCAGCTAGAGAGTGGGGGTTTAAGAAGTCGCCGACCTTACTGACTCCCACCCACTTGACAGCTAATCTTTTTTCCAATGGGACACGGTCATCGGCCCCCTGCGGCCCCGACAGGGCTGTTCGCGGTCTTACTCCCCGTTTCCCGCGTCTTGGACACCGTGCGAGGCGCGCGACGCGTTGTCGCCATTCCTAACCCCGCCAGACGGACACGGTAGAGGGAAAATTAGCTACTGGCGCCGTAGGCGTCTAGCTTAACACCTCCCCACGAAGAATGTTGGGTGGACGCTCGCCGTACACACAACATACAAAAGCGCGCGAAAGCACAAAAGGCCCGGCTGTCAATAACATAAAAACACAACAGCACACAGGAACCGGATCTCAACTGAGCGCTGTACCAAGAACGACAAAAAAAAGGAACGCTTCTGCGTCCTACTAACAATTGCAGAAAGAACGCTCAGGAAGCTGTCTTCAGGCATGCAGATACAAGCACAATCTTTAGCTTGCACATTTCAAGGAGAGGCAGACACGCACAAATGAAACCCTCTGGTAAAAAAAACATTCGCAAAATGGTACATGCAACAACATTGCAATGAATGCAGGATGAAGGAAACATGACTGCACAGTTTTCATGCAGTTGCACATACATCGCAACATGATCCCGGCGAGGGCAAAACAGGCATTCTAACATGGCGCTCTTCGTCAGGCATGAATTATGTGCCATCACAAGGAAAACAGTTCACACCAGACAAAGCAGTACACCCGCATGAGCCTGTCCAATTTTCAGTCTCTTGACTGTAAACTGTTCATGTTTCCTCACTCTCACCTACTGCCACATTGTGTGCTCGAGCCACACGGCACTTTACGCTTATTGCCACCTGTCAGTGGGAGAGTGGGTTACGGCTGTGGACCTAGGCATTCGTCGCTAGCCACCAGGATCGAACACGTCATCTGTTCGCATGAATTTGAACATTACGCGCTGCAGCGTGCACAGTCGTCGCATTCGTCCTTTCCAGTTGCGTAGCTCATCTTATACATCAGCGGGGCCACTGCCCGTGCGCGGATATAGGGCGCAAGCCTCCGCGAGAGCCTGTCAGCTCTCGTTCACAAAGGGCCTATTAAAAAGTGGCAGGGCCAGCTCAACCAGTTCACCATCAGCGACATTTGGGTTCGTGAACCACCTGTTGCGCAAAACCGGAAGGTGATCGCGGCATGGGTCGCGATACGACCCTATCAGCGGCGGTGTACCTTCGCCTCCTTCAGGGAGTAAGATGAATTCGTCGTCGTCTTCATTGCTCAGACTCCATTCACCTACCGCCAAACTCATTGCGGCGTTACACGAATCTGAGTTTTCTAGCTCCGAATAGCCTCGCCTACCAAGCTGTTCTGCAGGCTTCTCCGACACCGCTGTGAGTGCCGCGCGTGGTGTTTGAACACACCTGTCGCTTTCATCGAAGCTTGCCTGGCATACTGGTGCTTGACTTGGCCACAAAAGGTCGCAGTGGGCAACCCGGCCGGCCAAGCATTCCATGTCGTCGCGCTCATCAGTGCCATCAGTATCACTAACAGCATGCTCAGCTGCCTCGGAACACACGACCTGCACCGTCTGATCACTGGTAGAATTCTTGCCAGGCACATCCGTGGAGCTCACATCCACCTTGGGATGCAAAGACTCCTGGTCTTTGTCAACAATAATTCCTGACTCCACAGCTCGCGGCTCCTCGACATCAACCACAGCTGCACTGTTTGCGGGAAAGCGCGATTCTTCTTGTCGCTCCACAGTTGGAACCGACTGAATGCCGCTGACGCTATCCTCTTTATTCACTGCTTCGATCAGCGTTTCATCAGCGTCCCATACGATACGATACGACGGCAACTGTGCCGTCTCCGGCACTACACTAACCGCTCTCCGTGAGCGTTCCTCCTCCTCAATCCGTTTCCTCTCCTGCCGTAGCTTCTATTCGGCTGCGCTAACTGACGCTTCAGATCTCGAATATACGCGTCGCTTCTCTCTTTTTCTCTGGCTCGCTCGGCCTCTGACATTTGCGTTCGCTCTTGGCCATACCGATACCCAAAGCCATACCCACTCCGCGAACCAAATGTGGTCATTGTGCCTCGGTTACTCTAACCTTGCGGCTCAAGCACTCCCGAGGCAAGTAAAGTGAGACTGGAGAAACTCACTCTGTTATCGGGCTGTCGATCATGGCACCCGCAGCGAAGCAGCGGTAGGTTGAGTCCATAGGCGCAGATGAGTGGCCGGCGTCCAGAGCTCGCAGCAGGCTCATCACGTCCTCCAGGCCGATGAAATCGGCCGCCGCAGGTGCCGCCGATAGCGCAGCGCTTCGCTCTGTCGGTCTCGCTGCTCTCTCTTCTCGGCGTTGGCGTGGAGTCTTGGCTCCGATGCCTCTCACAAAGAAATCGCCTCACTTGGACCTTGGTCCCCGGGGCTTCTCACCAAGATGTTGCCCCGCAATCTTCCGGAAGGTACCGCCTCCAACCGCTCCGCAGAAAGCCGCTCGGACGATCCTGGTCACGGCACCAGTTAAAATGTCGGAATGGCCGGTTGGTCTGATCGCATGCTGGGCACTTCACGTCTTCGTGCGCTCGTCCGGCGACACGTTGCCGCTTGGGGCAGCAACTCTAAACTTCTTGAGAAGCAAAACTTATTTATTCAAGACGGAACAAATACAAGAACTTAGAGAAAAAGGCGGTTTAAAAAAGGCTGTTTAGAAGAAGGGCTCTAGAAAAGCGGCCGAGACCAGGGTGTCGAACCGGCATTTTTTCGGGTTCGGTTCGGGTTCGGGTTCACGCCTTTCGGGTTCAGTTCCGGGTTCGGCTCCAGAGGGCCATTTCGTTCCGGTTCGAACCGGTTCGGACCGTCCCGAACCGGTTCGAACCGGTTCAAACGGGTTCAGGACAAAAAAAAATTGAACGCAGATGAGTTTGTCAACCCTGCTATGCGTTTTAATTTTTCCGGCACATCGGTATACATAAAAAAATGCAAAGATTTGTTTACAAGAACATAAAACTGGGCTAGCTGGTAAGAGTTCATGCTTAAGCAGCGCAATAAACAGGACAAAGGAAGACTGGAGACGACACAGACGCTGACTAACAGCTGGTTGTTACATTCTAGGAAAAGTGTATGAAGGCGCAGGACACAGTGAAAAATGCAAAAAACAGAAGAACAAAGATTAAAACTAAAAAAACATACTGCGCATGCCCAGCATAGTCTAGTCATGACATCTTTTGCAACGAAATACGAAGACTATATTCCATAGTAGACAGCAATTCCCTATCTTCTGGACCTCACACAGTTGCCAAGAAAGCCTGACTCCTTCTCTACAAATTGACGGATGGTGAAGCAACACGCCCATCTGCTTCCTTCCTGATCATAAAGGCCTCCACCATGTCCCTACAAATTCGATCTGGGTGAATAAGCAGGAGACTTACTTGTCTTTCTAAATGGGCAAGCAATGAGCATTTGTTCGAACATCACAGATGGGTGAAAAAGTAGCGGTGTCGTACAACTTGGCTTTGCATTGCAGCGAGTGCAACGATTGCTTACCCCGTGGATAAGACAATTGTCGTGTTAATAACCCTGTTTGCATAAGTAGGGAGTTGGTCGAGGCCAATGGGATCAGGAAAGAAGCCAATGAGTGTGTTGCTTCACCATCTATAAATTTGGTAGATACGGAGTCAGGCTTTCTTGGCAACCGTGTGAGGTCCAGGAAATAGCGGATTGCTGTCTATTATGGAAGATAGTTTTAGAATTTCGTTGAAAAAAACGTCATGACTCAACTGCGGTGTGCATGCGCAGTATGGTTTTTAAGTTTTAACCTTTGTTCTTCTGTTTTTAGGGTTGTTCCTTGAGTCCTGCGCCTTTATATACTTTTCCCAGAATAAAATAACCAGCTGTTAGTCAGCGCTCGTATCGTCTCCCGGCTTTCTTTTGTCGTGTTTACTGCGTTAATTAAGCATGAAAAATTGTTTAATGCGAGATGTTCTCCCTTTACCCATTTTACTTATTGTCCGCAGCAAAGACAAATTTACGGCAAGAGCCGTAAAATGAAATGAATTCGAAATTGATGAAAATCGGCTATGTATACGCTATAATCCACCTTATGAGGTGTAAGGCGAAAAGCCGGTGGATTTAAATCTACAAGACCCTCCTGCTTGAGCAATTTGGGAGACCCCGTTGCGCGAGTAATAGGTCTCTTTTGAAGCTTGAGTCAGTTGGGACTTTCTCGTACGCAGTGTAATTACTGGGCCCCAAGATTGCCGACGCACGCGCGCTCTACGTTCCCGCGCACTACTGAGAAAAGAAACTGCCATGTATCGGTACCTACATACAGACGGACACCTTTCCGTCGCCCGAAACCGACTTGCCAGTCACCCCTCCTTTACTAAATGGTAAGAAAATGTGCGAGAATCCCTCCATCGCCCATCTGTCGCCCAACGAGAGCCTCGTGGGAGCACAGGCTCTCCCTAACTTGCAGAACTTACCAAACATTTTATTTAAATCACCTATTCGACATTACCTTTGTGACTCACGTTATATATCCCGAACCCATATAGCTCAGTATCTTCAAAAACACAGCTAATCGTGGCTTCTCACTATAGTACAGTAAGAAATTACGACATTGGCTTATTATGATGACGTCAACCTCCTCTCTTCTGATAAAAATAGTATCATAAAAAACGCACGCTTGGATGGGTTGAGAACGCTTCGTTTTTGCACGGACACAAAATGTCAACAGCCCCGCCGCGGTGGCTCAGTGGTTACGGCACTCGGCTCCTGACCCGAAAGACATGGGTTCGATCTCGGCCGCGGCGGACGAATTTTGATGAAGGCGAAATTCTAGAGGCTTGTGTACTGTGCGATGTCAGTGCACGTTAAAGAACCCCAGGTGGTTGAAATTCCCGCAGCACTTCACTACGGCGTCTCTCATTGCCTGAGTCGCTTTTGGACGTTAAAATCCAATAAACCAAACCAAACCAAAGAAATTGGCAACATGTTTGTTGCGACGTTGAGCTGCAGCATTTTTGCAAGTGCAGCATTGTGCGAGGAAGGAGATATACTTGCACTGCATTGAATGTTTGAGACTTTTCCTGGGGCGCTATCAAAGGGAACCTTTGCGTCAACAGAATTTTTTGCGCCCTTGATGGAGTGATAAAGAGTGGTTAATCTGGCGTGCACCATTTGTCCACCAATTTGTTTCACGCATTTATTTTCAAAACTACAAACATCCCCTTTCTGGCAGCTATGCTTTCTGGGCGTGATCACTAACGCATGCCAGCGAGCGCATATATTTCCGCATTGCCCTTTTGATTATCCGGTATTTATTTTTATTTTTTCTTATTAGTGCATCTCCACCGTTGCCAAGAACCCGCCTTTCGTTGCTTATTTCCGTCGCTGCAAACAAGAATATGCGGATTCCAAAAAAAAAGAAGCTGCACCAATTTATACATCCTCCGTTTGGTAATACTAGTAGTAATATCGCAGGTTTAACGTGTCGAGTAGACATTGAGGCTATAGGATAGACGGTGTAGTGGAGGGCTCCAAATTAACGGAGATCAGCTGGGGATTTTCGGCGTGCGACAGAGCACGCTGGTTTTTGTATTTTTAGAATCAGCAGCCGAGCTCCACGTCATTGAGCCATTTTTTTCTTTCTTGCCCTGCATCGTGAGGGGTTTTATTTAAAACCTGCTGTCTGAGACAATGAGCGCCTACAAAAGTATATGTTGCACTACCCACTGCGGTGGCTCAGTGGTTACGGCGCTCGGTTACTTATTCGGTGTACCCGGGTTCGAACCTGGCCCCGGGGGACACGTTTCGACGGATGCGAAGCGCAAAAGGCACCGTGTGCTGCGCGATGCCAGTGCACGTTAAAGGGCAACTGCGCCACTTTTTGAGAATATCGAGATACTCAAGGATTCAAATCTATATAGGCTGCAGGTAAAACATGGTAAGTTTTTTTGCACTACCATTTAAAATAGTGACGTAATCGACGATTAAATTTTGCACTTTTCAAAACAATGGAGGAGCACGGGGAGTTTAGTGTGACGTCATGGAAGGTATGATTTCGAATTACCGCTGGCGTCAGCCACGCCCTGCCGTGCCTCGTTGGACGCGGCCAAACAACGTTCGGCGGGCTTTGCCTTCGGTGGCATTGGTTTTTTTCCTTCAAAGCAGGCGTTTATGCGTTGGAAATGTAGCGATGCCTCCGATGACGTCATCATGTGTCCCCCACTTAGCGTTGTACGCTGCGGAGAAGCTTGAAGGCCGTCCCAATTTTAAGTGGTGATTACATCAGCGTTTCAAATGCTAGGCCAAAAGGACTTCGCATACTTTACCTGGAAATTTCACACATTCGACCCTTTTTAGCTCGTCGATTCCTAAAACCTATGCAGTTTCTCTTTATTAAGGATCCCCAGCTGGTAGAAATTATTCCGGAGGCCTCCCCTACTGCACCTGTTTCTCTTTTTTCTTTCACTCCCACCTTCCTCCCACTCTTACGGCACGGTTGTGGTGTCCATCAAGAATTGAGACAGGTACTGCGCCATTTCCTTTCCTCAAAAACCACCATCACAACGTTGTTGGATCCTCGCTCTAATATTTCATCTATTTGTGAGAAATGACGCAAATAAAAGGAAGGCATTCTCAATCGGTGCTTAAATGACTATGATGATGATGAAAACGTTTATTTAAGCCACAATGCCATAGTTGAAGGGAAGGCTGATCGGGTCCCTAGTCCGGCTCTGGCGACGAGGGCTCATTGTTCCTCGAGGTCCGAGCTCGACAGGGCCGCCTCCCAGCCCTCCCGCGTTGGCTGATTTATGATATCAATGCTGTCATTTTTCTGACAAGCCCATACCATGTGGTACAAGTTTGCCTTCTGGCCACAAAATTTGTACTGTGCCGAAAAGGACTCTGGCTCAATGGCGTGAAGCGTAGCTGGATTATTGAAAGACAAAGTTTGCAGCCTGCGAAGGTGACATTCCTCTGATTTACTGAGACCCTTAGCGGGCCTCGGGAGACACCCAGTTTTATTGCGTGTTTCACCTTTCAAATGACGCCATAGATATTAGAACACATGGATCACCGTGTGGTATTCGCCTACTGCCACTAAATAATCTAGAAACTAATTTTTTCTTCTATGCTGTCCCGGTCTCATCAACCGAATGATGGCTGTGATGTGAATAAAGCTAAGAAAGGCTGTGATACGAAGGCTGTGAAGAAAGGCTGTGATACGAAGAAAGCTAAAAACTGCCCCAGCACACATGAAAAAATCGGCTTACGAAACTTGTGTGCGGTCTTTACTTGAATATGCTTCAGTCGTGTGGGACCCGTACACGAAAAAGGACATAATGGTCCTTGAAAAAGTCAATAGGAAAGCGGTTAGGTTTATATGCGGAAAATACAAAAGGGAAGACTCTCCCTCGCAGTTAATGATGTCAAATAACATTCCTACACTAGCAATCCGCCGAAAGATCAATAGATTGGTATTTTTGTTTAATAGTTTAACAGGTAAAAATAAACTGAAGCTTCCAGAGTGCATTAAGCGTCCTCTAGTGAGAAGGACTCGGAACGTTCATGAACATTCACTTACTCCCCTTTTCGCCAAAACTCACAGTTTTAAATACAGTTTTTTCCCTAGAACAGTGCAAGATTGGAATTCGGTACTGGAATCTGTTTATTCCTTGGAAAATTTTTCTGATGCGTTAAATCGTCTACTTACCTGCTAATATTGCTTATATGTATGTTTTGTATCCGTGTGCTGCTAATATTGTATAAGTTTATTCTTTTGGTTTTATTCTTTTGGTATCCGTGCGCTGCTAACATTGAATAATTTTATTCTTTTGGTTATGTAACAATGTAAGTTCACTCCTTCTTGGGCCAAGCACTGGCCTGCAGTATTCTGAAATAAATAAATAAATAAATAAATAAATAAATAAATAAATAAATAAATAAATAAATAAATCAACACTAGGTCACGTGAGGCACGGGAAAACTAATACAAACACTGATGCGTTGTTTTGACTCACTCTAGCACTTAAATCAGCTGGCTTCAAGGCCTATAATCACAACGAACGACGTATCAGCAGTTGTATTGCCATTTTATTGCACCTCACGCGACCTAATTTCCTGTACACGTCACAGCCATCATTATGTTGGTGAAACCGAAACAGGGTCAAGAAGAAATTCAAATATAAATTATTTATTATCTGTTGGTGAAATACCACGCGGTGCTCCGTGTACACCAATGTCTAACGCATCGTTTGAAAGAAGAAAGCACGCAAGCAAAAATTTGGTGTCTATAGTCCTTCATTGAGTTAGAGCAGTGCTAACAATTTGATTAAAGATTTGCGCAAATATGTAAAAGGGGAGAAATAATAGTTCAAGATTTCACATAAACCTGAAGTACAAAGAATTGGCGGTAGTACATTACAAAAGCGTCAATTAGGCATCTTCCCAGGCCCCAGACTTCCTGTAAGTTTGCTGTCGCATATAATGGGTACCATTATCGCACTTCCCAGCGCAGACAGCTACGGGTGGTTAAATCTATGCGCCAGATCATCTCATTTTGTCCGGAAACAAGAAGTATGCCGAGATGCAAAAAAAAAAAAATAGGGCTGAACCGGATACCGAACCGGTTCGGAACGGTTCCTTTGAATCGTTCCGGTTCGGGTTCAGTTCCAAGATGGCGAAAAAATTATGGGTTCGGTTCGGTTCCGGTTCCGGGCGAAAATTCGGGTTCGGTTCCGGTTTAGGGTTCGGGTTCGGTTCCGGTTCGACACCCTGGCCGAGACTGCGGCTCGGAGCGCTCGTTCCGCTCTTTGTTGCAGCGGGTTTTTGATATCTTCGATAATTGGGCCGAGCTTTATTAAGTCTGCTCTCGCCCAATTTCAACCAATACCGGTGCAATGGCACTGTACATGCAAGTGGGCGGAGCCCAGTGCTCGCCAGAGCCCGACTCTAGAGGCGCCAGCAAAGTCTGCTGCTCAGCTAGACAGTGGGGGTTTAAGAAGTCGCCGACCTTACTGACCCCCACCCACTTGACCGCTAATCTTTTTCCAATGGGACACGGTCATCGGCCCCCTGCGGCCCCGACAGGGTTGTTCGCGGTCTTACTCGCCGTTTCCCGCGTCTTGGACAGCGTCCGAGGCGCGCGACGCGTTGTCGCCATTCCTAACCCTTCCAGACGGAAAATTAGCTACTGGCGCCGTAGGCGTCTAGCCTAACACAAGGTGACAATAAACGCGTAGTGGTAAATAGAATCACAGATCACAAAAGCTTGGTTTAGTTTGGTTTGGTTTGGTTTATTAGGGCTTAAAGGGCTACTGAAGCGGTTTTAGAATAAGATGAGTTTAAGGCTGTCGAATGTGCGAAACGTGCAGGGCAAAATCGTTTTGCTCTAGCATTTGAAATGGCGGCGTAATCGCCGAATAAAGTCGTCGTTGGCGTTCAGGTTTCTCTGAAGTGCACAGCGACGAGCAGAGGCCCCGATAATGACGTCACGTATGACGGCACTACGTTTCCAGCGAAGAAACGGTTATTCCATGGAAGAAAACCGACGACATCGAAGGTGAAGCTCACGATGCATTGTTTGGCGCCATGTGACGACGCACAGCTGCATGCAGGCGTAAGCAGCGGACATCTGAAATATCGGCAACGATGACGTCACTACCGAGTTTTCCCGCACTCCTCCAACGTAGTGAGAAGAAGCATTGCCATCGTCGCGGTTTTAATCGATGATTATGACACCATTCTAAGTGCTAGTGCAAAAATACTTTTCATGCTTTATCTAGAAGCTTGATAGATTGGAATTCTTGAATGACCTCGAATTCTCAAAAAACCGTTTCAGCTTCCCTTTAACGTCCCAAGGCGACTCAAGTTATGAGGGACTCAGTAGTGAAGGGCTCCGGAAATTTCGACCACCTGGGGTTCTTAATCGTGCACTGACATCACAAGACTGTTTTAGTCACGCTCGGGTATATAACAAGCAAAAGAATGGCCAAGTTCCTTGGGAATGAAATTTTGCTCCATGCAACGACGTTTAGATTATGGATAAGCTGTAGTTACGCTAGTCTCAGCAAATTGTGTGATATAATCTCCCACCGCTTAAACTTTAAGAACATACTACATGCATAAACTGAGCTCTTCCCCTTACCTAGGGCTAAGAAATTAAACCGAGGACTTTTATCATTAGAAAACCAATTCCTCTTGAAAGAAAATTCTATATACTAAGAAAAGAGAATAAGAAATCTTTGTTTTGCGTTCTTGTTTAATTTGTCTTCACCAGGGCCATATGGAATCACATATGGTGCGCTGTACCACCTTGGCTTCGACGCTCGAGAAGAGTTCTTGACACGTTATAACCACTCACGGTTTGACGGTGTTATTCCTCACGAATAGAAATCGAGATGTCTAATACCACAGCTAAAATCAGGGTAATCTCCGCTCAAGCTCACATCATTCAGGCCAGTAACCTTGGCTCTTTGCTTGGGAAAGGTAATGGAGAAAACGATTTTGTCGCGCCTTGAGTGGTATCTCGAGCGCTATGAAATAAACCAGTCCTATGGCCGGTCTTCGGCGTGATCGCTCCTCTATTGACTGCAATGTTGCTTTCGTGTACACGGTTCAGCAACAGAAGCGAATTAAACGTTTGTCCATGGCACGTTTGTCATGTCCAAGGCAGGAGTCTACGACAACGTAGCCCATGAAGCCCACCTTGATGCGCTGGAAACTGGGGCATTGGTTGTCGAATGTTTGCGTGGATAGAGAGCTATCTGACCGAAAGATCTTTTTTTTTTATCCAGTGTGACGGTGACACGGCACCTGCGCATTATACTTATCATCGCGTCCCCCACAGCGGTGTCCTTAGCCCTACTCTATTTAATCTGGCTGTGATCGCCCACCCAGAGAACCTGCCTAACACCGTCCGCATATCTATGCGCACCGATGACATCTGCATATGGGCCCCCTCTGTGACTCGTCTCCAGGTGCGTGCAAGACTTAAGCGGGCAGCAACGATAACTTCATTCTGTCTCTAGAATCAAGTTATAAGCATTTCACCGGAAAAGTGCGCGCTACTGGCATTTCCACGCAAACGTTTGACTCCATATCCGATATGCATCAACGGTCACTACGTTTCTTACTGCAACTCGCATCGCTTGTTAGGGATCTTGATAGACCGAACCAGTCATGAAGCCCACATTCCACTCACTCTACTGGAAAAAAAAGCTGACATCTATCGCTATTTTACTCCGATTTCTAGACGGAAAATCATGGCGCTTGCTGTCCAGTCAATGCTGAAGTTGTACAGAGCACGACTTCTCATATTCTTTCGGTGCAGTACACTCGTACTTTCCCACACGGGCAAGACTAACATGCGTGCCCTCCAGAAAGTACAGGGTCAGGCCCATCGCGCATGCCTCAGTCTCCCACGGAGCGCATCAACACTGCGAAGCATAGCACTCACTAAACACCACCCCATTTCGACGTATATTGCCCTAGACTCCTTGCGAATACACATACGTCATATTTCGAGGATTCCACCGCATCACCTCTGCCTCTGCAGAGACCACATTCAGCATTTTCAAAAGTAAAACAATTCAAAAGTCCATCTCAAAACAGTTCACCCCGGCAGCACGACCACCCTCTCCATTGTGGTGTCTGCGGCTGTCATGAATGCGCCTTCCTATTCCGGGGATAGCGAGGAAATAAAATTTATCGTCGATGCTACACTTTGAATATTCGCAACGTACTCCCCCCTATACGGATGGCTTGGTAACTTCTACTAGTTCTGCTTGCGCCGTGGTCGTTCCTGCGAGACAGACCAAAATCCACCAAAAATTTTTCGCACTTCCCCACTTCTACAAGAGCAGAATTGTCCGCACTTCTTGCGGCGGTAAAGCACATCTCTCAACAATAACCTCAAAGCTGGCTCTTTTCTGTGCTTCTAAAGCTGCCCTACCATGTCTTTAATCTGCCTTGAGGCATAGCGATCATGATAATCTGTAGCGGAAGTAGAACGTCTGCACCACAAGGCAATTGAGCAGGGTCCCGAAATCACCTTCAATGTGGGTACCAGGCTATAGTGACATTGATGGAAACGCCTTGGCTGACGATACTGCTCGATCGGCCCACGATACAACCATCATTGTGCGCATACCACTGACAAGAGCTGACGCAGCAAGGCATTTTCAACTGCTCGGCCAAAACATGACTGTAGAGTCGTGGTCTACCCCTGGAGGTTGGACACCCCGCTCGTCCACTTCAACCCCGTACTTCACCATTCCTAAATGCCTCCTCCGCTGCGATATTACGCTGTTGTGCCACCTGTGGCTCGGAGCTGCGTTCGCAAACGCCTTTTTCCAAACTGATCGCAATGGCAGACTTTCCAGCGTGTGACCAGTGCGGTTGCAATGAAAGAATCGGGCACCTCCTCTTTGACTTTGAGAGAGAGCGCGCCTTCCTGGCTGCTAGTCTCCGCTGCTTGGACTCTCATCCTCGAACAGAATCCAAGATTCCAGGGCCTTGGACAAAACCTTCCTCACAAAATAAAGCGGTGAGAGTGCTTCAGGGGTTCTTAATGGACTCGGGGTTGTGTTTGCATCTATAAAATTTAAGATTTAAAAGTGCGCCATCTGTCTCCTTGTCGTAGTGGTCGATGGAAACTTGAATATACTCATTTCGTTGCGGTTCTTTTTCCTTTTTTTTTTCGTTGTTCTCCTCTCCACGTGTAGCGTAGCCTGCTGGGCACCGCCTGCTTTACCTCCCTGCCTTTACGTCTTTCTGTTTCTGTCTCTTTTAATAAGAAACGCTGAACGGACCGTTATTTAGCTGTTCCCTTTCCTGCGGTATTTTACAAATTGATTTAAAAGTGACTGAAATATGGCTGATGTTTATATAGGTGGCAAACAAATATTTTTCTCACTAGCGTCTGATAGCTACAACTAGCACATTGTGTCGATAAATTGAGCGTTTAATTCAAAAGCCTATCTTTGTTGTCTGTGAAAAGGCCACTAATATTTTTTCCTGGTGCAAAATGTTTTCAGACGTGGGTTTTCCCCCATATCTCGCTTAAGACGCCATTCGAGAGTTCACAGCAGGAACTAAAGAATAGCAGTAAATAGTCCCAAGTTTCATAAATTTTGGAGTGACGTTTGGTAGATTTTTCTTTCTAAAGTGATTAAATTTGGGCAATTCTGAAAAACTGTCAACTATAATTTGGTTACAATGATTCCAAACATTCCGTCATCAATGCGTTGTTTTTAAGAAAGAGCCCCCGAATACATGACCCTTTTTTTTTTAGATGTCTCACAAAGCTATGTTCCAGGCCCCCGGTTGATCTTAGTATTTATAAATGATACGTCGGATCAGAAAAACAGTAAAATTGGGTGTCATGCTGATGGCTGCGTACTGTACTCACTGGTGAACTACAAAACTGTTCACCTAGAACAAAAACACATAACGGGATCACCTAATAAAATTCTCCAAACCTTTGCAGATGACTGTGAACTACCACAATAGCATTGCATAGTCGGCGACACACGAGGAACAACGCCTTGGTTTTTAGTGTCCAGGGAACGAAAATTTATTGCCAGATGTTATCAAACAGAAGTATCTTGGTCTACATATATGTGAAAAACCTTAATTGGAACCGTCACGTTTCAATCATATGTAATAACGGGCTGGTAAAAAGAAACTACGTCGTGAATACCCTTAGGATTGCCTCAAGTTCTACCAAGCTGCTGCCATTTAAAAACCCTTATTCAGCCCATCTTAGATAAATTTATTATCATCTTCCACTCATTCAAAATTGTTAACAGTCAGAAAGTGAAACGGTTGCAGAGTAAAGCTGTTAGCTTCATTTTTAATTAATATGCAAATGCAACAATTTCCCAGCTCACTTCTAGACTAGGACAAAGCGAAGTCTTGAAAGGCATACAATTTGCGGTGAAAGCTTCAGGTTTGAAATATTTGAAGGTGAATAAATTTGGTACAGGCAGAGTATACCATTTTTTTCCACCTATGCCACAGGAAGTCATCGTGTTCTCACTCCGCCTACTTTTCATGTCAGAAACACTCTACATAAATACTCTCTGGCCACGCACAGTTGTGACTGGAAGAACGTGGATAATGGTACAACCCTACCTAATGATATTGAAAAAAAATCTCATTTTTGATATAGGCACAACCCTTTGTAACTGCATTCCTATCTTCTTGGCTGCTACACTTTTATTTTCTGCTCTTATTGGTTGGGTAATAAATTTGTCCGTTTTAAGTGTACATTCCCCCTATTAAACGGTATACATGGTCTGTTCTGAAAGTAGTAGGACTCATTTTTTTAAACAAAATTTATTTAAGAGAATAGTATAAACGATTACAATTTTTCAAGGTAGCACCCTTCCGCACCTACACGCTGCTGCCAATGAGTTTTACAGTTTTCGTACGCCTCCAGGAACCCCTGGACCGGAATGCTGTTTAGCTCCCTCGTCACGGCCTGTTGAACCACCTCTACCGATCCGGGATGTTTCGCCTTGGGCGTCGACTTTATTCTCGGGAATCGAAAGAAGTCTGGCGGGGCCAAGTCGAGACTGTAGGGGGGCTGAGGCAGCGTTGCCGCCTTGTGCTGGGCAAAAAATCGGGTTCCTCATTCACATGATGAAGAAGATCCTATCGGTTGGCCTTTTTCTCCTCTGACAACACTCCCGTCACCAACTTCGCGCATGCTTTCCTCATGGATAAGTTTTCTGTGACGATCTCAAAAACTTGGGTTTGAGGAATGCTAAAGTCATCAGCAATCATTCTGCTACTCATTATACGATCACTGTTAAGTAAATGTTTCCCTCGCTACACATTTTCGTTGGTCTTGCTGGTCCAAGGGCGTCTGGAGCGGTCGTCTTCCTCCACTCTTTCCTTACCTTCTCGGAACAGCTTGTGCCACTCAAAAAACACCTAATCTACCCATGGAAGCGTCACCGTAGGCCTCCTTAATCATGTTGTGAGTCTCTTTGCCCGTTTTACCAAGATTTACTCTAAATTTTATCGCGTATCTCTGATCCAGTAAACGCTCGCTGATTCTGCGTGACGAGACGTTTCGACAGGTGTTCACAGTACAAGCGACCTCCTCTCATCAACGGCCGAGAGCCGACTGCCGATTTTCCCCAGCATTCCCAATATCCCTCTTCAACGATTCTGCACACGCATACCACCTCTCGTTCGCCTGTTCGCCCAGGAAAAAACCAGTCCTACTACTTTCAGAACACACCCTGTATACTCTCTCGTTCTATTTCCTCTTTATTGTCATTGTATTTTTCAGACTTAAACCTGTCCCCTAAGGGGCTAGGAGTATTCAAAATGAAATAAAAAATTAAAGCGTGATCTCAGGAGAGGATGGTAGATGATGTATTATTGGCTATCACATAATTTATGGCAACGCAGTCAAGGGGGTGCCGTCGTTACGTGTGATCGTTATGGCACATTACTAAAATAAGTGGCTCGGATCAGAACAAAGTATGAGCGGAGTTAAGAACGAGATTCAGTGAAGTGGCTTATAAAAGAAACTACAGGCAATTTTTAATAAAAAGAAATTTTAACTAAAATGAAATTATTATTAAATTAAAACAGTGTTGGCCTGAAGGCAAGACAATAGCAAGCCATAGTTAGTAAAATGGTAAGAAAAAACCTTGCTATGAAGTCTTTACGGGTGGCAACTATGACTAATAATGAGCGGCAGAATAAGAAACATTGTTGGCAGGAAAACATAACCAAGCAATCATCAGCAATGCAAGGCGCAACCTCACGATCCAGCGAACGTATTGTACATTGCTGTTAACAGCCGCAATTGAAGTTTTCTTTTAGCCACTTAGAGCCAGAGCTTCCGCTTTCCTACTTTGTATCTGCTAAACGCTCTGCGTACGTGCGACGCAAAATTTGATAGCAATTCAGTCTTGGCGATGTTGTACCTAGAGCACAATGTGTGGGTGCGGGCAAGTTCGTAATCCATGGATGACAGTGCAGCGAACACAGAGACTTTAGAAAGACGACGAACAAGAGCCTCTTGTTGCGCTTCTCTGTCGTCTTACTCACGTACCTCTGTTTGCCGACCTTTACGCTTACCAGGTATCTAGATATTGTTTTGGTGATGGTGACTGTGAAGAAAAACGGCTTGAAGGTAACATTGTGACAGATGCACTCAATATGCATAAATTCTTATGCCGCGATGATCGTGATTATAACTAGATTGCGTATTGATGGTAAGCGTGCTTTTTAGTGAGGATGCAGCTAGTGAAATGAAAACTTCAGGACAGCGTGCTTCGCTCAAGGGAATAATATAGAAAGCACGGCCCAGGCTGCAAGGAAAGCCCACGAATCAGTACCTCAATATCTCTAATTAATTACTCGTTATGCTTTGCGTTTGCCCTTTATTTATACTTCGATATCTGTTACTCAGTGCGGAAATCAAGGTGTATTTGCAGATTTAAAAATAACACTTACGAGGTCGCAGAGGCTATACTTTTGAGAGATAATGGTGGCGACAGAAGGTGCCTCCTGAAAAAAAAACGTTATGCAGCAGACGTGAGGTTATCATTCTTAGAGTTCCGGATGAGAACAGAAGGTGCCATGGTCTTAAGTTTGCTTGTATAAACAGCGCAATAAAAACAAAAGAAAAAGCACACATGACCACTCGCCTACACATAAGCGCTCGTGTTTGGGCTTTTCCTTTAGGCCTTGTATTCTTGCGCTGATTTTCCAATCACGCATCCACTCCAACTCGCTCACTTCAGCAACCTCGTGTAATGCCTAAGTATTTCTTTTTTTTGAGCTTTTTTAAATAGGATGCGGCAAAAGTGTAGCGGATGTGTATTCTCTTAACACGGTAATAGAAAATGCTCTGTCCATGTTTTTTTTATTTCCCTTTTCTCACACAATGCGGCTATTTCATCTATTGTACTTATGGCCGACACAATGTATCTGTGGTTTTGTTCTCCTAAGCCAAGAATACAGTCATCTGCGAAACGTTTATAGTAGAAATTACTGCGGGTAGTTATGCCACTATAAAAGACAACTAAAAACGCCGCGTTTAATATCCGGTAAGAAGTAGGAAAGAATCACCGATATTAGGTAACTGTGTCGTTGGAATAATCTGGAAAACTACAATTTCTTATGATGTGAAAATCTGGCATTGCGTGTAATATTTGTCCCTCCCAGATAAAAATAATAGTTCTTGTTATGATAATATATATGTTACGCTGTCGAATGCTTTCTAGAACTCAAGCGGGACAGTGTGTGTCTGGCTACAGCTATGCAATAGCGAGAGCGTCCACAGCCACGGTTGATATGAGTGCATGCTAATGTGGTGTTAATATACTATTTTTTACGGGAAAATGCCTCCAGTGTCGTCCGCGTGAATTCCTTCATTTGTGTACGCGTCCTGTTATGCTGCTTTCTTTCCCCACTACAATTCCTACATGTTTGGAGAATATAGATTCGAATAGTTTAGAGGAAGTGCAAGTAAGAAAGGTTGGCTTATAGTTTCGAGGTGAACCAGTGCACCAGTTGTAACAGTTATAACCTTTGCTAATTTCAATCTCTGGGCTAAGTATGGCGAAGAGATTTCCGCAGTAACGCCCCTGTAGAATTCATAAAGTAGTGGCTCAGAGTAAGGTATCTCATTCAAAGAGTGCATAATCGATTATTCCTTACGGTAAGATAGGAGATTCCAGTTGAGGGTAGCGTAACAAATAGAGGAGAGGTTTGCGTTTGTAACGTTTGTGGAGGTAAGGTAAGACGGCGGCGAACATGATTCTACTTTAACGGATACTGGGGACGAATGTGTTCTGCAGGGAACATAATTACGATTATGTTAATAACAGAACAAAAGTACCTGTATTCAGCGAACTTCGAGTCCCACCGTAATATTGGCGCTGCATGTCAATGTGAAAAACCCATGACGCACCAAATGGCTATAATCTGAAGCCGATTTCAAAGCGCAAGAACTAAGAAGCAGTTATCTTTTTTCTTGTAGACACCCCTGTTCATTTCACGTCTATTAATTTAAATGACAGCTTGATTCGTGTGATCAATCTTTGACTCTTTATAACAACCTGATTATTTTCATCCCTATAGTGCCACCATTACGAACCCTTCAAAGCATGCAAAGGAGATTGCATCTGCTACCATGACAAAGATTATGACACTGGATTTTGCGGAAGTTATAAACAACTCTACGAAGGAGTAATGGATGCAAGTAACATTTATGGATTGACACTGAAGGAAGTGAACAAAGAGCTTGAGAAGAGAAAATGGCCGCCGTTAAATGCATCCCGCTCATCTGCATAATGGGTCACCGGCTGCAAAAACCGTCAAAAAAAACTACGATGCCTCCAAAACGCGCAAAACATCGGTGTCAGGACTTCGTCAGTAGCTGATGAAAAATCAGTTTCAATTATTCTTCAAGAAACCTAGGTTAGTCGGTAAACTTGATGATTATTGGATTATTTACCATGAAAGAAAATCTATGTTTCAGAAATCCATGATTTGTTAACACATATAAAGTTGGCGACAAGCTTACAGGAAATAAATTTAAAATGCATCTCTAATTTTACCAATTCCCTTTCTTCATTCCCCCCGGTAGCTTCCTTTTCTTTTTGTATATATTTGACATCCTTCAAGTACTTCCTATGGACTTTATGTACATGCATTTCGTCTAAAGCACCAGAACCAGGCTGCATGGTAGTTTAACTAGTGTACACTCAGTATCATTTAAAACAATATTTAGCTCTCAGCCCTCTTACAGCGTAAAGTGCGGCTCCTATTTAGGTGGTTTTGGGTTGTCAAGCCCCGGCAATCCTTATTAATTGTACCGTGTACTTGATGCCGTGATCAGTTCCATCTTTACCTACCTGCTCACATCGCGTCTAAGGTAAGTTCCGCTCAGAAACTGCCTAACGTTTTATATTTTTGTGCTTGCAAACAGCCTCAATCCAGATCCCCTGCTTTGCACTTGTCTTGCTCTCTCACCAGCTCTGACGATTCAGACTACGTCCACAACAGCAAATAAGGATGATGGGCTTTCCGTGGTTAGGCAGGCTACTATGCTCCCCGTCGTTACGAAGGATCTTGAGCACTTATTTTCATGAGGAATGACATGCGCAATGCGTGTTGTAAAATGGCTTGTCAGGAAACCAATGGAACCATGGCGATCCCGCGTTTCTTTTTGGACCATTTAGAGCCCATATTTCGTAATTAGGTGAAGTTTCTTCTGACAGGACATTTATGTGAATGAGGAAACGTTTGCCGATATGATGAAGTCGAGGAGTGAGATGGTCCGATTCGTGCGTTCAAGCGGTATATAATGGACTGTTGGGCCAGAGACGCGCTGTTTCAAAGCGCCGGATTCTGTGTGGCTTGAGTGCCGGGCAAACCCGAAGCAGGTGACTATCGGCCTCAGTTTAAGAGGATTTGCTTGCTGGGTGACCGTATCGGAGGTACCAGTGTTCCAATATAGGCCACATTCCAGTTACGTCACTAGTGAGCGCCACCTCGAGGCAGATGCCCCTAAGAAAAGCCTCATCTGCGAAGGCTGCAGCACATAGACGAATGAGAGCACCTGTACCACTCTCATCAAAAGTGTACAGACCAAGTGGTTTGCTTCAAAGTTATTTAGCACTGCTTGACAGGATTCACGACTAGAAGCAATTTATCGTTCGACAGATTGCAGTCAGTGAAGTTGCACAACGAGGAACGCTGCAGGCCTCAGAAGCGAACCGCTTGAGCTGCATACTTTTGACTGGAGCTGTAGTCGTTCGAGGTGTTCTTTTGTTGGCAGAAAAAAGCACCGGCATCATGCGCCGGCAAAGGTAATCATTGAGTGGCGTCGCTAGGTGCGTCGCAGAATATCCACGGGTTTGGGAGCTTAGGAGTCCGCGGCGATTCTTTTTATGCGAAATTGCTGGCGTGTGTGCCGCCAGACGAAAGATATCTTAAAATCATTCGGCTGCGAACGGCACATCGCTTCCATCATATTACTTTAAGGATATTACTTTATGTCAAACGGCCAGTATGGCGCATGAAAATTGCGGACACAGACCAATGCCCCTCTTGAAGTGTAATAAGGTCAGCACAGAAGTTTCCGGCATTGAAACCCGGACGTCTTACTAAGCATGGTTAAGAAATGTAGTTTGAATAGACAAGGACAAATGAAGAAGTGGACAGGACGGACATTGACTGCCAACACATTTATTCAGAGAAAAGAGCAGCACACGATTAAAAGCAGCGTTGAGAAATAAGTCTAAGGTCTTCACAGCGCTGGCTACTCTTCAGCACTGGCGCGTAGTGTTTCAGAGACCCTTCTCCAGAAGGTAGAAGTACAAGGCAAAGACGCAGGCAAGCTAGAGCAGGCAAAACGACCTCCCCTGGCCGTGATCCCATATCTACACAAGCTGTTCTATAACATAAAGAAGGTCCGTAAAAGAAACACTGTCAATCTTGTCTTTTCAGCTCCGTTCAAAATATCACAAGTTTTTACCCTGCTGGCAAAGCAAAACAAAAAGGTTTGCCCTGTAAGTCATGTTGATCTATTTACGCAATGTGCTACATGTGTCATCTACGAGATACCTTTGAAGTGTGGGAGCGTGTATATCGGGCAAACCGGCAGGTGCCTCAACGAGAGACTGCTTGAGCACCGCCGGAAGGTACGCAACAAAAGCGGCGGGCACCAGGGCGACCATTTCAAGATTTGCTAAGTGTGCGAACCATTCTTAAAGCGCACCGTTATCAGAGCACGTGCGAGTACCGAAATAGAAAGGGTCATTATTGAGGCACGGTAGATCGGCAAAGCAGGAGACAAGTGCGTCAGCATCGCTTCAATTTTTATTTCAGACAAGGAGTTGAGTTTTCTAGGTCCACTATAAGTACATCTCTGTTTTGCTTGACATTTGCTGTAAGTGTTGTTCTTTATAACTTCTTGACCTGTCCTTTAGAACTTTTCAACTTTTGCTTTGACTCTCTATGGCTTTCAGCCTTTGACACAGTTTTCAAGTAGTGTTTTGTTTTGTTGCGCTGTGTCTCTTTCACTCTGCTTTGCTTCGACTTTTAACAAAGTTTTGCGGTCTTTGTCATTGTTTTTGTCTTGGCTTTTGTTCTTTGTTTCGGTCAATTGCCTCGCGCTGAGTGGGAAGCAAAAGTCGACAATTCATTATTTTGTATGCTGGTTTGTTTTGGGTCTTCATGGTCATTTAGTCATTTAGTTTTTTTGGTACTGGGGTGAAGCTGCGTCGTCTGGTGGTGCTGTTTCTTCGATGTTCTGTGCAACGATCTGTATCTGTGTTCGATAGCGTTCCCACGCCTGCTGATTTATCTGGACACGTGCCTCTTGGATGGAATTACAAAAGCTGCTATTTTCTCTGAATAAATGTGTTGGTATTCAGCGTCCGTCCAGTCCACTTCTTCCTTTGTCCTTGTCTTTTCGCGCTGCATTCCTTAAGCACGCTCACTGACCAAATAGCCCAAATAGCCACTTTAGTCTTACTGAGGGCAGGCGTGTAAGGGCAGCAAACTGGTGTGTGTTGATTCGCTGCTTTGGATCACTGCATCTACGTAGATCAAAGTGCAAACACACGGCAGGCGGGCACCCTGCTCCGTAATTCGGTCGCCAACCGATGACGCCGCAAGAACTGATGGTGGTCGTCGTATATCCGCTCAATTCTTTACGCTGAGTTGCATGAAATAAAGAGACGAATGGCTAGCAATGGCGGCGGTTGAATGGAGTGCGATGAAGCATAAGCTCTGAGGGAACACGCAGTTTACTAAAGCCAGAATTTAAGCCTAAGAGCATCAAATCCCTGTTGAACGAGCTCGGCTATTATGTCTGGCTGTGCATGCTCTTCAGTCACAATCAGGAAGAGGCGGGGAAAGGAGTGGTGACCCTAATTGCTTCTCAATATGAGCCTCAAGGCAATTCCAGTGTGCCCTTGCCAGATTCTACGATAGCGCTTCGCAAATGAAGTACGGTTGCACGACACTCCCATCAATTGCTGTAAAAAATATGAGTGGGCGCTCCATGTTTAAGAAGCACTGTTTCAAATTAGTTCCAACAACTAAATCACCTGCCCGAATAATCAAAGCAGTTCCTGTTCCAGTGTTCCAGACACGTGGCCGTCAAACGCAGTGTTTTTACTCCGGAAATTTCCTCAGCCTTGGTGGGCGGTTCCTGATAGCTGAAAACAAATTAGTATTGCAGCAAGTACACGGCTCCCTCATCGTTCTGCGACTGGCATCCACGTAACTTTGCTCACAGAGGGCTAAAACGCGAGTGAAGAAGCATAATTCTTTTTCTGAAAAACAGCATGAACTAGGACGAGGACTGAACGAAGGCGCACAGATGCGCGCTGACTTTCAACTGAAATTTTTATTGATTGGACCGTTAAAATAAATGGGGGGCCACCAATCAACAAAAAGAAAGAACACACATAGTTATTCACTAACTGAAGGAGTCGTTCGCTATGTCACTTGGATGTGGCTGAAAAGTCCAATCCTTTAGCCGAAATTTCCAAAACTTTTGTCCAAATTTCCATGGCGAGGACAGTAAATATATTGTTGCAGCAGGTTGATCTTAAAACACGTATGTAGAACCAGTGCTAGTTCAAGTACGTCCAGAAAGAAAGGCAATCTTTTTTCCGAGTGGAACTGAGGGTGTTCCTTACATTCGCCCCGGAGCCTCAAAATCTCGGTGGCTTCCACAATATCTCATCGTGTCAGCTTACTACGGGGCTTCTTTAACGCAGTGGCTTTTTGGAACTTTGGGTAGCATGGCTTTTTTGGGGCCCAGTTTCAGTAGTGGACTGGCAGGTTTGTGAGAGATGTACCTGATAAATAGTTCTGCTTATGTATACCTTGCAGCAAGGAAAAGGGATTAAGTAAATATTTTCTGCGCCTGCCGTTAAGGGTTTTCTGTGCCGCGCAGTGCAGCCTATGTTTCTTTTTGCTTTTTCACCGGCGATACGATAGAGCAGCGATAGGTAATGGGGGAAGGGGCAGAAAAAGCATCTACTCCTTTCTCTCGAATTTTCTCAAGGTAAATTTCACAGAACCTTAAGACAATTGGAGAGAAAGCAGGAGAACACAAACCCTTTTCTGACCCCCTAGGACCTATCGCAGTTGTCGGATCCTAAATGAAAAAGAAAACAGAGGCTGCACCGCGTGGCACAGAAAACCCTTAGCGCCATGCGTGGAACGCGCTTACTCAATCCCTTTTTCTTGCCGCTAGGTATAGAGTGGCATCAGTGACGGGATAAGGAAGCATAAGAATGATTTATCGGGGACATATTTCGGGAATCTGCCAGTCGTGAAGAGCAAAACCGCAAAACTGGATCGCACAGAGGCAGGCGACAACACAAGGCGGTACTGACAAGTGAAAATTTCTTGAAGAACAGCAGTGCTTATACACATCATTCGCGTGTGTAACATGCAAACAATCGTAAAAAGAAATTGAAGCATGACAAAACAATTCAATGGAAACAATGGAGATGAGCAAGAATGACACAAACACCTGCTTAAAAACCTAACAAAAACAACCGAGGGAAACACAGACAAAAATGATAATTTTCCTGAAAAATGGACAGTGGGCATGCTGACACACTTATCTAGCTCCTGGCTCAAGATGGCAACAGCCTCGAGAATTTATCTTTCCAACTGCCCCTTTCTTCATCCAATAATCTGTGTGGAGTTCAGTTTAGGGTAGAAGGCTTTACAAATGAGACAGTGAGTGGGCAGGCAAGGTCTTCCGGGCCTACTCAAGAAGCACGCATGCTCTTGCAAGCAAATGTTTAAACAAACATCTACCACTTTGTCCGATAAAAATTAGGCCACAGCTGGGGGAATCTTGTACACGACCGCAGTTGGCGGTACTTTTTCTAATGCCTCATGCCATGCGCAACGGGGGTGGTGTACAAGATACCTCTCAGCTGTGGTCGATTTTATACAGGCCAAACTGGCAGATGGTTAAACAGTCGCTTACAATAGCATGAGCTGTCCTTAGGTAGGCCCGCAGGACATTGCCTGCCCGTTCAGTGCGCAGTTGTAAAGACTGCTATCCTAAACTGAACTGCATACTAATTAAGGGACGAATAAAGGGGCACTTGGAAAGAGAAATTCCCGAAGCTGTTGCCATCTTGAGGTCGAAGCGAGATAAGTGCGTCAGCATGCCTTCTGTGTCGATTTTTCAGTAAGAATTAGAATTTCTGTCTGTCTCCCTAGGTTGTTTTGCAACGACTGTTTGCAGATTAAATGTGCGACTGATCTATATAAGCGCGGCTTTTTTCAATAAATGTTCAGTTGTCAGTACCGCCGTGTGATGACACCTGCCGCTGTCCCGTCATGTTTTGCGGTTTTGCTCCTCGCGATGTCCTACGAACTGGCCTAGAACCACGGCCTTCTAAATCTGCAAATCTACTGCCAAACTGCGACTCAAATAGCCATGCCACCAATGTTCAACGAAGTGTCATTGTGTTAAAAAAGCACCGGAATAAGCTGACACCAAGAAATGGTGGAAACCGCCGGGATATTGAGGCTCCAGGTAAAATGTGCAAGAACACCTTCGGTTTCACTTTCGGAAAAAATATTGTCTTTCTTCAGGATCTGTTTGATCTAGCCCTATTTTTACAACCGCATTGGAGGCCTTGACTTTTCCGACAATTCGTCTTTTTCGCATTTTTCTTTGCCTTTCTCCTTCATACTAGGTGTTTAATTTTATCTTTTAATGTTTTATCTCTCTCTCTCGTTTTTACTGTAGCTCATCTTCCACCTTTAGCCATGTTAATTTTTGGCTTCCCCGTTGTTGCTCATGGCCATTTTATTCCCTTTTTATCCTTTCAGTATTTTAGCGCACAATTCATCCTTGTAGCTCAATTCTCATTTGCTTGCCCAATCACCATTTTCTTCCACCGCATGTTTTTTCTTACCATTTCACCTTTCTTTATTTCACTGCCCTTGATGTGTGTTTGGCTGTAGGGCTTGAGTTCCGTGTTATCGCACCAGTACTTGAAAACTTTGGTCAAACCTTTCCGCTGTTTCACGTGTTGGCGGTATATTAAAAATGACTTATTGATAACTTTTTCTTTGACCTTGTTATGGTTTTATCTTTCCCTGCTCTACCCTCTGGTGTTCTGTTTCTAGATTTTGTTGCGTTACTACTAATTGTCATACCACCTCTTGTTGCCACGAGTGCATAAAATCGCCGAGGGTTGGCGCCTGTATTTTGGGTATATATGCAGTCTTTCAGTGGTTCTGGAATAAATTCGATGTTTAGCACCTGTTTCGTCATATTTTCTCTTTTGGTCCCCTGTCTGCGTTTCTAAGCACTGTAAACCACAAAGGGTCAGTACCAACTAGACCGACAGCTTGTCCTATTTATGATAAATGCATACGTCTCAAAGGAATGCCATGCCAAATACACTATACTTACAGTAGAGCTTGCATGACTGCCCGAATACCAATGGCAGTTCGCCAATTCCCAGCCTGCTCCTGGTTGCTGGCCCAAGTCGCACGAAACTCTGTGGCTTGCACGACTTCCATGCAACTCTTGGTCCTTTGCAACTGAAACAAAGATTGAAGGATGCGTGAGGATTTTCCATAAGCACAATTATTTCACATTAGCTTCCGCACTAAACCTGGTTTGTCATGAATTCGTTAACACTGACTTACTGCACAGTCCCAGCCCGACTGCGTCTAGCTGTATGATGTCAAATGCTTGTTAGCTATGAGCCCTCGGCCTTGCACCGATGAATGCAGACAGCTTAGGAACGAGCAATCAAAGCTCTGAGGTTTCGGATTATAGATAGTCAAAAGCTCAGGGGTCCCACGGGTTCTAGAAATATTGGCAGGGTGACACAGTAACAAGCATTCCGCTCCACTTGCGTTCGCTCCATTGAAAAAACACGCCCAGCTACCCGTCCTCCATTTTGCTCAAGAAAACAAAACAGTGCTCAAGAAAACAAAATAAAAACGAAAAACACCCGCTTTTTTATCCGCTCTCACCACCGCCTTCTCTGCTTTTCCTGTGTCCGGTTGCAACAAAAAGCCGGCGCATCCCTGGATTTTGTGTCGGCCTTTGTTCCTTCCGCGAGGGCTCCTCTGTATCTGTCCTGCCCCTCCCAGCCCCTTTCCCCGAAATGGCGCGGAGGCGCTCAATGTACAACCCACTACCGAACCCACTACCGAACCACACTCCCCGCGACTTTTCCATGAAGTGGCGAGGAGGCTCCGATTCTACTTCTTCACTGTGCCCTGTAACTGCGCTGTGACATCGTGCAGAAGTGGTCCCCGGCCTTTCCTGCGTTGCTTTGGGACAGGCTTTTCTTCTCTCCTGCGGTTGGTTTGAGCTTGAGGCGATGAAGGTTGCTACGAAAACACGCTGACACTTGCTCGTCCTCGTTGAATTTGTGTTATACACTGTATTTCGCCTTTCTTCGTGTTGCCTTGGTCAATCCATGATCGAATATGACATCGATTCCGTGCGTACGTCGAGTGCAAGTATGGTGGAACCCTGTCGTCCTTGTCCCAGTGAGGAATGACTTCGCTCCAAAAGACGCGAGTGGTGTACAGTAACATTTACTGACAGATTAAAATACTTATATTTAATATATAACAATATAATAGACATCAACAATCATAATTTCATTACCTCTCACACACTACGCACAAGCTCGCGTTTTGATAACGGGAAAATGATTCGTGAATATAGCCCCCTAAACGATACCTTTAAGTATTCATTTTTTCCGAGAACCATACGCGCTTGGAATAAATTACCTAAGAATATTGTCGACAGTCCCAGTGCGCAAGAGTTCATTAAAAACCTAAAAATGCTGGGGTGAAGTTGTACTTGTACTTGTATTCTTATATTGTTTCTTGTATTCGTGTATTCTTGTATTAGTGTATTCTTGTATTCTTGTATTCTTGATTCTTGTAATTGTTTTTTTTTGTGTACACTCCTGCTTGGAGTCAGCTGACTCTGCAGTATTCCCAAATAAATAAATATGAGCGGTGGAGGCCACGGCGGTCAAGGCGGATTTTATGACGGCGACGTCGTGCTGCTAGGGTGTAAGTGTGCATTTCAAATCACTCTGTTCTCTAAGTACTGCCTCCGTCTCGGTTATATGTTCGGCGTCAAGAGAAGCTTTCTAACCGTTGAGTGTCTTTTTAACTAGCAATTTGTAGATTGCACAGCGTATAAGGGCGAAATATCACAAAATGTTCTTTCGGTTACATATCAAAATTGCTTGTCCTTCATGGTAACATGACTAGAATTAGATTTATGTTTTGTATTCTTTTTTACACAGGCATATGGTGCATACGTGCGAGAGCAATCAGCGACAAGCGTCCTGAGGGGGAGCGGCTGAAGTCCCTGAACAAACATCACGCATTGCATCGATGCTGTGGGATGGGTCGTAAATAAAGGAGGATGACTACGCAAGCGTTGGAATCGTCCGAGAAACCTGTTTACAGACCAACAATGCTATCACACAGATCTGCAATACATTATTGAATCAAATACAAAAGGCGCTAGGTGCATTCACGATACTGAGCATTGCCAATGCTCAGGCAAGGCATCATGAGACGCCTGGCTTGTCCATGCCTTCTCTTTCGTCCTGTCTTCTTTTACGTGCGTGGTCTCTTTTAGGTAATCTGACGTACACCTTCCGCTGCGCGAGATTATCGGTAGCTCCTTCTCCTCCTTTTCCTCTTTTTTCCTTTTCTTATTTCTTAGCGATTACCAATCCGCAATCATACTACCGATGACGATCGTCGATGAGAATCCCAATTATCGATTACCTATCATCAGTGCCTATCTAGCTTACAGTACACGGCATACTACGCCACTTCTACATATACACAACATTTGATTCAGTACAGTGAAGCACTATTATACCCCTTTTCATTTCTTCCAATTTCTGACGCATAATTAGCACATTAATATTTGTTAATTTTTCGTGATTGTAAGGCCAGAACACATTCCAAACACAGGTTGCTAAGTCATACAGCCGACCACGTGTTCAATGGGTCTCCCTCAAACACGACTGAAACAACGACCCTTTATGGCCTACGGGCCATAAGGAACAAAAAAAAACCTTCGTGCCATACGCGTTGAGTGCCCATCTAGCGCAGTGGGGCTGGGTTCGAACCCAGACGCCCGCTATTTACTTTTTCTACTTTCTGTTTACCGGAATTTTGAGATTTTTTCCGACTGGAGGCAGGCCTGGGTTTATACTCAGGT
This sequence comes from Amblyomma mixtum, assembly GCF_055824585.1. NCBI lineage: Eukaryota > Metazoa > Arthropoda > Arachnida > Ixodida > Ixodidae > Amblyomma > Amblyomma mixtum. The sequence continues at coordinate 22,661,394 of NC_143020.1, read as the reverse complement.
TGGACCCACAAAATCCGGCCCGGAAGGCATGTCCAAAGATCGAAAGATTTTCGAATACATGCTACTTCCGTCCGCACGCGGAAGCGTGCAAGTCTGGCTACCGGCGCGTCGGTTTCTGGTTACGGAGAAACCAGGTCCGCGCGGGGGTTCACAGTAGCCAGGCTCTGAGGAAACGACGCCTCGGGGAAGCGGCCTTACGGCCGGCCGCAGACTATAATATACCTTGCGGGACGCCGGGGGATGGGGGCCTAGTACTGCCTCGTAAGAGTCTGGCAAAAACCGTCGATGTTGTGGAGTACCGGTGGAGTAGGCCCGGGTTATCTCACCCTAAGACACATTCTTGGTTAGTGGCCCGTTCGCCCAGCCTTGAACACTCTCTCCTCAGTAGGAGAAGAGTAAGCTAGGGGAAGAAATAAGAGCATGGTTGGACGGATGGAAGCACAGATGGGTCTCGGGACCACATCACACATACTTCCGGTGTCTGAAAAACCGCAAAAAGCACTCGATGATTAGTAGCCGGCAGGTTGGAAAAGCCTCCTAGTGTCGTGGAGGGGCCCCAGGTAGCTCTGACCCCGTGTTAGGTTTTCCTGCCTCCGACGGTCGGAGCCCGCTCCGCATGGTGGGTGGTCGGGCGTCCCGTGAGTGGGGCCGCACTATTGGGCATTCTCGACGCTCTCCCTGCCCTGGCCAGGCAGGCCAGTAATGGAGTCGAGACAATCGAAGGATCAGAACAAAAACCTCGCTGTCCCCATTCCCAACCTCTGTCCCAACCCATTTCCTACAACCATTCTTCCCTTTCACTTGTCCATCCGTTCCTCTACTTCCCAGGGGAGATCAGGGGATTCTCCCCGGGCCCGCTCCCCGGGCTGTGGGTCGCTATAGTAGTTTTTCCCTTTAATTTTACTTTTCCACCTACGGGTGGTGAAATTACAATTTGCCCACGGGCCTATTCTTTTATTTCAGAATTGGGTTAAGCCTGTTGTACGTATTTGGTACAGGCAAGGGCATTTTATTTTTATTTCGTTTTCAGTTGCCCCAACCTATTCTTTGACTATCGGCGGCGCCAGGATTTCACCTGAACGAGCTGCTTACAGTGTCGCTTAATACCTGCGACTGTCCCATAGACCTTTCCCCGAATGCATCAGAGCTCGAGTTTCTGGTTCGATGGGAAAAAGAGCATGCACCAAGGTGTGTCTAATCGGGAGAAAAATTGGGTCGGGGGAGCGATCGACTCAAAGAAGGCCGGTTGAGAAGCGAAAGTGGACGGTTTTGCCTGTGGAAGAACTGCAGATTGGGCTAATTAGTGCAGATTCATAATGGTGGTTGAACAGCGCAAACACACACAGACCAAGAAAAAGACAGGACACACACACCAGCGCGGAATTCAGTGCTGGTGTGTGTCCTCTCTCTTTCTCGGTCTTTGTGTGTTTGCCTGTGGGCCTGCGTGGGCTAGCCCACGTGGGCATGGCATTGGGTAGCCCACGTGGGTCCCTGCTGCGCTGCCGCCTAAGCCCCTTGCACGTCCCCTCTGAGAAGGCCATTACTGCCCCTATCGGTCCCACGAGGGACCGACGAAAGTCCCATTTATCCTTTTTATGCATGCAGACCATAGGGGTCCCCTGCTGGTCCTATATAGCAGGCACACTGGGCTTCCCCTGCTGATCCCGCGCGATGCCGAGTTGCAAATCTCGCACGTATCCCACATCGCGCTCACCATGGGCAGCCCGCAATTCAGAGCCCTGTTTATGCTACTCGGGTTGTGTCCCTTGCTTTGGGGTGCGCAGCTGAAGTTCAATCTTTGTGTACCTTTAAGAGCCTGTGTGAACTGGCAGTGCTGGAAAGTTGAAGTATACTGCACTTTACTTGCGACAGAGAGCTTGAAAAGCATTCAAATGATTTTATGTGCTCCTGATTATTTCAGCTGCATGTTCATTCTGCAGCCTAATATAGTTTAAAATGCTTTAGTGTGATCTTAGGAAAGACCTTGCAATTAGTCCAGATTGACCTTATCTATCCACATTTCCAAGTCTTTAACTTCGCTTTTCGAAATAGAGTGATGCCTGCTTTGCGGTTGCCACAAATCAATAGTTTATGTATGAGTTTATAGATTTATCTTTAACATGCTCCTAGCCTAAACTTTAGGCTCCCTGAAGTATGAGTTGGTGTGCGTATGGTGGCCTTTCCTGAGCAAAAGATAACGGGAATACACAAGGGAAGGCTTCGTAAAAACACAGGTGTGAAATTAGCATAGAAAGTTAGTCATTGTTACAATTATAGGCACATTTTATTAATGCCTAATGACATAGTGTAATTGCCGCGATCTTGTGAAAAACGGGACATTTAAACAGCAGACAACTTGAGGGGGGTGGGGAGGGGGGTTCATTTGGATTGATAAGATGGATATCTAAAGAAATACCTTGTTTCACTTTGTGAAAAAAATCTGCGGCTTTCATGCGGCATGGAGCATCTCATAAACAAGATAATGCGGCCAGTTCAGAACTAGCTCGGTCGTTTTCCTCTTGCAGCTGTCCTGCAAATATGATCAATAGCGCTTCTCTTCGGTATGACGGCTGCATTTTATTACAGAGATGGCTACAAGGAATATGGAAAGAGCTTGTACTCAGGAGTCAAAGACTATGCTCACGAATAAGCATTGAGTGAATTTAGAAGATGAACACTGCTTTTGTTTCAGCGGTCGTTATCGTTTATGTCTTTGGTGCCATACAGTAAGTAGAAGAATTGTTCCAAATCTCGCATAGGGGAATTCTTTTCCACAATTTGAGAGTAATTCGTTGTTAAGACATAGAGATGCATTGCATCATTTCATTAATGCGCGTAGAAAAACTCATGTTAAGCGAACAAGAACACAACTTTGATCAGGCCTGTAGACCATGCAGAGCTTTTCCTCTAGTGGTGCAGCATTGCGAAAAATGTTTTCTTGAGCTTGTCGGTGTCTCATCAAGCAAAATGCATATTAATGAAGCTAGGTGTCTCATTACCACGGCAGTCAGTCTCATTTCTGGTAAGAAGCAAGCTCATAAGTCAACCTGGTGGGGATGACTGGGCTTTGGTCGTTAGAGCTTCTGGTCGGGCGATGATATATACCGAATATATGGTTATGGTTACCGGACATAATTTTCTGTACCTATGCTTTGTACTAGCTAAACATTACTAAACCATCATAGTTAACCCAATTTACGCCGACTGCCGTCACCCTATTCACTTTGAAGCGAACACAAAAGAAAACACGTGTTTTTCGTCCTTGTCGGAAATTTGTGAAAAGAGTCTTATTCTCTTGACTGCCCTGTCTAAGTCAAACTAAAAGCCGGAGAGAAGTTTGAGGCATCTCTTTATGCGTTCGTGCACGTGCAAGCTATTACGCGAATGCTTTGAACCTAACAGTGGACTTAGTCAGATAGCTTCATTTTAAAAGGGTGGAGCAAATGTGTCGCCGCAAAATTCCTACGCATTTGAAATGGGGGGTTACTCTAGGAATCCTACGATTTACTCTCTGGAGGCATGTTCTTCCCGTGCCAGTGATGCTATCATCAGACACGAGTTTTTTGAGACCATATAGTTTTTGGTCTTCTGCCTGCTAAAAAAAGCATTGTTGCTCGAATAGTAAACCACTGGACATCAGAGGTCGTTCTCATTACATCCACGTGATCGACTGTTAATGAAATGAAATTTTATATATCATTTCTGTCAGTCAGTGTCCACCTAATTATTAGGCAGATGGCTCAGCACCGTGTTTTTCAGAGTTAAGATATGCTTTCCGGAGCATGCACTAATTTCATTAAAAAAGAACAGTACCTGTCAAGCTTATATTTAGGAAAGCATTCCGTTGCAAAGACAGCATGTTTAGTAGTTAGAAGCAATGATATATTTTCATGGAGACATGACGAGAAGCGTGAAAGCCATTTCAGTTCACTCTCAAACAATTTTTACATCACCAGAAAAATCAGATCTCCTCCAGTACATATTGCCAAACAGCATATGCAGTGAAGTATCTGCGAAACTACCTAGGAGTTTTTTTTTTTTTTTTAGGAGCAGGCAGACCATGAAATCTGAGCAAAGTCAGTTCATCCTGAAATAGATCCTAGGATTACAAAACCTGTGAAAAAGAAGGGTGCCTTTAACTCTACGAAACATAGTACGGAAAATGTATGTTATATACGTTGCTCCTTTTTTATGCATAGTTCACCAGATTGTACCTCATTTAGGTGCAATCTGGTGATCTACGCACAAAATAGCACCAACGTCTATTCCTCAGCGCCTTCTTGCCAGCTAAAACCTCATAGGTCGGGCGGCATATGGCGTGGTTTCTTTCATTCCCTGCGAGTGCACTACCTCATTGACGGTGGAGGTTATGAGGAGACCGGCAGAAGATTTGAACAATGAATACGACGATATCGACGGTCTCATTAGCCCCGTCACCAATAAAGCATAATTGCGCCTCCACTACTTTCAACATAAAAGGGGTTAGTTGGGATAGTTGACAGTGGCCTTCTTGATTAATTCCGAAATGGTAAATAGCACAGCCAGACGGGAAATGACCAAATTAACCATTGTCGAATCGTTTTGAGTCCTAAACTATTCTAGTTTTTTCGCCAGTATTCATCTATTTAGAATGCTACATTGCGAAGTAAATAATATTCTTGGTGTCTTGGACTGTAGCCAGTTTACTTTTGCACTGCCGAAGTGCGAGCACTACAGAAGGTGGCTTCCAGATTAGTGCTTGCGAACGAGACCTGCTATGAGCATTTACTTGGCTGTTTTCAAGTGCAGCAGTGCCCATTATTGCACAGGAATGTTGAAATTATTCCAATTAAGCTGAATAGTTTCAGCCATTTTTATAAATAGCGTCAAACGACTCGAGGAAAATATTTGCTAGCGAAACTGGGTGAAATGCGAACTTTGAATAAGAAAATGGTCAAATACAACGTTTGCAGCCTAATTAATACTAAGTGATTCACATAATGTTCCGTTATATAGTAGTGTAGATTGGCGTTTACTTTTTCATCAAATATTAAATAGGTATTTGTTCCATCTCTAAGTTATTGAGTAATGTTGAAATTTTCATTGCAGAGAATGCACTTTATGTACAAAAAACGCCAACAAGCTAGAGTGCTCAGGATTAGTGAGTAATGACTATGCTTATTTACGCCGACGATCAAGGGTTCTAAGACATTCCAAGTACAGCGCCAAGTGTCTGTATTTATGAAAATGGAAATCTAGTCACGCTGCAAAGCACGCTAGAAATATATGTTGCGTGATTTCAAAAACAACCTTTCAAGCTTCTGTCAGATTGTTGTAAGAAACAAGCTTTTTGAAGCCTCCTTAGCCATGCATATTTGTATACAGACTTAACGTGACACATATGAGGCGTATCGTGCTAGAAGGAGTAAAATATACACAAAAAGACAAAGAGACATTTCTAGCATATTCAGAATCACTAGTGTTAATAATTCCACCCCCGAAAACAGGGCAGCCACATCTGATAGCTCTTTAGCAAGAGTCACTGACAAACTTTCGTTCGACGTTCTCTGAAGTCCCTGAAAGGAGTCCTCTCCTCTTGGCATCACACGGGGAAACATGAAATCATTTATGTTTTACATTCTGGTTGTGTAAGCCAATACATAAAAATTGTGCAATTTTTATGCTAGGCAGATGCACACAACTGCGCAGCCGCGTTTCGCATGCACGCCAATGCTGCTAACGACGGCGTCGAAGGACAGAATTGGCGGACCTCCTAGTGGCGCCATCTGTCGTAGACAGAGCAAGCTGCTCGGCGCCGCTGCCGTGCGGCGTGCCGATAGCTCTGCCATCTGGCGGGGCGCGCGGCTGAAGCAACGGCTGTTCAAGGTCTTCCGTGCCTACCGACCAGGGCTACGCGACGAGGCAAAGCCTGCAGTAGTATTGTTAACGCAATAAAACTTCCCCGCTGCTTCTCTTGCAAAATCATCCGGAGCTAAGTTAGCAGCGAAGCATGGCGGTGGTGAAACTTTTTTTGCAACAGGCGAGTCTGCGACACACAGGTACGTGGGCCCCCGCACGGCCCCACTGCACTCAAACGTTCATGTCCCGGAGGCTCATAACGCTGGCAGCCGGCCTGTGGCGATGGCTTGCTTGGCCGGGTAATCAGAACGCAGTAGGGTCTCCCAAGCCTCCCAAGTGGTAAGGTGCTCAAGGCCCCGCGGGGAGGATCCGCCTGGCAGAGGAAAAGGATATGGTCGATATTGTGTTTGGGGTGGTGGCAGAGGGAACAGGAGGGGTTTTTGTAGACTTGGTGATAGCGCGAGCGTAATAGGGGAGGGTAAAGTGCGTGTTTGGAGCCGCCACCAAAGTGTCTGATAATTGTCGAGGGAGAGATGGGGTGGAGGGTAGAGCCGACGCTTGGCTTTGCAGGCCTGCGTCATTTCACTGAATGAGTGCATGCGCTCCCGCGAGAACCCCATGTCGGAGGCCGCCGTTGCCCGGTTGAGAGAACCTCGGGTAAAGCGTTGGCGGCCTCGTTTTCGGGATTCCCGGAGTGGGTAGGCACCCATATCATCTCCATGTGGCGGGGTGGGTGTGCGACGAGGGAATTCTGTGTGCGAAATGCAGGGACGTGAACTCTCCCGCGTGCAAAATTTAATATGGCAGTTTTAGAGCCGGATAGTATATATCGGGCCTCCGTGCGCGTGATGGCCAGGGCAATGGCGGCCTCTTCGGCCGCCTCCGAAGTGGCAGTAGGGGATATCTTAAGGGTGGCAATCGGTTGGAGGGAGGGGTTCGCTATGGCTACAGCCGCGCCATCGCCCGTGCATGCGGCGCCAACTCAAACGGCATACGGTTCCGTGCCATAGTGTTTGTGGAGTGCCCATGTGCGAGCTCTGCGGCGGGGTTCGTGTTAGGTAGATGCATGTTTTTGGGGAGAGGTTTAATAAGTTCTTCGCGGAGGATATGGCGGGACCTGGAGCTGTGTGGGATCCGTGGCTGGTAGGTGGATACCAAGGGTGTGTAGGATGTGTGTGCCTGTGGTGGGTTTCGTGAGACGTGTATTGTGCCTGTCAGGGGCCTCGATGAGCCCCCCTATCGTATTGTGCAGGCCTACTTGGTGGAGATTTTCGGTTAAGGTATTTAGGAGTAGGTGTAGTGCTGTCTTAAATGCTGCTCGGATCATGGCATCCAGGCTGAAGATTTCCCCGGCCTGGAGTTTCAGGTAGGGAAGCGTGAAGAGAAAGCGGCTGAGAACGAAGGCATGGATGAGACGACATAGGTCATGCTCCTTTATCAATCAATCAATCATGCCCCAGAGCTGCGCAGAAACCCGGCGTATTAGGTGGGATATCGACACCATTCTGTGCTTGAGTTTCCGTATGGCGAGTGTGTTTTGCCCGTTGTTCTGTATGTGGAGGTCCAGTACCCGGAGAGTGTTTACCTCCGGGATGTGCCGGTTTTCCAGTCTGACCATGATGAGTGCTGTGGTCTTCTGGTCTGGTTCCTTCAAAGAAGGACTGAGAAAACAGTGAACAAAAAATACTAGAACAAACTAGTTTAGTGCTCTTTAAAGTTTTGAGTTGCCATCATCTATGCTGGTGGCAGATGGAGTTCTTTTATTTTGTCCATTGTGGACAATACCCCAGTACTGCTGAACGTTATGGCTTCCATGACTGTAGTGATAAGAACAGATATAGGAGAACTTGGCACTCCGATTCATCAGCGAGAACAGATGTAGAAGCAGCGTTAACTGCGTTTGTATGTTCGACGTCAGTCATTGTAGCACAAGCATTTTAGGCGGGGGTGACCGCACGCGATTCCACTGGGTTTATCACTTTCCAAAACTTAGGATTATCGAATGTCATTTTTGGTAAGCAAACTTTGTAGATGGAGCGCTTATCATTTACAATCACGGAGAAGGATGCATGTCCTTCATCGTGTATTTTTCCCACGTGTTTGGGCTTCCTTGTCGCTTAACTGTATGAAATGTTCGTTTTTTTTTTATTTTCAAGTTTTAGTGCTTTTGTGAAAAAGGGCTTCTGGTTAGTCTTATAAAACTGCATGTTGTGATATATTTACAGGTTATTCCGGCTATTTTATGATTGAAAACTATACATTTTTCATTTACACTGCTAGAATGAAAGGACGTTTCAAACGGTGAAAAAAAGTTGGTTATTTCTTTGCTGATTGCTTCGTAGTTTCCTTTGTTGTGGAGCATAATAGTTTTCCAAGAAGTTTCGTTTATTACAGGTGTGAAGTCGAAAGTGCCAATAATTACTTTATGGTCCCTGCTTTCTCCGAGATATGTAAGAGATTGTAAGCTATCTGGATTAGTGGTCAGCATGAGGTCCAGAGGGGCAGCTGCTTTTTCTGCAACACCTGTTGGTTCAGACACTAGTTGGGGCAAATTAATATTGAGAGAAACATCAACGAATTCCCTCGGCTATTTATGGCTGACTGTGGGCTGCGGCTGATTATTCCAGTCCATAATAAGAAAATTGAAATCCTCACAAAGGAGGATATTTGGCTTTGGGTGCTTTGAAATCAGTCGGTTTAGAATGTTCTGAAGCTTGCGAGAAAAGTCGGAACTAATTCGAGGTGGCCTATAACACAGACAAATTAAGAGCTTCAGTGGTGAAGCACTGCTCATGAGCCATGAAATCTAAGCAAAAGTTATGCGTCCTACGCGACCTTGGTGACGAAACAAGATATTGGTCATTGATGTCAATTAGAACTCTCCCTCCGCGAACTTGTTTGCGGTGGGCGAGGAGACGAAGAGACGAAAATTTAGCAAGTTATCCAAAATCTGCGACGCATTTATGTCGTTGTTCAATCGTGTTTCGGTTAGTGCAAGTAAACTGCTGTCCCACGATGATATAAGGTTTGGTGCGATATCACGTATAGGCAAAAAGTTGCGAATGTTCGTGAAGGTTGCCGATAAGGAGAAGTTGGAACAAGGAGTACGTGGGGCGTAATGCGAAGGCCTGCGGGGATGAGTTGATTATTAGGATAATTCATTCACAGTTTCAGAAGATTCTTTAAATGTGTAACGTTTTTGACAGATATGTTATGTTTTAAGCCTCTGGTATAAAGACAGAGGCTTCGCCTTTGCAAAAGCTACAAGGTGCTTCCGGCAATTCTGTTCACGGCTCGAAAAGTGTTCACATTCGCTAAAGCCTGTATCTTTCAATTTCAGACTTTTGGAAACAACTGGTTTGATTTTATTGGGGTTTAAAGTCCAAAAGCAACTCAGGCTTTGAAGGATGCCGTAGTGAAAGGCTCCGGAAATTTCGACCACCTGGGGTTCTTTGCCGTGCACTGACAACGCTCAGTACACGGGCTTCTAGAATTTTGCCTCCATCGAAATTCAGCCGCCGCGGCAGGGATCGAACCCGCGTCTTTCGGGCCAGCAGTTTAGAAAGCACGGGACTCTTTCTTTTGAAGGATGTAAACTATACGGTAACCGGACGTCGCCGGTCCTGGGAGTGTCCTCTGTAGCGGTGGGGTCGTTCAACATAGTTTGGGCTTATTTGGATATCAGTGTAGTCAGAGCAGTGGAGAAAGATTAGGTCTTCGGATTGCGTATACTTTTCAGATGCGTGACATTCGGGTAAACCATAGAAAATTAAGTTCTTTCGCAAGAAGCAATTTTCGGAGTCCGCCAAACGAGCCACTAGCACAATCAGTAGATGAGTCGCTTCGGTTGCAGTGGTTTGTGTTTCCTCTAGGTCTGCGCTCAATGTCGACAGACTTTCACAATGGGTTTCTAATATGCTAAAACATGCGGATAAATATGACATTTTTGATCACTGAGAGGATGACCCCTTAGTTCGTGTACCCCATTTACTAATTTGGTCTCTCTAGAAGACATTTCTCTTAGTTCGTCAAGAATGACGTCTAGCTTATTGGGGCCAGGGTTGATCTTAATGTGACCACAGAGCAGAAAAAAGGACTGAATAACATGAAGGCACTATACACTTACAAAAGGCAACAATGAGGGCCCGGGAGCTGTACCAAAAATTGTTGGTGTTTTATTTAAAAAAAGACTTGTAACAGCCACGAACCTGCATGGCGAAGACGAGTGGATTAGGCAACTGTGTTGTGGCACAGACACCGAGCCCACCCTGAAAACAATGCTGATTAGGGTGAAGAAACTTGATGGGTGCTACAAAGTTTATAACATAACCTTAAATAAGCTGTTCAATGATTTTGAACACACGTTCATGAGAGAGATTGGACGATATGTGTTACCTCGGCCTTTCTTGGCGACTGGAACGACCTTGTCATGTTAGGATGATTGTAAGTGTCATGGTATGGGAAGGTAGCTTCGGGTTCATGAGTAAACGCTACGCTGAAGGTGCGATTTAGGGCCTCACCTATATCGCACTCAGATAAAGGAATAGCTGACTGGTCAGGTAGATATACTGGTGCTGTACAGAGTTCCTGATTATTAGGCCTCGAGAACTGTTTCGAATTTTTGCGGATTAATGTTGGCAGTGTCGATGAGAAGAAGCAATATTTTTATTTCATTAGTAGCAAGCGGTACTTTTGCACTGCGTGTGAGCTGGTCGAGATTTCAGCAGTTCTGACATATCGCTTTGTTTGTTTTTTTATTAAATAAGCGTTGAACGCTTATAACTTACTCGCAGAGGAGATACAACAAGTGGTAGACTTTCTCGAGGCCTCCTCGACTGCATCACATAATTCAGTAATTTAATTGGAGGTATGATTGCGTACCCTGATATATTTCCAGCCATTTCAGTTACTGGTGCCAGAATGGGCACTGTGCTTATCACCCGTTTCGAGTCATTATTTATGGGCGCCGGAAAGCGGCGCCCTTTTTGGTACGTTAAAGAGGAACAAAGCGGATCTGGTATTTTTCGCCATATGGACGAGACTAGAGGCTTCACTTTTAATACTCTAGTAAACGCCACAGGCTCAGAGATTTTTTGTTTGTTTGCGAAACATTCTTCAGTTATGGCCGGCATAGTTGCGGCTAATTAGACATACGTGCACACTGTCACGTAAGCTCATCTTGTTGAATAATACAAACACCATCACAGCGATTGCAAGACTGATATTTTATATAAATAAGAGATCGCCTCAAGTTTAATATTTTAATTTAAAAAATCCTTTGTTTGCAATGTTTTGGTATGACTGAATGTTTTATTACTGTCCCCCCTCCCCTCCTCAGTGGGGTATAGTGCTCCCACGATGTAAACAAGTAAAGCACTCGGCAATGAATCCGAGGGCAGAGTTAAAATTGTAGTAGAACCTCAGGCCTACCTTTCTCATTCACTAGTGCCCGCTGAGTGTTTCATATCGAGCATAACCGCATAAACCATATTGCATATCGCAGGTATGCAAGAGAGATAATAATAATTTAACTGATCTCTGACAACGGCGTTGATATTGTCGGAAATTTAGCAAGATCCGACTTTTCGCTATGTTCTATATTTGATCTATGTTAAAAAACTGTTTTGTATTTGTGAATTCATCAACGTCTCCCACTTTTACAAAGCATAAACGCTGCTCACTACTACATGCAAATAAAACCAATTGAAACTCACCTTTTGCACTGAACCGAATGGTGCCACCAAACTCTGGAATTTTTTCAGAAAAAAATTTTAAGTAGAAATCCTGCACTCTAGTAAGCATGGCGTGAACCCTGTCACTCAGTCATGATAGAAAAACTTCTGAGATGGGGCTTATGTTACGCTAGATATCCAATTTAAACTTTGGCTTCTTCGGAAACCAATTTTCTTATTCCAAAACTTTGTAATTAAAGCGGTTTTAATTCCTAGTCTGGAAAATTCGTGATTTTTCACCCACGTATTTAACGGGACATTCTGAATAACATACCAAGGCACATGAGGTGCAGAAGCAGAACACATTCTACACGAATCGTTAAAGATCGTAAAGTGGGAATGAACTGGATGGGAAACAAAAAAATAATTACCCATATAAATTCAAGCAATGTCAGTGCTCTCAAGAGTCAACTAAAATCTTCCAAAATGGCAAGGTGGCCTTTCAAGTACAAACCTCAAGCATACGTGCTGGCATACGTGCGTCATCGAAAGAGGCCTTTTGAAATGTCAGGAATTTATTGTTTTTTAAGCTAGTGATATATCCTTGATTTTTGCAACTTTTCGGGTTCTTATCGATTCCTAAACTGCTGCTTTTGCTAGGCGACAAAATGAAAGAACTCGTTTTCAACAGTCATTCTGCTGTGCAAAAAATTAAATAGGGTAGCTCCTGACGACAAGCACCCTTTATTTGACCGAAAACAATTAATTCTAGCTTTGCTCACCGACAGTATTTCTCCAGCAATATTTTTGCGTTCATGCGGAAAAAATACAATTTTTCCGCAAAAGGAAGAGGAATCATGAAAAAACGTCTCTATGCCTTCAGTACCTCATGCGTCGTAAAATGAAGGAGGGTACAATTGACCACAGTGCAAAATGAAACCGCGAAACAAATGAAAACTTCGGTCCAGACATTCGCAGAACTAGGCCATCGCCGCTGCCGACCTTCCCGCGTGTTTAACTGCAGCGTCTCGCGCTGTGATATGCATGTGCACATGTTGGAGGCCCTCGTCAGCCTGCAGAAGCGGTCGAAAAGCAAAAATACAAAAAATCACTACTAAAACGAGTTTCACAACTTCAGCGACAGATAGGTGCGTACACACTAGAACTAGGAGAGAAGCAATGGGGCCAAATGTACGATAAAATGTACGGGCACATGGGCTATAAACAGGCGTGGTAGCTACTACGCCACATATTAGACCCCAATCAGACCAAGTCTACCCTACGTACTCAGCTTACGCGACTTGTACCCCAGTACACGGGCACTAACACAAAGCTTCTCGAGGACCTACAGAGACGATACCTAAAAACTACCCTCGGCAACCCACTCAAGATTACCAGGGGCTCGCAAACGATGAGTTAGATGCCGACATCATGGACGCCGAGGTGTGGTACGCCCTCAGTCAACTCCGCAACACCTCGGCGGCCGAACCGGACGGAGCTACAAACAAAATGCTTAGAAACCTCGATGCCGGCTCGGTCGCGGCTCTCACAGACCTGTTCAACATCTATTGGCGCAAAGGCGAAATACCACAGCATTCGAGACGCGCTAAAGTACCTTCATTCCCAAAGGGGCAAGAAACTTTCTATAGAGAATCATAGACTCATATCACTCACTTCCTACATAGACAAGTTGATCGAACACGTAACCCTCAACCGCCTACAAGGGTTTGAGGAAGACAGCGACCTACTTCCCCCGACCATGATATGCTTCAGAGCGCATGTATCAACACAGGATATTAGGCTTCAATTGAAGTCCTACATCATAGACCGCGTGCAAGGAACGGGCATGAAGGGAATGCTCGGGCTAGACCTGAACAAGACATTCGAAAACGTCCCGCACGAGGCTATCCTCATGAATCTATATGACATTAATCCCGGGGTGCGGGTATTCACATATATCCGCTCCATCCTCTCAGAGCGGAACGCGGAGCTCCCAGTGGGTGAGATCAAGTCTGACCCCATGCCCCGGCGGCAGAGGAACACCTCAAGGTTCAGTCCTCTCCTCTGTTCTGTTCAATCTGTCCCATCACCAAACGTCCCTCAAAACTCGCTGCCATTACAAGGTTGTATCCTACTTCCTACGCGGTCATCACCCTGCGGGTAACAACAGCGAGTGACGGCCAAGTGTAGAATGCACTGCAGCAAGCGGTAGATACGATAAAAACATACGCCCAAGCTTCGGGTCTCTCGTGCTCGCATAAAAAATCATAACTCTTTGCACTCAGAAACAAGAGCAGAGGCATACACCTCAAAAACTACGTTCCCCCGCCATCCTTAAGCGTATGCCTAGGAGGTTTGCCCGTTACGGAGGTGAAGGAGGTTGTGGGCTAGGCAGCATGTCTACGTTAGGCATCGCTAACGTTCTTCGCTTCTTCTTTGTCGACTGTCTTGGCCTGTGGTGGCTTTGGCTCTCCTTGGATGTGCGAGTCTCCAACCCGGACCTTGCGACCGGCGCGCTGACCAACCTCTAGCCTGGCGCATGCTTGATGCACCCCTTGGTTGCTCGTGCGGCACCCCGCCACTCACATGCTGTCCAACTTCTCGCCCTGACCGCCATGGCCCTCATCTAATGCGCACTTTTGGAACCCTGTATATCAACTGCCGTCTGCGCATCCCAGTGAGCGCTACAACACCTCCGCCTTCAAGATCGACAGCCCTGGCTATCTTCACATCTGCACTCTGGAACATCAACTACACCACCAGCAGGATACGCCAATATAAGCCATTCACACTCCAGCGCATCCTTCATTGGGTTGAGCAGCACATCGGCGATGGGCATCGATAACGTTCCTCACATTTTCGTTGCGCAGATAACGAAGTGTTATTACCTCTTCTCCGAGCCTACTAGCAACCATAGTTTACTTCTGTTACCGGGGCCACGCGGCTCATGTCGCATCATGTACGACTGTACGCGCATGTTACTTAAGCTGCTTTTATTCGCAGGGGACATAGTGACTAACTCTGGCCCTCCTGAACAAATTCTGGCTGTACTGCAACGGGGATTCGCGAAATCAAATCCATCCGGACAGATGGCCATGATGGAAGAGCTGAAATCCATTCGCTCGAGTTTAACTGAAGATGTGCTAACTTTAAATGAACTGAAAATCCGCCTAACAAAAATAGAAACTGACTTCGACTGCTTTACTGCTATAAAAACTGAAATAGATACCATAAGGAAAACGAGTAATGAGTGCTGAGATTTCGTCTCGACACTGGCCGTCTGGAGGGGAGACTTTCTAATCTGATAATTTATGGTTTATAAGATAAAGGCGAGGAAGCATGGGAAGAATAGGAAGAGATTGGTCATCAAATTTTGTAGTGACCAGTTAGAAGTCGAAAAATAATTCTCGCAAAGGTGCCACTCGTGTGACGTTTCTGCGCGTGTTTTTTTGTTTTTGTTTTGTTCTTCCGAGCGCTGCGTCTCTTCGCTTAAGCTGCCGGCTCCCTTGCGTCATCCTGTGCTTCATCGTCGATAGAAAGGTTCACGGCAGTTTCGTTAGTATGACTTCCTTATAGGGTAAAGGGCAGGGATGTTTCCGATGAAGCGTGTTGTCTGCATCTAGGCAAACTGCGTTATCAGTGGGCGATCAATTGGCGTAGAAGCGAGGATACCTGCACACGAGCGAAGATTTTTTTCCTCTTCATCGACGCGTCGCTACGGACAGCGGCTAGCGGACGCCAAGAAAGCTGCTGCAATGAACGGCGACACTAAAACGGCTTCTGCAGCACCTGGCGCAGTCGCCGGAGGCTATGTTCATCAGTCAGTTGTTAAGGCTTATGATATATGGGCAGATGAGGGTGGGGGGGGGGGGGGGGGGGGTAATGTCAGAAAGCGACTCAGGCTATGAGGGATGTCTTAGTGGAGGGCTCAGGAAATTTCGACCACCTCGGGTTCTTTAACTTGCAATGACATGGCACAGCACCTGGGCTGTGCCATAGAATTTCGCCTCCGTCGAAATTCGACCGCCGCGGCCGATGATCTAACTCGCGTCTTTCGGTTCAGCAGGCACCGCGGCGGCTAGTTGAGCATGCGCCACATATTGCTTGGAGACGACTAAAGCGCTTGTAGTGCTGTCGCAAGTGCAGTGCATTGAAACAAGCAAGAAACATTATAATGACAGCTTTCTCCGCGGCGACCGTAGTACACCAGAAAAAATGGAATGCGATAAGCGCAAAAGAAGCACGAAAAAAATCCCAGGTAAAGAAAAGAGTTTTTTCTTATTATGATCTTTAAACAGCAGCTGTCAACAAGAGTGAAACATGTAAGGTCTTGCTATTTGGGCACGCTCAGCCCTTTAACGTCCGATGTAGGATATGCAGGCAGGCTAAATGTGAGAATGTCAGCTCTTCCCGTGTGCCACTAATCCACGTGGGTCTGTCGATAGGTGTCACCTGACAACTCGCTAATGCCTCATGACGTTTCCGCATTGTGAAGCCCACAGTAACCTGCGCAGGCCTTACGAAGACTACTGGCGGAAATATACTAGTTCTCTTTGCCCACACACAGCCGCCTTGGCTCTGTCCAGCTGCTGCTGCAAGGGAAGCCCACTTTGCGGTTGGTCGCAATTCACTGTTATTTTGCCCGCGTCTCTCATGCACACACTGCGTAGTTCGTCATTTCGCACCCCATGCTTAGCCCTTTTCTACAAGATATTGTTACGAAGAAGACGACGCTTGCAGTGGCGCGGGACGGAGCACTCGCTCTAGGCCAGCGGCCATTAAATCATCTCTTGTTTATGGTTCATCGCGCCTCATTCTTCGGCTGGCCGCCACGTTACACTTGGTGTGAGGTGCTGGGATCCCTTCATCGCCATCCTGGTCCCGGAGCTTCGGTGTCCTGCGCCTGCCGTGGACGTCGGCCGTGAGTGCCTGTTCCGTGCCGCCCGGCCATGCCCCAGCCAGCCCGACTTGTACCGAACTCGCCGCTCACCCCAGCCCCGTCCCTCGCCTGGACCACAAGACACGACGACCCAAGACCCGACCGACCCGAGACCCTGCCCACACATGAGGACACTGCCCCCCTGCCCCTGCCGTTCGGTGCGTCCAAGGACCTCAGCCGTCAGCTCCTGGCACCCTACGGCCGGATGCTTCGTGGACCGGGACTCATCCTTCGATCATCTCATCCACCGTGGCGGCCAGCACTTCATCACCTTGCCACTTCTTTCCTGCGCTGGAAACCATCGCTGAATCACGCATCCCTTCGTCCACGTCTTCTTCAGTTTACGATCGGGACGATCGCTCGGTGGCCCCGGGTAATGTTACGAAGAAGACGACGCTGGCAGTGGCGCGGGACGGAGTGCTCGCGCTGGGCCAGCAGCCATTAAATCATCTCTTGTTCATGGTTCATCGCGCCTCATTCTTCGGCAGGCCGCCACGTTACAACATCTAGGATCCAGGCGGGGAAGATGTGGGAATGGCAAATGTGCCCATGCCCAGACCATTTATCTTTATGCAGGACCAATGTAGGCTAAAGGCGGGAATACTGTAGTTGGCCCACGCATAGCCCAATTTGCTCCGTCAGGGTTCTGCACGGGCAGCCTCTATTAGGGGTGCCCACACCTCCCCTTCCTGTAGCACCACCTTTTATGCACACGAACTACATGCAGCCCATGCTTAGTCCTTTCATACCCGACTTAGGATGCACGCGGAGAGCACGTGAGAATGGCAAATGTGCCCATGTCAAGCCCATGTATTTTCTATGCAAGACTCACGTAGGCTACAGGCGGGAATACTTTTGTTAGCTCACACACAGCCCAATCGGCACCGTCAGTGTGCAGCATCGGCAGCCTCTATTGGGGCTGCCTCTTCTAGCCCCACCTTTAGCCCCATCTTTTACGCACACGAATTGCTTGCAGCCCATGCTTAGCACTTCGACACCCTGCTTAGGATACAGGCGGAGAACATGTGGAAATTGAAAATATGTCCATGCCCCGCCCATGCGTGACCATCGCAGGCGTTGCTCAGACAGCCCGAACTGCATTGCGTGTAACGCTTTGCCATAGTGAAGCCCAAAGTTAGCCCCTGTATTTTCTTTTAGGACCCACGTAGGCTCAAGGCCAAAATGCTAGCAGTTTGTCCAGACAAAACCACTGCGGCTCCTTCAGTGTGATGTACGGGCAGCCCCTTTTGGGTTTACCCGCACTTCATCATAACAGAGCACTTATCTTTGCCTGCAAGTACCTACAGTGGGACGTAGGTGGGCTGCCCACTCTGTTTACGCCCACGAGTAGCCGTCGATGGTCCCACACAGGCATGAAGTGGACAGCCCAAGCGTTTTGTGCCAGCGCTGTACCCATAGGGACCCATGTAGGTTTACTGCAGGCAGCCGCCAGCCCACATTGTCCATGTCGGACCCACATAGGCCCACCAGCTTGTGCTTCTGGGGTGGGCCTGCCTTCTCATTGAATAGTGCCCGCTCGTCGTTTCACTTTGGATATAGCCGCCCCTCCCCCCTATCATAATACACCTAACATATATGCAAGATCGATAACAATAATTAAACGTACCTCCGACTATGCTGGTAATATTTGCTGAAAGGTTACATGATTAGAATTTTCGTTGAAACATATAACACGGTGCGGTGGAAATGTTCGTTCTCATCGACACCTCCCAGGCCTACACCGCATAATCGCAAGACAAAATGTGAATCACTTTTTGTCCTAAAGTTCTACATAGAAATCCTGCACTCTGGTAAATATGAAGCCGGTCATTCACTCGATGCAGCTGTCTATTAAAACCCCTTAAGATCGGCTACACGGATATTTTTCTGAACTTTCGCGCGAAAATTCAACGCGACATTTTAGAGAAAGACACGCAAAGTACACAAGGAGGAAAACAGCACCCATTCCACACGAATTGTGAATGCTCGTGAAGTGCGAATGGAAAGGCTGTAGACGAAAAAAAAACTATCGATATATATTCAAAAAATGTCACTGCCCTCACGAACGAACTAAGGTCTTCCGATATGGCAAGCTGGCTTTCACGTACAGTTCTCTTTCATACATGCTTGACACGTGCGTCGTCAACTGCGGGCTTTATAAATGTTAGGAATTTATATATTAGTTTTCAAGTTAGTGATATATCCACGATATCTAGAACTCATCGGGGTTTTGTCGATTCCTACATTACATATTTTCAGGCAGCGGTGGCTGCAATCCGGAAAGCAGAAAAAGAGAAAAAATGGCCTATGAACAAAACTGCTGACTTGCGGCCGCAATAGACTGAATCACTCAGCGGTGGCATAGCAACAAGCGTGTTCAGCGCTCGTTGAACCGAATGCCCGCCGCTCTGGGCCCTGCTCAATTTACAGTTGATAGCGAACTTAATAGAGGCGGCGTCCAACGGTACTACAAAAATCTGGAACAACGTAGAAACGACTCCGCCTAGATGCGAAGAATCAAGATCACTGCAGTCCCGTCTTGCATAGCAAACAAATCGCTAAAGTGGCGTGCCAGCCGCTTTGAATAAGAAGCACAAAGACAGTAAAAAGCTTCGCGGCATTACTCAAAAAAGAGCGACCAGATGTTTTAAAACAAATAAGGCGGTCGCGATCAAATAAAAGAGATTCTCTAAAACTACACACCGAGTTTGTAAGCACAGCGTCCTATAGCGCTAATATTAGGGCTTTAGACGGATGACATGGATAACTTGATGGTTTTCCGCGGCGCAAATGGTGTCCACACACAGACTCGGCTTCCTGGCTTGTGTTCTGCGTTGCGTCTTCGTAGTGTTACGGGGCGTGTAGCAGCATCCCACCGCTGCCACCAGTTGTCATTAGTCGGGTATCGTGATCAGTTGTTGTGTCTCCCTGGGGGCTCGTCCGGGATGAGGTAATATCTGAAACTTCGTAGTTTGGGGATACGAAAAACAAGCAGGTTTAATGGCACTTTTTTTAAGACACTTATTTACATAATGAAGAAAAGAGCAAAGAAACAAAAATTAAAAGTTCATAGTGTCGAGCGACTGAATGAGCCTTGTCGCCAAGGCCCAGAGCGTTCCTTTTCACTTAGGGCGCTGGTTATATACCCTAAGGCTCCGCCCCTTCAGCAGGCGGCAATTCACGACACACAGATCGGAACAGCACAGCAATCGAAGGCACCTGTTGCAGAGTCCACGCGTGAGAACTGGCGAGGAGAAAACGCAAGTCCACAACTCCTTTGCACTGCGGTGCAACATCACTGCAAGAAGCACGTGTCTACCGAACATAGGTGTGGCGTAGGCATGCTGGCGCCGCGGCCGCAACACGCTGGCTCCCTCCGATTCGTTCCGGCTCCTCTCAGACGCGGTTTAATCCTTTCTTCCCCTGCCGTCTGTCCATCGTCGGTCGCTTCTTGAGGGCACCAAAGGAAAGGTCGTTCGCACCGAGCCGAGCGTGGGAAGAGCTCCATCGGCCACTTCCCAGCTAATCATCCTTTTTTTGATGGGGTCACCTTGGGGTCAAACCACCTGTCGAAATTTCCGCTGCTGAATCCGCCACCATGATCATCGCGGGTCTCAAGTTGAGTCGTAACAGTAGGTTGTAGTGCGTGGCGTCGGTTCGCTGCTGGTCTTTCGTTCAGGCGAGCGGACCGGATCGCGGGTGGCCCTGGCGCGTCAGCGTTTTCAGCTTCTTCTGCGCGTTGAACGTAGGCAACGACAACGACGTTATCTTCTTCGGTAACGTTCTCCAGCATGGCGTCTAGCGTGGTCGAAGGCTCCCTGCCATGGACGAGCCTAAAAGGCGTCATCTGGGTGGTCTCCGGCACTGCGGTGTTGTAAGCGAAGACAATGCAAGTCCAGGTTACATCTCAGGTCTTGTGCTCGCTATCGACATATAAGCTGAACATGTCGGCGATGGTTTTGTTCAGGCTCTCGGTCAGTCCGTTGGTCTGCGGATGGTACGCAAGTGTCTTTCGGTGGCTGGATTGTCTGTAACGCAGGATGACTTGCGTCAGTTCCACTGTGAACGCTGTTTCGCTGTCCACGAAGGGCACATGGGGGGCGCCGTGATGCAGAAGAATGCACTTCCCGAAAAATTCCGTTCCGTTTGGTAGGGCTTTTCCCTTGGCATAGCGGGTAAGGTAGTCGGTCGCTAGGGCGATCCATTTCTTTCCAGACGTTGACTTCGGGAAAGGACCAAGTCGATACATGCAGATCTGTTGAAAGAACCTTCAGGAGGGTTTAATAAGATTCATAAATCCTGCTGGTAAAGTGGGAGGAGTCTTTCGTCGCTAATAATATCAGCAGGAATTCCCCTATGGTGTGACATCAGCAGTCAGCTAGTAATGCTTTGCTTGATTATGGCAGAGAGTGCGAGAAATCCCTAGATGACTAGCTGTCAGCTCGTAGTGTGTAGCCTGAAGAACTTCGCGCAGGAGGAGCAGGAGGGTAAGTGGCGAGGTTAATCGGCAGATGAAATGGGTTAGCTACCCTGCAGCGGGGGGAGAGATGAGGGAAGTTGCAGGTACTACACGGTTGTAGGCTGTTCGCTGCGGAGTTCTTGACGAGGGCATCATTCCGTACAAAGAACGGGGGCGGTGGCGGTGTGAGGAAACCTTGCCTTCTAAGTACTCGATGAGACGTTTTAGGTCGGGATCCTAGCGTTTCTGCTGTCCAAAAGAGGTGGAGCTGATGGGTCCCAAGAAGGCATTCTCATCGTTGTCCGGTGGGGGTGCATCTACAGAGGCTCGCCACAGGCAGTTGGCGTCTGAGTGCTTGCGTCCAGACTTGTAAACGATGCTGGCGACAAACTGCTGGAGGAGCAGGCTCCATTGAGTGAGGCGGCAGGAGGTGTCCTTCAAACTGGCAAGCCAGCACAGTGCGTTGTGATCGTTAACCACATTGAACGGTCGTCTGCACAGGTAGGGGCGAAATTTCGGCGTAGCCCAGATGATGGCAAGGCATTCCTTCTCAGTTGTCGAATAGTTAGCCTCGACCTTGAACAAAGAATGGCTAGCGTGTGCGAGTACTTTCTCTATTCCGCCGGTTTTCTGAACCAGGGCGGCGCCTATGTCCAAGCTGCTTGCGTCAGTATTATGTTCAGACTCCCCTGTTTTCATCAAAGTGCTCGTGGATCGGTGGGGACTTTAAACGACGCTCAAGTTCTTCTAACGCTTCTATGGCGCCTACAGTGAGAGTCATGCTTGAGCCCGGTGGAATGCTCACTTGTTGCTCCAGGACACTCTGGGCAACGTGATGCTCGAAAGTTCTCATCGAAGGGATGGCCTCGTCCTTCGAAAACGTGAACAGCTGGGATCGCAGGTCAATGATTGCCTGATGCTCATTAAGGAAATCCATGCCCAAGATTGCTTCGCCAGAACATTGCCGTAGCACTACGAAGGTCGAGGGATAGGTGTGTTCCTTGACAGGCACTCGCGCTGTGCATCGTGCTGATGGCGTAATGAGGGGGCCCCCTGCAGTGAGAATTCTTGTCCCGTCCCAAGCGGTTGAGCTTTCCTGAGCTACGCAGCAAATGATCCATTCATAACCGAATAATCGGCTCCTGTTTGGACTAGGACGGTAAATTTCCGGCGGTCGATAACCAGTTCTAAGTCGGATGTCCTGGCCCTTGAGTTGCACGCCGTCCTCGGCGTCGGGTTGCGGATGCTTCAAAGGGTATGTGAATCGTGGGTAGGGCATGTCGTCAAAGCTTTTCTGGGTGGCGGTGTCTTTTGGAAGGCGGTTCGCGTCGGGGTCGAGGTCGTCATTGTGAACGCTGTCGACGTATCGGGGGCGGCTCCTTCATGCAGTATGGTCGTTGGAGGATCTTCGGCGTATCGCTCGGGAGGAACCTCACCTAAACGTGTTACTGAGTTTTTCCCTTACGGGCATGAGAGATTTTCCTCGCAGTGTTGCTGCGTAGCTGCGGCGTGCCGACGGAAAGCGCGATGCTGACGGCAATTGTTAGCTCAAAAGTCGGTTCGGCGCATACCCTTCTCTACGCAGGTAATCGTCGACTTCTTGCGGATGTTGGCCGAACTGTGGTCGTGGCGCATCAAAGTCAAAGTCACGAACACCGATACGCCGGTACGAGCAGGGACGAAGAATGTGGACGGCCTCACCGCAATTGAAGTACAATGACCGGTTCTCCGAAGTCGTCGATGCGTCACATTTCGGGGGGCTTGAGCGTCGCTCGTAGGCTTGACGAGCTGACGCAGGGAGGCGACGCTCTGGATCAAATTGGTCATGTCGAGCAGGATGTAGTTGAGAGGCAAGAACTTATAGTTAGCTCCTCCGTTCACAGCCAGATCATCAGATATTGGTAAAAACAATATTACCAGTTCCTGCCTCCGAGCTGCTTTGACAACGTCGTGCTAAGATGCCATTAGAGTCAGCTTTCAGGCCCAACTCTCTAGGGACAAGGATGTTGGGTATTAGGAAGAAGTGATAACTGGAGCCTGCTCTCGGTTACGAAACCCTTTAATTCCCAGGCCGCTCAGCAGAGAGTGGACGTTCAGCCTGAGGAGAAGAAAGAAAACGTTGCTGTTCTATGTCAGGATATGGTGGGCGGCTTGATGTTTGGTTGGCACCGAGATTATAATTAATCGGGCCAACCTGCCCACCATAGCACTCTCCGTAAATTCGGAGGGGGAGGAGCGACAAACCTCTCCACCCCGCGTGCGGAAGATGAGGTTACACTGCTGACCGGCGATAGGGGCCACGCCTGATTAGCCGTTGACCGGAGGCATGAGGCGTATAGGCAAGTTTCCTCAGCAACCCTTTTACTTGGGTAAGAACAAGAACAAACGGCTACAAAACAAACCAAGCAATATTGCGAAAATACACAGGCGCGATGCGAACAACAAACACAAAATCAGAAGCACACAAACAACTATTAACAATAAGAAGGAAAACAACAGGGCGAGAACTATACAACAAGGTTACACGATTAAAGCAATGTACAAAAGAATAGAACGAGAACAGCGACAGAACAAAGAAAAGAGTGGAGCGAGTGGTGAGAAACGGTGGCTTAGCTGCGTAGTGGCAGGGTCCGGTCGCAGGGAGCGTCGGGCTGCGGAAGCGCGCGGTGCTGATGGGGGGGGGGGGGGGGGGGGGGGTGCGGATACGGGCGAACTTGGGCCCCGGGTTACGCGTCTTCCACGCGTCTTTCGGGGCCGCCGTCGCCGCGCTCTACGCGTCAGACACCGCCTAGGCTCGCTTGCCGAGCACTTCCCTGGCTGACCCCACACACGTCGGCACGCACCGAAATCTCTAAACCCACTAACTCGGTCGTGATTTTCCCGCCACCGTGTTCACGTGACAAACCACAAAAAAAAACAAATAAAAGCAAACGAATCCTCTCGGCCCCGTGCACCAACGATATACAGATGTTGAGAAGGGGGGAGAAGAAGCATGAAGAAACTGAAGGGGACGCGAAGGAAAGGTATGGCCCTAACGAGGAGCGTTGTTAACTTCCCAAGGTTGGGACGGGTGCTAGGGCATTCACCGGCCGCTTCCCGTCCCCCCTCGCGAAAGCACTCGCTTCTGAGGAGGGGGCGGCGTAGTCTTGACCCCCCAGCGTCGCGAGAGGTCAACGCCCACGCGGGGGGAGGCAAAGTCATCGCCGCTGCGTCGCGACATGCCCGCATACTGCCGGCGTCCATGGCCAGCCGTGGCCACTTTGGTCGGAGAAGAAAGAAGAAAAATAAAGCATGCGCGCACTTTGTGACATTCTGCCATTTTTTCATCGCCTCTCCCATGAGCTAAAAAAATTAAGGGGGGTACTTTGTTGACCTAAAGTGCGGTAAGGCGAAAGCCTTAAGCGTGGTGTTGCTGGTTGTGTCCCTTATGTGTGGTTAAGATGTTAAGCTTCGCCTGTAAGAGTGGAACGCGACAGCGTCTTGCAACGCTAACAGGGAGTCCAGAGAACGCCATGGCCGGTTGGGTCTACGCCTTGCTTGTCGGTAAAATGGTTATCGAGGGAAGGAAATGTATCTGTCATGCATACCTCGGTGGACACCTGAACCTCGCCGTAAGGGAAGGTCGTAAGATGGGAGTGAACGAAGACACCGTATTCACTAGACGCGCCTTTGCTGATTCCAAACCATCGAGCTGGCATGGCGGAGTGGTTAACGTGCTCGTCTCGCACTCCTGAGACCCTGGTTAGATTCCCGAACTCGACCAATTTCCTACTCGATTTTATTTATTTATCTGGTCTGACTAGAAAGGTTAATTAGGCAATTAACTAAACTCAGTCCCACTTATTTGTAGCCCCACTATACCATCCCTTTATTTGGTTCCGTGGTTACTAGCCAAAATTAAGTAAATTCGCGCACTGTGACGTCACGATCATTTCGACCAATTGAAAAGCGGGCCATTTCTGTCGACCACTCCTGCTTACAACAACAAGGCATTAAAGGCCTCCGCCTTAATAACGTATCAAAAAGGTAAAATTTCAGCAAGTTCCTTTCAGCGCCAGTCGAGCTGAAACAGATATGCCCGGCCATTAGAGAAAAAAAGGCCAAGAAAAGAAAAGGCTGTTGCGTAGCGCACAGAGACAAGTTTGTGGACGGTTGCACAGGTGTTGTATATAGTGTCCCTCTTTCCTGCGAAGTCACTATATTAGCCAGACTGGTGGTGGTGGTGGTGAAAAACTTTAATCAAAGAGAGCTTGAGGGTAAAAAAAAACCCTGCTGCATGGTCGGTATCCTTAGTCCGGGACACCGCACGACGAGGCCCCGTCTTGCGCCCGCTTGACCAGAGCCCTTTGGGACTTCAGTGTGGAGCAGTTGAGGACGGCAGTCTCCCGGGTAGAGACGGTGGCTGTCGCAATAATAAATTAGGATTTCGCGGAACCGCAGAAGCGGTTTATGAGCTTCTGAGCCATGAGAGCTAGGATGAGGAGCCCGGTGTGTGAGCGCTCGGGCGGCCACATCAGCGGCTTCATTGCCTCGTAGACCCTGGTGGCCAGGAGCCCAGATCACTTTTGTGCGAGTTGGATCGGCGAGAGCGCGTCTTAGAATTTGCGAGGCAAGAGGTGATATTTCGCCTGCAAGATAATGTTCACAGGCCCGGCGAGAGTCTGTGATAACCGTTTTCGATTTTGGATCGGTGGCAGCGAGAGTGGGCGGTGGACATGAATGGAAATGACCAGTATATTATGGTGACGGATTGTCTAGGATGTCAAGTAATGAAAAGAAAAAGTACTATGCATTATCTCATGGCACACGTGTATTATAGACCCACAAAGATTAGACAAAGAGCGAAGTGGTCGAGGCATACCATATCGCGAAAGACGAAGAGACCTGCGTAAGCAAACCAACTGTTTTTCTGTGTGATAAGCAGATTGCATTTCTCTGCAGTGCTTCTGAAAGGGGTATGCGCAGTTTTTTGTGACGCTTTCCAGCAGTTGTTTTAGGTTTTTGTTTCTTGTATATATGAAGGTTTAAAGAATAAATCCTTTAGTTGCAACTTGCGAGTCAGTGCCCATACAGCGTTCTCCTTTCTCTGATCCGTTGTCTTTTGCGCTGTTTTACTATGGCATCAGTAGCCGACCGCAGACCCAGGTAGTACACTGTATTTAGCATTTTTAAGGTCGTTCTTCGAGCTGACGCGCACACTACTGAGCTGTAGTTTATACGTGATAGAACTACGTTATTTAGAAGACTGAGCAGGCGCTCTCTGTCTCTGCCCTAAAACTGGTTTGGCAGGATCTCTAGAACGTTCAGTGCCTTCATGCATTTCTGTCATAACTACTTAATGTGTGTGATGAAGCTTTTCGTCGTTTATAACGCCATGAAATTTGCGGTATTTTTTACAGCAATACTCTGCCCGTTAAGTGAGATGTCGGGTTCGGGTCTTTTACCGCGTTTTTTTTTTCGGAAAGACTTCACTGACTGTGTTTCCTGTGCTGAGTTTAAATCCATTTCCTTCTGTCAACTTATATATTTCGTTCAATCCTAGCTGAATATGCCGCTCACAGATGGAGAAATTGGTTTACTGGCGTTTGAAGTCCAAAGCGATCCAGGCTATGAGGGACGCCGTAATGAAGGGTCCGGAAATTTCGACCACCTGGGGAGTTATTTAACGTGCACTGACATCGCACAGCACACGGGCCTCTAGAATTTCGCCTCCATTAAAATTCTACTGCCGCGGCCGAGATGAGTGTCCAGATGAATGGTCATTATCTCTGATCGTTATTCAGTGCGATGAACGTATCAAGCGGTGGCGTTAGTATGGGTGACTAAAAAACATGCTACCAGCAAGAGTTAAAGGAAGAATTTTTTTTCACTGAAAAGTGCAAAATATAGGCTGGAAGACACTTTGATACAGCAACGAACAACGTAATACGAAATGCTCGCTCAATCGCAGGCTCCATATAGTCCGTCAAGTTGCAAGCGTAAGCGCGCGCTGTTTTTCAATATAACTGCGAAGAGTGCAGAAAGGAACGCAACAAGAAAAAAACCCAAGTGACAAGCATGCGATGTACTAATGTACAAAATAAAAAAGAAGACAGCGCAGTCTCTCGATCTTCAGTCACCTCATCATGCGTGTTTACATTATTCAAACGTTTAGCTCGATTACAAAGATGTGTGTCGCTACCATGCTCGCAGGTTTTTTAAGCTACCTAGCGCATTATTCAAGTAATTTATGCCCCGCAGCACGGTTTTGCAGAACGCTGTGGTCTGTACCAAGGATAAGGTGTGCTAGAACAGTGAAATGAACAGCTGTTGTTCTGAGACTTGTAGTTTCCCAAATGGTTTGATACGGCCAATACACTGCACGCCAAGGCTCCGAATAGGTTGGAACTGCCAACAGGCCTGAAAAGGCCTTTTGAACAACGATGTTTTCCCGTGCGAGCATGAAGATGCTACTGCTACATTTAAACGCAATGGAAAGAACAGGAAACAGGTGTGGCCACACATATCACCCCAGATAAGCTGACTGGTTAACGTGTAGTAGCGTGGAGTAGTGGCTAGCGTTCTAACATAGCTTGTTGAAGGTGGTCGTTTCCGAATTCCCGTGTAGGCTAGCAATTTTTCATTCTTCTTTCTTTTTTTCTTGCCTCGCTTTTTTTTATTTTGCCTCACATTTTCTAATAATAATCCCCATATTTTAATCGGGTTTTGCAACGGCCGGCAGGACATGACAGAGTCAAGAACAAATCATCAGAAAAGCGTACATCAAGAACACACTAGAACCACGGTGACCAATTCGTTTGTGAAAGCCATTAGGAATTTATTAGGAACATCACCAGAAAGTCATGAGAAAGGCATAAGATCCTGATGCCGAAAGTCACTAGACTTTGTAAAGAAAGTCATTAGATGTTTTCTTAAGGGTGACAGTCATATATTGGCTTCTAAACCGTTTAGAAGGTCTTTTTCTTTTGTTATTTTGACGAGGAGACAATTTATCGACGGTTTTAAGTTTCCATGTGCTCTGCTTTTCTTAGATCTGGATGATTTTTTTTTGTATTTGCGTTAAAAATTTTTGTTTTGTTAATACAAAAGCGTTGGAAAAAAATTAGCGCCTTGTATGCCTTGGGCAAGCGTCAATTGCGTTGCACGGATGAATTCACATTACTGGTTGTTACTGAATATTTATGCGCTCAGAAAAGCTTGAGACACACTCCGACAAGTTTGCTTCTTCTGTTTCGGGTGGCAAGATCTATTGCGCTGAATTGTTTTCCTGCCCGTCATTAGTATCACTACTATTCACCCTTGATAAGAGTTTTTTTTCCTGATCGCCTTCTGTGATACGGCTCGAGTGCTCCACAGCAATCCAGGATATTGAGTGCGTGTCAGCTCTACAATCTTCAGAGAATTCGAGATGCAGTCACGGTCCGTATCGCATGACTGATGTGAAATGCATTTTAGCAGGTTCATTGCTCTCATAAATTTCAGTCGTAGCTGCTTGATGTGTGCGATGAAGGTAAATTTTTGATCATCTACAACGCTAAAGAATTTCTGATCTTTTCGAACGGCAAGGCTCTGACCTTTCACAGGAATGTTGGGGTCGAAATAATGCCGCGTTCCTGAGAAAAAGACAACGCAGGCACTACTCTGCATGGTTAAATTTAAACCCATTCTCATCAGCCCAGCTAGATAGTTAAACCCTAGTTGGATCTCACGTGCACATATTGCGAGATTACAGTACTGGACGCTTATCTGGATAGTGCCAACATATAGAGAATAGGAAATAGTTTTAGACCGCACGCTCTTAAGAAAATTTATTTTAAGTATAAAAATTGTGCATGTCAGTAAACCTTCTTGGGGGACACAATTTTCTTGTGGACACTGCTGCGGCCAAATGTTTCCAACGCGAACCCTGAGTGTTTGTTCGGAGAGGAAGTATGTTCCCGATGGCTCGAAGAGAACGCTGGTCGCGGAGTATACCATAAGGCCATGTTGTATAATATGTATTTTCCATGTCAGAGAACGGGAACAGAGAGTGGCGTCTGTGCACAAAAGCCTCTAGGATATATGGCAGAATTGCAAAAAGCTGCTCAGATGTCGACTAGCCAGACCTAAGTTGATCTTGCCGTTGGTCAAGATGTCCATTGTACTCAAGCTATACGTAAGAAAGCTGTGTCATTATTAGGGAGTTTGCACAGGTAATTAGTTTGGAAGACTGACATGCATGTACCTTCCAGCAAGAGTTACTGATTACCCTTTTCTCAATGGCGGCACAATAACTGTCATTGCATATGCTGTGGGCAGGTGCCCGCAGTACCTTATATTGTTAGAGAAAGTATAGTTTCATGCATGCTGTACGTTATTTTGTCAGGGCTGCTCGCAATTACTGCAATGTAGAGGCGGTATTGACCCTCCTCCGGATGGTCTTTTACAGCAGACAGGTTTGCATCAATCTCCTGTTTTGTACTGAAGGAAGGAATCTGTTTAGAGTGCTGAGCAAAACACGTAATCAAAATTCTGCTCTAATGCATCTGCTTGATGTCTAATTGAATCGCTGGCAGTACTGACGAGAGATGTTTGGTGTACGCCATTGCGTTTAAGCAGTGTTATTTGTCGCACAGTTAATGTGAGGGTACATAAGATTTTACAGGATCTCCAAAAGTTTTTCCGATTTTCGCGTCTCTACTGATGTCGGATCCACCTGCCCTTTTCTTTTTCGCGTTTAAAGGTTATTCAGTTTTGACTGTCGGATACACGCATGAATTCGGCCATGCATTGATATTATTATCAGGAGCTTCCTTTCACTGTGCGTTAGACCATGGTCTACCTTTGTTTATTAGTTGGCCAGATGTGTGTGGAACGCATTTCTCTTCATCGATCATCTGCAGTGTAACGGAGAATTTCAGTTCTTCAATACCTAAGTGTGAAATTGTTGAATGAGGCAAATCTGTGAGTTGTCTCAACATCTTCCAATCATGCGGTGCTGTTTAGACTCCCCGAGGTTTTTTTTTTCAATTTATTTCTGCGTTATGTTTCAAAGAAATGGAAAGTGGTCCCTCCCATGCACATTATCAATGACAGCGCACTCTTTGGTTGCCAAGTGCGATGACTCTACCTTGCTTCCACATTATTAATGACAGCCCACTCTGTGGTTTCCAAGAGCGATGAAGAGTCAACGGGAGTGTCTATTGCTTCGTATGAGTTGTGTGCTATGTTGAAGTATGTTCACTCTGTTTTGTAAAATATACATATTTCAGAGGACAATAGGGGTCTTTCGATTAGCGCACCTCTCAAATGTACTGTCGGAAGCAAAAGGGGAATATAACACTAGAGCTTCTGTTAGACCTGAATCCAACGCAACTTTCCAGCAGTGGAGTGGAATAAACTTCATTGACGAGAAAGAGGGGGGGGGGGGGATTTGGGGATTGCTTGTTGTATCCGTAGACGCCCGCGAGAATTCTGGCTCAGCCGGCTCACTCGATCACCTAGACTTGCCAGTCATGGTCCTGGGTGGTCCTTTAGCAGGTCATAGGCTTCCTGTGAGGGAACTGGCAATATGTCCCCGGTGGCTCTAAGCCGCTCACAGGCACATATCTTGTGCCTTAAGCTGTTCTTATCCCCGCGAAAGCAGCAGAGAGGGTTTCATCTGTTAATAAATCTAGCAAAGTTGTATGGGCGAGGTTACTTGCCTCAAAGCTACCTGTTGGTGTCTATTCAGAATTTTATGTAGTGGTGGGGGAGTTCTGGTAAGTTCGCTTCTTGTTGTGTTCTCACTGTAGGTGTATCCTGGTTTAGAGGAGTGTCAGATTTTTTTTATGCGCACAGAAAGACGACACAATAAGACAAGGTAGACAGGACGGAGCGCAAACTTTCAACTGATTTTATTCCGGAAAGAGTACTTGCATTTATACCAAAAAGAATGGATAGTCATCAGTGCTACGTGCAAGCCAACACCCGGGGAAAGCACATAGGAAGGGCACAGGTGACTCACCTCTTATGTAATTTATCTAAAAAGGCAAAATCTTTATCATATATTGTGTCCCTTGCTCGGCCGGCAATCACTGGAGCACACCGGGGTGCTGCCTGATTCCAAAAATTCTCATAAACCGATATCCAAATTTTGTTCATAAAGCATTTCTTGTCTTATGAGTGGCATGTGCAGGACCTGTAGGCAGAGCTGTTGGCAAGAGAGTGTGCGCACGAACTCTCAATCATCAATTCTAGCGGGAATTTGAATAGTTTTAGAAATAGTTGTGTAATTAGCATAAATACCTAATTACGCCACTAAATTGGTTAATTATATGATCAATATTGATGAAGTAGTTAAGTAGTTGAAATGGTTTATTTTACCAATTAAATGGTCAGCTATTTGAATTGATGAATAAATAGTAAATTGGTTCATTAACTCGTTTAATCAACAATTATTCAGTACTTTGCTGTGCTCCCTAAACGCTCCAGCAACAGGAGCTACGTCTTGGGATATGGTAGAACCAAAGTTAAAGCGAAAATAGGACTTAGAAACGGCAAAGGCGCGAAAAAAGAACACGACACAACATAATCAGCAGCAGTAAGAGAAATGCTTTCTCATTACTGCATCTAGGCAGTCTTAAGTGCACACCGGAAATTTTCTTTACCAATTTTTCAAGGATTCTACCTTCGTATGCCATCAACCTGTAGGCCGCTTCTCTAGAGATCCTACCTCTTTATGAATTCTTAATGGCGAGGCTGGCGTCCCTGACCATGGAAGTGGCGTTCTAGACAGCTAGCCCGTGAAAGGTTTCCCCTCTCCGGCGGTCCGAGCTCTTTGTGTTTTTGGTTGGTTAGGCATCCCGATAGTGGGCCCGCACAATTGCGCAATCTTGATACCCTCCCTGTCCTGGCCAGATAAAACAATAATAGAATCAAGACATATTCACAAGATCCCCACTATCCCCATACCCGCCCAAACTACCATAATCCATATCTTTACAACTATTTTACCCATCCATATAGCCCATCCTTATGCACGACCTCCCAGGAAAGATAAGAGGAGTCTCACTGGGCCCTCTCCCATGGTTGTGGTTCCCTACAGTAGCTTTTCCGTTTTGATTTTTTACGCTTTTGTTTGTCTAAAACACTTATAACCTTCCGGCCTCATCTTTTACGTTATTAGTGAATGAATTAAGCATGTGGTCCTTGTGCGATCGGTTCGGGTATTCCACTTTTTGATTCATTTTTTCTTGCGAAGCCTAGCCTATTCCCAATGTGAAGACAGCCATGGAGGCGACTGTTTTCGTTCAGAGACATGTTGGCTTGCTCATTTTGACGCGCGGAGCTCGAGCTTGGCGTCAACGCCGAAAGAGGCCATCAGAGCAGGTACTCATTCAACAGCGAGTCTTATATACCAAATTTGCACTCGATAGCACATCCTCAGTTTGGATGCTGTGCAATAAAATCTGCAACCAGCAAGAGCGGTTGAAGAAGCTGGTCAGAGAGTTCTCAAACTTCTCGCTATATAGGTGTTGATCGGGTGTGATGTACAGAGGGAATACGTGTACTATTTTCCCCGAAATTGCGGGTCGTATTGCGACCGCCTCTTATCCAATAAGTAGCGAAAGATTTCAAAAGGCCATGGGTTTCTGGGCTAGAATGGCAATGCCCCTGATTAGTCTGCACTGCTTTTTCTGTTCTTCTGGAAAAGGACGTGCCTTTTCAGGAAATTTGTGTGTATGGGTTTGCGTGTTTCCCGTAGGCAAAATAAGTTTGGTTGTTATTCTGCAGGTATTTCTTATATATCGTATATTTCGTACAGGTAGCCCCGGCAGTCGCGCTGGACGATGCTTTCCGCAGAGGTGGTTGTAGGTGAAGAAGAGAGTAGAGGGGACTATTATTTAGACTTCACCACATTTATCGGGCGGCTTGACTAGAGTATGTTTCATCTGTGCGAGGCAGTCGAGAAAAGTACGCCTCTTTTTGGGGTAACTCACTGGGCATCTCTGATGACGATGAGTCCGAAGTCTATTTGGGCGCCTCCCGTGATGACGCAGACGCGACTTTCCATTTGTCACAAAGGACAGATTCCCTCTCAATAGTCTTTGGTTCTCATGGATCTGCAAGAAGATGACCTCTGGGTTATTCAAGATTGGTGAAGCTGGTGGCTGCTTGGTGCGGGGCCGAAATTAGCGCTTTTTGAAAGTTGTATTGCCTGCACATTGAGACTACACGCTGCCCCGGACCCTGGCGCGTTGCGTCAGCTTATGATCTCGAGGGGAGAAGCACACCATACTTTCCGGCTTTAGCGAATGTAATATAATCAGCTTTCTTTGTTAAACTGTTTCATTCTCGTTTTTTGAGCATTTCGGAAGTTACTGAGTAGGCACCGTGTGGC
Source organism: Amblyomma mixtum (assembly GCF_055824585.1). NCBI lineage: Eukaryota > Metazoa > Arthropoda > Arachnida > Ixodida > Ixodidae > Amblyomma > Amblyomma mixtum. The sequence continues at coordinate 22,628,125 of NC_143020.1, read as the reverse complement.
ACGCAAGAGCAGGAACATTCTGTCTGACTGGCACGCATTTTTCGGAGTGGTGCCCGTGTGCAACGCACACTGCGCAAGTAAGTTCCTTGCGACAGGTAGTTGAACCGTGTCGTTACTTTTCGCACTTGAAACATCGGCACCGGTTCCGGACATACGGTCTGACCTTACATTGAATGAATCTGAAAGAGGTCCTCATCAAGAAAGAAACTAGCAAATATTCATCAACGCTGTCGCATACACCTTAAGCCGGCGCCTAAGTAACAACGTTATTTTGTCAACTGCAATGACAATGCAAAACACCATGCTTGTTAGGTTTAGTTTCTTTAGGCTTTGTTAGGTACAAAGCTCATAAATCAAGCAAATTTTCATAGTCCCTTTCGCAGCCGGCTCAGCAAAGAAGAAACCCAGCTCATTGTCGAACAAGCACCGCCGGGTGCAGTGCTTCGTCTGCTTGTATGGTATGCCTAAACTCCCTTCGTGCACTTTTTAGTACTCTAGACGAAGGAGCCCATGGTGCTTTGCACACTCAAAACCGCACCTAGTTACACGAAAGGTGAGCGATAAGCTTTTAAGTAGCTGCAAAAAATAACAAAGATTATCAATTGATGCGTGTATGGGCGGCTGTGAAAACAGAGGTTGAAGAGATGTAAAGGAGAAGAGCAAGCAAGCTATCGTCATCCTAAAAGCAAAGATGGGGAGAGGCTTTGGGGCTTGGAAATGTGCGCCATAAGGAACTGCAGCGAGTGTGACCAATGAATAAAAGTGGGGTCTAGCGGTAATGGGGACTGAGAAAGTTAACAAAAGAAAAAGGGTGACTGAAAGAACGGAAGGAAAGGAAAGGAATGAGAAAAAAACAGCTAAGATAGGAGAAGAAATCATCGAAACAACAATAACACTGAAAAAACGGCAGGTGCCATGCCGGGACAATAAAGGCTAATTCAAAAATGGCAACCAGCACAATAACCCTGTTTGTCAACTCCTAAACCACGCAAGGGTACGCCTAGTAAACCGATAATTATAATTGCTAGCCTTTGTGGCATTGAATGAAGCAGAAATACACGTTTGCTTTAAAAGCACTTGCCTAAGACAAATTATATTCTGCGTTATGTCCTGGCTTGCCATTCTTTTTCTTTGTCTGCTGTCGAAAGCGTTCATTATTACACCTATCCATTCATCTATACATTAGATTTCCTGCTCCTCAGAAAAAAAAATTCACAAATGCCGCTCACACGGCACTGAGAGCAGATTGGGGAGTTTAAAAGTGCCCTATGGTCTGATGGTAATTTACCATTGAATTCCATGAAACGATTCATTGTTAGAAATGAAAACACATTGAGAACATTTTTTAATTTAGCCTAAACAGAAAAAGAAGTTTTCAATTTTGTGATTTTTTTGGGAAATATATTAGCACTACTCCTGCTCTTCGGCACACCAGCTGCCGCCAAAGCCATTCTATAATTCCACATTGTCTTTAGATTTATTTTTTGATGAAATCGCTCAACACAAATATGGCGAAAAGGACAGCTAAGAATGAAGCTTTTGAAGATTAGCACCTTCAAGTGATGCAGTTTTTAAACTAGGGCTGAAAAAAAAGTCATTTTATTTCTCTATATTTAGGTCGTTGATTTCATCATACTAACCAGCTAATAGCTATCAGACATGTTAGCATCTATAGTTAAAAATCAATTTATTCGGCTGTGTTTCCTGACGCGGTAAATCTTGGTAAAACTGTTCTGGCATTTAACAAAGGTGTAAGGGAACTTACCACTAGCAGCCGTCCAATACGTATTCTTCTTCTTTTTATTAAACTTATCGAAATACTAATCTTTACACTGCCAATGCCATTTCTGTCACAATTCAGCTTGCTTTCACTCTACCGGTTTGGTTTCCGTCAAGGATGTTTCACTGAACTCGGTATGTTACATTTTGATAAAATTAGGATGCCGCTGACAATGTCTTCTCTCCTGACCAGCCTTCATAGATCTAACGAATGCTGTTGTTACAGTTAACCACTGCAACCTCCTTCACACACTAATCAGCTGACGAATCCGTGGTCCGCTTATACTACTTTTTACTTCTTCAAAGCTCTTTATCAAAATGATCTCACGTTTTTAATTACACAATAACATAAATGCTGCAAAGCCTGCAGCCATGGGTCTTCCTCAAGGATATTTTTGGGCCCTTTACTTTTACTGTTGTATATTAATCGTTCTCCTAACTCACTGATTCAGTGCAAATGCGTTCTGTCCACAGACGACATTACAGTTTTTAAATTTGAAAAATCCGTGTTCAGGCTGCAATAAAGTTTGGAAGGTTATCGCAATTAAATTGTGCTGTGGTGAAAAATTAACCTTCTACACATTAATCCTGAAAAAAACGAAGTTCAATATTTTCCATATACCCCAGACTGCGCGACCATAATAGCACTGGTGCGCCTTAACGAGCACTTTATCATATTCTGACAAAGCCGATCTTTGTGTGGGTTAGATAGAAGTAAACCATTTAATCTGCATGCTTATTCTTTCATATGCGACAATTCTGCGCGAAACCATCTTTCAACGGGAAATAATTCATGTACGCAATTTTTACATAAATTTCAAAATCTCATAATAAGAATTAACTTATAGGCAGACATACCACAAGCCGGCTTGGCTTGCATTATTTTCGTATTATCATTTTGCTGTCCACAAAAGCTTTCCTTATTAATTTTCTAATGAAGACAAGTGCTCGATGCGAGCGATGGAAAAACTTTATTTGAAGGAATACGGTACGCATCGAAAGACTATCCCTTACAATATTTTCATAAAAGTGCTTTGCAATATTCCACTGATGAAACTTTTTGTCTAAAACCTTTGCACATGACTACGGTACATACCCTTTGGCCGTCGTATTATCATCTATGTACGGCACTTTTTTCAGCCCCCTATTATTTTATCCCTCTAGTACGCCATTATTCATAGTAATCTCTCTGGCTGCTTTTCGTCCAGCGGCAATACATTCTTCACACTTATAGACCAGGTTCAGTGCCTCCAAAACGAAACAATCAGCCAGATGGCATTTATTCAATTACATTCTCCCTCACCGCCACTTTACTGTCTGCTATATACTTTACTTCCATTGAAGTTATTGCTGATGATGTAGGAATTTTTAAATCGCATAATTTCGGCTGGAACATTCTGAATTAGCGACCTGAGTAACAGAACTAGCACAAGATTTTCTGAGCGCAAAAATATGCTGGCATATCAATGGAACACTTTCCCTTTGAAATAATTCATATTCTGCTTTACTTTAAATTTAGATTCGCGTTAAACAGCATTTCTTGAGCATATTGATTGATGAATAATGAGCTGATTACGGAACTTTTCCACTGAGTATTGCTGTTTGCACGATATCGGTGGTTATAAAATTAATCAATGTGATAATATCATCACTGTTTGCTGAATTTATATTATTTAAAGCTACTTATTGATAGAAGCCCCCCAGCGCTTTTAAATTTGGCGTCTGGTAGTGTGATACTTACCCTTTTAACAGCTTTTATGTTTTATGCTGAATTAACTTGAACCCTGCAGGAGGCACGCTGGGATTTACCTGGCCAATTGGAGCAAAATATTTTATTTATATATTTTTCGTACCTCTTCATTATATTTTGTTCTTAAACCACAAATCAAGAAATTTTATTTCTTTACTTAGTTGTCAAAAATTTCAAGTGAGTCGCACTTCAGATAATCCGTATCACATATTTGACCGGGGTGTGGCGGCAGAGCATCCCCATCTCAGCATCATCACGAAGAGGAGAGTTCAGGTGATCAAAGCTCGCACAAGGTTGCAACGCCGCACTTGTGTTGCAAAAGCAAGATCGCACGGCGCGAGAGAAGTGCGGCGTTGCAACCAATGCGAGCTGTGATTATCCGAACTTCTCTGGCAAAACCAAGATCGCACGAGGCGATAAACCAGAAAACGAGTAAATCTAATTTAAGGTTAGTTTTTCTGACACTTTCAATACCTCTGCTATTGCTATAAGTCATTTCCTACAGTTGTCCTCTACTAAAAAAAAAGGTAACACGATTATGTTTTGCTAATGATTTCTGACATGTTCACTAGTACGATAAAACTCTTCAGTTTTTCTATACGTGTGCAGTAGTTCTGAAGTTTTATTTTTAAAAATGGCTTCATTTTTTGTGCATAGTGAAAATTAATTTTTGCTTTATTCAGTTAAGGACATCTAAAAACGACAATACCTCTGCATAAAAGTATGGGGATCTGTAAGCATTCTGAGACTATATCATGGGCATTTCATTACATATTGAGCGGCCTGAAGATGACTTTGCCAAGGCGGTAATAACTTTTACTAAACAAATATAACAGTTGGTTTGAAATAAAATGCAATCTTTTACTTAGCAGCCTAGTTACATCTTTCTGAAGAATACAGTACAGTTCAATGCATAAATAATGAAAGTACGTTTTCTCTGCCGCGTAAAGCTTCATAAAACAAGGAAACAAAACTTTGACGAAAAAATCAAGCTCTGGTTTGCGAAAGAAAAATGTGCGGCCTTCATGCGGCTTGGAGCATCTCATAAATCACTAACTACGTCAGTTAGAACCCAGATTTTTCATTTGCCTACTGCATCTGCGCTGCAAATATGACCAATGACGCTACTCCTAGATACGATTCCTGGATGTCGTTACAAAAAGGTCTTCACGGAAGATATAAATAAAATGAACTGAGAAGCCCAAGGCTTTGCATTTGAAGAAGCGGCAACTGCATCAAGATGATGAAAACTGCTTTTTTATCCCTTGTATTTGTACTCTACTTCTTCGGGGCCATTCAGTAAGTAGACGACATTAAAAAACTCCCATAGAGGCGTTTTTTTTCCCACAACCTGAGAGCATTTGCCTATTAAAAAATAGAGATGCACTGTATCATTTTATGTTCGGCGCGCAGAAAGACTCAGGTTAAACACGGCTGTTCAGGAGAAGCAGAAGACTAATTTAGTCAGACAGTAGTCATGTAGAGCCTTTCTTCCAGTGAGCAGCATTGTGAAAAATGTGTTATTGAGCTGGACTTTATCTCCTCAATCCAAATGCAGAATAATATAGCAAGCCGTTCTCTTATCACGACAATCACTGCCATGATCGCAAAAAGCATGCGCTATAAGTAAGCCTGCCGCCGATGGCTGAGCTTTGGTCACTAGTGGTTCTAATCGGGCGATCATATTTGCTGAATATATCCCAGCGCTTGCATCAATGCAATGCCAAGGAACAGTAAGAGCCAAGCTTATTATTAGGAGAGCAATCTCTTGCAAAGACAGCGTTTTTAGTAGTAAGAAAGACCGATATATTTTCATGGAGGCATCACCTGCAGCGTGAAAGCCTCTTAGGTAGCAGCCATTTCAGTTCATTGTCTGAAGCACATTTTACTTCTTTAGAATTTCAGAACCCCTCCATTACAGATTCCCCAACTGCATACGCAGTGAGCTATCCGAGAAATCACTAAGGAGTTTTTCTTTTCAAGAGCAGCCCGACCCTGAAATCTAAACAAAGTCAGTTCTTCCTGAAATGAACAGGCCTTGCACACATTCTTAGCTTACAAAACCTTTGAGAAACAAGACTGCTGATAACGCCTAGAAAAGCTGAGCGGGAAATCTATGCTATATGAGAATCGACGTAGAACCTTGTGATGTATGCACAAAAAAGGAGCCAGGTGTATTCCTGAGCGCCTTCTTTGACAGCTAAAGCCTCATAGTTCGGACTGCGAGCGTGGTTTCGTTCATTCCCTCATGTGCACTACATCATTGACGGTGAAGGTTATGAAAAGTCCGGCGGAATATTTAAACTTATAAGACGACGATATCGACGGGATCATTAGCCCCACAACCTATAAAGCGTGATTGTGCCTCTGCTGCTTTTAACGTCATTAAAGGATTAGTTCGGATAGTTGACAGTGGCCTTTATAATTCTTTATTGAGAGTGAAATAGCACAAGCAGAGAGGAAACGACCAAAGTAAGCATCTTCCAATTGTTTTGAGCCCTATACGAGCCTATCTTTTTGCCAGGACTCATCTCTTTAGGACTCTGCAGTTCGAAGTAAATTATATTCTAGATGTCTTGCATTGTAGTCAGTTTACTATTTCGTTGCCGAAGTGTCCACACTACTGAAGAAGGCTTCCCCATTTGTGCTCGCGACAGAGGCCTACTATTAGCATTTACTTGCCTGTTTTTAAGCGCAGTAGTTCCCGTTACTGCACGCGAATAGACAAAATTGTTCAAACTCAGCTGAATAATTCTAAGCATTTTGATAGATATTGTCAAAGAACTCTAGAAAGATTTTTTCGACAATACTAGGCCAAATCTGAAGTTTCACATCAAAAATTGTCGAATCCAAAGCTTACAGCCTAATTTAGGCTCCGTTATTCCCATAATGCCGCATTATATAGTAGTGTACAATTTATGTAATGTGTGAAATTTGCCATATAACAGCTTCGGTAACTCTGCAGTTTGTGCGCATAAAAAACTTTCGTGTTTTTATGAGTTTAAGTTTGGAGGGCTTGTCTCATTTTGGAGAGAAAAAAACTGTGGTTATATATGATGGTGGACGTCTGCGAACGCTGAAAAGGCCAAAGTGTACCAGACCCAAAACACTATCACCATGGCAGACATTCCTAGAAACACCGGCTAATTTCTCTCTAGAGGCACATCCTCTACCCTACCTTTCTATAGCCAGAGTACAAATCTGCATAAATGCAAATGCGAATGACGCTCTGTGTCGAGTTCTAAGTCTGCAGGATATAACTCAATCTATCCAACAGCCCTTATATATATTCACTAGCACTTCCTCCGGAATGGCCACTGCTGCTGGGTGTCGGTGAACGTCGCCTAGCAGTTAGCCAGTGTGCTTCTGAAAAAGGAATACGAACAGGTTTGAATCATTTATGAAATACTTATTTTTTCCGTCTCTAAGTAATTGCATAATGTTGCCATTTTCATTGCAGAGAATGTACCTCATGTACTTCATGCACCGATGAGCCAAAGTGCAGGGGGACAGTGAGTAATGACTATTCTAATTTACAGCTTACAGTCAAGGGTACTAAGACAATGTAAATACAGCTCCAAGTGTCCGTGTTTATGAAATCAGAAAGCTACTGACACCGCAAAACACGCTGAAAATATGTTTTGCGTCGTTTCAAGAAAAAGCACTCCAACTTCTTTTAGGCTGTTGTAAGAAAAACGCTTTTTGAAGCCTTCCTAGCCATTCATAGTTTATATAGATTTCACTCAACACAGGAAAGGTGTATTGGGCTTCAACAAGCTAGAACAGACGTAAAAAGACAAAAAGACATTTCTTTAATTTTCAGTCACGCGAGTGACTTACTAAATTCTATCCCCAAAGCAAAGGCTAGCAACATGGGAGAACTCTTAAGCAAGAAATCACTCACAAACGTTCGTTCCATCTTGTCACAGGCCCCTGAGAGGGTTCCTCTCTTTTTCAGTTGATCCTAGGGAACTTAAACCCCTTTCTGTACTATATTCTGGTTGTTCGAATTATTACGACGAGCTGTGCAATTTTTATGATTAACAGAGGCAGCTCGTTATCTGAGAAGAGCGCCGTAAATGTTCTTCCTTAGTATTACCACTTATTAAAAATGCAGGAATAAGCTAAAAACCTTTCGTTTTATTGTGTAGAGAGATGTGCTGCACGTGAAGCCTGTGCTGTCGTCGGCTCCCGGTTTTATGAGAACGTTAAAATGTCGTCTACTACGTGGAATTATAGTGTCGGAGAGTTCTGACTTTGCACGCATGCAGTCGTCTTTTAGGTAATTGTGTAGCGGAAAGAAGGCTATGGGTTCGAGCTCATTTGTTTTCTATGATTGGGCTTGTTGCTGCAAATGAGAATCATTAATTTCTGTCGCTACACTAAGGCATAAGCATTAACAGTTAATAATTTATCTCAGCCGAATAGATACTGAAATGTACGCGTAAGATGGCAGGGATTTATTTTTTTAGGGGCCCGAGACCGGTCAGAGATATTAGCGGATTACCATAAAGGGATAATACATGTTGTTCCTAAAAACTAACCATTCACGAGAAACACCAGAAATAAATTATTTTGTAGTGGGGTTTATTGGCACAGCAAGCAGCAGGCACTGAGCTGCGCACCAACCAGAAGCCCGCAATCACCGACAGCACCGCCGCTGCCGCGTAGGCACATCATCGCCGTCGCCGTTAAGAGGGCCCCTGGGAGGAAGGAGCCATCGTAGAGTCTCAAGGCATGTCGCGCATCAGGAGGGCATGTTTTCAGGTGGCTTACGTGAACTATCTGTGGCCACGATGGCAGAGATAAAAGGGGGATAGGTTCGAAAAAATACTTCGCCGACGAATTCTGGCACAACACCGTGCATGTTGTGAAATTTGGCGAGTAAGTTGGACGACAGCCGAGCAGTGCCTGAGGAATCTACAGCCAAATAACGGATATGCTGGGAAGAGGAACATAGGCTTGACCAGCGTTACGGCTGTCTTTGTGTCGGTTTTTATCATCTGAGAAGAGAAGCCAGAGACTTGACGGCATTTACAGGCACTGTTTATTATTTCGCAGGGAGGAGCGCAGTCAGATGCATGAAACTGATAGGGAAGAATTGTATCAACCAGTCCTTCAGGTTCGCCTGCGCAAACACGAAAGAACCGTGAAAATTAGGTGGTAGACTGGACGGTGGTATTGAAGGCATAAGTGGTGAACGAAACTCTGAGGCCCCAGATGGAACGGTCTGGACTGATGCACTACATTCGAAGCATGTCACCGACAGTCCAGTTGACCTGTTTAATTAAGCCGTCACCCTGAGGTTGTTATGCCGTGCGGCTTCAGAGAACAATGCGGAATTGTTCTAGAGCACCTTATTACCGCCTGAAAAAGACACGTGGCCATGGTTGCTCAGAAGGGTGCCTAAGCGTGTCTTAGCGGAGAAAGAAAAAAGGTACCTGTATACGTAGTGTTCATTCATTACGAGAAAGAATTTGCCTCAGTGGAAACTTCAGCAGTCATGAAGGCATTGCGGAATCAGGGTGTAGAAACCGTATCTTTGGATGCTAGAAGATATCTATAACGACTGCACAGCTATTATAGTCCCTCATAAAGTCAGCAATAAAATTCCAAGAAATAAGGGTGTCAGGCACATAGACAAGATCTAACCAATGTCATTCACTGCTCGTTTACGGGAGGTGCTCAGGGGCCTGGAATGGGAACAGTTTGGGATAAGAATTAATGCAGAATACCCAGGTAATTTGCGTTTCACTGATGATATTGCCTTGATAAGTCACTGAGATGAGCTACAAAGTATGATCAATGAGTTAGACAGGCAGAGTAGAATGATAGGTCTTAAAGTTACTTCCAGGAAACCAAAGCATTGTTGAGCAGTCTCGCTAGGAAGCAGCTGTTCACAACTTGTAGCGAGGTGATGAAAGTGGTAAAAGAACACGTTTACTTAGGGAAGGTAATGGCCGCTTATTCGGACTATGGGAGAAACTGGAGAACCAAGATATGTGTTTACCTTATATGACAGGTTCTCTGACACCCTGAATGGCAGTTTACCAACATCCCCTCAAGTGAAATATATACATCAGCCTCATCATATCTATGACAGCTGCACAGCTATTATAGTCCCTCATAAAGTCAGCAATAAAATTCCAAGAAATAAGGGTGTCAGGCACATAGACAAGATCTAACCAATGTCATTCACTGCTCGTTTACGGGAGGTGCTCAGGGGCCTGGAATGGGAACAGTTTGGGATAAGAATTAATGCAGAATACCCAGGTAATTTGCGTTTCACTGATGATATTGCCTTGATAAGTCACTGAGATGAGCTACAAAGTATGATCAATGAGTTAGACAGGCAGAGTAGAATGATAGGTCTTAAAGTTACTTCCAGGAAACCAAAGCAATGTTGAGCAGTCTCGCTAGGAAGCAGCTGTTCACAACTTGTAGCGAGGTGATGAAAGTGGTAAAAGAACACGTTTACTTAGGGAAGGTAATGGCCGCTTATTCGGACTATGGGAGAAAGTGGAGAACCAAGATATGTGTTTACCTTATATGACAGGTTCTCTGACACCCTGAATGGCAGTTTACCAACATCCCCTCAAGTGAAATATATACATCAGCCTCATCATATCTATACTCACCTATGGGCAGAATCTTGGAAGGTAACAAAAAGCGTTCAGCTTAAGTTACGGGAAACGCGGCATGCTATGAAAACAGAATTATAGGTTAACCGGGAAGAGACCGGAATCAGCCGCAGGGGGTGAGGGAACAAACGCGGGTTAATGACATCTCGTAAATTATCAGGCGGAAGAATTGGGCTCGTGCGGGGCATGTAATGCGGAGGCGAGATCATCGCTTGTCCTTGAGGGTAATGGAGTAGATTCCAAGAGAAAGGAAGCGTTGCAGGGTGCGGCAGCAAGTTAGGTGCGCGGATGATCTAAAGAACATTCCTTGGATACGGTGACCGCAGCTCGCAGAGGACAGGGTTAAATGGAGAGACATGGAAGAGGCTTTGCCCTTCTGTGGGCGTAGTCAGGCTGATTATGATGATGATAATTGTATGATGCACGAGTGAAGTAACCAAATTCCAGAATCATGCTTAGAGGGCATAACCAGGATAGCAAGCGGCCAATGCTGGATAGGGTCGCACTATCGCCAGGTAGCGTGGACCGGGTGAGAGTGCCGGTATCATGCTGCAAGGGCGCATTGCTCAAACGCCTTCGTGGGCTCCGCTCGACTCTTGTCCCTCAGTGCGTGCTCGCGTACGCCTTCACGCCTGCCTGTGAATATGAGCAATACGGTTCTTCGCCGATTCTCTTCCCGTGGCTCTCATGCGCCTGCTGACGACCTCGTCCAGTCCTACGCTCCTGCTCCTCGGTCTAAGGAGTACGCGCACAGCCGCGCGCCTCTCGCCGCCCGGCTTGCTCCCACCAGAACTAGGAAGCCTCCTCGTCCGTCGGTCACTTCGGCGGCCTCGTCTTTGCTGCAACCGTAGTCTCATAGCCCCTCGGCCACTTCGGCGCAATCGCCCTCCCCTGCCCCTACAAGAAAGGCTTCTCATGCGTTTCCGGCTCTTTCCACACCGCTTCGCGGCCGCACCCAGCCTTCTATGGCAGCAGCAGTCCTGCATGCTCAGCATTGGCTGAGACCTTTCCTATGATGGTGGACCGCTCCCTTGATGCACTCCAGCAGCACCAAAAAAACAATTCTTTCGCATTTATGGACTGAGGCAGACTTCAGCACGCTCGTAATTTTTCTGCCTATGTCGTGTGCTAGTGCAACCACAGCCAGATCTTTGTTAGTATTGGATCCCCTCTCTTATGTTACTCTGCATTTGCTGGATTCTTTTGTTCATCACATTTTGTGTATTCCTACCAGTGTTTAGAAATTACTTCGTTTTTGTGTTTTCTGCCCACTTTCGTATGCGTGGTCCTAAAATCAGCCATGTGGTCAACGTGGACAAGTACAGAGAGCACCTAGGACTTTTTTCTGGTGATGTTATTGACAAAATGGTTTGGAGTAAGATGCAACAACTACGGCGGTCAAGTTACCTGATCATTTTCCAGCCCCAAATTTAAAACTCAGGAACCTTTGCGCAGCGAGAAGGGCGGAACGACAACTCTTGCGCAAGAAAGACGAGAGGGACTTGAAGACAATCTTCAACAGGCAGAATTCTGCCATTCCAGGGCACACGAACAAGCTCTACAGGTCGCAATGGGCCTCATTCTGCGCTGGCATGACTGTGTTCTCGCCAATACCGAGAATATGGCGAGTTATTGGCAGCCTTACTGGCGAACCTCGCCCTTGGAAGCCTTTTGAAGCTCTCGCAATGCGCAAGGAAAAACCTATTGCGTGCTTAGCAAAGGAATTTGCAGACGCACTTGTACGTTCAACTTCTGGAATGGATATATATGCACAACCTGCTTCGTCCAGGTCTACCATGTGTAACGGACACGTGTCGTGTTTATATCGCGCCGATGCGCAACAGTAATGCGCAGTAGGTACAGCGCTCTCGCTCGTGCTTATAAAAGCTGTGCCTTCAATAAACAGTGTTCATTCTTGCACTGACCATGCTGCTGTACGCGTCGTCCCTCCGGCTGGTTACATGGTGTCAGAAGTGGCCCTTTGAGGCCTTTGAAAATCGACCCTGCGTCCGGCGTGCTATGGACCTGCTGAAGAGACCAGAGCCATTGCGGCTGGCTGGTAACTTAACAGAAAACTGGAAGCGTTTTAAGCAGAAATTCGAGTTATTTCTGCAGGCGACGGAGACTAAGGACCAGCACAAATCGGAAGCATCCAAGGCGGCACTCCTGTTGAGCAATGCTGGCGACGACGCTTTGGACGTCTTTGGTCGCAACAGCTGAAAACTACACGGAGCTGCTGCCTCCAGACTGTGATGGCATGCTTGGTGGGCGGGAAGCCAGTGACAGGTGAACTCAAGCCGTTTTCCCACAAACTTTCTGTCGTTAATGGAGTAGTGCTGAAAGGCACTAAATTCGTCATACCGAAAAGTATGCGACGAATCATGCTGGAGAGAATTCATGCGGGCCACCTAGGGATGCAGAAATGTAAGGAGAGGGCTCAGAAACTTATCTTTTGGCCAGGTCTCAATGGCGACATCACTGCCCGTGTGGAAAGCTGTGCAACGTGCAGAAAATACGCGTACAGGCTGCCAGAAGAACCCTTGCTAATGCGAACCGTTCCAAAATGTGCTTGGTACAGGTTTGGAGTAGTAAACTTTTCCTATCCGGGCAAGTCGTACGTGGTTAGGTATGATCCATTTTCTAATTTTCCCGGGGTCGATACGCTCGAAAACACAACAGCGGAAACCACGATCGCAGCCCTTAGCGCCATGTTTGCCCGGTATGGTATACCAGTGGAAGTATGCACGGATAACGGACCCCAGTTCTCGAGCCATGAATTTGCCACGTTTACCAGAGCATATAACTTTCATCATATAACATCGAGCCCCCGTTATCCGCAGTCGAACGGCTTGGCCGAAAAAGGAGTGCAGATCGTGAAGCGGATCCTGAAAATGACACTCGAGGCCCGGGAGGAGTTCTGGCTTGGTATTCTTGCATATCGCTCTACACCACTTGAAGATGGGCATTCTCCGGGTGAGCTTCTCCAGAGAAGGCGACTTCGTGCTAACCTTCCCGACTTCGGCGGGGTGACCCGTAAGTAAGGAAACGCCACCAAGCCAGGGCTGGAAAGCCTTTGGTAGCACTACACAGGGGCACAACGGTGCGACTTCAGGATGCTGCTGGTTGGTCACATAAGGCAGAGGTCGTTGCTGAAAGCGCTCCACGATACTACTTGGTACAACCCAAACATCAACGTATGCTCCACGGAACCGCCGGCATCTGCTTAGGACTGAGGAGCAGTACACCAGTGACAGCGACGACGACGACGACACTTGCTCGGATTCCCACCCCCGTACACAGCAGCCTACGACACCAGCTGAATCAGGTGCACAATCCTCTAGAGTGACCTCTGCTGCAAACGGCGAGGAATCGTCGCGACCAGCAAATGGCCGCGATTCTCCGTCGAGCATCCCATCGCCGCCCACCGTGAGAAGATCAACTCGGACCTCCCGGCCCCCACAGAGGCTACGCTATGACGAACACTTTAATCAAGTGCCCTAACTGTGACTGTTATATTTAAGTGTTTCATTTTGTTCTTTCCCGAGGGAGGATGTAACGGACGCGTGTCGTGTTTGTATCGCGCCGAAGCGCAACAGTAATGCGCAGTAGGTACAGCGCTCTCGCTCGTGCTTATAAAAGCTGTGCCTTCAATAAGCAATGTTCATTCTTGCACTGACCACGCTGCTGTAAGCGTCGTCCCACCGGCTGGTTACACCATGGACGTCCCGTTCACGCTTAGGGAACTTCAGAATGCGCTATGTGGCCTGCGGCGCCGGTGTGCACCAGGTCCCGACATTATCACCAACCAAATGCTGCATAATCTGCCCATGGACCTCAGGAAGGAGCTCCTAAACTTCATCAATCGAGCTTTGGAGACTGGTGATGTTCCTCCGTCATGGAAGGTGGCATATGTAGTTCCAGTTGTGAAGCCTGGTGTAGAGATGGCGGACCTTGCCTCGTATCGCCCTGTGCCATTCACCTCCTGTGTAGCTAAGTTTATGGAGAAGCTGGCAAATGAACGCTTATTGTGTTGGCTTGAGGACAGCAATGTACTATCGTCATGTATTACAGGATTCCGCCGAGGTCTTAGTGCACAAGATAGCGTCTTAGACTTCGTGATTCGTCAGTCACATTGAACACCAGAGAGCTTTCGGCCTTTCAGCCTTAGCCATATATCTTGACGTTGCCAGAGTTTATGACAACGTGCTTCAGAGCTCCATTCTGAACAGTTTGCAAGGCATGAGCATACAGGGCCATATGCTAAGATTAATTTACTCATTTATCAGGGATAATTCTATCACGACGTGTGCGTCAAGGAAATGTTCTTTCCCCAACGTTCTTTAACGTCGTAATGACTGGCCTTAACGTTTCGTTGAAAAACAATTGCAGCCTAGTGCGTATGCCAATATATGCTGACGACATTTGTATTTGGGTTACTGGCTACCAACACAATCAATGAGCCCTGATAGCTCGACAGGCTCTACTTTCGGTGCAAGCTTACCTTCAAGATGTGGGATTGTCTCCATAGGTGAAAAAATCCGTCTTGATTCTGTTTACAGGTGTAAGAAGACGTCAAGCGTAGTAGCGGATAGAACTTGGTAACTCTTGCATCTTTCAAATTAATCACACGCGTTTTCTGGGCGTCAATACTGACTACCGTCTACAGTGGTGAAAAGCTGTCGATGCGATTGTCTCATCTCTGTCTTCGCGGCTCAATGTGCTCCGTAGAATTCCTAGTGAGCAATGGGGAAACTATCCTTCAGTGTTCAAACTTCATCAAGCAGTTGTGGTCAGTCGCATATTGTATCAATTGCCTTTAATTTCCCCCTCGGCCTCACAGCTTCAACGTCTCGAAGTTCAGCATAGAAAGGGACTAAGAAGAGCCCTTGGAATTCCTCAGGCAGCATCGAGCAAGGCAGTACTTCATGAGTCAGTATCGAAACCACTTAATCTTGTCGCTTCACACAGACTACTACTGCATCTTGGACGCCTAGGAGAGACGGCATCTGGGCAATCCCTTCTCCAGCAGCTCTGCAAGAGATATGAGTCGAAGGCCTACTTGGCACTTAATACTCCTAGTTCTTTAGGTCTTAATGTTCTGAGGCAAAAGGAAACGGTTGAAACCACAGTGGTCTTTTCCGACTATCGAGTGTAAGCTCACAATTACCCATGTGAGCGCATAGCGCAGCTCTCCTTTGGCACCACCGCGTTCGCTCGTACTTGAACATTTGGAAAAAAGAGTATGTCTGCCATCTTTAAATTTCCATGGATGGTTCTGTGGACAAGGTCAAACGAGCTAGCGCAGCAGCTTTTTACATTCCTTCTTTGGCCTGTATGTGGTCTGTACGCATTTCAGCTGTCGTATCCTCCACAACGGCCTAAACTGTTGTTATTGACGCGGCTTTACGGAAGTTAGGGTATTGTCCAGCTCAACCTGCTGTCATCTTAACTGATTCAAAATCTGCCTTTAAGAGGTTAGAGTACAGGTTTCCTACTCACACCTTGTCTCTGAGCTCTCTACGCTTGGTAGAGAATCTGCACAACAGAAGCTTTACTCTATATTTCCAATGGGTGCCCTCTCACATAGGAGTTAGAGGCAATGAGGTGGCAGACAGTCTCACCCATAAAGCTCTGTCAAGAAATATATCAAAAAAGTCCCCCCACATGCGAAACGTTTCGTCAGAAAAAAGATGCTCGATTATTGCAGTACCCTGTGGAGTGCGCCCCACAAGCCATGTGTGACCAAGGGTCTGAGAAGATCCCAGGCCACTCTACTACACCGAATTCGAACGGGCTCTGCTCGTACTCCTGCCTCACTGCATAAGTCTGGCGTGGCATTGTCTCCCCTATGTTCTGTATGTGGTGTGTGCGGGGATATAGAACATTATATTATGTTTTGCCCAGAGTACAAATCTGAAAGGAATGTGATGTTGGCTTCCTTCAAGAGGACAGGAGCCCTTCACAGTACAGTTCAGGACATTCTCTACCCGAGTGGAAACCAGACATGCAGAAGAGAGGCTTCACGCCTTTTTAACATCCCTCCAGGACACTGATCTTGATTCTAAATGGTGACAGCAGGGATGGTCTTTGGCCTTCTGTGATTTAATGTGTTTGTAGATGGTGACTTCTGGAGTGGTCCATGTTATTCTGCGAGTGAATATCTGCATGGATGGTGACTCTGCAATGAACTATGTTCTACTGTGACTGAATGTGTGCATAGATGGTGACTGCGAGAGTGACCTATGTTCTGTTGTGATCGTCTGGGTGCATAGCGGGGCAATTCTGACCGGTTTTCGGACATTATTAAAGTGACGCTACGGTGAAGCAATAGCCGGCAGAATAAGCAAGGCTAATTCCACCTGTAGCATCAAACAACTTAACTCAACAACTCAACTCACACAGCTGACCGACCCTAGAGCCGAGAAGAAGACGACGAAGTCCGGCGCGCGACAAAGGACGAAGAAGAACCGCAGGGGGGCGCCGGCAGAGTGTCTAAATCAGTGTCTAAATACATCAGTGTCTAAATACATCAGTGTCTAAATACAGCAGTGTCTAAATACATCTGTGTCTAAATGTATCAAGAAAAAAATTGGCAAAGAATAAAATCAACTTGCAAAGAACATGTCTGGGTATCAGGTACAAGTGCTGGCAAAAGGACATGGCTAGGGGTAGTTTATTTAGAGACCGGGGACAAATGCAGGCAAGAAAACAAGGATCTAGTTAAGTGCCTTGTGGCATCTTCACGTGTGTTTCCGATGTGCGCGCACCTTTTATCGCCTTATCTGGCGATCCTTCATAGCTTCGAGCTATCACTATGTACACGTGCTCCTTCCTATCTTCCGGCCACTCGGCTGCTTATAAATACGTCCTACACTTTTGAATAAACGTTCATTTTTCTGGTTCTACTGGCTGTGCGGCTGCTTCCCTGGTTCGGCGTTCTGCGGGCATGCTATGGATATGCAACATACGATATAAAGCAGTTTGGAGACGGTGTCGATACTATTCTGCTTGGAGACAAGAATGGCCACATCGAGGATCTGGATGGATACGCAGATTGTAACGGGAAGTTAATTGTAGACTTCTGTGAGTGGCACAACCTAGTTATTGTCAATAGAGAAAGTTAAAATGTGAGAGACAAATCACGTGGGAATCCCGTAACAGGTAGACAACCATTGACTACTGTCTAATGTCTCAGGGCATCTATAGCAAGCTCGCAATAATGGAAATAGACGAAGAGGAGAAGTGGAGCCTAGGAAGCGATCATAAACGTATTGGTCTACAGATAGGAGCCCTAGTCGAAAGAGAAACGTAGCGAAGTCAAAACGGCAACGCAAAAATAAACGACGAGAAAATAGCGATAATAGCAGCCGATATAGAAGAAGTAATTGAGAAGCGCCCCATGTAAAAGTGGGATTATAATCAGTTAGAACTGCTCATCGCTACAAAAATGACATAAGTGAAAGGAGTAAACCGCTGAAGCTGGTGAAATATGCAAATTTAAGGAGGCCTTCGAACAACGACTGGCGGCTTCAAGAGAACACAGAGAAGCTGAGAGGGCGCAGTTATCTGAAGAGGAAATAGGCAAAAAATGGGAATCTTGTCGACCAAAGAAATAAGAAGTTCAGGTCCTATGCCAGGCTAAAATAAAGCAGTCTATGATCAATGGTTGGCTGAAGTTCGCCAGGAAAATAATGGGAGGCCAAGAAAATTCTGGAACTATATAAGCTGTTTGGGAAAGACAAATCAAAGAAAGCAGGAACAGATTAAAGAGGCTGAGGGAAAATGTTTAGAAGGAGACGATGCTCTGAACTACATTACGTCAGTTATAGCTGCGTCTTTTAGCAACGACAATGGGGTAATCTCCCCAAGCGAGGCGGAAACACAGGACAGCACAATACAGAACAGCTTAGAACTGACTAGTCGTAACTGGAAAAAGGCGGAAGCAAATATTCCTAAAACCACATCCGCAGGGGTAGACGAAATTCCAATTGAGCTGATTCATGAACTCGGCCAAAGAAGCAAAGAAGCGTTCATAAAACCATTGGAAACAGTCATAACAAATAAGCATATTCCGCACAGCTGAGACAGAGTACAATGAATTTGATATATAAAGGGAAATAGATAAGATGAACATAAAATCCTTCCTTCCGATTGCGATAACATCAGTGTTGTACAGGCTGGTAATGCAGGCGGTGAAATTAAAAATGCAGTCATGGGTGGAAGGCAATCCGATACTCGGAGAACTTCAGAATGGGTTCAGAAGGGGTAGGCGCTTATATGATAGCCTGTTCGTGCTTACCCACAGCATAGAAATAGGTAAGGCGGAAAACAGACCTCTGTATTTAGCCTTTCTCGACATAAGCGCTGTATACGATAATGTGAACAGGGAACTCCTGTGGAGCATATAAAAAGATTTAGGTATCGGTCATGAGGTAATTGATTTTCTACTGGAATTCTATCGAGATAATAAAGTTGAAATTACATGGGAAGGGAAAAAAGGTACCACAACTGTGAGGGTGCACAAAGGATTAAGGCAAGGCTGTCCTCTATCACCGGGGCTGTTCATTCTTTATGTGATAAATATGGAAAGAAGGCTACAAGAAAGTAATCTAGGTTATAATCTGTCGTACAGATAGGCGGAAACGTAGTTGAGCAGTGACTCTCGGCTTTAATGTATGCGGACGATATTGTACTGTTAGCAGATAGCCAGGAAGATTTACAAACTTTGGTTAATTGTTGTGGAGACGAAGAAGACGCTCTAGGATTCAGTTTTAGCGCAACTAAGTCAGGTGGGATGATTTTGCACGACACAACTGATCAGGTGCTTACAATACAAGGCCACGAAATACCCAAAGTGGGGAATACAAATACCTCGGGATATGGCTAAACGAAGGGCAGATATACACGGAAAAGCATGAACAGGCTCTAGGGCAAAAGGACGAAGAGACGCCGGGATAATGAAACATAGGGCATTATGGGGGTACAACAAATATGAAGTACTGAGAAGTATTTGGAAAGGAATAATGGTGCCGAGACTTACTTTCGGCATTGCGGTTCTGTGCGTAAGGGCAGAAGTTCAGTCGAGATTAGACGTAAATCAGAGAGCTGTTGGAAGATTAGCACTAGATGCCCACGGCAAAACCACAAACGAGGCAGTACAAGGGAATATGGGCTGGGCATCGTTCGAAGCACGGGAAGCTAAGAGTAAAATACTATACTAAGAACGCCTGAGGAAATTGGACGAGAACAGGTGGGCAGCTAAGATATTTAAATACTTATACAGAAAGAGCATTGACTCACAGCGGCGGAAAAGAACTAGAAAACTAAGCAGCAAGTACGCCGGTCATGAGGACGGAGAAACAAAGAGCATTAAACGACAGGTTAAAAACGCGCAATTTAAAAATTGGATAAATGCAATGGAAAAGAAGCATAGTGTAGAACTATATCGATACTGGAAAAGGCAGATCAGGAAAGAATTTTACTACGATAATTCAAGAAGCAGTGCCCTACTTTTTGAAGCTAGGTCAGGGTGTCTTAGAACGAGCAGCTACAAAAAGAAATTTAACGAATATGATGACACATGTGCAGTGTGTAGAAGATCTGTGGAAACGATTGAACATTGCATACTCAAATGTGATGGTATCCATCCGGATGTCGATGCAGGCAGAGCCACCCTTCCTGAGGCCGTTGGGTTTAAAGATAACAATGGTCATGTAAATAAATCTGCAGTGGGAGTTAGCAAAATTAATTGGAGGATTGGTGGCTGAAAAGCAGAGATGTGACATAAGGTTAGAGGTGTACGAAACCGTAGGTAAATAAGATGGAGAATGTTAAGGAGAATTGACAACACAGTTGAACAAAAATAAAGAATGAAAAGCTGAGCATGGTGGCAATCCCCACCACCCCGTTTCAAAGGGGGCGCTCCTATCCATCCTTCCATGCATCCATTCGTCCAATTTAGTGTGGCATTACCCCTCCCCTCTGGAAAGTCATCGACTCGATGCCTGAAAAAAAGGGGGAGCCACGCGTGGGCAAGAACAGAGTCCCAGGCACTGCACGTGGCCAGAGATGTCCTAGCTGGCATGGTATGGCTTGAGTCTGGTGGCGTGCACAATTTCGGAGGTCGTCGGGCGTCTCGAAGAGCGAGGAATCCCTTGCGGTCGCACTTCGTACGCAACTTCTCTGAGTTTGCGGAGTACCTCGTAGGGGCAGAAGTAACGGCGCAAAAGCTTCTCGGAGCGACCGCGCAGGCTGATGGGGCTCCAAACCCACACTTGATTGCCAGGCTGGAAAAGGACTTCGCGATGGCGAAGGTTGTAGAGGTGAACATCGAATTCTTGCCGCACGCAGGTTCATTGCCGAGAAAGCCTGCGGGCAACGGATGCGTGCGCAATATCGGGCAACAACATCGTCGTCAGCATAGTCACGACTTCACGACCATGTACCAAACGGAATGGCGTGAACCTCGTCGTCTCTCCAAGGACAGTATTGTAGGCAAACGTGACGTACGGAAGTATTTGGTTAATTCATCGACGTTTAATTAATTTCTTTCAATTTCAATAAGTTTATTAAATTAGTTTCATCTAAATACACTATGACTGCTGCTGGCGGCAAGTGGAGGTATTCTGCGCTAAAATTGGTAACAAAAAGCGGCGTTCGCATTCCGCGGAGGGAAGTGAAACCCCGCGCGACGGAGACTTGTTGGCTCAGCAGTAACGACAGATTACCTTCCGCAATCCCCTGAGACGTGCGTGGGTTGCAGCATTCCACCGTAATAAACAAACAGGAGCGTGGTGGTAGCGTGACATTGTCGTCAAACACTCGAAAAACAGGCCTGTCGGGCTCGCTGCTGTTGGCTATGGCGCACTGAGTTCAGAACGTCACAACAAGGTCGCGAAGGTTGATTATCGCACCGTGTTACCGAAGAAAATCAAACCCGAGGATGAGGTCCTTCGAGCATTGAGCCAACACAGCTAAGCAGGCAGTGAAGGTGACACCACGAATCTCCATTCTAGAGGTGCAGACGCCAAGCGGTGTCACCAGATGGCCTCCAGCTGTCCGGATGTGCGTTCCAGGCCAAGGTGTCAGTACTTTGCTCAGGACAGTCGCCAGACTATGACTCATGACGGAGAAATCGGCGCCGCTATCTACGAGAGCAGTCACGTGGCGGCCATCAACGATTATCGGGATTTCAACCAAAGCTTGGTCACCTTCACGGAAACGCTGTGTGAAGTAGGTCATAACAAGGGTTCGTTCTGGCCGTCGAGTTGGGGCGTCAAGGGGAGGCGTCTCTGTTCGTCGAAAGGTCGTCGGACTTAAGGATTGTTCGGGTTGTCCAATTGAAGCGTCAATCGAAGTCGTCTCTGTGCGTCGAAAGGTCGTCGGGGCAGTGTGTCGGAGGTCGGGTCATATGCTAACGTCGGTGAGCGGAGGATGTTCGTGATCACGTCTAGTGATGGCAGCCCTACCTCCAGGGGTCGCAATCCTCAGTTTTCCCGGCGCCGCCTGGAGGACTGCCGGGCGTAGGACTGCCGAGCTGGTGAAGAAAACCGTCGAAGCGACGGTGACCTGCAGGGACGTTAGGCAGTGGGTGCAGGCGGGACGTTGGCCGCTAGGTACTGGTCGATGTCGCGGGGTCGTTCACCCTAACGCCGCGGGAGTTCGTCTGGCGAAAAGCCGCGCAGGCCAATCCGCCGGTACAGGCAGTGACGACGGATGTGGCCTGCTTCGCCGCAGTGAAAGCACAGGGGCTGTTGTTCGGCGTTTGCTACATGTTTGCCTTTGTGACGGGTGGGCGGTCGTCTGGCAGCGCTGACGTATACGGGAATCGGTGGGACGGCGCGGTAGGGGCAGGAGAGTAGAACGCCGGTGGTGGTGGCGCATGGCTGCGCAATGCCTCGCTGTATGTCATCACATACGGTGCTGGCGGTTGGGGAGGTAAAATCGGCTGCACCGTACGGCGTATCTCGTCAGGAACAGCATCCGAAATGGCGGCGACACTAGGAGGCTGCTGCACAGAGCGAACCTTCTGCAGCTCTTATCGTTCGATACTCCTGATGAGCTCACCGAGGGTGGTATTCTCATCCCTGTGCTTCGGCATGTGGCACTCCACAGCAGTGATGTTTGCGGGACGGCCGTAGTGCGCGAACCGCTGTTGCAGGGCGCGCTCCATGCCTGCCGCTTCCCTTGCAAAATCGGCCACTGTACCCGGAGGATCGCGCACGAGCGCGACGAACAACTGCTCCTTCACTCCCCGCATCAAATGGCACACCTCCTTGGCTTCCGACATCGAAGGATCAGCGTGCTTGAAAAGCCGGGTCATGTCCTCCACGAACATCTCCATGCTCTCCTTTGGCTGCTGCACTCTGTATTGCAGGGCCAATGCAGCACGCTCCCTGCGTTCGTTGCTGCTTAACGTATCCAGCTACTTCCGCCGGAAGTCTCGCCAGGTGTGGAGGTCGGATTCGTGGTTTTCCAACCACGCCTTGGTGGCGTCTTGGAAAGAGGCATGATGAGAGGGACGTGGTTGCAGTCATTTTCCGTTCGAGGATTATATGATTTCAAGCAAAGGGTGGTTTTGCAGTGCGGCACTCTTATATTAAAGCTTTGATCAGTGCTTTTGCATATATAAGGTGGTGGAAACAGTAACTGACATTGGAGAATAGCGTTAGTATATTAAATCAGGTGTAAAGGACATCAGCGAAAATATTTACAGCGCAGAGAAAGAGCTGGAATACGAAGCTCCGATTTTACTTCAGATACGCTTGCTGTTCCTGAGTAATTTGGAACAATAAAGTGGGCGGCGCGGTTCTGAATAGACTCTAAAGTGCTAATTAGAGATATTTGATTACGATCCCATATAGAGCATGCTCATTACAGTTTACGTCTTATTAACATCCTGCACAAATGATGCTTAACGGAACTGTTTGCAGCTATGAAATGGCGACGTTAAGGCTGAACTGATGTCTGCTTATTTATGAACAGGAGTAAGCTTGTACTAGATTCGAGGCTTAGTGTAATTAGGATGAATTAAAAATTTTCGCAGTGTACCTTTACAGAAGTTAGGATGAAGTGGTTATGAACAATTTATGCCATTTGAGGAGAGGGTAACCGATGAACCATTAGATTAACCCCTTACTCCCTATCCTTACTGCCTAGTCGTCCGTATGCGCGGAATTTCGACGTAACCCAGATGATGGCAAGGCACTCCTTCTCAGTTGTCGAATAATTAGCCTCGGCTTTGGAGATGGAACGGCTAGCGTACGCGATGACCTTCTCCACTCCGTCAATTTTCTGAACGAGGATAGCGCCTAGGCCCACACTACTTGCGTAGATATGAATTTCAGTCTCGGCGTTTTCATCAAAGTGCGCAAGGATCGGTGGGGTCTGTAAACGGCGCTGAAGTTCCTTGAAGGCTTTTATTTGCGGCGCTTCCCATTTAAATGGCACATCTGCCTTTGTCAGGTGGGTCAGCGGCTCGGCGATGCGCGAAAGTTTTTGACGAAACGTCGGTAATACGCGCACAGTCCGAGGAATCTGCGCACAGCTTTCTTATATACCATACGGAGTAATTTATTTTGCTAATCGTGGACAGTTAGATAGCATTTCTTATTCATTATTACAGCATGCATCATCTACAAGGCTGGCCTGCAGTAACTCAACCTTCAGGAGGATGTCGTTTTTTCGTTTTCTTTGCAAAAATGCGTGCAGATAGCGTACTGGGCTTTTTGATGAAATTGCGAACTGGAGGTAGCGAAAAAAAGAATTACTACGCCAAAAATAGCTCTTTGTCGCTGTGTTACAACACCTGCAGCGTGATACTCCTTCAGAAGGTATTTTGACCGGTGTTTAACTTGCGTATCATTTATAACACAGAATGCAGTTATGCGTAAATTTTTGTCAACATATGGAATTTCGCAATTTCAGGTGGAGAGAATTTATTCATTGGAAACGAGTCTTTCCGTGCTTTTTCGCGTTTAGAACGTTATTGGCCTTCTTTATTAGTTTTTGCTCCTATTAAAGCGGTGAAAGGACGCCAGCCCACTTTCAGGTTGTCAAAAAAACGAGACCCTGTGTCTATTCGGCAGACTGTGTCGATAGCGGCGCTAGTATACGAATGAAAACAAAGAAGGCGAGCTACTGCTGAGAAAGAAAAAAAACACAAAAGACTCTACACACGATGGTAGAATTGATTTATAACGGAAGAAAAAAAAAACGGAATAATGTAGGCAGTTCTTCAAGGGAAATATGCAAAGTGCCAGAAGGCAGTCAATAAAACGTGAAGTTTTCAGAGGGTTGCAAAAGAATATGGATTCGTCTGAAACAGCGATGGAACGCGTATGGCCGTTGCACGGAAAGACATAGACGATGAAGCCAATACAATGACAAATTTGTGTGGGAAAACACGCTGAGCCCACACTAACCAATGTCTGTGAGCCCACTTCCAGGTAATGCGGAACAGGATTATGCAATCACAATGCAATGTACAATTTAACCCTTATGTAAGAACGCTCATCAAGGCAACTAACTGAATGACCCCCTTGGCGCTATTTCCGGCAAGGATGGCCGTTTACAGAAAGAGACCACTTGCCTTTTAGCCTATAGTAAAACGAATGCGCTGTACGCCGCCCTCATGTACTCGGGTGATTAAGCTGTACGGGGACTAATAATGGTACTCCGCTCCAACACACCCAACCAAGTTCCTAATGTTCCATTGAAAGCGGTTTGCAACAAATATCACAGGTTTAGAGGCAACACAAGTGTTACAGTCAGACGTTTTATGTTCTCAAAAGTACTTTTTTACACGAAATTGCCGCTAACTGGTTTAATGTTGAAACTCTTTTAACGTTATGAATTTTTGAACAATTTTTATATTTTCACAAAAAAGTACCCGTAACTACATTATGTGTCGTATACAACACGCGAAATATTTTGCTGAAACAGAGCAACTAGGTAGTGTTTCTGAAAACTGAGGTTGGTGTGCGTACTTTCTGCTTAAATGGAGCTCTTTGCAATTTTTTAGCCAAAAATAAAAATTCCTGCAGTTAGGGGTTAACGGAGCCGATTACAAAAACTGGAAACCGCAAAAAGAGGACAGGTACACGAATGAACAGTTAGTGTGGATAAGTTGTCCGTATCTGGCGGAGAACGAGGTGTTATCTGAAGGAATATGAGTAACGATTAGGCCCTGCAGGAGACGCAAATAGAATGATGCTAATAAGAGAATAAATTTAGATGTATTCAATGAACTTGGAGTTGAAACTCGTTATTTCGGTACTATGTGTCAACGTGAAAAACAAATGAGGGGACTAAAGACTGTAACCTGCAGAAGAATTCAAAGCGCAACAATTTAAGCCGTGTGTTCTTTCCTTGTGGACATTTCGGTTCAGAAAACGCATCATTTACTTTAAACGACTGCTTGATCTGTGTTACGAATGTGTCAGTATTTATAACCACCTGTATATTTTCGACCAAACAGTGCGACCACTACGACCCCTTCAATTCATGCGGTCCGGATTGTATCTGCTACGAAATGCGATTTGACGATGGATTTTGCGGCAGTTATGATGACCTATACAACGGCCTTATGAATGAAACAGATATTTATCGCATGACAAGAGAGCGTCTCAACAAAGAACTGGAGAGCAGAAATAAGCTGCCGCTACCAGCGCCCAAGTCATCCACATAAACGGTCAACGCCTACGAATGGTGTCAAGAAATAAACTACGGCGTAACCAAGCCATTAAAAATGGTGTGCGGAGTTCTTTCATATTTGATTAAAACTAATTTCAATGAGTTGTGCCGAAATATGCGTTGCTGCCCAACTTTGTCGCTTCTTTTCGTTTGTTCGCCATGCAATAAAAATAAATATCTCCTGAACGTGGGGCTTTTCTACAGTTTATAAATTGTCCTTAGTTCGAAATAACAACATTGACAACGCAGTCTCTGTTTCGCAGATTTTCATTCTTCCTTGTTGCAGTTCTCTTTCATGTGTTTTATTTGCATATATTCAAAAAGCGCCAAGCCTCCTATGCGCCCCGTGTCTGTGCGCTTACTATAAAAGCACGTAAAGAACTACACTGGTTTCTAGTTTTTTAGGCTATACACAACCTCATTTGAAGCAATATTTAGCTCGCTGTTTCAAAATTGCCGAAAGACAGGTTGAAATTTACCTGATTTAACTTTGTGGCCGAGACCCCGATAATCCCCATTCAGATGTAACCTTGAACATGCAAGTTCTGTTCGCAGACACCTTAACATTTTCGAACCATTCACGTGCAAACATTATCGAATCCAAGTTCACTTGCTCTTCACTTGTCAGTGCTCTATCGACTGTTTTAACTATTAAGACTAACTTCACTTGCGTAAATGTAATGGCCTTGCCGCAATCAGGTAGACCACTATGCTCGCCTTCGTAACGGAAGCTCTTCGACACTTCATTTATTGAGGTGGGGAATGAGGGGCACACTGAAAAACGGCTAGCCAGGAAAAGCTGAACCAAAAGGTACTTCCGTGTTAGACTGAAGCAAGGCCGTAAACATATTTCCTGCGAGTTTCACATCATGCAGCGGGCCACTCATGGGGCTGAACATACAGAAACCTCTTGCCCCAACCTAAATGGGAACGAGGGTGCAATATTATCAAACGGCAACGCTCTGTTTTTCACTCTTAATTACAGTACATTTGTGCCTCCTCCTAGGTATACCATTTTATGATCTGACAGTGTTGTTTCTGGAGACCTCACCATGGCAAAGCTCC
The DNA here is from genome assembly GCF_055824585.1 of Amblyomma mixtum. Lineage (NCBI taxonomy): Eukaryota > Metazoa > Arthropoda > Arachnida > Ixodida > Ixodidae > Amblyomma > Amblyomma mixtum. The sequence goes on along the minus strand of NC_143020.1, from coordinate 22,601,197 downwards.
CCTCTTCCATTGAAGTAGTCCACCATAGCACTGGTTTCGTCCACAGTGGCATACACTATTCCTTGTGGAACAGTCTAGAAGGACCCACCCTGCAGGCCCTATTAGATAATTTTGTTAAACTTTGGCTTGAACTGGCGAGCATGGAAGCTTTGTCCGAACATGTTGTCGTGTTCATTTGTGGAGTTTTTACCAACCGTCTAGCTGACAGCCCTATTTTCACGAGCTCCGAGTAATATGAACTTTTTCTCACCGTGCAGCTACCACGCTGGGTAAAATAGCCTAACTGCTCCTCAAAATACCATAAAGATTTCCCGCCATAACTGAGGTCGGTGGGCAGTCTTCGGGTTTCGTTATTGGAATACTGAATGATTCTCACCAGAGAAAAATTCTTCACACCATGGCCAAGAAATATATTATAAATGCAGAGGACACCCACCATTCCGCAAAGATGAACGTCTTTAATGTGTCGTTCTCCAGTGGCAATATCACGTTTTTCTGATGGGTGGTGAACAGTCAAAACTTTCAGTACTTTAGCTAAATTAAGTTCACCGATTAATTAAACTCCGTCTTACCAGACATCTTTCGATGCCTCCCTTATTGTTGACACGTTTTTTAACAAGAGCTTTATTCCGATTGTTTTGGATTCGGCACTGCATCTGATCGTCCCGCATTGTCGGGTAAGCACATGGTACCAATTTGTGGGGTCCTTATTTAGTCGGGACATTTTTAAACTATACGCAATATTTTGCTCACCCTGGGAACAGTCTGTTGCAGAGCAGGGTCATTTCATTGCAGGCTATAAAAATCCACAATCAAAGTGAAAAGAGCTGGTGTTCGTTCCCTCCATATTAGTACACCTGGAGTGAGATCGCTTTGGCTGAGATGGTTCGCTAAACCAGCTCGCAATACTTTGGTCTAATTTTTTTCACATCTCTGTGTTTTGAATGTGCACGTTTTTACGCGGCTCCCTAGTGCCATCGATTATACAACAGTTACTATTCAATCGCCTCACCCTCAGAAACCGAGAATCACTTGAGGGACTATATCGGAAGGCTTCCATGCATGCCTTTTCCCCCCATCGTAAGCCTGCATCCAGATACAAAAGTACGCTCAACTCAGTGCAATTCTCAAAAATATCAATAAACGTCAGGAAGAAGCAGTAATGCTCCTAACAGTGCGATTTGCATCATGGCTCGAGAAATATTACTTCTTTGTCATACCCAAAGTTTAATAACATTCGATTCGCTGTTCTTCTGCAGTTATTACCTTTCATCTCTCCGTCAAGGCGACTTTGTTCCAATGCATCGCACATAGCACAGGTAAAGACTACTTCCCTCTAAAATCCCCTCTGTCCTAATGTGAACTGTCGCGCGATATATACAGCCCAGGTATTTACCACAGTGACACTGGCTACTCAAGACGCAGCATTACGGCTCCTCTTCCGGTCCTCTCTATTTATAGCACTAGCGCTATGCCATAACTTCCTCGCGCCCCTAAAATAATTAGGGCTTTTCCAGGCTTATCCGAAAGAACAGAATTGATTGACTGAGCTCTTCATTCTTAGCCCTGTTTTGTGTGTTTAGCCTTCATAAGATGTCATGTCCATGGCTGGTGTAAAAGTCACGTGGATTCTCTTGCACGCTTCACAAATCACACAAGCAGCGCCAATATGCACTCCTCCCAGTTTCGTCCTATTCCCGTGTATACCAGACAGAACTCCTGCGCTGGCAGTGATGCTTATTGTTACTTTCGAACGCTAGTCCAGAGACGGCTCCTGCGCGAAATGATTCCCGCAGGGAGACAAGCTTACTACGAAGCCGCAAGTTTGACTGGGATTGTGCCTTAATATTTATTGAATTGTGTACCGTTGGTGTTTCTCTAAATTGTAAAAAAATGATTTTTATTCATAGCCAATTTTGGAAACTCGCCACTAAGGCGTAGTTGCTTACAGCTGCTTTGATTGCGGAAAAAATTCCTCGCTGACATTTATTTGGCCAAACTCGAATCCTTTCCTGCTCTAAAATGGCTAGAATGATAATTAAGAACCTTCTTTATGCTAGTCTACAAACATGCATGAAAGCCTACAGTGGCACCAGCGAAAAAAATTGAGTGCCACTTATGTTCTAGATGGCCCACCTGCCCCCTAGGTTGCGTCTCTGCATATTTTTCATGCATTTCTTAACGGTGTCGCGTTAAAACACGTCTCTTGTAGACGGCATATTGTTCAGCACACACTATGATGACAACCTTCACGCTTATTCTGCCCGAAATGCTCCGGACTCTCTCTCGTGCCTTTCGGTTACATCTAGTCTGTTCTAGAAGGCAATCTACGTCTAAGAAGGGTTGCTGGCCGCACGCACAGCTACAAATTCTATCCTCCTCTCTCAATGCTACAAGGCCTCTGATGCGAATTGGTCGGGAAACCGGATGCTGAAGCAGCAATAGGAATGGCCTCTATCGAAGTATTTACGGCCTGCATAATACCCTGAGCACTAGTACTGCTTTCACATCTATGTAGCTGATGTTTGAATGTCTGACCTTTTTGCCAAACCGCGACTTGCACTATATGATATATTCACTACAAAAGCACTGTCACTATATGTATTCACTACAAAAGCATGAAGTGATAACCTCTCACTAAACATCGCGTCCATAAAAAGCACTTAAGAACAGGAATCAAAAATGGTTTACAATGATGTGTTACAGCTGCTTGTCAAGTTTATATGTGCTCCCCTATGATTCTAGCAATATTTCAAGAGTTGAACTATGCATGAATACGTGACAGTTTGCGACCGTGACCTAGCTGGGTAGCATTTTCTAGCGCGAAATTTCGCATTTCTTCTTGACAAATATTAGGAAAATATCATCATCGTCATCAGCCTGACTACGCCCACTGCAGGGCACAGGCCTCTTCCATGGCTCTCCTAATAACCCATCGTATCCCCACCATCGTATCGCCATCGTATCCCCACCAAATTCTTAAACTGATCCGCCCACCTAACTTTCTGCCGCCTCCTGCTACGCCTGCCTTCAATTGGAATTCATTCCCTAACCCTTTAACTAGCGGTTATCTTGTCTTCTCATTACATGACCTGCCAAAGCGCTTTTCTTCCCCTTCATTTTAACTACGATTTCATTAACACGCGTTTGTTCCCTCGCCCACTCAACTCGCTTGCGATCTCTTAACGATACACCTATCAATTTTCACCTCATAGCTCACTACGTTATACTTAACTCGAGCTCAACTCTTTTCGTTAGCCTCCAAATTTCTTTCCCGTAGGTGAGTACCGGTAAGATACAGCTGGTGTACATTTTTCTGTTGAGGTATAATGGTGAACTGCCGTTCATGACCGGAGAAAACCAGCCCTAAGCGCTGCTCCCCATTCTTCTTCTTCTAGTGTTTTGCCTCTCATGATCCGTGTCAGCGGCCGCTACCAGCCCAAAGCATACCTATTCCCTTACCACTTCCAGATCTTCGTCCCCAATTGTGAACGCCTGTCCTCTTGCGGTACTTTTGAACATTACTTTGATTTTCTGCATGTTAATTTAAAACCTACCCTTCTCTGTTTGTCTAAGTAAATGATCATGCCTTCAAGCTCATCTTATGAGTGACTTAAAACGCAATGCCATCAGTGAACCAACAAATTACACAGGTTCTCCATTAACTCTCATCCCCACCGGTTCCCAGTCAAGGCCTCGAAAAATCTTTTGTAAACAGGCGGTGAATAGGACTGGCGAGATCGTGTCTCTCTGCCTTGCACCCATTCATATTGGAGTATTATTGCTGACTTTATCAGGGGCTCTGGTAGCTTGCATTCGTTACAGATATCTTCCCATATTTTCAGATGAGACACTTGTGCACCCTAATTGCAGAATGTCTGCACGACTGCTGAGGTTTCCAATGAGTTAAACGCTTTCTCGTAGTCACTTCACGCTATATGTAGCGGTTCTTATGCTCTGCGAACTTCTGTATTAACTGATTCAGAGTGTGAATATTGTCTATTGTCGAGTACTCTTTACGAAAGCTGCCTGATGATTTGGATGATTCAAGCCTAATGTGGTCCTCACACGTTTTTGCGATTACTTTGTAAATCCCTTGTAGGGAACGAATGGACTCTTAAATGATCAGTGTGTAATTTTTCAAGTCCTTCACGTCTTCTATCTTATGAATTAAGATATCAGCATTCATCCAAGCTTCTGGTACGCTTGAGGTCATAAGGCATTGCGTTTACAGGGCAGCTAGTTTTTCTAGCATAATCTCTCCTCCGTCCTTCAAGAGATGTGGTTTTACCTGATACGAACCGCCTGCTTTCGCCATTTGCATTGCTCCTAATTTCTTGTTTACTTCCTCTTTCGTTACTGGCAGGATGTGCCGCTGCTGTGCCCTACTGCCTCTCTGATTAATGCTCTCAATACATTGGCTACTGTATAGATTTATGTCGAACTCCTGCTCCTTTAACCATCTTCTCCATGTTGCTATCGACAATGCTCTCTTTGTCTCTTAGCGAATGCATCTGGTTTTTATCTATGCCTAGATTATTCTTCACTGCTTTTAGGCTACCTCCTTTCTTTAAAGCATGCTCGATTTTTTCCTTATAAAACCTCCTTATGATAGTTACGTTTCGCTTATTTATTAACTTCGATGGCTCTGCCAGCTCTATTGTACGTAGGGTTAGAAGCTTTCATGCTTTCGCGTTTCTTAATCACATTTTTCGTCTTCTGAGATAGCTTGCCGGCAACCTGCTGAACCATCCTACCACCTACTTTTACTGCGCTCTCTATAATGATATATTTGAGATTATTATTTTGACGTTGAGATCGTCTTCTTCAGTTAGAGCCGGATATCTGCTATGCAGCGATATTCTGAATTCATTGACTTTTCCTCTCACTGCTAACTCGTTAATGGGCTGCCGCTTCACTAATTTCTTCCGCTCCATCTTCAACTCTGAGCTAATTAGAGAGCTCACCCGTTTGTTATCGTTACAACGCAGCTTTCCGAGAAACTCCACATTCTGCACGAAACCAGGGTGAGCGCACACTATGTAATCTATTTCATTTTTAATCTCAGCGTTGGGGCTTTTTCATGTACACTTCCTGTTCTTTCGGTTCCTGGAGAAGGTCTTTATCATGCGTAAGTTTTTTCTCCGTGCAAACGCTACTAATAACTCTCTTTGTTATTTCTGGTGCCTATGCCGTAGTCGCCTACCGCCCGGTCTCCGGCCTGCGTCATGCCTAAATTCGCATTGAAGTCGCCCATTAGCACACTGTGCAGTGATTTTATTTTGTTTATTGTGGACTCCACGTCTTCACAGAAGCTTCTGACGATCTGGATACCACGGCTCGATGCAGGTCCATATGCCTGCACCACCTTCAGCTCTTTCCTCTTTTTCACCCTAACTACGATAGCTGTCACTCTATTATTAAAGCTGTATAAGTCCTCTATGTTGCCAGCTATGTCCTGATAGGTGAGCAATCCTACACCAAGTCCTCGTCTGTCCGCTATTCCACGATATCACAGGACATGCGCCCCACTTAGGGCTGTATACGCCTCACTTGTCCTCTTAAGCTCAATAAGCCCTATGACATCCTATTTATTGCCCGCTAGTTCCTCAAACATCACTGCTAGGCTAGACTCAGTGGACAAGGTTCCAGCATTAAACGATGCCAGGGTCAGTTTCCAATGGAGGCCTGTCAGAAGCCAGAGATTCCTAGCATCCTCCGCTTCGCCATAAGTCTCACTGCCGACTTGGTGGCTAGCTCCGCAGCCACTAGGAACTCAGGGCCGAGAGCCAATAGTTTAGTTCATAGCAGGTTCTGGCCATGTACTTCACCAGGCTGGCCAAATCCTGCTCTCCTGAGGGAGTGCATGTTATCTTCTGGTCACCGAGATCAGACCGAACCGCGGGCCTGGCTATGCCGTTCCATTGACACTCGTAGTTTTTTAACCTGATGGAGAATTGCGGTGCACCGGGATTCGAGACCCGGTCCTATTGCACCTGAGGCGTATTTTCTATCTCAACGCCATCGCTGCATTGCCCTTTATGCGTACAGGCAGCGTAATTAGTTTCAGTGAGCTTCTTTAGACAAATGGTGCAGTCGGAGGCAGCCTATACACTATAATTATGGACATTGGATGCATTTGTATGTGAAACAATGAAAGGATCGTGTAACGTAGGCATATATGAGCTCGGGTCTATGACCACGTTACGCGTACTTGCCGGCTTGCTCTTTCACGGTTTCATGCATATATGCTTAAATGTAGGAGATCGCAAAAACAATGCAATGTGCGTACCAGCCCCGGTAGGTACACGCCAGTACAGTTGGTCAAATCAAAGAACAATCCTTGCAAGAGCAAGCGTGCCCTCTCCCTGCCTATAGACACGATATATACCGCTCACGATGATTTAAAGTAGAAAAATATGAAAGAAATTTTTCCTCAACTTTTTTCCATCTATCCAAGATTGCTTAAACTAAATATGCAAAAACTGGACAGCAAGTTGCTATTCATGTCACACAGTTCGACAGCGAGCAGACTGTGCAACAGCATGGCCCTGGAGAGCCCTTATGCTTCCGTTGAGTTTTTTGCAGATCTTGCCTGTTCTTCGCACATCTTGGTAGCTACGTGTTCATGTCTACGAGTAGCAGCATGGTGTAAAACTAAAATGCTAAGTATCGACATGACAGTACCATTATTTACCAACTATGCATCTTATTTCTTGATAATGAAGAAACACAACACATATTTATGTACATTAAGCGACCGCAGGGTACATTTTCTTCTTTCAAGCTTTAATAACTATTAAAGCGAAAGCTTTACTACTTGCACTGTCAAGCCTTTGCCGTGACACGGCGGTGCCACCACTGACCTTTCGCATGACCTCTGTATAACGTCACGCCGAAGAGCTGGGCGCCCATCTCCCGCCGTCCGTGTGCGACGGCGGTGCAAATGAAGATTGGAATGGATTGGATTTGATTTGATTAGATTCGATTAGATTCGATTAGATTGGATTAGATTGGATCAGAGTGGATTGGATTAGATTACATTAGATTACATTGCATTAGGTTAGGTTACATTGGATTGTATTAGATTAGATCAGATTAGATTATATTGGATTAGATTGGATTACATGGGATTAGATTGGATTGGATTGGATTGCAGTGCACTGGATTGGATTAGATTAGATTGGATTGCATTGCTTTAGATTAGAGTGGATTACATTGGATTGGATTGGATTAGATTGGAACAGAGTGGATTGGATTAGATTACATTAGATTGCACTGCATTAGATTAGATTACATTGGCTTGGATTGAATTAGATAAGATTAGATTAGATTAGATTGGATTGGATTAAATTGGATTACATTGGATTATATTAGATTAGATTGGATGGCATTGCATTGTATTGCTTTGGATTAGATTAGATTGGATTACATTGCATTAGATTACATTTGATTGAACCGCATTGGATTGGATTGCATTGGATTGGATTGTATAACCGATGCATCACCACAAGTCTAACCGCAAGCACCACCACCAGCTACACTACCAGCTGAACCATGGCGTAGGTACGGATATTGCTTTCGCATTTACCGGGCTTAACCAAGCTAAGCCACAGCCAATTTTTTCCATATTGCCAAATCATGGCATATCGCATGCGCCAAAACACAGGAATAAAAGTCTAAAATGACACGCAAAGATGATAAGAAGCACATAAGATCGTGAGCTTGCGTCGGTGGTAGGTCAGAAGCGATCATGCCGGAGTCATCGACTGTTAGTTTCTAAGTTGATGCGCGCTCAGGCCACAGGCATTGATGAGTAGAAGGTAAGCAGCTGCTCACCTCTGATATGGCACATTCAGCAGGAGGGCATCGCGTGGCGAGTGAGATGCCTTGCGGGAGCAGTTGGATGGACGAGTCAAGTTTCAGGACCGGAAGGTGCGCTCGGTTTGCCGACATTGTGAAGAGGGTGTGCGCAAGTGCAATGCTTCGCGTGAGGGCGACATCAAATTATCAAGTGTCTACGTAGTGACCATTACGAACTGGGGCAACAGATGAGAACGAAATGTGAGTTGCAGCTTGAGGCTGTAGACGTACAAAGTCGACAACACCGAGGCGAGGTATTCTATTTATTTATTTTCAGTACTACCAGTCTCATCTGAGACCACAGTAGGTGGGCGAACAACAATGAGGAACGTGATAAATTCAAGCAGTGCACTAGTGAGTTACATAACAAAAAATCAAACAAACTAACAAAAGCAAACCTAAACTAACAAGCCATGTAAAAATAGAGCAAACATTAGTAAAAACTTCTGGGGTTGCCAATGCAGGTATATACACTGATTAACGAAAATACATGCCTAAAAAACGGGAGAACGAGTTATTGGTTAATTGGTGGCTCCAATCCGTGACCTGAACTGAGATAATGCGTCGGCGGCAATAATTGACTGATCAATACGAGTCCATTCTCTCGTTACGAGAGGAAAATAAGAGTAGATGAACGTATAGTTATGACATGAGTATTCTTTTAGAGCGCGTGCGTGTTTATGCCTCGAAGAACGTGACTGTGAAAAGGATGTGCACTGGCAAGTCTATGTCGTGGTAGTTGTGAATCAGGAGATATAACAATCTAAGTAGTGCTTGTTGCGCTCTGAAGATAGTGTCGCTAAAGCCGATATAGCGGCGAGGTTAGTTGCTAAAGCCGTGCGCTTATATTGGTTAATATATAGCGCAATGCTTTAAGCGGTACTTTTTCCAGTTTCGATACATTAGTCACTGAATGCGGGAGCCAACCTGTGTTAGTGTACTCTAAACCGGTCGAACGAAAGTAGTATATGTGGGAAGCTTAGCTGACGTGGATGGGAGGCACAGACACCTTCGGAGAAAACAAATGTTCGCGTATCGCCTTCGAGGTTATGTTAGCAATGTGTGCGTCCCATCCGAGGTCAGAAGTTAGCGTCATGCTAAGTACTTATGTTGGTGAACTTTTGTCAGTATTCTGCCATGAAAAAACTACGGAAAGCCATAAGGTCGCTTTTTTGCTTACAAATATCATGCAAACTGATTTAGTGTTTATCGTCATTTGCCATGTTTTGCACCAATCGTATAGCCTGTTAAATAAATTTCTGAGCAAAATATGATCGTCGTAGCTGTTAATTGTTTTGTAGAGAATGCAGTCCTCGTCAGATAGCTTGATATTCGAATCAATATTGTTCGCTACGTCGTTGATATAACTTTAAAAGAATAGTGGCCCCAACAAGGATCCTTGGGGACGCCTGATGTGATGGGCACTGTCGCAGAGTTCATGCGCTGAAAGAATACAAATTTCGTCCGGTTTGATGATTAACCTGGAATCCAATCTAAAATTTCTCCTTCCTCGATGAAACCTCGTATTTTTGCTATTATTTGCAGTGGCAGACGTGGTCAAATGCTTTAGAAAGATCCAATAATATAAAGTCAGTCTGACTACAGGTATTGATGGTAAATTCCAGGTCATGCGCAACCTCTGTAAGCTGCCTGATTATTGATAGCCCGTGACGGAATCCTTGTTGGTTTGACGATAAAAGCTTCTGAGTACCAAGAAAGTTTATTAGGTGCTCAAGGAGGATAGGCTCATGCCCCTTTGGAAGCAGTGCTGGTGAGAGATATATTTGTAACGGGAAAACAATGTGGTATTTCCCGTTTTGTGTATTGGAAGGATTTTTGCTTGCTTCCACTCGTCGGGTAAACATGATGTCATGAGGTATTTACGAAATATCGGGCCCAAGAATCTGCTACACCATTCTGCGTTTCGCGTCAAGAAATTGTTCGTAATATCGTCTGGTCCTGATGGTTTTGTAGGGTCAAGCGTGGGTAATAGAATAGAAATTCTCATGTCTCATGTAATTTAAGAATCGAGGATCGAAATGATCGAATAAAAATCGAATAAATTTTTTGTGCAATTTGAGTGAAAAAGTTATTGTATGCATTAGCATTGTTAGCTGGAGGGAAATAGTTCCGAAATCTATGCGGGCTGTTTGTCGGAAAGTTAGGCAGTATTACATGAAAATAGCGTTTCTTGGCCTATTTACTTATCTCCCTAACTTCGCCACTGTGCACGCTAGCGTCGAAGTTTTAGAACGACATGGGCCATGTTTTTTGACAAAATTACGTTTAGTTTTCATATGTCGGTTTTCATGGATGTCATTCGTGGTTACCCACGGAATAAATAATTTTCGTCGCTTCTTTTTTAAACGAACATACCTAGTTATACAGTATGAAAAGATGATCTTAAAATGAATCAAAACTGGGTTAATACCATTTGAAGGGTCAGAGGCCGCGTCAATGAAGGCTTCAGATTCATGTGCATGGTAGGTTAACAAGCTGGCTTCATCTGCCTTAACGATGTTCAGTACTGTAGTTATGTCGCATCGTGCTTTTATTGAGCAGACAAGAGATCTCAACCATAGCGGTATGTTGTCATCAGACATGCCTTCAATAATCTCTTTCTGTGCTCGGAGTATTGGGAAATGATCACTGATTAGTATAAGATCTAGGGTGTTAATTGCTGAACCTTGCTTTTTGGTTGGTTCTAGGATGATTTGGTGAAGATTAAAGGACCGCATTAAGTAAGAAAGAGCTTCTGAAGGTGACGATGCGTGTTGTACAGTTATCCAGTCCTCGTCCGGAAGGTAAATGCACCCATGAGTATAATTCTCGAGTTGCAAGCATTTTGTTGAAGGAAGTCAGGAATGACAGAAATGCACTCAACTCCTGAAGAGGGGCTCCTATGCAAACAACCGACAGTGACGGTAGTATTGTTGCAAATAAGCTTGCAAAATGCGCTTTCAGCACTTGACATATCTGCGAGCGTAAGAAACGCTAGGTTTTTGTTTGTGAATAAAACCACACCACCGCCACGGGAACCTCGATCTTTCTGAACGACTGAGTAGTTGGGTGGTACGATTTGATGGCTTGAAATATATCAGGTGAGAGCTAAGTTTCCGTGGCGGCGACTATATCAGGCTCCCGATCAACCAATCGATTTTCTAAAGATTCTATTTTGTTTAGTAGGCCCTTGACATTTACATTTATTATGGTCAGTTCTTTCCCTCGTCGTTGGCGGGCTGTTTTTTTCGCTTGTTTCCGCCTTCACTTCGTTTTTTTTCAGTAGAATTATGCCATTGGCTTCAGGAGCGGGAATACTGTGCAATTGTATCCCCACTCCTGCCTTGGCCACCAAAAGGCAGCTGGTAGTATTGAATAAATAAAAATAAACATAAAATAAATAATCTTCCCAAACAAACGCACGACTGTTTATAAATAATTTGTCGTAAGCAAGTGAGACGTTGTCTTTATTCTCTCGATTTTGCTTTGTACAGTTAAACAGTTCTCTAATTTTCGGAGAAAAGTCTTCCCCAATTGCTTACTTCGTGTCCTTAAGTTTAAAACCTTGCTTCAAGACTAAATTATTACTTATTTATACGATACTGCAGGCCTAAAGACCCAAGCAGGAGCGGGATATAACATACAGAGCTCCGACGACCACCAGAAGACAAGAAAGTTGTATATGAAATATTGCTCTCCATTTTAAACTATGTGAACGCTGGATCTGTTATTACAGAAGGTGTGAAAATGGTGTACGAGCGCTGTACAGCGGGGCTGGTGGTGAACAGGCATTTAACAAATTGAATGCCTGTTCTGTCGTCAGTAAGGCAGGGTTGTCCTTTTAATCCCCTGCTGTTAGCGCTTTTTGGAGCTCTGCTGCTTGAGAATCCTTACCATGGCAAACATACAAGGGTGCCCCTTCTTTGAAAGCTAATTTTGGATTTTGGAGTATGCGGATAATACAGAAGTTTTTTGTAAGGACCATGAGAGCCAGCGGGCAGTTGTAAAGGAAGCTGCTGCTTTTTTGCACTGCAAGTGGGCGCGCAATTAGCGGGCTAAGTGTCTGGGCTTCTGGCACGAAAACTGGAAATACACACCTGAAGTGTTTTGCAGTATGCAATGGACATTAACGCCCAGTAATTACATCGGTGTACCACTAGAGCACTACCGGGACCGCAAAGAATACTGGGCCGGTGAAGTTGAGCGTGTGAAAACTAAGACAAAGAGGGATGACATCACTTTTTGATGTTTGCAAGAGCTACGGTTTGCAGTTTTTTCCTAGCTGCAAAAATGTTTGATGTCTTACAAGTGATTTCTTTGCCGACAATTTTTGTTCACAAAAACATCGAGTATTTGCTACTTTTATTTGGGCATCAAAATGGGAGCGTACCAGCCGATGCAGTCTGTTCCATAGGGTGCATAAAGGAGGACTGGGATTGTTGCATTCATTTCTTAAGCAGATTGTATCCAGATTCTTTTTTTTTTTGCTGGAACTAAGGCATTGTTTTCCTTAGAAAGATGACCTAAGTTCGAATGCGTTATTCATCACCTGAATATGTAGTCTCTTCAATTCCTGCGGGGCCAATGGCTTTAAGTACTTTTCTCCGCGAAGTTGTCGCGTCTTTCCAAATAGTGAAGGCGAGATTTCAATTGAGTCCTGAGCATGCAGCGCTGACGCACGAGGGACGAAGGAAAGACGAGACACACTGGGCGCTGAACTAACAACTTTAATTTTTAATTTTAAAGTTGTTAGTTCAGCGCCCTTTGTGTCTCGTCTTTCCTTCATCCCTCGTGTGTCAGCGCTGCATGCTCAGGATGTCAAACCAACTTGCCCAGCAACACACTGTGTTCAAATGAGTGTCTCACACCATAGCGCATGAAATGCTTTGCAATTATGCTTTACGTGCTTAGAAGGATGCCCGCGAGATCGTCCGTTAAATCTTTCTTTTTTTTTCAGTTTCACACCGGCACTCTCTCAGTGAAGCAACGGTTAAAAAGCAAGAACATTTTCAAGCAAAGGCTACTACGAGACTTCGGATTTCAATCGCGGACCGTGTAAATTCAGCGGACCTTCAGCTCAGACAGAGGTCAGACCACCAAAGAGAAAAAGAAATTGATTCAATACCTATGGCTGGAAGTGAACCCGAGGCTGCCCGATCAGATCTCTTTTAAAGGCAGCTCAGCGAGACCAGTTGGCTATCGCCAGAACGTTCAGCCTCTTGTTTCGCCCAGGATTCATATTAGCCTAATGTTGCTGCAGGTAACGGACATTTACAAAGAATTGAACTTTTTACGAAATTGGTTTCCTCTCCTTCTGCGCTGTATACTCTTGCCGGCCTTGTAGTTCTGTTATGTTTCTCTCAAGTTTGTTCCACGTAGCGCCTGCCTAGGTGCGCTGTAAATAGTTTTTTTTTGTGTGTGTATACAGACACCCACATATATAAGCATATATACTTGTCAGCAAGTGACTTGTGCTTTGAGTCACATCGACTTATCACTGTTCTGAATTTTGTTGCCAAGCCGGTAATAAAGAAAAAAGCGTCGGTGGAATAGTGGTTACCTTAGCTGCTTTCCTTAGGGAAAAAAGCATGCGGTAAAAATGCATTTCGAACACATTGTATTAATTTCGTAACTGTTTCGTATTTTTGTCCCTATGCTTAAATTGCAAGCGTAAATGCTTTCTAAGTATACCAGAAATTATATTTTGAACGTTCTTACAAATGCGTCCAAAATAAACTTTGCTCGCTTAGCATATTTATTATGCATTAAAATTGTACAAAGATATAAAAGACATACATAAGACTACGATAAAAATACACAAAATATAGGTTTAATACATTCAAAATATATTCACATCAGCTTAAAAAGGTCAAATAGTCAGCTTCACCGGATCAGACGGGTTAATGTTGTCAGCAGCCCATCGCAGCGGTGGCCTAGTGGTCTCAGCATCCGGAGGTGCGGGTTTCGATCCCAGTGCCTTCGGGTACCCACCGGTGATACAATGGGAACAAGCTTGCCCCTGCCTGGTCCTCGGCCTCTTTAGGGTGAAATGCTTGGAAAATGGATGTGTGGCCCCCCTCATCTTGAGAAGATGAAAAATCTTATGGCACGAAGCTCTTTGGCCCGAGATGCACTTGCGCCATAAAAATTCATAATCATCAATAATGCCAACAGCAGAACTAATGACTAACCCGCCTATATGCATAAGGAGCCAATCTCTGAAAAGGCATGGAGTTATCTTCAATCAACGGCATTGCAAGGACATGTGAGTGAATTCGAACGGGAAAGATGTCACCGCACAGCAAATGCCGACAGAAAGTGAAGTCAGCCAACAAAAATTGCTACAAGTGCGATACTTCTCTTCCCTTATATAGAAAGAATTCAATTTTTATCTGCGGGAATGTAAAAAATTCCTGTGAGCAAACTACTGGCCTAATCGAGACCAAACTTCGCTCACGGGGTAGCATATTATGGTCTACGTTATTTGAGATGTAATTAAACGTCGGTACTTGCCTGCATTTCCTGAAATTAAGAAGAACCTGCTGTCAACTGCGAGTAAAGCTGTCGCAGACGAGAGCTATACGCGAGCCGAGCAGCTGGTTTGACAGGGCGTGCCATCTGCCGGAAGGCAAGATTCGACGAGCAGACGAGCCGAGACGTTGTTTGCCTCGACTTCCGGCAGATGGCGCGCCCTGTCAAACCAGCAGCTCGGCCCGAGTATAGCTCTCGTCTGTAACAGCTTTACTCGCCGTTGACAGCAGTTTCTTCTTAATTTCAGGAAATGCAGGCAAGTAACGACGTTTAATTACATCTCAAATAACGTAGACCATAATATGCTACCCCGTGAGCGAAGTTTGCTCCCGATTAGGCTAGTAGTTTGCTCACAGGAATTCTGTAAATTCCCGCAGATAAAAATTGAATTCTCTGCATACTCAGCGAGAGACTACGCGTTATCTTGCCGGGTGAGGCGTTTTTTGCGCACAGACTATGGGCCCCGAAATTGTCGCACAAGTGGCGTACTGGCCGCTTTCGAATCTGGGGGTGATCGAGAACCCAACTGCTAGTCGTTATTTGCGTGAGGCATGGTCAGAGGTCAAATTGGCAACCAAAGAATACACAGGCGTCAAAAGGCAGCCGTTCGGCATTGACAGTGGTGGTCCTTTTCGCGTGTATGTTGAGGCCCGGAGGCGCCCAAGGCGGCCTTGCCGGTATAACGCTAACACGTTCTCCACATGTAATGTAAATAAATGGTGATTTCGCTCCTGCTAGAAATTACCATAAATGAAAGGCCGACAGGTAAGGGAGAGTCTTCACTGTTCCCCAAAACGTCAATTCGAGCCCTATCCACGGTAGCTAGAAGTGTGCTGCAAATACGTTTAAAAGGACTGCCCGTTTGTTAGAATTGAAGTATACTTCGGAAGAATTAATTTCATATTTAGGAAAGTGCACTTTTAATGCATTTACAAGATGCTAGCACGGCATACATATTTTTTCACGTATTTTAAACCTGCTGGATGTATGCGTACAGTGAGGTATCTGAGGCAAATTTGAAATATATATTTCAGGAACCTATTTCCTACGTATTTAGAGTGCATTAATGAATACAAAATGTGTTTAAAGTACAGTACAAATATTCTGCCATATATTCTAAACGTATTAGTTTTCTCTAAGGGTTCATTGTGAGGAAATAAAATATGGTCGACTTAGAAGCCCTGTCCTGCTACTTCTCCACAAATGCACGCTGTGGGTAGAGATTGACGCCTGGTTTGAAAACGTGCAACGGGAGAGCTGCTACGCAATGTTAACTTTCTGCCGGTCGCTTGCGTTATAAACAGTGCACCTGGCAATGGTTTTCGTACTATGGGTCACGGAGAATGAAGATATTACCCTATGCGGTTGACCTCGCGTTTTTCTCCTTTGATAAGGCAGGCATCAATAAATTTATTCGTTTAACGGAAGACTTCGGTTCAGTGTCAGGAGCTCGATTTATTCATTCTAAAAGTTTCGGTTTCTGCTTTGGTATGTCGGGGGCGACACCTGCCGAATGTGCTGGTGTACAATGGACACGCATGCCACCAAAGTACATTGGTCTTCCTTTCAGTGCCTCAAGTACAGGGCACATTACTGTGAAGACCTCGTGCCAACTCTTCAGTGCTATGCTCAGACTTTTGTCCCCCTTCGTCTCTCGATTTCTAGCAGGGCGACTGCATGCATTCTGTTGGTTTTCGTTTGGTTTTATGAGGTTTAAGATCCCAAAGCGACTAAGGCTATGAGAGACGCCGTAGTGAAGGGCTCCAGAAATTTTGACCACATGGGGTTCTCTAACGTGCACTGACATCACACAGTACACGGGCCTCTCATGCAATCTGTTTCTCGCCCTAAACTTATTATGTACGGTAAATTATTCATTGCGCAGGACTTTATATCCAGTGTTTCCACAGAATTTCCGCAACTTTTGTGAGATTCGTATTAGAATCAATTATCCGTGATAACCTTTTCCGGTCTGTAAGCGCTGGCTGCCTAGTTTAGTGTGTACTAGTGATGGTATCACGTTTCGCGTTCTTCCGGGACACTACACACCAATTAGTGCGTGCGTTCCTGCAAGTAAATTTAGTTCATGGTGTACCGAACATCACTGTGTCTTCCAACGTTTCTGATCGTCCGTATTTGTCTGGATTCATGCATGAGGTCTATTTGTCTGTTCGTTTGCTGCTTGTTCTGTTTTCCCCTGAGTTCTTTTTTTGAGTGTCGAGGAAACGAATGCACGAAGACTTAATCTGTATTGCTTTTCCTCCGCCATTGCATCGCTCTGTGTATTTTGGCTTACCAAGACATGATATAGTCAAGAGACTACGTAAAATGCCCCTCTTGCCCTGTACAAAAACATTTCTATTTAAGCTACCCACAGTTTTATTACCAGCTCAAAAATGGCTATAGAAAAAGGGCATTTTCGCCTCTCGGGGGAATTGTAGCCTTTGTGAAGCTTCTAGAATGATTGAGCAGTTTTAATCCATTGTGAGAATGCAATACTTTTCTCGGACATCATGCAACAGACATTGAAATAAAGTCCTAATTTTACGCCGCATTCGGCGCGATTTCTCACTGCACTACCATTTGTTGATGAACCCTTATATATGTTGCAATTAATTGTGTTGCACAGCCTCCGGAAAACATGCATAATGGACCGACATTGTGAATCTGATCTTCCTGCTAAAGACCATTTATGTAGAATGATTGCACACTTAAAATAATTGTATGTCCAGAACGTGTTTGAACCGTAATGACACTAGTTCTTTATGCTGTGTTGTTCATTGCCTTTTTACTAGTCCTTTGTTTCTTAGTAAGACATAAGCTGCGTTGTGCTCTGGACCGCATTCGTCCTCGCCCTTTCACAGAGGCCAAGATCCTCTGTCCGTGGCCAGAACAGTCGACAGCCATCAAGGCTTACAAGGCAGTGTTTTGCTTTTTGCGAGAGACGGCGTTGATTGACAGATTTTGACTGTGTTTCCCGTTCCTTCTCTCGTCCCGTTTTAAGCCCCCCATTCCCTTCCCCTGTTCCGGGTAGCCAACTGGAAACCTTTCTGGTTAACATACCTGCCTTTTCCTTCCCTCTGTATCTATCTTTGTTTCTTAGAAGTGTCGTATTATGATTTATTAGCTACGTGCTCCGAATTCACTCTTTTATTGTGCATATGATGTATTAGGTACGTGCTCCGAATTGACTGTTTTCGCATGCTTTCCTTATGTGTGTTGGTGTGCGACTGTTTTCATAATGTTTTTACATAGCTCATCTACATAAAACATCGCGTCATTTTAAATAGATACTATGTCGAAAAAAAAAGTCGTCGGTAGTATAATGGTTAGTGTGGCTACCTTCCATGCAGTTGACCCTGGATTCATTACTGGCGGACGCAATTTTTTTAGTTTTTGTAAAATGTATGTCGTGTGTGATCGACAACACAGTCATCTTCCACTGACAAGCGTAGGTTGTCCATTTTGAGGCGATAAAATATGGTCGACTTAGTAAGCGTGTGCGGCTTCCTCTCTGCAACTACACGCTGTGGGAATACATTGACGCCTGACTTTAAAAAGGCCTCTGCAAAACTGCCACGCCATGTTAACTTTCTACCGGGTGTTGTTCTACAGTCTTCCGGACGTGATTTCGAACGGACGCGTGTGAAATTGGCTCCACTGGAGCAGTTTCAGCGGCCGTGTCTGGCAGCGGTAATAGGTTTCATTCTGCATCAGATGATGAGTATCGTGTTGTTTTGCTGAGTCTG
This sequence comes from Amblyomma mixtum, assembly GCF_055824585.1. NCBI lineage: Eukaryota > Metazoa > Arthropoda > Arachnida > Ixodida > Ixodidae > Amblyomma > Amblyomma mixtum. Next base: position 22,583,054 of record NC_143020.1, on the reverse strand, counting down.
CCGCCAGAGCATTTGTTTTTGAGTACAGTGTTTGTACATGCAGACGTGAGAGCACGGCCTTACCTAGTAGAAGTCTTCAGATGTACGGTGGCGAATTTGAATATGCTCCCCGAGGTCACAGCCTTGACGGCCTATCGAATGAATCACATATGGGAAATTACATTCAAGTGCGCCGAAGGTGGGCAGAGACTGCTCGCCGACGACGAATTACAAGTGAAGAACCATCGCTGCGTTCTCATCGACCGTCGAACCAGGACCTACGGTTTAAATTGCACTGGCTGCTCACCGTTCCCGACGACGATGTGCGGGCAGCTTTGCTAGTCGACGGAAAAGCGACAGATCTGGTCAAAGAGTGCTGAACCGTCAATGGTGTGTCTGACGGGCTCAACGACGCGGACCGTTGAAGCTCAAGGCAGGAGTGGAGCGGGAAGACATCCCAAATCCAGTTAGGGGTGCCAGGGAGTTGGGCCTTGTCGTAGTGCTGGCCGGGCACCACTCTGCTTGCGATGCCAGAGTACCTAGTTGTGTGTCTCGTTGTGTGCCTCGTGCCTACTTGTGTACCGTCGTACCGTCGAACCTCGCTGCGTGTAATGTAAGGTGGTGTCAGAAGTAAACTGAAGGCAATATTAGCGAAAAAATTGAATCATTGCCCCATGAATTCATTCATGCGCACCCTAATTGGGATTGGGTGAATTGCAGGTTGCACCAACAAACATGAACCATTGTGCTTTTGAAGAATTTGGATTTTTTTGACAAAGTCGCCTTCCATTTACTTTTGACGGCGAGCGTACATGACATTTGTGCGTCCTGAACAAGAAGGCGGTTCTGCTATCTGCTCACCACAACAGGCTTATTTAGCTTATTATTCCATTCACTCGAAGCAATTCAGAACCGTGCAGCGCGTTTTATTTCTCACCACATCAACCAACATTGCAGCATGGCAAACATCTAGTTATCTTGGTCACTAAGAAGTTTACAGACATGCAGGGATATCGCCCTTCCTTGCTTACTACAAAATTTAAATTCAGCCGTCACCCGTCATCATTACATCTTACACGCCTAATATGCACTTCACATCGCCTTCAGAATAATCTAAGCTTCCAAAGTCTATTAAGACGAACTAAAGTTTTTAATTATTCTGCTTTGCCACGTGCTATCAGTAGTTGTAATAGACATCTGGAATGAATTGCTGCCATACGTCACCCATTAATATTCAAAATTGAACAGACTACCTTTATGTATCCATGATATTATATGTACAATGCATTCACAATGTGTAAGTGGAATCCATGGAGTGCCGCTATTGGTTTGCTGTTTTTTTTGTGTCACACTATAATACATTTTTTTTCAGGTTTTAATAATTCCTTGCGGTTCAATGTTCTCTGTGGTTGTGGCTCTGTGGTTACGGCACACGACTGCTGACCCAAAATCCGCGGGATCCACCCCCACCGCGGCAGTGGAATTTCGATGCAGGCTAAATTCTAGAGGCCCGTGTACTGTGCGATGTCAGAGCACGTTAACGAACACCAGGTGGTCGAAATTTCCGGAGCCCTTCACTACAGCATTCCTCATAGCCTGAGTTGCTTCGGGACGTTAAACATCCGTAAACCAAACCTTTTGTACTTGTCCACTTTGTACCATATTACGTCTGCAAAACATTGTAACCCCTCTCCTCAGCCAATGCTCCAAGTGTGCAACCTGTGAGGTGCTTGAATAAATTAATAAATAAACTCTCAGGCCTTTACCCAACCTACTTCCGATCCATTTCAGTTACTTTAAGGAGGTGAATTCTGACGACAACTTTTGTAAAGTGACGACGCACTCGCCTTCAGCAAAGCGCACACGTTATCATTATGGTTCAAGACACTGTTAATTCATGCGTTCTGCGAAGCTAAAAAACCGAGCAGTTTTTTCACGACATGCTAGCGAAAGAATGAAGGCGTGATAACTGTGGGGCTTAGCTAATTTATTTATATGGTTTCGATGCCATAGCAACCCCTTCAGGGCGAGGTGGGTTAGACATGAATTAACAGAAGTCGTTCGATGGCACTTTTGAAGTGGCTAGGGCTGTACTAAAGGGTGGCGTCTGCGGGAAGTAGATCTAGTCGATGGCAGTGTTTACAAAACAATTAGCTGAGTGTAAGTCATTGGTCGGGCATATGGCGGATATACCACCATGGTGTGGGCGATGCGGCTGGAGGTCCGATGAAATGGCATGATGCCTGTAGTCCTAGGCGATAGCGAGTAATTTAATTTATGATACAAGAAGAGTGTAGAAATTTTTCGTAACACTTGTAGGCTTGGAAGACTGGCCTCTAATTTAGGTTAGTGACAGTTCTATCACGAGAGTAAGCAGAAAAACAAAATCTGGCAGCTTGGTTTTGAATAGAATTAGCTGTTTGGGTATGATGATACGAGTTACAAAATGCGCATGCGTGCAACCATTTATGCCTCGCAAGGGTTACGTATGCTAGTTGCTTTACGTGAGAAGGCGCATGAATAAGGTTACATCAATGGAGGTCAAGAGTGTGGTTAACACCGTCTGTAATGTTTGTAATATAAGAAAACCATTTGAGATTACTGGGAATGTTAACGCCTAAATATATTAGAGAGGAGACAGATGAGATACTAACCCATTTAGTAATAATTCTGAGAAGGCTAATACTGACGTTTGTGGAAGTTAACTAGAGATGTTTTGTTAACATTCAGAATGATTACCCAATTTCACCAAAACTCCTGGTCTTTTCACAGATTCTTCTCTAGAGCTAAATGTTCAGTAGGGTTATATAGAGGACGGGAAATAGTGCAATCGTCGGCGAAAACGCGGCCTTTAGAAGAGATGAGTTGGGTAGGTCATTAATATATATGAGAAAAAGAAGACCTAATACAAACTTCAAGCGGTCTGTCAGAAAATCTTTGATCCAATAAAATACTTATGGGTTGATGTTTAAAGTCC